>NW_026534349.1:3025736-3625736 GCF_026225885.1 Hylaeus anthracinus | reverse complement strand
TTCGTTATTTTAACGACCTGCCTTTGCGACAAATCTGCAATGGAAATAGAGAAAATCTCTTACGTCGATGTTTGTTAATTCCTAATAATACGATTAAGAAACGTTCCTATTCGCTGAAACTCTTAACGAGTTAAATTGCAAATTTAATGACTCAAAAGTCAATGACATTTTGAGTCATTAAATTTGCAATCACTGACTCATTTATTACGGCAATAATAACGAATAGATCGGTTAACCCCTTCATCTGGTCGACTCTCTCGATCGTCGTTCTTCGCTCTGGACGATCGCATAATACTACTCGATAAATCGATAAGTCACGTCACGAAGGAAACGACACAATTCCGCCGGACATTTATAACTCGACCGGAATAATTAATTTCTCGGTGTAGTTACGAATTAACGCGGTAGAGCCGCCATTATAAATCACGGCGCGCAAACCCTGGACTGGGACGCGTTAATCAGTAATTCATACTTTTGCGTTAATTCAATTGGCGCCACGGTACGCGGGGATATTATTTGAAATTTATTTTATCGACCAATCATGAAACGTCCAATCGCAACAGCGCGCGAAATAGATTGTATTTCTATTTATACGCTGATCGTTCATATTATACGTATGAACGGAGATCTATGTTTTACCTAATTAACGTCCTTGATTACACTTTTTCGGGTGACTTTCCGCAATTACTTTTTCTAAACCTTCCAAAGATTATCGCGCTTCGATTGGTATCCCAGTTGCAATTAGACGGTTTCTCGTACACTCCTTTTATCGTACGTTCCCCAATCAGCGACACTTGCCCGAGTCTGAAGACACGCAATTTGTTAATTAAGAACCCGAACGTACTTCGCATCCGCGATTAACGCATCCACTTACGGACCCAGCTTCCGTAGACACGTTCGAGACCTTCGTGTAATTGAAGTCGTCGCGAAAATTAACGCTTCAACCGTCCTCCACTGATACATCTTCCAAGCGCGCCTATACTTATCGCTGTCATCCTACAGTTTCTGTCAATTAAAAGATTCCGAAGTCCGTCGTTCGCGAATGAATCCCGTTACACGAAGGGAGATCTCAGAGATCGAGGAAAAGTTTCCGTCGCGAATTAAGTAACCACTCAGCCTAACCGACTAACCGGCATTAAGCCAGTTCGAACCTAGTGAACTCGCGGAAAGCGTAGGTTGCAAGTTCATCGGCTGTCGCAGACACGCAAGTTATTTGGTTGAGGACGAGCACAGAATCATTTCCGATACAGTTATCTGGAACTCATATTTTCGGCAGTCGAAAGGTGGCGTCGTCACTTAAGGCGGAGATTAACGAGACTCGCAATCGTTGTTTGATTGTTCTCGCACGGGAGGGGATCGCGCGCGACTGTCGCGTCGATTGACACCGGCTCGAGCCAGGCTGCCAACGACAGAGGGGTAAAACAAAAGTTTGAACGTGCTCTTGGCGCGGACAAAAGCCTCCCACTTGCCTTTTCGGAAATACTTTCAGCCACTCGCCCTCCTTCCCCCGGTTTCGTCCTGATTCCCTTCTTCTGCGCTTCTTCTTTTCATTCCCCGGCTCGGGGATCTCCGTCGAGGGAAGCTAGAAATTCTCGGAAGTCCCCTTTTCTTTCTTCCACCTCCTCTGATGGGAATTTAGTGGCGCCGGAATGTACTCGAGTGACGCTCGGTACGTATCGAGCCGATGGATGCTAGGACGAGATTGATGCGATAGATCGCCGTGATATCGATGGCGAATACAGTAGCACCAAGGGCGAAACGATCGATGCGGGAACTATCTTTACACAGTAAGAACGATTTTATCGGGGGTATCGAATACCGATGCAACGAACGGAGTTGGCGGTTTTTCGAATTTACGACTCTGTCCCCGCGCTGCGCGTCAGACATTGGAAACGGATCGGCTAAGCTTCGCGGGACTTTAGAACCGAAGCCCGGAACTTGCAGTGTTGGAAACAGTTTGCTAGTTAACTAACTTAACCGACCTGATAGCGCGATGTAATAAACATCGTCGCGAGAAACGAATACGTTGGCAAAGACAGCGAGGAGTAAATTGGACTCGAGCTGCGTTTGAAAGTCTCCCCCGATAGGACTGCCTAATAACGCACGGAGCGCCGATTAAGCGCCGTTAAATTCAGCATAAAACTAACCGTCGTAGAATTAACGTAACAGTTTTAAACGGAGGGGAGAAAAACGGAGAAATAATGATCTCCGCCGAGTCGCTTCTCTCGCGAGCTTATTAGAATTTTTCGTTTGAGATATCCACTTAATTGACTCCGTGCGAGGGGATGAGAATAGGCTTCCTGAGCAGGGGGAGGAAAAGCGGCAAAGGGGTATGAGAGTAAGTGGTAGAGAGCCTGGTCGCATGGAGGGGAGGGGGTCTCCATTATCGTAATTAATACCATTACAATTAACGCGGCAGAGACGTCGGTGTGCTCGTCGACCGAGCTGGGATTCCTTTTACTGTATTTTTATCGCGACCAAGCTTTTCCGGCTACCTAACGAGCGGAAACGTCGAAGTCGAATATTTCTCGGTTTCCACCGCACGCGTCTCGCTGATACCCCTTTTCCTCCTGTTTTCCAGAAAACCGCTCGAGCACTCGTTTTTCCTAATCATTTTCTTCTTCTCCGTACAAGTATTTTGTTGTATTCTTGTCCAGCATCGTATTCGTTTACGAGAGGTATTCGCGAAAAAGATTAAACCTATCTGTCGTTAGATGAATTTGCGCCTATAGACGTCTGAGCTCACGCGCGTCTGTCTCGGGTTAGACAAGTAAAACGAGGATCGTTCGCGGTCAGACAAGTAGAATAAGCCTGGTATTGGCGCAGTCGAGTAGTAGGGGCTCGTACGTAGTCAGACGAACGGATCGGTGACTCTCCGTGCTCGGGCAAGTAGAATACGATGTATTTGACATCATCGGGTTTGCATTCCTTGCATTCTGTATTCGTACGAATGAAAACCATATTTTTAACTCCACCGGCATTACTGTTTCCGCAATCAAATACAAAAGATAGTAAAAATATCGAAGAGAGATTCGGTGAACGGTAGTTTCGGGAGAATCGTTCGACTCGGACGTACTTGAATCCTTCGCTAAAAGTTCAATTTCCATCCTCCATTAGCGTAATCGCGTCGCAGAAGTGCGTGCCGTAAGCCCGAATTCCTTTCAAGACGCGTTTATCACCGTCAGGGGTTTGCTAGGGCGGGCGAAGACCCTCGTTTCGGCAAGTCTCGGATTTCCCAAGCTGGTTGAACGCGCGTGTTTCATTCCGACCCCGCTTTACGCCAGTCATCCCTTCCGTTTTTATTGCCTGCCGTATTGTTGTTCCCCGCGTACAAGCCTCGCGCCCCCTTTCACGCGTTCCTAACGCTGTTTCTTGTTACGAGCACGTGTCTTACGGCAATTAACGTTCCTCGAAGTGCAAACATGGCACATAATTCTCATTCATTAATTCGTTTGATTAATTAATCCACGACGTTTTGACGGCTGATTAATCTTCCCCCGGTCTGAGCACCGTCGCGATCGATAGATCGGAAACGTTGGACCGCCATCGGTGGCGGTTCTCCTCTCGTTAATCGCAGGAAACAATGGATCGCGGCCTCTTGTTTCGCGGTAATCCTTCTCGCTGAGCGATCGACGAAAGTGACGCGCGAAAGCGACGTGAGGTGGTTAAAGGATAAGTTGAAACTGATGTTGATTAGTTGTAAATATACCACTCACGGGCTTCGTAACGTCGATTCGTAGAGTGTTTGTTAATTGTTGATACGTGGGAGGTTAATGAAATCCATTAAACCTACATCGACTGTATACAATAATTCATTCGGTATCCATTAATCATACGATATAATGGATGTAGATGAAAAATATTAAACGAATTACTTCCAATACGTGGAGGCTATTTATTTGAAACATTGGCTGCAATGATTTTAATGTTTGATTTTGACACGATGTCAAAAAGGCCTGTGACTTCTTTTATGACAAAGGCATTGACTAGAAGAGCTCTTTTTTTCGTTCTCAATATCGCATTAAATACCGACGGGATATAGTTGGTTTATAGCGTACATAGAGTCAAACGAGCTGACATTTAAAAATTTAAGTCAGCGGCGCAGTCCACCGTGGACGTTTTTCGTTAATAAAATCGTTTTGCGTTGTTGCCTGCCGCAGCTATCGGAACGTTTTCGCTGACGCTGCGTTCGCGATCCGCTCTGCTGAGTTTGTGTTATTATTCTCCGTGAAAATTCTGATTTATTTGTCGATCGCGCCATTTTAATAATCCCTCTTACGCGAAACTATCAACTTTTCCGGCTCGAAGCATCGCGGACGAATTTAATTTTTCAACTATATTTCCTCTTTACTTTTTTTTTTTTTTTTTTTTTTATTCATTTTCCGCACTTTTATTACACCGTTCGCGGCGCCGCGACGAGTTCGCTAATACAGTAAATGATCGTTCGCGTGTTGGGCATTAAAAATTTACGACGACCAGTGCATTTCGCGGAACGTTGGCGCGGTCCGCCGAAAATATTAAAAAATCCGAGGGTCGATCGAATTTCCTGTTTACGTTTAGTTTCGCCCTTATCGTATCGTAGAGAACATTCGACGGGTGGTTTATTAATGGAATTAACGAAGTTGCGCGAGATACGAGGAAACAATATAAATATATAGCGCGTGTATAAAAAGAGGGTATGAAAAAATTTACGAGCCGTTAAAACGCGGCATTCGCTGCCGCGGCACCGAGTAATCTAGAGTGTAAAAATTTACGATCGTTCACGCCCCCCAAATTTCTCTCCGGTTGTTCGTTTGAAAGTGTGGCTCGCTTCGTACAGAGGGAAAACCACGGCTTTGGAACCACCTCTCGGGGAAATTCATTGTGTACGATATAGAAATCGTTTAGTAGAATCGTGGAGAGTATTTCAAAGCCTGCGGCAACGAATAGCCAACGGAGAAAGTATAATTGCGTCGTTGCTTCGTTTAGCTTTGCTTTTGTCCTAGAATTATTGCAGTATGTAGATCGAATAAATTGCCCGATGAAAGTGGCAGAGAGCTCGAAGAGACCGGTCCGCAGTGGTTACATCGGAAACGTTTCAGGGCCACGATTACCAGAGTATAATTAATCGAATCCGTCACCGCGGCGAGTTTGCAACGTACGTATCGTTTTTTTTTTCGAAAATAAATTTTCCACCGAAATATTTGCACGCTGGTCTCCAACGTGATATTCATGAGTAGAGCCAACGATGGAGTGGGGAATGGATGACAGGAATTAGATTTCTCGCAGGAAGCGCGGCTGGCTTTTCTACGCGGTGCCCGCGCGGCATGTCAAAGCTGACTTCATCTCGGAAACGTGCTCCTTTTTTCAAACTTGAATCGCGACGCAACGTTTCTTTTCAACGGCATACGTACGGATTACTCAGCCCCGACGTAGAATCATTTCCATGATGCTTGTTTCCGTTACGTCGCGAAAACTGCGAGCTTGATAGGTTGATAGAAACCTCGAGATCAAAGGGAATGTAAAACTTACATCTTTCGAAGCGCCGCGTTATTCCAACGTTGTCGTTGTGTATACGCTGACGCGACAACGTTTTCGAGCGATGGTATCCGAAGGTTGTCGGCTCGGGGAACGTCGAAATACCGAAATAACGTCCTCGACGACGACGATCGAATCGGGTCAAACGCGTACGTCGCGACGGGATACTAGTGAATTGTTGATGGTTGACCGGTATCCAAAAGAAGGAGCCAACCTTAACCGATATAAACGAACCAATTTCGCTTTAAACGAAGAAGTTACTCGTGTTTTCCTCGGCACAGAAATCCAGATGCGCAGCGGTATATAAATAAAGCATGGAACCTACGTCGAAGTAAAATTCTGCAGGCTATACTCTGCGAGTTCGCGGGTTGTCCGCGGAGGCTTTCAAAATTACGTAGCGTTCATTTCCAATAGATACGATAAACGTGGAAACGCGAAACGATGCGAAAGAGCGAAGACCTCGCGACCAAAGGAGCTCGTTCTTTTCATGTAAATAAGGACGTGGTCCGATGAAAAAGACGTATCGCGTAGAGCTCGCGTTAATTTCCACGGTAGCATTTCAAGTGTCGGTGTAATTAACGCGATCCTGTAATGGCTGTTTCGAAACGACGACATTCTAGGTTTATTGCGCGGTGCAACTAGCTGGCTTCGCGGTCTTAAACTCGGCCGAGTCGCGATGTCGGCTACTTTGCGAATCGCGATATACGAAGCAGATGGATACTTCGTCTCTGTATACCCCTGAACAACCATTATCCGAGACACCCTTGTGTACTATTCGAACAGACATTTTCTCGCGGAAATACCATTTTTTACGATGATACCTTTTTGTGGAGCGAGCGAAACTAAATCTGACCGTAAGAATTTAGTATAAAAGTAGCGTTTCTCTTTACCGTGTACCCGGTTTATTCAATATTCATTAAAATGCTTGACGTCTCGTTCGTAATGCGAAGCCCGCCGTGAAAGATGTAAAGATGTAAAAAATTCCATGAAAATTTCACCACCTGTAGGTAGATTCGAGGTTACGTTACACTCGTAATCCACTTTGTCGCGAGGTAAAATCGACTTACCTTTCGCGGGCCATTTAACTGCGTAATCGTCGATATGGCTTTCGCGGCCGCCTTGGCGAACTCGCACAAAAGGCATCGAGATCTTAAATTGCCTCTGAAATTCGCCCCGTCAAGGTTGAATTTAATTCTCGGCGATTTACATACCGAGCGCAAGGAAACCTAGAGCGGAACTATTCGACGCCCCAGGAAATAAGGAGCGAGACGCGGCGCGCTTTTCCGTGAAAGTTTCTCGCGAAAATCCACTGGCGACGCGCGATACCGCGCATAGCGGGAAGATCGATGCGCTTATGCTAATCCGCGAGCCATTGTTCATATTTAAATTTCACCGGTGGTATCTTTCGACTCTCCGTTAAGAACGAATTCATGCGAGTATGCAGGCGATATTCGCGATACGTCTTTCGGGGTCTTGAAAACTTGCGCGCGTTCGAGTAACGCGAAGTTACGAATGAAGGAGAGTTTGAACGCTCGAAACGTTTTTCCTGAAAGTTACTTCTAGGGAGTGGAGAATAGCGGTATATCGATGCGGAGGTATCGCAGATTTATATTACGTGCCAGAGATGGGAGGATTCTCGAGGTTCGTAACCATTCCTTTTCAACGAAAGTTAAACATTTATTCTACGTACTCGAATCGAACGTATTTAATCTCTGGTCGCAGTTTAGCGATGGAGCCTCCGCGAATCTTTAACAAGAACAAAGGGCCCTCCGAGGGTCCAGTAATTTATTTTTTCGTACCTGCAATCACTCGGTATCGATCTTTTCCCTTTTCGACGGCGCGAGAATCGCGTCGTTAGTGTCCCGTTAAATATTCCTCTTCGTCGGTGGTAGCTGGTCGGCAACGGATATTCGTTGCTGGCGTTCGAGGGTCGATTTTGGCGATAATTCTTCCGAAGTGCTCGTCTTTGCGCGCCTCGTTGGATTAAAACGTGTTTTCGTGGCACTGGTGCCGGCTCGCGAAGGGGGACCTCCGTTCAGTTTTGCTGGGCGCATACGTCATGGAAATGTCATTTCCAGGGTTCGCATACACGCGTCGGGGGCGGTGTATTATGTAATTCAGTGCTCGCAACCGGGTCACATGAGTTACAGTTCCGTGAGTATCTGGTCTGCGTGGGCAAACAGGCTGCCGCTAATTACAACGCAAACCGGTGCATAATCAAACAGGTTACGTGCACGCCGAGTGGCCCCCGTGAACATATTAATAAACACTTAAGATCGCTTCCGGTCGTTGCCAACATCGACCGCATCTCGTGGTCCTTCGTTCGATGACGAGAGGTCGAGCTACACCCGAACACTCGACGATTGTTACTCGTCGCGATAGTTGGGTCGCGGTAGCGACGGCGTTATATCAAGCAATATTCAGTTACGAACGAAACAACTATCTTAGGATCCTGGCTAAAAGTTTAACAAAGACAGTATTACGCGTGTTCCTAACGTCTTTTAAACGGGTAGCCGAGAACATTTACGATCTTAGGCGGCGGTCTTTTACACGTTACCCGTGTTATACATCTTTTCGAGAAACAGATTTCAGGAAGCTCGTCGACTGCGCCTGTAAACTAGCTTCGTTAAAAAAGGAGTCGAGACGGGGGGAGAGAAAAATATCAGTTTACGGGCGAAGTTTGTACGAGCGCTCTGTTCCCGCGAGAAAACTGTGGATTTTATGTTCGTCCGAGTGCGTATTAATTAAACGGTAATAGAGTTATTAGACTGCAGCGAAAACGATACTCCAAGCGAACGTATAACGGTAGCTAAAAAAAATAAATGCAGGCAAAATAATTTATTTACCAACGCGTTTCCAGTTCTGCTTCTTTTATTTTCATTCATTATCGATGCTATTATTATCGTACGCGTGTTCTAATTTTCAACTTTTCTTTCCTGTTTCTCTTTTCAACGAACCGCGTTTCGACGACAAATTTCTTTCAGCCACTCGAAATTAACGCTGAATCGCGATGCACAGTCCTGCTTAATCCGATCCGAGTAGCATTTTTACAACGTCGCGCACATTGGCGACCCGCGTACCCCCCGTGGCGTTTACCCGTGAATTAAAAGCCTCGACTTGATTACTTCATTGAAAACTTGGCTCGACGAGCGTCGTTCGTGGCCGCGGCGTGCCCACCATTCAATGCTTCGTTTCCGTGAATGCGAATCCGCGGAGGTACGCGACAGGCATCGAAGTAGTAAACGTCGCGCACTCGTCAGACCTCCGGTGGATACGCAGGATTTTAATCAGTCGGTGCGTTACGAGGACAGCGTTCGTCGCACGGAGACGATTTTTTTTATCAGAGCAGCTCTAATGAAGTGTAGCCATGATCAGACTAATTGAAAAACGCACCGATGCTAATTCATCGGGATAATTAGCCGCGTGGATACGGAAATGTTACCGGTCAACTGAGATACCGGGTGTATCGAGTATTTCCGACGATTCGCTCGAAGATATCGATCTTTTAAGCGAAACAAACTAGGAGAACTTTAAGGATAAGATGTTCGATAGCCATTCGAAGTGTAACGAATTTTTAACGAAGCTCGAGGCTGCCGTTCCACTGGCTAATGCTCTTCAAAAAACACTCGCGTAACAATTGTTGAAGACGATGCTTCGCCAAGTCTTTCCTCCTCTTGAAACAATTTCCATCGTTGTAACCGCGGTACGAGTATTTCTCGAGCACTCCGGCTTGCTCTTTCCTCGGTCCGAAAGAAACAACTAAGTAAATAGGAACCGGGTAAATCCGATTGCCTCCGCGCTCCAAGGCACGGTGATCGAGACGCGATTCGTTCCAGATAGGAACGAAACGCCAGATTTAATGGAGACCGAGCCCGTCAGTTTGGAAGACACGCCTGATCCGCGGCAACGTCTCAAGTACTCTTCGAATATACATCCTATTATTCGTCGTTGCTCGTTTGGTCGCGAGCTATCATATCGACGGAAAATAGCATAATTCGATTAGCGAGGAGACCGTTTCGATTATCATCTCAAAGCGTCCGAAGGGAGATCTCGCTGTCTTATGGAAATCGACCAGTTCCTTATAGAATTCGTGCGTTTTACTTTTTAGCGAAGAAGACAGCAGTTTGCCACTAATTGCTCTGGTTATCGTATTTGAATATTCCCTAATTATTTCGTATTCTACTAAAATTTAATTCTTTCGACGATTCGTGTCCGTCTTTGAACACGATTGGGCGAACGATAGGGCTGAACACGCGGTGGTGGGATGGAGAATAACCGAAGGAAGACGGACGAGCAAAGATCGCGGCACGATTATCCGGAAGGGATAAAGGTGACCACGACGGGAACCGATCCCCGACGGCGGAAAGAAGAAACGAGTCCGTTTGCCATGGATCTACGTAACGTATCGTGGCGGCATCGAGCGATTTAAAGAGAGAAACGAGCGTGCGAGTTAAAAATGTTTCCACGGCGAAGCAGTTCGTTTCCAGGAGTCGTTCCATTCGCCTCGGCTGTGCGCGCGGCTCGTTCGAGGAAAGGGATGTACACCCTCTTGCATCCCACCAACGGTGTCCGTGTGCTTCGAGCACGGATGTTGGGAGAATTTTTACGGTCCTCTTGAAATCCTTAGACGTTGCTTAATTCACCTCGTAGGAATAATTGCTCGGTGCTTTGGTACGTTTCCTGGGGGCGAGTTCCGCATGGATAGTGACCGATGTTGCACTTTGGAAGACGTTTACCGCTGACGATAATTGGGGGTTCGTGTGTCTGGGAAATTAAGGACGATGAACTTTCGAACGGCCGCTCCGCGTACAACTAATTCCTACCGTGAGCTTCAAAGTTGGCGTTACAACCGTAGCCGTTTTCGAAAGATTAATTCTTAGAATAAACAATTTATATCTCGTTCATTTTCCCAAGGTATTTCGCTGAGCTGAAAGTCACCCGCTGGAAGGTGAAATTTTCGTAACTTCCCGCTCGGTTGAATTTCCCCAGCGCGAGAACGTCATCCCCCACAAATTTCAAGCGTGAAATACGTCTGAGAGGTCAGCCCTTAGGACAGCCGGTGACACAATTTACGATACGACCCTTTAAGAATGACTTTTTTTAGGGTTGTAACAGGGGTCGAAGCTTTTCCGTTGGTTTCAACGCGTCGTTGAGTATCAACATCGTTAAAACCGACTCCGGATATCATCTCCATGGGAATTTAATCCCGGAACACTCGTAAACGTTAACGCTTTTGTCAGTATTACGCGGATTAACCTCTTTCGTGGAATCCTTGTGTCGTGTTTCCCACGCGATTACAGCTCGTAAAGAGCGTTACGAACGTTGCCGTCGTCTTAAAAATCGCCATAATTAATAAGCTATCTATACGATCCTCGTAACGTCTTTCATAAACGCGTACTTTACGGGAACCGCGATGGGCGGTAGAGCATCTCGCGGCCTTTATAGCGCGGTCCTCGGAGGGTTCGTAAAACGTTTTGTTTGGAGGTGAACAACGATAGCGCGAGTAACGCGTAAATGTACTACTAACGACCGAAGGTGCGTGTACGGAGATAGAAATGGAAAAGGACATGGACCGGTTTATTTATTGGTATATCGGTACGTGACTCTGAATGGAATTTTTAGTGTTTCTTCACCTCGAACTCGCGAACGTCTTCGCCGTTAGGGCGTTCCTCCCCCGAAACTCGCTCGTCCCAGTGACGGAGCGAGAATTACTCAGTGCGGAGGGAAGAAAATAGGGATGAAGAATAAAAAAAAAAGAAAAAAAAAAAGGGACGCTCGACTCTTTTGGCGCGCGCGGAATCTCGCGCAACTCGAAAATGAATGGCACTTCAATCCTCGGGGCAGGACGAGGGGTCAGGGGCCGGAAATCTCCGCCGCCTGTGTCCGGGCTCCCATTGTAAAATGATACAAAGAAGAAGGACAAAGCGAAAGAACGAAGCAGAGATTCAGGAGTGTCGAAACGTACGGAGAGGCAGGCAGCACGCGGAAAGACAGCGCGGGTCGAAGGGAGAGGGACAGAGTGAGGGCAAACACGAGTGTCGCGTGTCTGTTCAAACACACCAACCCTTCAACCATCCGTCCGTCTCTCTCGGTCCGCTCCTCGGCTTGTCTTTTCGTCCTCTTCGCGTGGCGCGCGAGTACGAGGGACCAAGTCGAGGAGCACTCCAGCTTCATTGCATAATACATACACGGGACACCGAGTTACCTCGAACCGTATGCACCGCGTACATACGTTCCTCACTTTGATATGTCGAGAAGGATCGCTATGCAGCCAGGAATGAGACAGCGGTGTTTGGCAGCGGCAAACTCGCGGGATCCGGCCGATGATTCGTTGGAAATTCAGTTGGCGTTCATGGTTCGATGAGCCAGCGAATTGATTTCTTTCGTCGTTTCATCGCTCGCTGAGTAAGCTCGAACTTGGCTAGCTATAATCGTCCGTCGCGTATCGACACGGTGAAATAATCGTGACGGCTGTTTCGTCCGAGAATGGCTTCGTCGATTTTATATTCGCGTTCTTACCCGAGGCCCGTCGCGTCGTTGTGAATACGACATCTGTTTACCATGCGTCTAGATTCTAGGTGATCGAACCTAGAGGCCGGTGAAAAGAGTTCCCCGTCGTTTAGTTTCGACGATCTACTGTAAATCAATCGACACGTAAATCGCGACCACGAGGAAAGATCGAGAGCGAATTATCAGCCTCGGCTGGCTAGAGAAGAAATTTCAAGTCGAGCGAGTATCGCGAATCGGTGGTTTGGCTGATTCGTCGGGGTCGCAAATTCGATTCCTCGAAACGTGATTTCAGTGTCTCGTAATTATATTATCTTTCATTCGTCGGAAGCGCAGCCTCCTCGTGGCTTCCCTTTCTCGTCCCCTCATTTCTAATTCGATTTCTCTCTTTTCGCCATTTTTACCGTCTTCTCGTATCGATGAAAAGTCACGGCGAAAAATTCGTTTCGCTAGCCTCTCGACGGTATTACATGCGTTAATTATATGCGTTCGACCGGTAAAGGATTCCGTCGGCTAGCCGTCGTCTTGTAAACGTTTTTTTTACGGCTAACCGGGTTGCCTGTATAAATAGAGGAACGGATATAAGCGTGTACACGGTGGAAAAAGTGTTTGCGTCAGCCGGACAATAGCCGCGGAAGAAAAAAGAAAATTTGCGATAGCCATTGTTCCCCTAATGACTCGTTTTCTGCGGTTTCCTCTTGCGTCCGCGCTGTCCCACGAAGTCTCATCTGGGTGTTTTGTCGTTAGGAATTTTGCCTCGGTACTCTTTCGGCCGCTGGAGAACGCGGAAGAATTAACGAGCGTGTATAAACAAAGGGATGGTCGACGATCGGTTATAGAAAGTAAACGGTAAAAATCTCCTTCGTTGTTTCGTTTTATCCCGGCGAATTGGTTGCGTCATAATTTCTATTTTTTATACGAATTATGTTCGCGGAACGCGTTACCCGAAAGTTTGAGCTTTCGATTGTCCAATTGCAGAGAGTTGGTCGAATAGTCGAAAAAACGAACTCCGCAGAGTTCATTTTCAGCGTGGCGTTTCGCGGTTCGCCAGAGATTTCACGGTATTGTTTAATTCACGGTGACAGGGACAGAAGAAAAAGAGCCGCGCGCGACGCTAATAACTAACAATTGAACAATCGAGAATAATGGATGCCGCACAAGCATCGCGCCGCGTCGGTTTCAACGAGTCCAATTAAAATACGCTCTCGCGAGGAAGTCTATAGCCGACATAATTTTGGAGTCGGATGCTTCTCTTGACATCGCAGCGGCACGAAAAATGTCGACACAGGCGGAATAAATTGGCTGCTCGAGGTTACGTGTCTCTTAATTTTCAAACGGTTTTAAAACGAGATGATTACTCTTGATGCGATACGTTCAGAAATTTGTCCATAAAATCGCGTTGGTGGCGAAGTGGAGAAATCAAAGCGAACTGGCTTCGTAGAATTTATTCCCAAGGGCGGCGGCGTTCCGCGGTGCGTCAGAAATTCCGCGGCATCGTTTAATTCGCGGTGACACGGGTAAAAGAAAAAGGGCCGTGCGCGAGTCTAATAACCGAGAATTGAACAATAAAGAATAATAGATACCGTCGAAGCATTGTGTCGCGTCGGTTTCAACGAGTCCAATTAAAATGCTCTCCCGCGACGTGGCTAGGTCAGGAAACGAGCCGGGACGCGCATGGGATGAGCGACGTAGCCGTCTATGACGTTTCATTAGTTTCCTCTCGGGTAGTAAACTAAACAACCCTCCAGGTTGGCGTATTCACGTTTTCTCTGTCGGTTGTAGTCGCAATCGAGCACGGAGAGGAGACGCGAGCTTTTCATTCATGCTTTACTTCATGTAACGAGTTTGTCTTCGATGCTGATGGATATGCGAGAGCTAACTTCGTGCTTGTAGTCGGTCTTTCCTCTTCGAAGTTCATTACGGATCCATTTCGAGTTGTGGAAGTTCAAAGTTCGCGCCGAGTCATGGTTTAAGGTATGCTTCCTCGGCCGAAAAACGGATAAACTTTCTGGAACTGAGAAATCACTGTGGGATTGAAGAATCTGGAACTTGGGAAGAGGTTAAACAGGAAAAAGAAAGAGCTAAGGCTATGTTTGTAACTCGCGGAACAGAATTTCGGAAATACGAGATTCTTTTACGAAGCTTCAATAGGATAAACGCATCGATGAAATTGCTGGTTAGCCGTTATTTGTAACGCGTCGAGATTTGTTCTGCAAATTATTCGGTATCGTTCGTTGAGAAGCGATCGTTTCTCCGATTCTAATAGCAGGGATCGAGAGCCCGCAGATTTAATCTAATTCCATGGCCCGAGAGATTAATGGAGGAGACGTTTATGTAACTACCGTGTCCTTGTTCGTTCCTTCGAGGAACAAGATCGTAGCAAGATCCTGGCCAAAACGAGACGAAATTAAACCGACGGAATGTTCGACTGCGTTCGCCGACATTAGCCCCGAACGAGGCGATCGTCGAAGACGATGTAATTCCTTGATTAGAAACGAAAAGAGGACCTTGCCGTCTCTCCAGTCGATCGAACATTCTTTTTAGTGAACTCCGTTACGAGAAAGGCAAAATATTACCGCCGTTTCAATCCTTTGGAAGATTAACCGCTCGTCGATGGTCAACCAGCGCGATATCGTTTCTAGTTCTCCGTTTCCATGAATTACCATATTTACGATGCAACTAATTATTTCTAATAATTTGTTCACGTTTCACAGCTGCTTCGCGTCTACGCGCGTTAACGGCTCGAGTTCAATTTTCCAACTGTAGCGATACCGATGGGTTTGCATAGGTCGTGTAAACACTCCTGGAAGTATTTCCGGGATTGCTAGACTGAACGTACCCCGAGCGTCTGTTAGCATAACGCGAAAACTAGCCACAGTTTTGTCGAAGTTAATCGCTCAACGATGCGTTATAATTACAAGAGTGCCGTTTGTGTTTCCTCTTCGAGCAACCGAAATTGTTTCAAACTCGAACGGCGCTATAATTATGCTAGGTAATGGAGTTTCCGCGATTAGGTGCAACGGATCAGGGAAGGATCGACGATTCGAGCGTCGACACCTGACGCGCCGAGGGCAACGACAACAAACCCTGGGAACGGTTCTATCGAGCGACGCTAAATACAGTAAACAGAACAAGGCTGGCCAATAAACGTGTTCCGTGCACGCGGGTTCCTCCGTCGGGTGACGACATTAATTAATTGCGGTCAGTCAGCGGAAACGACGTCGCCGTCCTATCAGCGGTAAATTGCTCGACGTTTCGACCCGCCCCGCCCTCGGCCGATGCCTCGGAGTAATTGAAATTTAAGACGCGAAACGAGCACATCGGCGACGACTCTGCCCTCCTCTCTCGTTTGCTGCTTCGACCCGATTCGATCCAATTAAGCACCGCCTCGAGGGATCGAGAGACGACTATCGTCGCGAAGGGCCCAAACCGGATTCGATTCCGTTTCCGCGGTTTCTTTCGTACCCTCTGCCTTCCCCCCTCGCTCTTGTCCCATCCCTTTTTGCCGACGTCCTCTCAAGAAACGAACAAACAGAACGGTGACGTGAACCAGTTTCGAAGAAATTCCAATTCCAAGTCGTGGACGACTCGGTGTCGCGGATCGATAAATTTTCGACGATAGAAAACGAATATCGGCGGTTAAGATCGTACGTAGAACCTTCTGGATGTTACTCGAGAAAAGGAAAAAAAAAGAAGCAGAGCGTCTTAATCAGCCCTTTGAGACGTGTAATTTAAGTTCCAACTCGTAAAAAAGCGCGTATCCGCTTCCAGCTTGCTCCCCGTAAGCGTCTAATCACAATTTCCACTCGCGCGATGAACGGAGCATTCTACAACTTCAACCCTTTAAGAATAATCGAGAAGTTCAGTCCCTCGCTCTCTGTGTCTTCGTTCCATTCCCTCGAGTCGTTACGTTCGATTTTATTTCTGACGAGACGCAAGCATAACACTCCAAGGCAAATCCGTTTCTCGAAGTATTTCGAACCCTCTCGATTGTACGGAACTGCCTCGGATTGCAGGCGATTAAAGAAGAGTAGAGAAGAGAAGAAGATACGAATATTCCTGCTTTTTCCGTGGTCGTTTATTCCATTTTCATCCGAGCATCGATATCCAATTCCTGTATCGGCGTGGGATTCGAAAATCAGCCATTAGGATTAGAGGTTCGCAGTAACCAGCGAGCGTATCCGATTGGAAGTCGGAGAAACATCGGGCACTAGCTGTTCCCTCTGGTCCTTTAAGCTTAGCCCAGCTGCGGGAGCAGTAAGACATTCGAGCCACGGGCCGATGTACGGCCAAACACGGATTACAATGGCCGTTAGCTTATGCCACCCTTGCGTGCAATAGAAAAGTAAGAAGAAACCTTAAGAGTAACTCCGTCCCATGCTTTCGTCGGACGAACTTTAATGGTTCCACGGCTTCAACTTCTTAATGCGTCTATTTTGCGAGAAACTTTGTCCGCGAACCGCGCGTATCCAGAGAAATACTTCGTCTGTCGTAGTATCGCTCGATGAAATTACGGTGGTTGTTGTCGATAGAATTTATTCGACTCCATTTTCAAGAAGATCGATTCGAAAAACTTTTCGGTCACGCGCGCGCTCACGATTTGGTTAGCGTCTGACCATTAACCGATACTTTTACTTACGCTCCTTCTTCTATTCCTGTTAAAGTATCCAACTTTTAATCGGAGCTTCAACCATGCAAACCAAAGCATCGGCCTGTCCACCTGGCCGCTCGCAGATATCCCTCTCGCACGAAAATCTCCGTAAACCAAAAACCGGAAGCTTTCGTGCTTCGGAATCGTCGAGGAAACGAGAAGAAAAAAAGAAAAGAAAAACGAAATAAAGATAAAAACGTCGAGCCGGTTCCCAGCTAGGTCGTCGGAATAATTCATTTCCGAACGAAATCCCTTTAAAACGCGGCGATGGTCGCGTCCCTCCAAGAAGTCCCGGATTACCGGCATTAACGTGGAAGCTTATCAGAGACGGTCCCCCCTCTGGTAGTCGATATTTTTATCCATTTTTTTCCCCCCGTCGTTTCAGCTCGTCCGAGGCCAGACCAGCAGATCCTCGCCAAGGGGGTGGAAGACAACGAGCTTAAACTGCCGGTTGGCTCGGAACGGCGTCGTTCTGACGGGCGTTCCCAGGTGGCAGTGGATCGCGTCGATGCGTCTAGTCGGTCGTTACTTTTTCGCCTCTTTGCATAGGTAATTGCCTCCGCCGTGAGGATCAAGGTGGCAAGAGACGGAATGAAAGGGTGGGCTGGCTGCATTACGGTGGACGGGTCGGGGAGCTTGGGACGGGGGCGAGGCGGGGCGAGGGGTGAAAAAATTGGATTGTGCCCTAGCCAGCTAACGGAGGCACGATATAAACGGGAAGAGGAGGGGGGGGGGAGGGGAGGGGGGTCGTTAAATCCTCTCGCCCAGTCACGCAGGATTTTCTTCGATCGCGTTCACCGACGGCGCCGGTATATCGGGTTACCCTGTTGTTCGCGTGTAAGGCAGTCAATGATGCACGCGGCAGCTGTCGGAGGAGTCGGGGAACCGACGTTCTTGGACCCCGTCCGCTTGACGAGGGAAAATGAGACGTCGAGGAAGACTGATTTTCCAGTTTACAAAAGTCTACCGCCTTCGTTGGGGGACGTCGTTTACCCAGGCTTGTCCGTAACTCGGGAAATATCTAGCTTTTAAGGGGGCGAACTACGCGACCCGTTCGCCCCTATTATTCTTGCTTCGAGAAAGTAAACGGAGCTCGCGCCTTTGCGACCCCGACGGCAAACGTAAATTGTCGCAATCGCGATGAAAGGCGTACCAATACGCAGAGCGAGATCCGCGATGGATGCGCTGGTTTGCGTAAAAATTAGAGGAATCGGAACACAAAGGATCCGTGGTCGCTTCGAGAAATCCGATAGCGGAACAGCGGCGCGAGAAGTGGCTCTATTCGTTCGTCAGCAAGTAAAGTTAAACAAAAGTGTCCCGCGGCGCATCAGAATAATTAGAGACGACGGGAATTAAACTTCGTGGACGTAGTCGCGGGAACTCGACGGAAATCGATTTAAGTTACATACATGAAGATACTCATTTATGAGGGAACGTACCAGGTTGAGCTACTTCCGCTTTAATGAAACTTTGTTGACTCCCGGCGGGATACCGGGTACTTCATTACTCGCCTTAGCGGTCGAGTTCCATGAGGTGAAATACTTTTCAAGTTTTCATGCGGTGCCTTGTTTGCACCGAAGCTCCGGGAAATCTTGATGTAATTGATTCGAAAGCGATTCACCGACGTATTCTGCGAGGGGATATTCAAACAGAGTTACCACGAAGCCGGATGATGCATTTCAAAGGTTACGGCGTTGAATCGATTTTCGAGCGAGGCGTAAATCTTTCGACGTAAACTTTCGATACAAACGACCAAATCCTCGGACTGTTTGTTTTCTCGTTCTTAATTCACCAGGAGGTATGCTTCTCGCGACAAATTTGGTTCGCAACGAAAGAGTGGACTCTTTAACAGTCTGGTCTGCCTCCATCCGCGTACTTAGCCAGGGGGGTTAACGAGTAAAGACGGGAGGGAGGGGGTTGAAACCCTTCGATTTTTCCGGTTCTCCGCGCGACCGTGCCCGGATAATTGTGATTACGGTCTGGCTCGACTGCGAGGGCGGGGGAGAAAAAAAGGACACCCGGTGACGGTCGTCGTTTTTCGGTCGTTACGAAATCGGTAATAGGAGCGCGGCGAAATGCAAATGAAATCGCGACAGGGTAGAAATGTAAATTCGACGCGCTGGTGGCGAACTCGAGAGGATCTCGTTACTTATAAGCACTCGTTACCCGTTGGTTACAACTTAATGAAATTAACGACATCCGTTGGTGCGCCGCGACGCCACTCGAAGACCGTTCGGCTCGCGTGTCGGGGGCTCGCCGATTCGCAAATGTTGCTATCTAAAAACTAAAGCTCGAAGAAGGAATCAAACGAAGTCACAGTTCCATTCGTGAGATCCGACGATGATGGAGAAAGTTGGCCCTGTCTCCGAAAAAGTTCGAGAGTTAAATTCGCGAATATACTGGAATCGTTTCCTTGTCCGTGATCGTCAGCACTATTCCGTCCTTCCGTCGAGAATTATAAGATTACTGAAAATAACGGAGAACGACGGGTCAACGTTCCCTTGGAAGTTTGGGAAAACAATCGAAGTCAGCAGTTCGAAAGTTCGCGAAAGTTTACGAACGTGCCAACTTTGATCAAACAATGCAAAATTACATTTGCGGGGATAACTTTAACCTTCGACTTCTTTTACGGGAAAAAGGATGAAAATTGAAGCTGCCATTGTTGGATTCGACTAATAAGGGTACGATGGTCGTAGGGACGGGAAGGTTGAAAACAAGGAGCCCGACACCGATTACCGAACTCGGAGCGCGTTAAAATATAACCGACTCTTAGAAGCTGTTTCGCTTTCATCTCGAGTTTATCGGTTTTACATTTTCAGACCGATTCGCGACTGGTTCTCTCGGTCTTCGTTCCTTTTTATTTGATAAAATTTCTTTAACTCGATCAATATCGAGGATTCCATCTTACGAACGCCTCCATCGATTCAGCTACCGTCCAACTTGGAAAACTCCCCACCGATGAACCAGCAGGAACGAAAGAACGAAGAATAACCGTATCTCAGGCAATCGTGACGAAGTGGATAGGAACGAAGGAAGCGGAAAGTGGATGGCTAGGGAGGGTTCGCGATCGATAGAAAGTTCAGGAATCGGTACGGCCGTTAAATAAATTCCATCCGGTCGGTACACATCTTGGATGACCTTTGGCGGTGGTGCGCGAAGCAACTGGGCTCGACCGTCGTCGTGGAAAATTAAATTTTTAACGAGCTTGTCGCTCCACGCTTCCACCCGCAATCCCCTTGTCGTTGCTGGTAGCCGATGTACGAGGTAAATATCTGCACATCGGTAATTAAATTCGATTCGCTCGCCACCGGATCCCGCTGGGACGGTTCGCAGTCGAGAAAAGGACAACCGTCGCCTTACGCGATCGAACGCGTACGAGGCGAGCCCCGTAATTTCTTCACCCTCCGTTGCCGTTGTTAACGAATCGACGGAGATTCGTACCTGGAACTGTACCATTTCAGATATTTCGTACCAGCAGGAATGAAACTTCAGGAGGCGAAATCGAGCATTCGCCAGACGTTCTCTTCGAGCTTTCGGTTTGTCGAGATTTGGGCGAAAGCAATTACCCTGGATGAATCATTTTGGAGTACAGACACGGCGTATCTCGGAGGTCAGAATGCATCGGTGTGCAAGGGCGTTCGTTGACCTACTCCCTCGGAACAGCTGTCACTCGAGGGACCCAGAGCGGGGGTGGTCGCATCGCAATATCACGATAACCGCGGAATTATTAATTCGTTTGCACCGGTGCGCACCAGGAGGATTCAGGTCGACCTTCTCTGACCCTGTCCTCCGTCCCTTGCACCCTCTGTCCTACGCTCCCCTAGCCAGTGCACGCGAACAAGCCCCGCGAGAACCGTCGTGCAATTAATGGATGAATACTAGCGAGATAACAACCACAACTTTTTTAATAATAACGCCAGTTTTTCGCGGCGTTTTACGGCCCAAAAGAAGCCATGTTGCGGGCTATATAGAAGAGACACCTTCCCCTTGCCCTTCTCCGGTGCTTTATTCGCGTTCTCGCGTGATACCAGTCCGATTGCAGGGACACCAGAAGTATTCCGTTTTTTTTTTCCACTCGCGTTGTCCACCGGATTTTTGTTTCTCCTTTGTTCCATCGCGGAAACTTTTCGATGGAACGTGGAGAAGCTTCCAAGTAAAAATAATAATAAACATTTTCGCTTCTTCCTCTTTCTCGTTTATTTTATTTCTCGTCGTTTTATATCTTTGATATATAGCGTTAGATGCGGTAGTAAAAGAGTTTCTCGAAATGGTCTTTCCTCGACAAGAACGCTCCGTATCTGTAAGACTCGCGCGGCATGTCAATTGTAGTCCATTGTGCCAGTGGCCAAGTGTCATTCCTGCTTCCGAGCAAACGAGCCGTATAGATTACCAGCCGTCCGTTTGGGAACGTTCTATCAATGGATGCCGAGGTACGGGTACCTGACCTGCCATATTCAGGTCTCCATTGCCTTTGAGTGTGGACAACCGAATGCCTCTAGCACACTTGGCCCACAATGTGGCCTTGCTGTTCTATTAAGATGATCCTGCTTGTTGAGCTTCGAAATGGCCTCTCTGTATTACCTAATACCCTTTGTGCACGACGTATTACAAGAACGGCATCGCGAGCCGAGATCGTCCGACCAAACGCAAGTCGAAGAATTCTGGAATATTTTTGAATTTCTCGTGCAACCCCTTCGCGAGATCATGAAATAATTGGTTCCAAGTACGGCTTCCATTTTTCCGTTCGAACCTTTCTTTTTCGGTAGCATTAATGTCACGGTCTACGGTTTCACGGATATTTGGAAAACTTCGATCGAGAATTTGCCGTTCGTTTTTCGCACGTTTTGGATTTATTTAAAAACACTGCGGCCGCAGAAAGTGGATTCAAAGAGCCAATGCGATGTTACCGTGCCGCGATAGTGCACAACGGGTCTCGGTGAAATCAAAACGGACGCCGGGAGAGTAGCGAATTCGGCGAGGAAAAAACGAAGAGACCGCCTCGTGCTTTAATAAAAGCTGACCTACATAAGAGTCATTAGAGGGAACGACGTCGCGTGAAAAATTTGAATCGAGAAATACGCGATGTATCGGTTGAAGAGGATGGTAACGATGAAATGTGGCTGCGTGGAGCGCGCGACCGAATGGTCCCGTATCTTCCTTTCTTCTTAACGGTGCTTTGGGCACACTTTCTTTTCGGCACGCGTTAGCGTCACTTTGAACATCTTCTTCTCGCAATAGGAATTTTCTCCTTTTCCCAGGCGATAAACGTGGCCCAGAGAGAAGTGCATATACGTATACGTTTCATACACGCTCGTACGTTTGCGAGATTTAAATATCACGGAAACGGCAAGCTCGAAAGAATTCAGGCCGAGCTTCTTATTAGAGCGGTGGGCGGTAAGTACTCGCCAACAGTTTCTTCTTTTTTTCTCGCTCGCGGTGGTACTTAGACGAATAGCTCGATTCCTTTTACCCTTTCCCGACACCGTTGAAATACCAGTTATTTAAACGTTCGCAGGTGCGAGATATCGCGCGACCTTTATTACGGCGTTACTCAGATGTGTCGGGGACTTTTAATTAAGGCTGGAAACGGAAACGCCGAGGTTCCACGCCGCGTAGCTTTATCATCTTTTCCGATAACGCGTTCCGCGAAAGGTTTGCCCGCTAATAGTTGACGAGAAATTGTACCGGGTGGCGTGCGAGCTTGGACGAAAATGTTCGAGATATGGATTAATCGATTTCTCGCTACTCGCCTGAATAGACACTGAGTCGGATTCTACGAACGAGCAAATCCAACGATTACTCGAGCATTATTTCTCGTATCGCGGCATCCGTGAAATATTTTTAATTAAAACGCTCTCTCGCGAGTAACGAAGAATTTTTATATTCCCTAACAACAAGCAATATCCCGCCGTTCTTTTTTTTTTTTTTTTTTTTTAATCGAGTTGATATACACGTGTCGATTTCATTACACGCGCGGAATCATTCCCGTCAGCGCGAAACGAGCAATTCGTCGTGCCATGATTCGAGAACGCCCAGGACGAACGAAATCGATCGTTGAAATTCTCGCTACGTTCGACGATCAACGTATCACTGACGGCCACAGGAGAATCGAAATCGGCCGTTCACCGGCGCTGTTAAGTAGGCCGATCGCTAATCCAACGCGATTGGGAAGGGTGGTTCGGTTGCTTTCACGGTATGTAGGTCAAACGGAGAGCCCACCACCGCGACGACCATTGAAATAATTACGCTCAATGTCCGTTAATTTCGAGGCACGCCGCGGTATATACGTCGGTCGCGTGAAACTCGTACGTGTACCGACGCTATTCTCGCGCGATATTTGATTTTTTCTTGTACTCGAAAACCCCGAGTTTCTCGTCTCTTGCCACGAAAAAATTTCGAAATCCCGGTTAAAATTCGGGATGGTTCAAAATTCCGATGAATGATAAACACTCGTAAAGAGGCTCTCCGAGAAAAGACATTCCAAAGCTTCTAGCGAAGTGCACTTTGGGAGACATTATCGCAGAGCATTCGCTGAAACGTTTATCGAAATTGTGTTGAAATTCCTGAACAGCTCTCTGGAAGGGAGATCTCTAGCGCATTTAACGAATGGAAAACTACGAAGGCTATTATCTTAGAGTAAACGAACTTTGGAGTAATCATCTTTAGAACAAAACACTGTTGTTTCTTTTCTGCCTCAACATTTACGTAACGTTAATTTCTTATAGATTCAAACGGTTCCGTTGTTACGCGGTCCCATGTCTTTTGCAAGCATCGGAAACGTATTTGATGCAAAACCTCGCACGAAATGGTTTGCGAATAGGATTGTGTTTAAATTATCTCGGAGGTAATATCGCGCGGAGGATGTGCATGTTCATCGAACAGCTGTCTCTAATAGAGTATCCAAGACGTCTGTAGGGTTGTACGCGTCCCCATCGAGTCGGTTAATTCGCTCACATCAGTCTCTGAATAGTCAACAGCAGTGTCTCAGACGTTACGATACAAGAGGAATTCAATTACCTTGTTGGCATAACGATGATAACATGTTGTTTGAAAAGACCGAGTATAGTGAACGGTGTCCATGGTATTTGGCAAACGTGTTACGCGTTACACAAATTTAATCTAAATATTAGAATCCTGATTACGTTTAAGTGTATACTAATCTACATAGATATCGTAGAAACCTTTGGAATCTAGACATTGATTCGGTACTTGAAATTCTCCCTTAACGCGGAGTTAATCAAATATGTATTAGGTCGTGGATGTTTTATAGGAATTCTAGGTATCTAGGGATTTATTCGATGCTCGAAATTCTACCTTAATTTAACGTCTTAGTCAGAGATGCATTAGCCCCTACCATAAGAATGCTCTATGAGATCTCTTGGAATCTAAGAATTTATTCCATGTTCATTCATCCTTAATTTGATAAAAAAATCAATCCATTCGATTCTAATCGCAGTCCTCGTCGTATTCGATTTATTGTATATCTTTCGTTTGCCTAACTCCTTCTGTTCGCGATCCGATCATTTTCACGGGAATTTATTATCGATGCGCAATAATTGTTAAATAGGAACGCGCGTTACATCTAATTGAAAAACGCGTTAATTCAAAAGGATTCGCTGGCGCGTTCTCGGCAACAAATTTAATTTAAAGCCTCCCGCGTTCGTTGAAATAATATCGTTCCATATGATAATCAAAGGATAATTAAGCGCCATTATTTCAGCTCTCTGAATCGAAAGAACGCCAGTAATTCCCAGTTTTTGTAATCCTCGAAATCCTCGCCGAGATTCGGATCTCTCGTTCGCGCACGAATTACAAATATTGAATTAATCAGGGGATCCGAATAAATAAAACGATTAACAGGCTGGCTTAATCTTCTTCGTTGTTTAAATGTTTCGATCGTGATATTGGATCATCTTTGGTAACGATTTGTAATCGTCTCTTAACCTGAATAATTTTACAGAGGGCTGAATACGATCAAGTTAAGTATAGACTGTGCAATCATAGCATTCCTAATAATAGTTAAAGTTTTTAAAGGTTATTCCTATAATTCTGTAGAAGTTTGAACCTTCACTACGTGGAGGTTGCTGCGAGCGGAGTTTCTTCGATCTCCCTTTACGAAAAAAAGAAAATAGAAGGAAAGAAAGTTCTTTCGGTTTCCTAGTTTGATATAAACACCAAATGAACGTGAATTACTCGACGAACAAATGTTTGTATTCGCCGACGGCTGCCTAGCTTTGAAAGTTTGCAGAGCCTGAACGATTCTCGTCGAGAGTATCTTGCAGACATAATTGACGCGTGTTATGGTGACGTCCCTATAGCGGCGCGAAAATCATGCTCGCGCGAGCACAAAATCGAATCGTTTCCAGCGGGCGGCTACACAGTTTATTGCTAGATCCTGCGCATCGACGTTGCATTCTGGAAATGTCTCTACTCTGAATAATCTCCCATAATCCGAAAGCCTACTTTCGCCGGTGCGCTCTCGTTGGACTTTTTGCACCCTCTGAAACCAGGGAGAAACGGATTTCACGGATAAATTGCAACGGATAACGCGATACATAAACGATTCGCAACAGCTGATCGTTGTCGCACGTAAATCAAAGTTCTATCTATTTCTCTTGAATTAAAAATTGAAAATTGCCAGGCTAATCTCGATTCTCTTTTATTTCGTGCACAACGAGGATAAAATATGGGATATCGTCATGGAACGATGCCGTCGTCTATACAATTTTTGTCATCACTTAAATGCTTCGAAATATAAAAAAACACGGACCGTGTGTTTTGCGAATCCGCAGCGCGGCAGGCGAAAAGCTTCGAGTTTTTCAAATACGTGAAAGCGTCGCGTTCGCAAATTTAGGAAGAATCTAATATATCTGCGAGCCTAATGTTAGTAACGCTATTTATCGCGTTTACACGATAGATTAAAAATTCTTGTTCCGAGGTGTCACCTCGGTGACGATTCGGTCTAATAAATTATGGCCATTGTCAGTTGGAAAAATAATTTGCCAATATCGAGTCACGACCAACGCGGATCTGTCGTTCGCTGACAGACTCATTATTGAGCCGTCACTTGCACAAGCCACAACATTTTCGAATCAATCAATTGCAGATCTGGAACAACTTTATAGGACTCCGCGTGGAGATTACGAATGGTTCGTTTGTCCGTCGGTATCCACGTACGCGATTCGGTTTCCGTTTTTATGAAAAATCTGTGTCACGTTCAGGTAGCATTCAAAACGTTCGAAACTCGCGGCCTCGTCGTAGTCTTTGTGATAGATTAAAAAACCGTTAACAAGTACGAGTCGGCAAGTTCCATCGTTAAAAGTTGGCGCGAAAAAAGAGGGCAGACGAAACGAAGCGCAGGAAGGAAAACAGAAAGAAGTCAACGAAAACGTCTCGCGTATTTATACGTTCGTTACCGGTGACCTTATTCTCGTTCGTTTTTCCCCTAATTATCGACGGAAGCCTCGACAAACGCAGATCGCGAACTGACTGGGAGCTCAAAGACGAGAAAAGATTAGAAAGTCGCGTGGCAAAGTTTCCGAAATAAAACGAACGAACGAAGGAGAGGCTAGCGGGGTTGGACGTTCGCGTTTACTTTAAAAGGGAACAGGACCGAGCAACAAAGTACGAAGTTCGGGGGAGAACTCGTGACCAACGGACGACGAAAGGAAAGAAGAAACGCGCAACGAGCGAGGAACGTTGAAACGGGAACGCAGGAATACGTAAATTGCGATGCAGTTGAGAACTTCAATGTCCCTTTCGTCGAGTGTAAACTGTTTTCCCAGTCGTTCTCCTCTTTTAATTAATCTTTCCGCGCGGAACTTCCGACAGGGTAAGGGAAAAAGAGCTGGATACTTCTTTCCAAGCCGTAGGAATAACGCGGCAGAACGGGGAAAGTAGGTTCCCGCGATTCTCGAGGCGAGTTCATGAATGACAATTCAGACTCGCCCCGCGATGTCTGCGATTGTGCTCGCGATGATAAAGGACGACGCGCGTGGCGAGCGTTTTAGGGCGAGCCGGAGTATTGTTAACTCGACGGTGGATCTTCGTCCCGTCTGTCCCTTTTTGGTAGCACCAGGTGACACCAAAAAAATAAATGGAGCTCGATGGGGACCTTTGGGTATCAAGCGTCGCTTTCTTTTAACTCGGGAATGAAATATTACGAGAAAATGTGAAATACAATTTTTTCACACGACGCGCCATCGAACACATTTCCCAAGGAAAAGTATCCGAATACTCTACTATCGTTTTTAATATAATTTTGAAGAATTTTCAAGAGGTAGCGAAACTTTCTTGGCCAAAAAATTCATACACTCAGGCATACATACATATATCAACCGTAATAAATGTCTTCCAGTCGGCTGCACTATATTCACATTCATCCTGAATAAAACGACCAATGCGGGAGGAAAAAACATAGTAGATGGACAGGGTGTTTCATAAAGTGTAGCCATAACTCGTAGCATATACGCGTAAGTTTCCAAATTTCCGTCAACATCCTTACGAATTTTTCGCTCCCACATTGGCCGATTAATTCGCAAAACAATATTCTCATTTCGAAATTAGAACCGCGCGAGATGTGTAAATTATAAACTGGCTCTGCATGCAAATTACGAACGAGTACGGTGCTTTTACGCTTTTTTCTTGTAAGATACGTTTTTAGAACGGACAGGAAAAGGAACAGCGACACGATAAGCTCTGCTTTCGCGGCGAATTTTAATTTTCCATTTTACTCAGGATCCCGTTTTAAAGCAAAGACTCGAGTTAATTTTGGGATCCGAGAGAAAAGCGTAGAACGACTCAGCGAGACTTTTAATGTAGCAATTTCAGGATTATTACGGGCAGTAAATATTTGTACTTACCGACACTTATTTTTCGCGTTTCACGATCGTCTTTGCAGGGTCCTGTAGAAAACTTTAATTCGTTCGGGTACTTCTTCGGGAAACTTTGCGGCAACTTTTAAACGTCTTTCGCGGACCACGTTAAAGGTTTACAGAATATTTCTACCGTTAATAAGTTATTTTCGTCCACGCTAACGACGATGGTGTAACCCCGTGGGGATATTTTCTTTTTCACGGCCGAGAATCGCGAAATCCTCGTTGAAAACTGTCTGTCACAAAACTGTTATAACGATACTCGACTGTTTCAAGTGTTCCCGTTCGTTTACAAACTCCTGGTAATATTTGTACTCTCTGTGAGTCGAGAGTTAATAATCCCGATTTTTCTGTGGAGGAAGTTTTTCAAAGTTCGTTTGCAGCGGATGTTCCCGTCCTTTGAAGTTAAGTAGGTCGCAATTAGCACTCCATGCTCCTTGGAAATTGCGTAGCATTCGAAAACGTGCTACCCGAAGCGATCGTAATTTTTCAAATTTTTTCTCCTTCGTCGTTTCAGCGTAACAAGAACCCGTTACTTCCATTTTTATTATTATTCAAAAAGTCGAACGAAGATTGTCGAATAGTCTCTCGAAACCTTTTCCAGACAACTGTGTCTCTTTCACCGTGTGTACGAGCGTTCGTTCCGCGTCGCTGTAAATTTTATATAAAATTCCACGACGATCCATTGTTCGACGCGAAATATTTTATTGTTCCTGTAAAATCCGCGAACGAGCGGATCCTCCCATCCTCGCGACGCGTCTCATCGACGTGCAGTCGCGTTAGCGTTCCCTTATGTTTTTCCTCCTCTTTTTGTTATCGTCGTCACGGTCGTTTGTTATCACCCTTATCGGAGGTGCGTTCGATTCCGCAGCGTTGGGAAGCCTGCGCGTTTCCGCGTCGACGAACGAAGATGACGAGAGAAAGATTTCAGGCTTTCGCAAACTTGTTCCCGACGAACGAAGCCAACGTCACGGCTCGACTATTGGTTCTCGTCGGCCGTGAAAACAGTCTCGTTTTCCCTGGAGACGCCGTGTTTTCCCTCTCTGTTTTCATACAACCTGGATCGGATCTTCCATCTGTCTGCGCGAAGTCGATGTCAAAGTCTATCCGGACCTATTCCTATTTTCTCGAGAAAGATTGAGCCCTTGTATCGACTTGGAATATGATCGTTATTCGGTTAAAAAGTTATCCTCGTTTCGCGAACGAGTAAATATTGCATCTCGTTTCCTCGAAGTTTAAATATTCATTTCGGTAATCATTACGATACGGACCTGCGTTGTTTATCGATGTATCGTCCGATATTAATACGTATCGCGTGTTTCATCTCGATGAAATTAACGAACGGAGTTGAAATCACTGTCTTCGGTAATATGAAAAATATTCTCGTCATGAAAATCGATATGCGTTCTTTACACTATTCATTTTTCTGTTTATCGGTACCGATACTTAAATACTTGATAAAATTCGCTTTATTCAAGCGACTGGAGATTCTTGCACTTTGTAGTTTTTTAAGTCCCTTTCTTTCGTTTTTACTTCACTGTCCTCCGTACTATGTTTCAGCTTTTGTCTTTCCAATTCTTTTACCTTCTCGTTCAACGTTGACTCTATACTTTTTCGTTTCATTTCCACTCTTAATTTTCATTTCCTACTACGCTACTTCTATCTTACTTCTTGATACCTCTCTTAAACTCTGCCTAAATATTGTTCTCAACTCGACCTATATTCTCCGGTCTCCCGGTACTTGAACGTTTTATCCTCGGAATAAAAAATGAAATTCAGCATTTGTATAATTGCTTGATAAAAATTGACTCGCGATGAAATGTTAATTCATGTTCTACCTGGATTACTTTCGCAACAGAATGAAACTAATGAAAACACAAATTTCAGAAACGTTAACGCATAGTTCTGAGCTCGAAGATCGTATCTTCCGGAAGCGACGCGACGGGATGGTGAAAGTATTATAAACAGTTAATGACAATTACTGGAACGTCCTCTATTTGGCAGCAGCTCGGTATCGCGACCGTGTGCAAAATCTGTTATCCAGGTCCCAGGGCCGATAACGGTCGCGTTGCACGACAACGTGGGTGGTCGAGCCAAATTTATCGTCAATAATTGTCACCGTCCACTCATCTGTTTACTGTTCAACGCTAATGCCCGCGTCCCGATTTCCGGCACAGTTTACTTAATAATTTGTAATTAGCGAATTACGATCGCGCGCGAGCCCGATTGGTCAGACCTCGTTAGAGAAACACCAGGCGAAGATCAGTTGTTCGTTGATCATTCGTCTGCCTATACACTTAACGATAATAACGCGTAATGTGTTATCGAATTAATTTTACGATAATACAGTAATATGCTTTCTACTTGAATCAATTTTCCAATCAGATATTCATGTATTCTTTTGCTTGGGGTTAATTTCCCAATAGAATATTCACGTAATTCTCTATTTGGATTAATTTCATCATGAATTATTAACCTCTCGATACGTTGTTTAAATTTGACAAAAGCATATCGCAACAGCATACTGCTGTTTTATCGTAACGCCTCAAAGTCAAGTACCAAGAACGTACGAGCAAATTGTTACCGAAGTCTGCCGCTTACGGTGTAATTTAATAAAATGTTAACGTTACATTGTCTCTCATAACGAATTCAACTGGAGACGCGGCGTGAAAAGCCTTCCGCAAGAACAGCGCAGGAAAGTCACGCCAGATGTACACAGAAAATGCATTTTTTAAAGTGAATCCGACTTTTTGATGCGCCGGAGAATCTCTCTGGATCTTGTTTAGCACTTGCTCTTTTCCCGTTGAAATATTTCAAAGTTTCACGTGCCCTTTTGTGTGGCGTGGCTGGAATTCAGATTGCATTTTAGCCTACGAATCTTCCAACCACAAATGCGACGTCAACGGTATCCCTTTCGTTCCTCCACTAAAAGCGAGGGTGAACAATTCAATCTTGAAAAAATTGACTGTCGTCCAATTACTTTGGAATCCTCTCAATTCTTTCTCACGTTTTTTTCCGTTTCAACGAGAGAATTAAAACCGCGCGGGTAAACGCGATAATACGCTTTTATATCGATTTTTATTTTCTTACCGCTCGGTGCGCGTATCCTTTTGTTTTATTTAGTTACGGTTGACTGTGACCAACGCAAGATTTCATCGTAATCGAACTTTGAATAATTTCAACGGCTGCGGAAACTAATCGTCGAGCTTACGGTTTGCCGAACGGAACTAGCGCGACATTGTTCGGAATCTGGACAAATGGCAGGATGTTTTCGGCGAACGGTGACGAATCTGTTATATTTTTCTTGAAGGTATCAGCGATCAATTTCGCGACGAATTCATCCGACAAATTTATTCGCGGATTATTTGTAACAACACGAGCAACGCGGTTCGTTTAAAAGGAAATCGAGTTAGAAGGACCGAATCGTAAAGAATTTTCGATAACTCGAACGAGGGTTGCAGGTTCACGGCGTAACACGTTTCCTTCCGATATTTTTCGAGACATCTATAAAGGAATAAGGGGTCGCAATATTTCACGAGATCGCGGTCGAGCGTGTCGAATAAAGTCGCTCCAGAATCGTGCCACCTATTTCTTCCATTCTTAGTGAATATTAGATACCGAGAAAGTCGTATATTCGCGACACTTGCCAGGCGAAACCCGTTTCGATTTCGACGTAAAGTGAAACAAGATGCGGGTCCCCGTTTGTGTGTCTCAAAGATGGCGAACTCGATCGTCCGGGCAGGGCGTATAATTCATGAGAAGACAACCGAGGAGGAATATCAAGGAGAAGACGCCGGAAAGAGCACGGTGAAATGTCAGCGAAAAGAATTGAAGGAAGTAAGAGGAGAACCGTGTATCGTACGTTACACTGTGTCATAAAGGCGAGGTAATAAACGTGAAATCCGAAAAATGTGTTTCCCTACGAGCGCGCTTGTTAGCAGACGTCCAGACTTCCTTTGAGCGGAACCTTAATGGACGTAGCGCGCTGAAAATGTGCTGTACGTAAAATTTAGAGAATTGTTAACAAGTTCGCGGTAAAGTAAACAGACGAATTTTTCGAGTGGATATTTTCGTGTGGTTTTAAATTGATAGCTTCGATTTACCGAGACGCCGACGCAGAAGGTATTCGCGCCGCACGACACTTCGTATAATCTCTTCTTCGAGAAGGATCGATCACGAGAGCACCAATTTGAAACGTAAAGCCACGGATAGTATCGGAACGCTTCTCAGTTCCGTCGACGCTCGTATCGCTTTACATCGGAGAAGGACTCTCCGTTTCAAGGAGTTTCACCCTTCGATAAGACTTTCCGCCGCACAACAAGTACATCTGGCGAAATATGAGACAAATTTCATCGGTGAAGTTACAGGACCGAGGAGGGGGTAGATATTCGCGAACGAAAGGATCCGCCAGAAGTCAGTGGAATCCCAAAGTATTTCAGCACCGCTGTGTACGGGGCCGGTGCGCGCGTTTCAATTCGAGTCATCCGACGCGGTTCGTTCGAGGAACTTTTTCTCCGGAGGGTAGATTCTCGCCGCGCGGCCGAGTCGAAAGTTTTGAAATTCAAATAAGGGGAAGTTTCGCCCCAAGAATAACGTTGTCACGCTTGTATCGCGGACGCGAAAGTTTCAGGGGGAGCTGGGAATTCTTGGTATTCTTTCGCAACGGTGCCCCAGCCCCCGCCCTTTCCACATACGCCACGAGGAGCGACGGAGGGAAATTGCAAATATTTATTTCATACGCGCATCAATCTCATCGCTGAACCAGGAATTTTCGCATAATAACGCCGCTGTATCGCTCGGAGAGTCTCGTGTCCGCTTCAACAAGTTCCCGGTACTCCATTGGAGAACAACGGAATCTTTTATCGACGTTTCGCGTCGAGCACCCGGAACATTTTTTCTCTGTATGTTCCGTTCCGCTTTCCATCGTCCTGTACACGCGGATTGTCGAGTTTCAAGCGTCCCGGTTAATTAAATATTTCTTTCCGGCCGCGCGTTTACGCGGAGCGCGGCGGAAAGTTCTCTGTCCACATCGTTTTCCCTCGCAGATGGCTCTCTCTGGTCTTGTGAACCGGCTAACGATTTTAACTCCTCTGTTTCCCGACAATGGGAACGTTCAAAGAGCCCCTCGAGTACCGTGATTCTACTCGACGATTCGCGATTATTATACGTTAGTTAATTTACTCCGATCGATTAGTTGATAACATTTGTTTTTCGTTTGCGGCGTATCCGACCTTCAGCGTCCGAATAATTCGGCGTCGACTTTCGGAATGGAACGCAGCGATCGTACCTTGGGTTCCAAAGAAATTGCTCTTCAAGTACGATGAAAAATATTCAGAATTCCGTTCAGACGCAAACGGATCAAACGGGGTGGAGAAGGAATCGTCAGAATTGAAAATTCCTAGTAACGTTTCGTAAAGAGAACGAGTTTCTACGGTATCGAGAACGCGACATCGTCGAACGTATTCGACTCTTAATTGCGAAAATTACAAGGGAAAGTTGGAGAGATTGAAAATCAAGTTACAGGATATCTCGCGACTAACTCATCGCGAACCGGCTGCATCGGGACATTTTTATCTCAGAAAATTCCTTCATTGGTTGTGACGCACTGATAGCCAATTGTAACCGAACATCTTTTTGTTTACTACAGTAAAATCTCGATAAATGCACAAATTTCTATACGATAAATGCACAGAAACCATCCCTATCACTTTACACTTCACACTTTACACTTTACTCGGAGATAGAAGGAATCAATGTTCGAATGTAGATCCACCAGGAGAACGACAACCGACCTTTCTGTCCATTTACACAGTTGCTCGCTTCACTTATCACACGCAATACCGGACTACGATAATGAAGGAAACGATATAAGAAAAAAAAATAGGACGGACGCGAGACACGGGCGCGATCGCGAGATCCATATCGACCGAAGGATCGTCGAAGAATGTGCTCTCGCCCCTCCCATACTTGTTTACGTTGCGGTCGTGGCTCGCTTGTACCTCTCTTGGGTAGAGAAGGGGAAGGACGAACAACAAACGCGTAACGGTCGATTTAAACGCTCGTTGAATTCATTGAGTAAATAATTCGCGAAACATTAATATACAAAATCATATTCCCCATCATTGTTTAAATAATAAGTCTTGCTAATAATTAATGTAACTATTGTCAGAAATTAATATTCGGTTGGTCCAATCAGTAGATATTAAAATATTGACAACTTTCTCTCGATTAATGTTTCGAATTATTACTTATTCTGAACCGTAATTGTTATTAATGTTTAATCGAACACTGAATGATATATATATGTATCATAAACGTTTAATTATGTCGGAGATATTAAGTTTCGATTGCTCCAAGCAACTATTAATAAGGGAATAAAATGAATTTCGGCTGTTCGAAAATAAAACGTTTTCCAATCCTAACAAGCCCTCGGAATTGTCGTTCGACGAGAATCGTTCACCGAAACGTCTTTAGATATCGATACATTGAAATCACAAATCTCCCTCGATACTTTACAACGAGTACATCCTACCGATACCGATCGCTACTAATTCCGATTCTCGATTCGCGCTGCAGCGGGATCTTTGGGAATCGATACCGTATCGGAATTAACGAATACGTCGTTGGATTGATTCCGTTCGCTGGTTCGCACCAGTGTTTCGAGAATCCCCTAGACAGCTCAGGGAAAAGTGCTCTGTATGGTATGCGAAACTCGATAGGACGTGACGGTTTCCGCGTTTTCAGGGCGCAAATATCGGCGTTGAAACAGGAGACTCTCGAATGTCACGGAACGTTTCCTGCGTCGGCTTTATTATGTGAAAACGCGGTCGGCGAGCGTTTGATGCACGCCGGTGACATCATGGACGAATAAAGAGAATTTCCATTCTTCCACGTGGAACTCGATAGCAGACGCTCGCGCGTCCGTGGACCCACGTCTGAAATTTTCCGTCGTCGACGTGATATCTTTATCTCCGCCTTTCGATTTTCATTTTTTGTACGACTTCTGGAAAGGCCTGGGTTCAGTTTAAATTTTCTCCACGGTTGTTTTAGTCTAGCGTAATCGTTTAAAAGTCCAGCGGTTAGGTTCAACTCGCGTGGTGTACGGTGATCCAAGGATCCTCGGTTTCGAACGTTATATCCCACGGAATAATCTCTTTATCCCTATCTCCCGGTGTAATAAAAATTTCGCCTGGTCTATCTCTCGGCAACAGACCGTTGTTTTTTTGTTTATTCCCTCAGTCGTATCGGAACAGAGCGAAGCAAGCCAAAGGATTCCGTACGAACTACCGCGAACGGGTAGAATTTTCGTCGGGTCTGTTAAGTCGCTAAGCGGCTTACGATTTCGTTCTACCAGAGGATGAGGCAGAGAGGTAGGTGGTACTAGGAAGTTCCTGTTGGGGGTGGAAACCAGAACGCTGGATGAAGAGAGGATTTCTGTTGCTTTCCGAGGGGAATTAGGAAAACGATCGGCGTGGTCTCGCGATTTCGGCTGCGTCGAAGCGTAATTCCTTCTCTCGACGATTTTTGATCGGGTGTCGCGACGATCTCGCCGCCTCTAGTTAGCTATACTGCTTACGAAATGTCGTACGAGTTAGAAAATTCATCGATACGAAAACGCGCCGAACGAAGGATACAACGCGCTCGAGGGATCGCGACAAACGCGGCCCACCCTGTACATGTGAATGCATTTATAGAAACGGCTGGTGATCGCTTGAAACAAGCCAGGTGTTTCGCGTGTATTGTAATCGAGTTCTGTGGAAAATACATCGATGAGGTTTCGTTTAATTAATACGGGATACAGAGCGATATTATCGTCGGTGACGAAGTATAAATGCGAATTAAAAATATACGCGCGGTGCTCTGTAATCGATTTACACGGTGGTACGAACGCGACCGTTACGATTCTTGTCCGATCTAATTAATTCCGTTTCTCCGTCGCATCGCATTAAACTCGACGCAACCTGGACTTATTATACTAATTAATATACGGCCCTCGATACAAACGTATTAGCGACACAACCGTTGGTCTATTAAATAGAACGCCGTCAGCGCCTTGGTTAGGACGAATTTAAATTTCAAATTGCCTCTACCGCGGGAAGACGGCACCAAGACGGGGAACCTTTTTCGCACGCAGATGCAATCGACACCATTCTCCGATTCGCAGATTTCCAATTCGAATCTCCAATCGCATCGATCGGGACACCCATTGTTAGGAGAGTGGCATTGGCAAACTTTGTTTCGTTTATTAAAACGTTTCCTCGGGTAGCCATATCGTGATAAATCGATTTTTCACTTTGGCTCGCTTTGGATCGACTCGACTACCCCGTCCGACTATAACTCGCTGTTTCTACTTGCGTTGGGAGTTGAAAGCATCGATGGCTCGTTTAATTTAAAAGTCGTAACAACGATTTTCCTCGATTTACTAACAAATTAATTTTTATCGTTTTTCAGTGTGGATGTTGCGGTTTGGAGATCAACCTGGAGATCGGGCCTGAATGATCAAAGTTGTCTGACGTGAGTATCGTCGCAACAATTTCTAACGCCTTGTTCAGCCGTTGTCCTGTTAATAACTATTGCTTCCTGAATTCTACGATTTACGAGCAGATTTGATCAAATTACTTTAATAAGCATACCATGGTAATACGATCGCGAATGGAGTAGCGTTCGAATCAAAATCGATGGTCAACATTATCGTTTGGGAATTCGCGTTGTTGTAAATTGCGATTCGATCCTGGAAATTTGTTTCGACCGAATCACCGACAACAAATGCGTTTAATGGGTCGTCTAAAAATTAGTTGCGTGTTTAAGGTTAATTCGTTACCGATACCGGACAACGTTCATGACGCTGACGAATGCTTTTAAGTTATTAAACGACCGACGATTCATCAGTTAAACCCGCGTACCATTGAATTACCACGATTTCACTAGCGAAACAATGGATTGTTGCACTTTAACGTTACTTAATTACGCGCTAAACCACAAGTACCAACGTCTGGAGATCGACGTGTTCCATGTGTAGAATTAAATTAAGCTTTAAAGACGCGCAAATAGAGTTATGGTTTTATAGTACTCGACTCCCTAACCGTCTGAAATTGTACAGTAGTAGAAGACGGCAGTGGTCAAACAAGGCGTTTCAATTTTAAACGTGCACTATTCGCACTACGCGCGGAGAGCGAGACGCGCTCTTTTCCTTTCGAAACAACGAGCTCGAATTACCAGCAAATATTTTACTAACAGTGCAAACAGATACATCGCTATTTCGACACCGGACTTGGACACTCGGGACATTTTTCTTCCACGTAAAATATCTATATCACGTTTCGGTATCACAGAGAAAAATAGGATAGAATTACAGAGAAAAATTACATCCGTCCAATTACAAAATTAGATTAATACCGAACTTAATTTAGTACAATCGTTAATTGTCCAAACATACGTCGCGTTATTAACGCAAACACACGGGCAAACATCAACTGGTAAATCAAACAGATTTTATCGGATCGCCTCTAATAACAAGCAAACGAGGGCGAACTTCGTTATCGAAAACACGCGTATCGCACTGTCATTGACCGGATGGCATTAAAATCGATCAGGTATACCACGCCCTTCGATAACGACGCGAATGCCGTTCACGATCTCGTCCACGAGAGCACGGCGAGTCGCGACAGAGTAATGACACGACAGTTTCTGGTGCCTTCGTGCTCGACCTAGCGTGTATTTGCCCATTGGACATCCATACACCGCGATACACAAGGCCCTTTCACATGGTCATGTACGTACACGTGTACATGTATACATACAGATTGCACACGGTGGCGTGTATATACGCGTTTGTACTGGGTGTTTCTAAAGTCTGGCGTTGCCATTGTCGGTCAGCGCGAGACGGCCGAATTAATTTACAACTGGATGGGAAACAAGTAACGATTTTACGCTCACGGTTAGCATCATAACGTTTTTACGCTAGCGTAGAAAAATGTATTGGTTCAAAATACAATTACTTACAACTGGAAACGAGTACATTACGAACGTATTAACATTTACAGGTATTGTTCCTATTATTGCAGGATTTCCAAACGATGGAAACAATAGTCGGGGAAATACAGTGGAAGGATAACGTACATGTTCGTAAATACTAAGGAGAAAATTGATTACGGTAACCGAATCCACTTGCAAAATACACAGAAATCTAACCGAACTCTGCCACTGTTATCAACTCCTCTCTCGTTACATTCGTTAAAATATCAAACCACTTCCCTTCGGTTTGTTTATTTAATCGCACCGTTCCATGTTTCAATGTTCACTTTGCTACCTCCGAAATTAGATTCAAATTAATATCTCCTCAACGTAAACGTAAGGTCTTGGAACGTTACCGCGTATTCGCGTTAGTTTAATTAGGTTTTTCGCGTGACTGATTATAATTCGATTTTTGCTTTGAAAATTGTGGATCACTCGCGTCAAATGGACAGCTCTGTTGCGTTCCGGCGCTGTGAATTTTCTATATAATTACGAAATGTCAATTTCCTGTTGACTGCCGAATTTTTGCATAATAAATCCCGAGGCAAGTCCCGTATACACGGGGTCACGCGAAACCGATAACGTCGACTCGTATCCAGCACGTGCGAGAGCCAACGAGGTCGAAAGCCAGGTTAAAGGGCAACGTGACAGACGTCGAGCTCGCTCGTCATTGTTAGGACAACCTTTGATCTATGCGAGGCATCCACCTGCGGCTACACGTATCTCTCCGTACGCGTAATTAGCGGGAAAAACAGCCACTTCGCGATTGGACTAGGAAAAATTTACCACGCGAATTGGGCACCCACTACAATCTCGCAGAAACTGCGGTTTGTTGGCTATCGTTCGACGCGACAAAACGAGTCGTGCCTTCGACTCGACCCATAATCCGATAATTCGTGGTAGATCGACAAACTGACGTTGAGAGGTTTTTCCGATCGAGTATGAAGTTAGAATGAAACGGTGAAATATTTATACTCTCGGCAATTGAACACGACGATGTATTCCGTCATGCTATATTACCCTTAAAACGAGAACGGCCACAGTTTGCCCAACGATTGGTACATGAAAATAGCACGAAACCGTGCACGCGCTAATCGAAAAACAAGCACAGTTTGGAAAGCGTCTATAACGCGAGCTTTTTTATCGTCAAAAGGGGCCAATTAAGTAGCACCAATAAACGCATATCGAATCGCTTCAACGACCAAGCGTAGCCGTAATCATTCTCCGTTGGACTGAATCACAGCGAAACGCTCGCGCACAATCCGGCTTTGATTTTACGAATGCAGATCACTTTTCCCCGTTCGACGTCGAGCTCGAAGAGCACGGAATCACTCGAGAAGCTTTGATGTTACGCCCGTGCGGACCGTTGTTAATTCAAATGATTTCCCACGCCAAGCTAGACCGAACGGTTTCCAATTTCACGCGATGCGGATCCACTTCTCGTCTAACGTTTCATCCACTATCGGTCATTTATATTTCCATGGCTGAAAATACAATCGGCGAAGATCCATCGTGCATTTTCAGCCAAGATAGATGTATTTTGCGGGTATGTTTTTTTCTTAACGATCCTGGTCAAGCGAACATCCCGTTGGACGTTAGGATCCGATGGAACGCGAATTTTCAACCGCATCGCTCGAAAAATGAATCGGTGTCGCAGAGTGGGTTTATTAAATCTACGGGAAATTTCGATGAAATGCTGTCGACTGGTTTAATGCCATATTTCCGTGACGTTTCATTCGGGGACACCTGAAGGGATGTGTCGGTAATTCGCTCAACGTTATGCTGTTTATCGTCGCTCGAAATTTTTACCTTTATCTCGTTAATATTTTAATCGGGACCTCGGGAGAGATTTAAACGGGGAATCGCGGATGCGTCAGGGATTCGGGTCTTCCTAACTCGCCTCAGACGTATGCGACGCATCGTACAAAAGAACAATAAACCACAAAGTCGGCGCTGTCGATAAGAACATAAGCAGTAACGCGGCAAAGTTCGCGTGCGAGTCGGTGATTGTTCCGTGCGGTGCGTACGCACAATCGCGCAGGCGACGAAGAAAGAAAATCCATAGATGGGGTAGTGCACCGGGAAACGCGCAATCGAGGATCGAGGCTGATCCTCCCTCGGATTCTTCGATCGGTGGCGCGTATTTGCCGTGGAATCGGGCGCAGGACGACCGTGAAGAGGTATTTGCCCTGATGAAAGGCCCTTTCAGGCCGAGACAAAAGCGCCGCCAGGTTTCGCATACGATCGATCCGCGCTTATGAAGGGACGGATGGAACCTGTGAGCGGACTAATTCGAGGAGCGGTTCTCCAACCGACGCGTCGGCGTCGCGGCGCGCTGAAGCTCGATGCAACGATCGCGGCAGCCAAAGGACGGCTGCTTTCGAGACGAGTCAACTGGAAGACGAGCGAATCGGGGGATAGGGAGAAACCGTGGTTCTTGTTGCCTTTCGGTGGTGGACGCTCGTTCTCGATGTTGAACAGGCGACGAGAACCACCGAATTTTGCGAAAGCGAGAAAATGCGCAAGAACGAATGTACGTCGCGTGTTAACGTCACTTTCGAAACTGAAATTTCATCCTCGTGACACGGTAAACCGTGAAAATAGTTTGTATCGCTTTCGACGATTCTCCGCGGTTCCACGTTTCACACGTCCGTCTTGATATTCCTGAGCGACGTTCTTGGTTAGCGCACTTAAGTTATTTCAATTCGCGAACTTGTACGCTGACTGAATTCCGCGATACATTCTTCAGTCGTGAACTTTATCTTTTGCTAGAGAGACTTCGGATTTATGCTCGGTATAATATGTAGAATTAGTGTTCACCTGCTGAAAGATTCGCGTGCCCTTCCCGTTGGATTCCCCGCTAGAGTAATCCCCGATACTCCTGCAATTATCATTTTAAACATATCTTTTGTTTATCCCGGCTAATAGGCTCCCGTAAAGCGGACTATCGTCGTTTTATGCTTTTCATTATTTTAAATCTACTTTTCCGCACACCTTTTCACTCTACTCCGAGCTTCTTTTTTCTCGTTTGAGTTTTGTCCTCCCGGTTCTTTCTCTCCGACTGAGACTTTCGTCCCTCTGTTTGCTTGGGAAACGTCGCGTAATTGTAGCTGCTACGCTTTCAACGACGAAACACCGTACGCAATGGTAGCAAGGTACATTGACTCCAAAATAATAAATTAGCGAGATATTCAATTACAAAGCACCGAAATGGCGATAATTATAAATCAACGAGGTGTAGATCGAACAGCGAATATACTCTGTTCTTCGCGAACCACCCGATACATGTATGTATCTATGAATTGGTGATAGATCGAGGACATGTGGGCAGGGTATTGGATACATGGCATTCTAGCGGGGAGCGTGAGTGACACCGCTACATAGCTATCGCGCGACCTTTGGTCATCGTTCGAGAAAGAGGTTGAGTTCCCTGTAATCGGAAACAATTACGAGGAAATTACGCGCGATCCTATATTTTATTCGGACGTAATTATGAACTTTAATAAAACGCGAAAATCGAACAGCAAAAATTTCCCAAGCGGCCACGTACACGTCGCTAAAGTTGACGTGCGAAATTTTACGGCGAACCGTGATCGTCGAAATGGGAACACCGTGGATTATTCATAATCTCGTATATGTTACGTTTTCACTCGGAAATCCGGACAAACCCCGTCGGAATTGCGCGAAATAATAAACAGCAGGTATCCGGGAGTTACGTGTCTCGCGCGTTCGGTCCACCGCGATAATTTAGAAGTGTCTCGCTTGTTACGTATTCAGAACATTCTCGCGGACGGAAACGCGACGGTGCTTAGAGAAATCTTTCTCCGCCCACGCGCCATTAAAATTCCCGCCGCGCGGCGAGTATTTCTTAAGCGGAGTTCGATGCACCGGTGTATCTTTCGTTAAACTTCGCTCGGCCCTCGATAATAGAGGATGCGAATGCAAATTTATTGTTTCCTTTTCGTTGACGTACGAATATGGAGGCGTGAAAGTCGTCGACGCGTTGCGATGGAAAGCGCACGTGCGCGAGGGTGGGTTTCGGAAAAGGGAGAGCGATACGAATTTACGGGTCGATTCGAGAACGCTACTTTGAACGCCGCGATCTTCGAAACGCGCCTCTGTCGCCTTTTTGCTCGAGCTTTTTTTAAACAACCATCGACAGAAGGGACGAGGGAAAATGTATATTTAAAACTGAGAAACCGTGTGTCGTTGGTGATTAATTGTATAAGATTGCGTCTAGAATGCTTTCGAATCCCATATTTACGAAAATTATTCGTCTCCACATTTAGACCTTCTCACGGATCCGTTTCGAAATTTCCCAGAATCGCTGTGTCGTCAGCGTTTCGAACCTAATTATCGACAACGATCGTAACGAGCCACCGACGCGATCCACGTTTGCCCCGTTCTCTTGACTCCCGAACAAAGCAATTTCCCTCCCTCTCCCTATCTCTCTCCAGCCTGTTTCAGCAGGCACTGAGAACCGTTCTCAGTCTCCTTTCGAATTGTGTGCTGTTTTTAATTGTGTACACCCGTGTAATTTGCGTTCGCGCGCAATTTGCACGACAATTACCATGGAAATCTGCGATTGCACGGCCCGTAATGCCGTGACACAGTTTGGAACAGCAACAAGAAGACAATGGGCGAAGGTACTCTCATTTACGAAACGCTACCTACGAGAGAGAAAGGGAAGACGCGGCCAAAGGAAGCCGGGGCACGTTTCAGACAAAGTTTGCGTTGCCTTTTTTTTTTCGGCACAGTTTCTTGAAAGTGGCCATTGTCGTTTTTCGAGCATCTGCCCGTGTTTGAAAGGCTTTCGGTTGAGTTTGCCGAGATCCTTTGCTCGATATTCCGAATGCCTGCGTCGGTCTTTTTTCTCATTGAGACTCTGCGAGACGGGAAACTTTAACGACAACTAATCATCGGTAATTTTTGAAGAGATATTGTGTTTCGAATAGCGGCTTGTTTGACCGACCGATATTTGAAACAGACGAGATCTACGGTCCTTGCGAACGGGGATTCGTTATTTTAGCAAAACGTTTTCAACATTTTCATATAGAGGAGGGTTAATTAGAACATCGCGAGACATCGAGATGCCGGAACGAGTTCAGAGATTGTTTCGCCTACATAATTAACTCGATAAAAAAACGAGACACCGGGCAGAGTTCGTAATTGCGTACCTACATCTACAACGGGAGGTTTCTCGACGTAACAAACCGAAGCATTTTATTTCGGACACTGGATGGAACCGTGAAATTTTAACTCATCATTTCCTGGCGCTCGCCGACAACGAGAACCCCGTGTACCGCGAATTGGGCGTCGTAAAAATTTGCGGTTCGCTAAATCTCGACTTTCGTAACGTCAACTCTGCGCCGCGTAACCAGGACGCGTTACACGGAAACGCTCCCCCGTTATTTTCTAATTCTCTGGCGCCCGCAATCATTCTCCGTTTCGACCACTTCGCCGTCTCTTTCCTGCGAGTATCAAATCGAATCGTGGATATTTCACGAAACTCCGAAAAAAAAAATCGAACAGAGTCTAATTCGAAGGGGTCGTTTGGCGCCAAACGAAGGGTAAACTTTTGAAGTCAGCTTGCCGGCGAGCCAGCGCATCGCCACCTGTTCCACCCACGCGTTTCGCTCGCCGATACGCCAATGATCGCGTTGAATCCTCGAAATACTTGTCCCCCGTCGAATCGCGAATCACGGGCCGGCGACCCTCGAGCCACGTTTCACCCTCCTAACCGCAGGTCCTATAAATAGACCGGGTTTATCGTTGGTTAGGGGCACGAAATCCCCTAAGGGCAATCATAAGGTGTTTATATTGCATCACGCCGCGCAACGACGAGCTACAGGGAGCTAATCGTCGGCGCATTGGGAACGTCGTGATCGAGGGCTCGCAGGACACCGGGTATTTAGATGCTTATCCATGGTGTACGCCCTACCGTAACGGCTATTTATCGTTCCCGAATAGCAATTGCGCGGATTAGGCCCTTTACGCCCGATATATCTGATTATTCGTATACAAGGGACGCAACGAATCCGCGTACGCGTGACACCGATTAACTTGGGCTGGTCTTATACGCGTACCGAAACGTTGCTTCAATCTGCGTCCTGTAAAGGGTGATGCTAGACGTCGACGTCGGTCAGGTATATTACATCGAGGAATTCGAGTCGATGATTCTTCGAATCGGTAGAACTTTGCATCGGGAGGAAATAGATGTATACGAGGCGCGGTATTATTTGCGAAAGCAATTGTACCTTGGTTAACTTTAACTACGTTGTTCCGTGAAGTTTCATACGGGAAACTTAAACCAAGAGCGAACCGAGCCCGGAATTGCTGGAAGCGAATTCGTGCGCAATTTTATGCTATGTCAGTTCCTCGGACAGCAAAGGTCTTAGGTAGTATTAAAAGTAATTGTTTTCATTCGTAACTTTTCCTATTATATTTTATTACAATTTCTCGGAGAATTCTCTCTCTTGAAAGGATGAATTTTTTTCCTGTTTATTTTCTTTTCTTTTTTTTTTTTTTTTATTAGCGTTAAACAAAATAGCATTTAGAACGAAAGTAGTCGTTTGAATTAAAAGCGCGGAGAAGGGTATTTCGGTTTTTCTCAACCTCTCGAGACGTTTAATAACTCAGTGTAGCGGTAAATAACAATTTGGAGATTTCCAGGGCGTTGACAGCGAGTAGAAAAAGGAACGAGGACGAAGACGAACGCGAGGTAGAAAACGTTCGCGCGATAATGGCGTGTTTCGTTCGACGTTCAATTCCGTATCGACGCAATCGCGAGCAATCGAATTTTCGACGTTGTTCGTGCTCCTCGGCGAGATTAACGACAGTCGCCGTTCACTTTTCCCTTAAGGTAATTTATATTTATGAAGCTCACTTTTGTATTTATGATCGGGACTCATGGGTCTGAGAAAATTACATCCCCTCTGGCGCATTGAAACTTTCGACAAAAAACAGCTTACCATGCAAATGTCGCGCTAGTGTTTTAAATTGTTCCTTTAAAAGACACAATCTTCCGGAAAGAGACGTCCCCGTTGCCGTACTTACTCGAGAAAATAAATCTTTGGCGAGTTTCGCGTAAACATCGCAAAACGTTGCGTTTGCTTCTCTTCGAGTCGCGTATGTCGATGAGCGAGTCGATACTCCGTTGACCCAACACTTTTCGTTAACAAGGCGATCGTCGCTTCTTCTTTCGATCGAGTAAGCTTCGATCGCCGGGCGCAGAGCTGCAAGCCGTAACGTTTCGAGGGTTCGAATAGATATTCGCTAAACTCTGGCAGTTTGCTCGCGACGATTGGACGTAGATCTCGACGATTGAAATTCCGAACGAGTTCGTGGCGTTCGCAAGAAGTAGGTGATCAGTAGCGACGACGAGGAGCGGTCAGATATGCCCCGTTCCAGGAAAGGGTCTCGCGGGCATTTTCCAGCCGAGCCGGACAGGTCAATCGGAATTTTAAATCGACGCAGCCTCGGATGTTTGCCCGAAAAGCTTTCAGCCTGTAAATTATTCATCGTATGCCTTCGTTTCAGCTCGCAGGCGCATTAAAAAAGGGACTCCCCGTTAGCGTCGTGTTGCCCCTAATGTTCGACAGCGTACTCGACCAAAGGCCACTTTGAAACGTAAAGAGAAAAACGAAAATACGCGTCTCTCCGGCTCTTTCTCGTCTCTTTTCCGGGATTATCGATACAAGTATTCCCGTTACCCGTTCCTGTTCCCTCGACAGTCAACGTCGTTCCCTGGGTTCGTCGCTGAACGTGTCCGTTTTTTCGAGTTCGTTTACAGCGACAGGATCGAAAGCAGCGTGTAGGAACACGTAGAGGAAACTTCATCCGTACGAATTGGCCGACTTTTCACGGTGAATTTAAACGCTTGCTTCCGACTGGAGTTCTCGAAGAATTTATAGTATCGAGGAACTGTTTTTAATCTCATGTGGATTCAGGGCAATTCGAGTTCTCGATCTGTCTTGGCGCGTTTTCATCGAACGTGGATAGGACGTGGCTGGTGACAATATTTAATATCTTCGAAGGTTATTTCGAAAGTGTTCAAGTCATCGAACTCCATAATTGCGACTCGTTAGTAAAGAGCATGTCCGTACGATCGATCAGGGGGGATACGTTCGCCGCGCTCCTCGATGTTCCAAAGAAGAAAAAGCGAACTCATTACATCGTAACGAACTCTAGCGAAACGGATGTTCGCTAGAGGGAACGATCACGTGGTTTACCGACGGCGATCTTGTCAAAGCTGTTCGACGGTGGCCGTTGTATTTCACGTGACGTTGAGAATACACTGGGGTGGTAAACTTTTTCAGCTCGTGGCACAATTTACTTGGAAAAACACTCTTAATCTTCGGTTCGTTTACAAAAACATTCTTAATCTCTTAATTTCGAGAGAAATACGTTGGACTGGCCACTTTAAACCTTTTCAAGCTTGCGACACAGTTCAGTTGCAAAAACTTTCTTCACCGTCTCACGTTCTTCGGAACAAGAAAACGTGGTACAATTCTTAACCTTGCGACAAATGAAAGTTCGCGTTGCCAACGACGAGATACGCTAAGATACGTTTAAATTTTTCCCTGTCGACAATCGACGGTCTTTCTAATTTTTTTTTTTTTCTCTGCAAACGAGACATTTTACACCCGAAAATAATCGACTGGGCGAATTACACAGGTAACGGATACGAATTCGAGGAAGAACAGTTGCCGTGCTCGTTTGCAGACCACCCCTCTGTTCGGTGTCACGCGAACAGGGGAATACCAACGAAGAACGCCGGTTTTCCGTTTCTGCGCGGAGGATATCGCCGCACACACCGGCACCATCCACACGCGCGAACGCGGAGATAGCGCTTCGGGAAGCCCGGCTCGGTACCGAGGCAGGAGGCCGCTGGATTTATGTCCTATTCATTACGTAGCGACACAGCGACGCGGCGTCACAGCCGCAAATGCACGGGGAGTCGGTGCAACCCTGCGTGCTCATCGATCCCGCGACTGCATCTGCTCGCGTTGGTGTGTTTACCGTGCTGCGAACCGGTGTTTGTTCGCCGGGACGGTGGCCACGGCACCGTTACCCGACGATACATTAATGACAGCCGGACGCAGGACGTCGCGCACCCGCGACACCGTCGCAGATAAGCGCCGCTGAGTCGAACGTTGAACTGTGCAGTGCCCCTCAACACTGTCCTTTTTCTTTCTTTTAAAAAGAACCGGTAAGTTGGCCGAAGGAAATTCGAATTTTGGCCAACGATACGGTACCGTTCTTGTAGCTTCTCGAACGCAGACGTCAGCTGTATCTTCGAAACATTCGTCCCGAGCACTATCTCGAACGCGTTTCTCTTAACTCAGGATTGCGTCAAACTCTAACCTGCGGTATCCTTCGGGGCGGTCCGATCCCGAAGTCTACGCACGCAACATATTCAATTAGGGGCGTCGGTGCATTACGAAAGCAAGCAAACTGCTTTGCTAGGCGACCGGTCTGTTCGTTCCAGGCTCGATCCCTGTCCGCGTCTGTTCGGTCAGCCAAGCCAGCCACGGTATCGTAGCGTTTGATGGCCGGGCTATTCTCGCTGAATTACGATGGGAGCGTGCATCAACCTGGCGGAGTATTCCGCTTCGACGATTTCTCTTTGGCGGGCTGTGCACGCAACCGGTCTACAACCGACGCTCTTTGTGGACGTAGCACGTGTGATCCTCTCTGTTCCAGCCACGCGTCCCGCGATGACGGCAGTTTCGTTGGACCGTCGTGGTAAATGAACGCATCGCTCGCCGCCAACGTGGCCGTCCAGGACTATTTAACCGGGCATCCGGTGCAGGTCACGCGAGGGATCCGCGGTGAACGCGTTTGATATGGCTGCAACACGCCTTTCATGCGCGATATCGGGCTGACTCTGGCGACGCCACGCTCGAAATTACGACGTACGAGCACGTCCATTGTGAGGGAATCAGGATGGCCCGTCGACGTTCTGCAGGCTTTCTGGCGTAAGGGGATGGAGCCGCTGGATGATGGTTAAACGTTGATTATACGAAGGAGGGAGAATTGGAACCGAGTCGTGACCGGATCGGTTACTTTATTGTTAGGGTGAAAGGACTCGAAGTTTCCTGTGGGAAGCAACGATCAATTACCATAGACAGATTTTCCACGCGGATGATCGTCGCGACGAGGACGAAGGATTTTTCACGCGTTACTCGTCCTCTCTTCGCCGCCTCCGCCTCCCGAACAACTTTTATCCGCGTCAGAAATTCTCCCTAGTTTTCACGACGTGCGACAGAAGCCGAGCGTGTGTTATCGAGATATCGGATCACTCGATAGGGTGAAATCGATAGTATCGTGCCTCCCACTCGAGGTTTTCGGAGAACCGCGTCACCAGCTCACCCTTCTTCCATCGGACGAAGGAAACGCTTTGTTCCGTCGGTGTTTATTAAGATTTGCAAACTTCTCCTCTCGTAAATCTGCCGACAACTCCCGATCCCGAATATGCAACTTTGCGTGCCAAAGACGTCGCGGCACCTCGATACAGGAGATCCCGTTTCGTTTCTCGTTTTAATACGTCTCGTGTCGAATGGATGACAGATGGGTGTTTTATGGAGAGCAACGCGAAGATGGATTTTATTTTCTAACGCGCGAGTCGTTGTACAAAAATTCATCGATCACGCAGAATAAACATTTCTTTGGTACGCTTCGGTTACGGGTACTTTCCTCGCGATACGAGTACTCCTAAGTCGCGTTCGTTTATTTTCAGTTGAAAATTGTCTCGTTTCGCGGACGCGATAGGAGGACACCCCGCTGTGTTAACGACGCTAGACGGAAAACGCGGGACCTCTCCCCGTTTCTCGTAAAAAGATATAAAATATCGCGTGGTTTTTCCCATTTCTGATAAAACGGGTTACTACTGGCGAATATAAATTTTAGTGCACCAACCAGATGAAATGTACGATCCAGGCGCGTCCGACCGTTCCTGCTCCGTCCCGTTCGCGATTCTGTGGGGATTTTGGTTATCGCTTTTTTTTTCACTGGATACCGCCGATACTCGCTCGAAACTGGTAATGGAAACGTGAATTTTAGATGGGACGGAAGATTCTGTTAATGGTCATCTCCGGCGAGCTTCCGCGAACATACTTCCCAGCGTATGGACCACTTTTAGTACCAACTTCTAATAAAAAATTTAGCCGTATCCCTCGGTAGCTTCGAGCAGAGAGAACGTAATTAACAAACTACCGGAATGGAATATTATATCAATTTCCGCTTCGTAAAGCGAGCGAAGTAGCGATAGACGGGAAAATGGCGAAAAATTGTTAGTATAAAGGCAACGAAAAAATCATCTATATATATGACGAGAATATTTTTGGCCACACACCAGAGAAATTTAATGGGATAAAATCCCCTCGTGTCCCCGAAATCCAACGAAGACGAGTCGCCCTTACATCCGGTGTCACGGTAAAAACACAGGAAGCTCGAAAAAAAAAAAAAATTTTCGTACTCCGTCGAATGGAGGCTGGACGCGACACAATTAACTGAAAATTTCCAACGGGGTAGATATCGCGCACGCCACTCTGTATCATGCGAGCACAAAGCGGTCCTCGTGCTTCCGTTCAGAAGCCGGTCGGCTCGTAATGGACGAATCAAAATTCATTTGAAGTTTCGTCCCCGCGCCGATGCGTCGGCGCGCCATGAATAGGACATAAATTTCGTCCGCAACGCGGTTATACGTGAAGTCCGTGTAAATATATCGCGTTCACCGTGACGTTTTCCTCGTGACGGCTACATAAAACATTGTCGTTTTACGCAGTTTTTTCTTTTTTCTTTTTTTTTTTTTGTAACTTTTATCAAGTGAAAAAGATTTATTTTATTTTTGTTCTGTAATATTTTTCCTTCTCCTTTTTCAACGAGTTTAATAACGTTGCTATACGTCCCATTGCGTTGCGTTGGGTAGACGCAGCTTAAATCGTCACGAGGGGCTTCGAGGGAGAGTCGGAGGGCGACCAGGGAGCCAGCGAGAATTCACGTTTTTCCGCTTTCGCGAAGACGTAATGCACGCGAGTTTTTTTCCTTCGATAAATCGCTCTGTGCGAGCAGAAATGTTTCCAGCGGCACGGTTATATTCGTAACAAGCGGCGGGACTTCCGCGACGCTGGTTGCCGAGGGTGGTTGCTCGTCCTCGCTGTTGCGTGCAGAAACGACGTATGTTTATTGCCGCCACGTTTAATCGTTCCACGCGGCGTAACGATAACGTTTATTTACTACAACGGTTGCGGAATGACGTTGTTTTTGTCAAAATTGAACCGATTTGCTTGCACCTTGGCGTAACATTGAATTTCAGATTTTAGCTGCGAGTGGAAGAATTGTGTTCGGACAGAATATAATACCAGGGAAAAAGGTAAAATCCGTTCGAACGAACACCGATATTCGAAAATAGAGATACATACACGGTCATCGTCTCACACCTGCGTTATCAACTTCCCCCAGAACAAGTTCATCGATGTCGTTCGCCGCACTTGCGTGTATTTTTGGCGCAGCTATCAAAATTCGTTTGTACCCAGTGACTCGTCTCGATTCACTTCCGGAACGTTGCACGCGACGACATCAAAGTAATTCGCAATCATCGTTCGCGCGAAAATATTTTTGATTTTCGGCTCTTCGCTCTTAGCCTACCCGCTCCCCCGCGAAAACTCGCGGGACATTTTCTCCATTCGCTCGAATGCGCCCCTACGCTCGTAATACCTATCCTAATCATTGATTCGCACGGCTCCACGACGGCAGAAAATCGTTTGCGACGAATCACATCTAAACACAACAATGGGCATATGATCAACAATGGAGCGTATTGTTTCCTCCGTCATCATCCGTTCCCCGCCTTGCGATTCCATCATCGGAACCCTGGAAACACAGAACACAAAGGGCATTTCCAATCACCGATACGCTATTCGCATCTTTCGCCCCTCCCGCCCTCGCCCTTCCGAGCGTCGATCTCTTCCTCTTCTCTCCCTAGTTTTCTTTTTTTGCCATTCTCAGCTACTGCGAAACGCGTAGCCTCGCACAATGGTCCGATAATCTCTCCCCCGGTTGCCGAGGGTGAAAGTTCTTCGTCGATGCCGTTCATTGGCTCGATGACGACAGAACGTGCAAGCCTCGATTTCATTTTGTTCGTCTCCCCCGTGATATCTAGTCCCGCGATTCTATTTTCCTGTCGGCGAAATATTTCTTTTGCGCGGGAAAGCTGTTACAGCGTGGGAGGGAATGAGAGCAAACTTTGCGTTAACTCTTTGCGCTCGATCGAATACGACTCGCGATAGTTTTTCACGTATTTTCCTCCGCGTTTAAGTGCAGCGTGGTAGAAGCAAATCGAACGAAAAAGCTGCGATCGAAAGCAACGCATACTTCCGCTCTCGCGACAAAGGAAAACACTCGCGTCTCCTTTTCCGCGAGCTGTTTCTCCTTTGGCCGCGAAAGTGCCTCGGATGACAAACACTCATAAATCGTTCCGTACCGCGTGGCTCGAGTAGCTGGGATCAAAGCTGCGGGAGGAGGCTGGTCCTTTGCCCGATTATCGTCCAACCATCGCGCCTCGAGATCGTACGTACAGGGTGTTGCATAACGCGTGGCACGGTTTCCGAGCTACAAGCATTTTATGGATGGAAAATTATTTATTAGTCGCACGAGGTTCCTCTCGCTAGGTTTACGCGAACGTTTCTCGTTGGCTTTGCGTCTCCTAGCCAGCGTCGAAGCAGGCACCGCGTGTTATGGGGCAACGTGTACATCGCCACCGCGTTTCACCGAAAACAGATGTTTGCATTAACTGTGTCGTTGTTATCCATTTCGCGAACCGTGCAGCCGTCGAAACGAGCCTTTGTTTTCCTCGTTCGACCTCATTGTTTGGGTACGAGTTTAAAGACCGAGGTAAGTTTGCGCAATTAAAACGACTTCTTCGACGCTCTTATTTTCCCGCCTTTTCATCGCAGAACTCGAGTACACTCGAACGCGACCAAACAATATTTCTCCAAATGCTCGAGTCGAAATGAATGTATCGTTACAACTCGATTTCGTACGGAGTACGATTCGCTCTGGGTGCGTTAAGGTGTTACTGACGAATGGAAAGTATTTTTTCTTTGTTTCGGCTAATTACCGCGCGTTGATCTTTTGAGTCGCCAGCTTTTCCTTGGAGCGAGGGTCACTTTCGTTAACCAAAGTGCACGCGGCGCGGTTATTGAGAGGGCGAAGTACGCACGGAAAAGCGTGTTTTACGTCGGCCTCGCGACGTTCTGTTTATTACGGGGCAGGCGAAGAAAATGGATTGAAATATAGCTGCGTGATACGGCCATTCGTTGAACAAAACAATTGTTCGGCACAAAAGATACGTGCATGAAGTAATCTCTTTCTGTGTGTGCACGAGTTAATAAAGCTTCACGAAGTAATTATAGCTATAAATTTTATGACGTGCACAACCGTGCCTTGGAAACCATCGACGATAATTTTAAATCATTGTATGCATAAAAAACTCTTTGTTCGGTGAAAAACAGCGTGATATTTTAATGCACAGAGCGAAGCTGTAACTCGAAACAGGTTCGCGAGTAGACATTGCGCGGTGAATTATTTTTGCCCAAAAATTGTATGGCATTTAGAGACGTGTACGCTTCTTTGAGGAAGCTTTTATTTAAACATCTGTTCATTCGCAATTCTTTAGCTTTCACTGCGACACTCGGTTCTCTTTATATTCTGCTCTCTAACGACGTTGTGACGTCTTACTCTCCGGCTGTCTCAACTCAATTTTTCGTGTATTTAAATGGATGTAAGTATCGCGAGTTAATAAATTCTCCCGACGCGATTCGAGGTGCCCTATGGCGGTGCGATTTAAAACGGCACGCGAACGAGCCGCAAACGAAAGTTAGTTTCCCTAAGAACTTTCCGCTCGAGCACCGAATAAACTTCCCTTAATCGTAACATTCGAACACATTAAGGTTCGCGACCAATCTACGTTTTCTTCTTATCTTATCAGGCTCGAGTGTCGCGCATATTCTTAATCGGCGATTCCCCGCGTCCTCGAGCCCAGCGAATAAAACGCACGACCAACGGTGAAACCTCGATTATCGAAGGATATCCTGTCGGGGTAATTGAATTTCTTGGTTAATAGAACGGCCCCCGATCCCTTGGTCCCCCTCCCGATCCTGAAACACGTCGGTCGAAACTTTAGAAACTCGGGAAACGTTTCCTTAACTGGCGTGTCTCGTTCGGCCGAGCGCAGCACGAAAATTGAAATTGGAAACCGAACGTGAAACACGACAAGAGATTTCTGGTTGAAAGAAGGTGGGATCGCTAGGTAATTGTACGTGTTACGTGATTTTGTGAAAAATTGATAGTTTCGGATCGATCGATCGTTCGAAAGAAAATCGTCGAAAGTCAAGCACGAATAGAAACGTAATTTTATATGAAAAAAGATTTTTCGCCTAGTCCGATATTTGTTGTCGTTTCAACTTTGTTTTTAAAGCTCGACCGCTCCGGTGACGAGTTATTTCGTTTAAAATAAATGAAAACTTTGTACAAATAATGCTCCGTGTCGTCCATTAATTTTACGATGATGTTGTCGCGTTGTATCGCTGAGAAATTTAATTATGAATATTTATTCCGAATTTTATTCGGAATATTTAACCCTTTGACGCATCGAAAATTTATGGCGACTGCCGTTATGAAACGTAAAACGTTTTTGTGGAATGTGTGATTTCAATCGCGGAGCATGTTCGGTTGTTTGTTAGTCAGTTGGTCGTCGTTCGTCGATGGTCGATTCGTACGCGAGCCACAGGCAAATCAATGTAATATGGACTTATGTTTAATAAATCTTGTATAAAAGGAACGATCCGGCAGTTATTATTGTTAACAGTGTCTTTACTGTCAGGAATGGAATATTTTTTGCAAAGGACGCAAAACCTGGCAAAACTTACCTTAGACGACCTTATTCGATAATCGTCGTTATCTTACGCTTTAATTCTCGCCCCGTGTTCGTTTAGTCTAATCTCTAACGGTGGAATTTCCCAATGTTTGACGTACAGCATTTTCCTCGCGGGACACCGAGTACGTCTGATTTTATCCTTGATTTACGATCGCTATTTCTATGCCGGTTGTTTCTCCGAGCCAAGTCGGGTTTGTAAAACTCGCGCGAAGCACTTTTACATAGCGTCCCGTTGACATTGTTTATTGTTCGGAGGCGTGGCCACGCATACGCCGCGCGATTAATTTTTGTTAGACCGTACCACCATAAATTCTCCAGCCGGATTTATTTTGTTTAGTTTGAATTCACGGTCCGCGGGAAAATGTATTCTTCCAGAAGTGGTCTGTTTTCCATTTAATGATTAATTAGGCGAAATTCAAGCGGCGCGGTAACTTTCGCCGAGTTCTTCCAACGTTTACGTATTCGTTGTTTCGCTCGCGAAACTGCTTCTGAAATTAAACCGTCTTCTAGATTACCAATTATTATCCGAGAGGAATACTTGGGAATTATTCATACCATAATTCGTTTCTTATCTAATTTTTCGAAATCCGACAAGTATCGTTGGATTGTTCGCCCGTGACTCCGTTGACGCACTCGAACGCGCTTTTAAACGCGACCTCGACGCTGTTTGGACAGCCACGCCTCGCACCTAATAATTTCGCCTGAAAATAGAATCGACGTCGAATCGTGGATTCGCAAACACGGTTCATTCGGCATACGGAGCGTTGTATCTCGGTAGCGATATTTTAGCGTTAGCTCGGGGAGTGCATGCAATACAAGTTGATTGCATTTCGACCGCATAAAAGATTCCATTCCTACGGGAAGGGGTGCTGCAACGGGACGCAGAGGTGGTTTACTTACTCGAAGTCCCACCCGCGCTCTTCTTTCTCGCGAACCCAGCCGAACCACAGGATCGGCTTCTCCACGCTTCGACGTTTATCCGACCGGAAATTAAACCTGCTGCTAGCTGGAACTGTCTATCTCCCCCACATCGCGCCCCGCCTTCTTAGACGATGTTCGCTCCAGGTCCTCATCTTCTGTTCGCTCGACGATAACTCTCCACCGGTTAAACGGATCGCGAAATCGTCATTTCGCGTCGTTTCCGACGAACGATTCGATTTCGAATGTCGTTCGAACCTTGGCTTCCTCTATTTTCTTAATCTAAAAAAAAAATCTGTTAGCTATTATTAGAATAAAAATCTAGCTCGACATGGAACTCTGTCCTATCCGAGTACTCTCAGTCCTAGTTCCGCGTTAAAGTGACTTCGGAGTAGCACTCGATCACCCAGTGACGCAAGAATGTATTCGATGTAGAGGGTGGACATCGCGTGCAGTTTACGTAGGCGATGCAGTGCCGGTCGAGACTTACGTGTAGGAAATTTCGCGGAGTATACAACCGAGGGATGGTTCGAAGGATCTCATTGTTCTCGACCTTTGCTTCTGGGCAGCTTGTTGAGTAAAACGTTTAACGTGTGGCAACGACGCGTGGAAAGTTTGCACGCGCCCCGTAGTTCGACGCTAACTTTCTCCTTCGGCAAACACCTCGCGCAAACGCGTCGAGTGCGCTACTGGGAACAAAACACGGCAGCCCGATAAAGAAACGAGCCTACCGTTGAGGATCCTCGCAGGATTCTATCAGGGGCTGGAGGCAGGAAACAATTTGGTCGGCTTGGTTCCCTGCTAATCAGCACTTTGGCTGAGCAAACGCTGATGAAAAATCCTCGTAGCGGCGAGTAGCGTCTCTCGCTCTATCTCAACGGGTCTGTCTCCAGCTTGCTCCTGTCGGCTGAACAATATCCTTTCTTCGCGACGACGTAGAAAATCGAAAAGTCGGCTGCGAGACGAGCGAAAGAAAAGGCCGAACGAGAGGTAAAAAGGAGACGTTCCCATTCAGCCGTAGCTTAACAATCTATCCTTTCAGAACGACAGCACATCCTCCTTTCGCCTCCCTTCCCACTCCACCCTTCTTCTTCGAGTCCTTCCAAACCCGCTGTCGTTTCTTACCACCCACACAGACCTGTCTACCCGAACCCCCTTTTCTTCTCTCTATTTCCTGCTGCCTGTCTGCGTCTTCCTTTTATCTCATTTTTGTGCTCGCTCGCGGGACCGATGCCGATCGATCCGGGAAAAGGGTTAAGCGTGCGGGGAATAAGGGATCTCGGGGGGATTCGGGCCACCAACGGCGACGCGGAGACACTCGTTTCCGTGAATTAGGCAATCGGGGAACGATAACGAAGATCCTTTCCAGAACGACGAGGTTTTCGAGGTCTTTGTCAGGTTCCGCCACAACGACAACGAGGTTCAGGAGTTTCCATTTCGCGGATACTTGGCCACATATTTTCGCGTAAACGTGATCCACCGTTCCTTAAGATCTGCCCATCAAAATCCAGCGTTCGCCAACTTTCGAGAACTTACCCGAGAGCTACCGTAACTCCTTCGCGAGCCCTGCGCCGCGACCCGCCAACTTTCAGCTAAAAACTATTCGCATCGATTACAATCGAAATTCCCGACCGGCGCGAGCGTCGAAAGCTCCGCGGGTACTAGCGGTTGGCAACAAAGGGAACGAGGATATAAAAACATTTATTACAATGTAGCGAGCGAAGCCAGGAGAGCCATCAATAGATCAAAGGAAATCCTTCAGCTCTCTTTGTCCGCGAGTCCTGCTTTGTTTTTTCCATTTCTTTCTTTCTTTCTTTCTTTCTTTCTTTCTTTTTTTCTTTCTTTCTTTCTTTCTTCCTTTTTTTTCGCGTACTCTTTATTTATTTCGTTATCGATGCAAGCGCATAAACAACGCTTGGTTTGAGGAGGCTTTTGTGCGACGCGGTGTTTCGCGGCGGTGCACACAGACGGATCGTTAATTTTCACTTCGACGAGAGCTCGCGTTTAAACTCGATAACATCTTCACACTGTTTGTTGCCCGGTGCTCGCTCCATCGACGAGTGGTATTCCGAACACCGCAATTAATTTATTAGATCGAAGTTTTCTCCGGCGTTGTTATTGTTTTTAACTTCTCGGATGAGCCCTCTCGAAGGTGGATCGATTGGATCGCGTTCAGGAATCCCGAGTCATCTTTTTTGAATTGGTAATCCCGGTCGAGGTACGAGAAACGTCTAACGAATTGCGGAGCTAATTGAAAGGGAAAATCGTTCGAAAGCGCTACATCGAAAATAGCTAGATGGAACTCGATAAATTGCCAATGGACCAGCCCTTCGAACTGGTCTCTACATGCTCTAACACCGACATCTGAAACTTTAAAGCCGTCGTACTCGATACGTAATTTCTTAAGCAGCTTGACCTCAATAGCTTTGAAACCAATAAACCGATTAACTCGAAGTTTGACGTAGGGACAACGTAAAATGTCCATCTGACGTCCCTTTGATCCTTCTCGTAAAACAAATTTTTGTCTAGTAGAAGAACGTTCAAGACCGAAATTAGGGAATACCGTGTCCTCGCGAGAGGGATTGCAATCCGCAAATGGGCAACGTCTTGCCGTGGAAGAAAACGTCGTCAGCCATATCTCAGCTGGAAATCCGCCACGATAATTCAGCGGCTCAAGGAATTAACCTCAAGGAGTCTCCTACGTCTCGCGACACGATCGGATAGGCCGCGGTGGGACTTTTTCTATAGAAATTTCAGAAAATCAACTTTGAGCATCGTCTACCGCGCGTGAAAGTACAGCGGGCCATTACTCGCCGTTTCTACTTACGCTTGTGTTTGTACGCATCGACGGAGGTGTAACGCCAACTTTGTTCCATCGATCTTACTATCTTCTAACTAGTTGTAACCAGGCGAAACTGATAATGCCTTGGTCGGTATTCCTAGACGCCAGCGCAAGTAGAAATAATGAGTAATGGTCGGACCAAGTTGTACACGCCTAGCTGGAGAATTTTCAATCTTGATTCAACGGAGTCACACATTTTCTTTTTTTTATCTACTTTTCCGCGAAGAATTACCATGATCTTTGCCATGCCGCGAACGTTGATCCGGTTTGTACCTCCGTGGCCCGACATCGTTCATCGTTTATCGATACAACGTAAATTACTCTAATCGAAATCAGATAATTCGAATCAAGCGAATGCGTTCCCACGTTGGAGCGTTTCGATTCGAAACGCAACATCCGAACGAACGATCGGCGTCGGAAATGTTCGACGTCGCGACGCCGACAGAAACGAAACAAACGCGCCACGAGTGCTATCGACGTCTGATAGGATCGACTCGACGAGCACTTTTGTGTCGCGAACGACGTAGCATTCGTATCGCAAGGGTCGATGCGCGCTGGTAGCGTTGTTTGTCGAACCACTGGATATTTCAATGGCACGATTCGACTGCCAATGGCGGAGCTTAGCTTTTCGGGCCCTTCGCTTTGATTAAAATCAGTTTCAATTGGATGCATGTTGGACAAATGTATTTAACGGGCTCTTCGTTTGATCTCGTGCACAAGTCCTGAAAAATAAAAACTATAGTCCCTAGTCTTCGCTTGGTATTTTTACGCGGTAGATACGGCCACGAATCCGAGGCAATCGCGGAAACATCCAGGCGCGATTCCCGTTGCATAGCTCTATCGTTGCGGCACTTTTAATTTTGCGTGCCGACGCGGCCGTTACTAGCCGCGCTTCCGGACGCGCGGCGACAGGGGAGAAGTCGATTATTCCCACTCGGTCAGACATTCGTTTCCTGGTATCCCTCGTAATCGGCGACGCGACGCCCGTTTGTTAAACAGCCGCCGAATTTTCAATTTACGCGGACAATCGCTGCGAAAAATCCCGGTCCCCGTGCTCCATCGATTAACGTTCCCCGTAACCAGCCATCCGCCACTCATTGATTTCTGATCGATACGCCGCGAAAAATGGTTTTAAAACATTTTTCAAACCTATTTCAAGCTTCGTAACAAAAGCAGAATTTCGCTCCTTTTTCCTAGCGCGTATTATTAAATTCGTATGCTCGCGCGAGTGCATTGCCGCGAAAAAAAGCGTTCTTTAAACGGAAACGTCCGGTGGGTATTTCATTGCGAAATCAAAATGGCAGGCACCGAGAACGTAATGGGTTGATTTAATTTTCAGGTTTATTGTTTAGCGGCAATTGCGCGGAAAGCAAGGGGAACTGATTTGTATTCTTAATCGGTTACAAACGCGCCTTTTGTCGACCGGTGTCGGTCGGATCGATACCATTCGCACAATAGCGCCGGGAGGAAAATCTAATGAAAAATTCCTTCGTCGAGTAGAATTGTTCGAATCCGGTCGATGGCAACGCGCGATTCAATCGCAAAGTGTATTCTCGCGTATAGTCGAACGCGTGACGTAAACTGAGGGATATTTCTGGGGGTGTATGAAAACACCGACAAGTGGTCCCAAGGCCGTTTCGACGAACCCAGAAGTTATTCGGATCTGAATTCCGGAGACGGGCGTCGGGAGACGCGCCGCGACGCCCGTTCGCGTGCGAGATGCTCAGCCGAGATAAATGAAATTCATAAGACGGCGCGGCGCGGCGGGGCGGTATCCTCGAGTCGGGACTTTCCCCTTGGCGAGGGTGGGGGGCAATAGTTTTGCACGAGGTCGAGAAGGGGGGTAGAGGGATGAAAGCAGCCGAGAAGGGTCGGGGCGGGGTCACGGGGGCTCTGCCTGTGCAACAAGTGATGTTATTAGGTTGGCGGCGGAGGGTGAAAACGGGGGGCCTCGCGAACGGCGAATCATAATGCATAACTCTTGGCCGTCCTTGTCTTACCCCTCAGGCGCGGCTATTCAACTTCCAGCGGGTTACTCTCGACGCCCGACCGAGATTTCGCTGGAAAACGGAAGCCGTCGATCGATTCCTAACGCGCGGAGTATTATGCGACTGGTGCTCCTACCGACGAGGATTTCTTCTTTCGGGGACAAGTAGAAATCGCGTCGCAGGCGTACCGTAACCTCTTCCCGAAACTGATCCCTCCTTTTCTCGCGAGACGTTAAGCCGTTGCTTTGGAAATCGAATAAATTAATTCTGTTTCAACAAGTCCTCGAATTACTCTAACTCGTTTTTACGTCTGTCAAGCGTTGCTTCGACGTAATCGTGAGAATTCTTGACGCTAGGCGACGGGGGACGATTCGTTTACGAGCAATTTCTGAGACTGAAATGCGGAATCCTGGCTACCGCTTTCCCGTGACAAGTTGACTATTCCAGTATTCAACTTGGAGCGAGTTTGTCGTGTCTGACGCACGACGAGGATTCCACCTGAAACGGAAAACTGTTTACAGCTTAATTCGTTTCCCGTGTAGGCAGCTGTCCTTTTCTCGGGGATTTTTATTTCAACCGAAGTGCCCGGTGAATATATTCATATACGAAGAGGAAACCTGTACCCATGGGGGGGTGGATCTAGTACTCTTTATAATACCGAGATAAATATAAAATATAGCGTAAGTATACGGCGAGCGAATATCTGCAACAAATCCTCGCGTTGAAAGTCATCCCACGATGGGTAATCTCTATTCCAGAAGTCCGATTAGCATAGTTCTTCGAGGCGTTTCATCTCTGGTAGGACTATCCTTGCCGATTCCAACGGATCCTCCGCTAGGTGCGATTTTTCCGCGGCTTGGAAATTCTCTATCCCCTCAAGGAACATTTACACCGAAGTCGGGTTCTCATTAAGGCGGGTTCATTCGCCCTCGTCCCAGGAGTGTCCTCTCCAGGCCGGTATGATAATCGGCTGAATCGAAGATGAGCCTTCGAGGAAAATAAATTCTTCTTCCGTCCCCCGACGTTGGCCTCGGGGAAAGACAAAGAGGCTTTATTATGCGCGAGGAACCGAGTGGAAATTGAGAACGAAAGGAGCCCGGAGATTGGCCGCGATCCCAGGTGTTCTTTGGTCGGGATAGGTGGCGGACCTTATATCCGCAGACTGTAACTTATTACGCCTGACGACCGTTGTTTTATCACCCTCTGCCCTTTACGAGGACACCCGACGATTTCCTCGACGATTTGTAATAATGCGACAAGATTTTCCGCCGACATATTTCGTCCTGCCGACACCTATCGCGGATATGGTCTTTTTTTTTTTTACAAGTTACGTGGCCACAACGAACGTTACTATTTTTTACTTCGCTTCGCGAAGCAATTTTCCAGTGCTCTCGCGTATTTCGTTGTTTTAATTCTGGAGATGTTTACAGTAGATTTTCACGAATCGATCGACGGAGGTTCGCGTAACACTAATTGAATACCCCCGTCCTTATCAGATGCTACGAGTGCCCTCGTCGGGGCAGATCAAGCTTTTTTCGCCGTCGCCTCTTTCCAATTTAGCGACCAGCGACTCCGTATATAGCGACAGGCGACAGGGCTGAAGAGCGAGGCAGGAGTGTCGCTTCGACCACTTTAACGAGGTCCTCCGGCTCTCCTCTTTTCCAGTTCTCCTCTCTTCATCCGTTTCCTCCTAATCTACTATTATTTAATTCGACCCTCCACGGCACTTTCCACGATATTAAAAATCAAGAATGTAAATTCGATCCCGCGGCTTATAAACGAATTTCTACACTTTTCGAATACTGCCACGATGGAGGGACTTTAAGCGTCGCCATATTCCCGAAGCGAAATACCTCCGACGTATTCGAATACTCGATCGTTTTCTTTTTATTTCCAAAGACTACGCGTTTCTTCAACGAATTGTTCCTCTTTAAAGCCAAGCTTCCTCTCGCCTTCAGACACTCGACGTAACTTATCGCGGAATTTTTTCACGTACTCCCATCACCGACGCCTTCAAAGTCGACGCCCTGCCTTTTTGCCGGCTGGCATAGGGGTGGAAATTTCTCTGGCTGTTCGAGAACCGAGAAAAAGCGACCGCGGACTGACGGCTGTAATCGTTTCCCCTGATAAAGAGGCCGCGGAATTTAGATAAGGTTTCGTCGGGGGTTCGCGTTACCCTTAAAAATGGTTCTCGTTTGTATACCTTGCCGCGTGTGTGAAAAACGTCCGTCAGCCGCGGCGTAAATTGCGTTCCCGTAATTTCGACCCGACACAAGCGGAGACACGTCGCCCGAAACGGAAGTTTAATCAATCAGAAACGACTCCGGCACGAACCGAAATCTTCCTGGAATCCTCGAAAATCCACTGGTATCGTCAAACTTCCCGTTCTTTCCTAAAAGATTTCGTAGTAATAGTAAGAATAATTTCACAGTCGTGTAAAAGAATCGATCCGTGAGAATCGACAGAAGGTGCGTTCGTTTTAATTGGCACTCTTCGGGCATCGATGTCACCAGGGCGAACACCATCGTCGCGTTCGCTGGGATCGTTTACTCTTCCGTCGACTTTCGAACTGAGCGGTGATTACGTAACCATTGTAACGAAGTGGCTGGCGCTCGGTTCACTCGCTACGTATAACGACGTCTTAAGTTGCGTTGTTGGATTCCATAATAGCCCCCCCCCTACACCACTAGCATTACAGATTGTTTACGAAGCGTTACGTGACGCAGACTCCCTCTGGAAGCTTATTGTGTTTACATTCAGACAAGGTTGCTCACCGTGACCGGTGCCCCGGCTCCTACTTGCTTGTTTCTTTGAAGTTAATCGCGTTAAGCAACGACACCGTGCCGAATCAGGAAGCTTTCCCGTGCATATTGGAACCAGGAGTTCGGAAACGCTGGTTTCCATTGGATACGTTCATCGTGCCTTTCCGACCGAGTAATTAACTTCGATAAATTTGTTTCTGTGAATTTGAATGCGAAACGCGGTTACAGGAAATAGACGCTAACTTGTTCGCGATCGCGAAACGGGAACGAACATTTCTCGAAGTTCGCGGAGGGTGGATGTGTCTTCCACAAAAAAAAAGAGGGGGAAAAGCGAATGGAAGAAGAAAGGACAAGGGTGCCTACACGAGGCTCGAACGCTCGTCGGGGACGGTTCGAAGGTATTCAAACGCGAAAAGGAAAGAGCCATGCATCGCGAAGCTCTGCACGTGACCGTTTTGATCCATTATTCACACGCAGCGAACCACGAGACCCTTTTTCATTATTTCAGCCCTCTTCGCTACCTCGGAATCGACGTTAAAATTTCTTTCGTATTCAACAGGTGAGCTCAGACACTCGGATAAGCGATTTAGACATATCCTACGGGCGGACAAAAGGCGGGGGCCAGACTTTCAGCGATCGATTGAATAACCCCGTGGCCGCGAGGAAGGGGGGGTGGAGGGAACTTGTTAAAGTGCCAACGAACTCAATATCGTAATTTTCTGGCAAAGTAGATTTTCCGCCGATTAACCCTGGCCCCCGAATCTCGCCGCAAATCCTTTCGATATTCCCTGCAATAATGGTTTCCATTACCGCGGAACGAGGAGAACCTTGAAACGAGCACCGTTGAAACGTATCGCGACGTTTAATTTCGCGTACGGAAAGAACTGTCACAAGTTCCTCGTGGCTTGCGGTGCTCCCGCGAATCGCGGTCGATCGAGACGTTCGATGAGATTACGATGCTCGAAATTTATTTATTTACTTCGACGGCTAACAGAACGGAATTTAATTTCGAGTAGCGCGCGCACGAAGAGCTCCTTTTCGCCCCGATGCTGATAGGAAGAACCGAATTCAGGGAAACCCGATGCTCTTTCCTTGCTCTTTCACCGTCGTCGACAGGGAGCTATAACGAACGTATAGCCATTCGTGAGTTATGTTTGCGCGTGTCGGTCGAGACGCGAGACCGGCAGCCTCTCGAGCCGCGTACCGCGAAAAACCTACGGTACGATGATATGATTCCTGGCGCGCGATGAATATCCACGCGCTGGTCGTGACTTCTTTCGCAACGACTTTCGCAAAAAGCTTTGAGAACAGTCGAGCCGGCCATGATGCGAGTAAAAGCATCAAACGTTTTCGCGCAAAGTGACAGCGGCCGGGGACCAGACTGGAAAACCTTTCCCAGCCGCATAATCGAACGAAATCTGTTCGCTCCACGGTCTATGGTTACTCACCATGTCGGCCGTTTTTCAACGCGCGAATAATGCGTTCATGCGATGCGAAATGCTTGATGCCTGCTGCGATAATGTTCTCGTCGAGACCTTTGACAATTCCGTCTACCATCCGTCGATCCAACCTCCGTCCCGCGCTCGATGGAACGCGTTTTCGAAACGACAATTCTCTTATAGACCATTCGATGACCACCGCCCTTCTTCGAGAAAAATCGCAGTGCCTTTCATTTTATCGCGAAAGAACCTTTCATCGTTTCATCGAAACGTCCGATCGTTGAATATGTATTTCTATCGCAAAAAGAACCAGCGCCGCGCTTGCGAAAACACGATAATCTCGACCATGACGGTTCGGTTATCGTTCGTATGGTCCGTATTTGTTTCGCGTGTAGGTATAATGGAATTCCTGCTGCGGGAAATATCTAATATTGACACAAGGATAGGATAACAATCGGCGGAGGTAAAACACGTGACACGCCGTGGATTCGATTCGGTGAGTTTCGTTGCGAAAACACGAAACACGTTGTATGAAAAAGTCGAAAACAATTGTAAATTCAAAAAGTTGCAAAACGATGAACGTCGCCGCGTTAGTTCTTCGCCGATATAACAAAATATCGATGCTTTTTCGAAGAGGAAGCTCGACATCGTCGAATGTAAATTTCTCGCGCGAGTGGAGAGAATTGATGTGCCAGTGTCAGATGTTAGTTTCGCGTCGCGCCGGCTCCGTTTCCGAAGTTTCGAGCGAGTAGTCGACTTTCCATCGCTCTCGCGTGGCAACTTCCCGGGCCTATTTTTATTCGCAGCTGTTTCGCGATACATTATAATCGCATTTCACGATCGTAAATCGATTTCCTTAGAAGAGAAAAAAAATTCGTGCGCGCATGGTCAGCCCATAAATCATCCTTTCGTCGTCGAGACGCTCGCTCGCGAGGATGCGACCTGGCCCTAACAGTAAATCCTTGTACACGCACCATAAAACGGGAAAAAATACGATCGGCCGGGGAGAACAGAGGTAGGTAGTATTTGTCATCGGGTTATAAGTCGCTCTCGAAGAATAAGTACGAAAGCTTTTCCGTTCTCTGAGCTTCTCTCGTGCAGAGCGTGCCTTGCGTCGCCGTCGTAACTGGAATTGCACGCCATCATTTCATTAAAGCGAGACGAAGAGGAAGAGAAAGATGACGTTTATCAGAGAATCAAATGGAACGAAAAAAGTTTCTCGAAAGAAAATGGTTAAGGCGGTAGTTGAAGAAAAAGTGTATACATTTAGGATTCGTGTATTCGTTGGTACGCATTTTTGGCGTAATTTCAACCGGGTACAATAGATCATTCCGATCCCTGTGGAACGATGGACGGAGTTACAGTCGGGTCGAAGAACATTCTAGAGGTTGGAAGGGTTGGTAAATAAGTGGCGAGACGCTAGGGGTGGCCGCCACCAAAAACACATTTCGTTGGCCAGCCAGGAAAGGTCGACGGGGATGGCGGTTGTACTCGGGACCGGATGCGCGACGGCGCTCATTCTTCATGGCGCGGACGTCCGTTTCCTGTCCGTGATCGTCGCGAAATACAAACAAAAATGGCGGTGGAAATATGTACGGAACGAAGAGGTACAGGAGCTCGTAGACGAAGGAACGGCTCGGCGACGCGGAAAGTTGGCGATACCGATAAAGTTGACCAAAAGTGCTTTTTGTGCTTTTCTCTAACTTGCATCGGTCTTGGCGTCGTTAATTCAATTAGTAGACGTATGGAAGAAGAGAATTATATAATGGATTATAAAATCTTACGCCAAGAGGGAAAAGGTTAAACAAGGGAAAAATTGTCGTCACACGCGTCCACGTTTCAATTTCTTTCGTACCCGTTTTTCTATCCTTCGTTGGTCGTATTATATTAATATATATTTTCTCGCCGTTTCGGACACCGTGAGAGATTAAGATAAATGTAGCGCGCGTCGTCGTGGAACGGTCTGAAAAATAGCGCGTCACTCTTCAGAAATAAATGAATATCTTGGCCGCGAAACCATCAATCTTATTGCTCGTCGACCGGTCTATACGTGTACCTACACTGAGATTAATACGTTTCAATTCGAGAACCGGGCCACGAAACGTTGCTTTCAGTTTTATTCCGCGCGTGCACTTCGGGGTAAACTTTCCTAACGATCGATAAACGTAGAATACTCTTCGAGGCATTTACGTATATACTTTAGTCGATGGAAAAGCGTTCCCTCGAAACTTCCATTTTATCCTTGCATCGTTCCATCATATCCGTCAGGGCATTTCATTGGTTAATTATCGTAATGCATGGGTACCTTTAGTAAACTAGACCTGGTTCGCGTAATGTTGCGTATATTTTACGTAAAGTTCGATTCGAACTCTGGCATCATTTTACAGTTTTATATAAAAAAAATAGTGGATCAAAATTCGTGATTTGGGTCGATAGCTTTTGTTCCGTCAACAACGGGCAGGTGTTCTGGCACTTTTTGTCACCGCTCGACTCGAAACGCGTTTGCTCTCCATCACTTTAATTATCGTGTTATGAAACATTGTTTCCCCTCTAGTGATTCGAGGCTTTTGATCGTAAACATTTAACTCGAGGGAAAATTTTACGCCGGGGTTACTCTATTGCCCTAGCAGTCGTTACACGATGGCCGCGTGCGCGCCTGGAATCGTGCTAATTGATTAATGGTCAACAGATGTAGAAGCACCGTGCTAATTTGCCTCGATTCTCGGTACAACGTATACGGCGTCCCTGTTAACGCCCCTCCGTAAAATCTGTTAAACGCGCCATCGTAATAAGCATTACTGCTCTAGGCTATTCACTTGAATTTATTGAATTAACGACCGAGCTGTGAGTTACGCGCTCTGCTCTACGAGACACTTATTCCCTTTCGAAACAGTAGCGCCTCGTATCGATCCTTAACAATATTTTAAGTGAAACATTTTGTTGCTCGTTAGAGTAACTGTACTATTGATATGGATTCGATTTCAAATATCTATCTATTTGCGACCATTAATACTAAAGGAAAATTTATATTTACTTACTTATGTTAATACCGAGCGTATCTCTATCGAATTTCTGGCCGTGTAAAACGAGAATTTCAAAGTCTTTGCGTTCTTTGTCCTCGTTTTTTTCTTTCGTCTCAAAGCAGCCCGTTCTTTGTTGCAGGAATGTGCCGAGAATGCGTTGAATTGATTCCGTTTCGACGAATTTTGGCTTCGGGAATGAATTCGACCGTGCTGCTGTTCCTCCTGACTGGTAAGTTCTGACTTTTGTAATATCGACCGATGGGTGCAACGGGTAGCCCCGAAAGTACATTCGAATTGAATATTTAGTTTTCGATGTAAATTCGAGTAAAATTCGCGAAACTATTTCGTCGAGAAAAGTAAAAAAATTAGTCAAAGATATTAGCGACGGTGTTCCCGGCATTACCATAAAATCGTGAGACCTTTTCGAACCGACCCTGGCGATCAAAAACTCCAGGAATCCTTTGCCGAGCCGAAGAAATTCGAGGTCCCAATGAATTCTTCATCCCTCGGTGCTGGGTGGCGGGACGAAGGAAGCAAGTAAAAGGGAAAAATGGACTACTGCCAACGACAATAGAGAATTGGCAGCAATCGAGGTGTGACTCGTGTCCAGGAGACCCTTATTCCCGTTTCCAGACGCATCCCCGTGTGACCCAGCTCCGCAGCCCCCGTTTCACCTCGATAATAGCCGACACGAGGGGCAGAAAGGGGTCTCTGTGTATCCTGAGGGACGCGTTCAGGGGTTGAACTCTGTACAGATTAATGGATAGATAACGCTCTTATTATATGGGGGCTGCTTAAGACAATGGACTCGGCAATCTGCGATCTTTTTCTGAGGCTTGAACGAGGAGTAATTTGGATTCTGTTTCACGTGGAGCACCAGCGACCGCGATAACATCGACGACGACCTGACGGGGGGTCGTTTGCGGTGTGTAGCTCGTTGATTGGTTTATTGAAACATTGATTACGAGGAGGGAAGAAATTGTTTCTTTTTTTCGGGGAGAGATTGAACGGCTACGGTGAAAGCTGGTACGACTGAAACGTGAAGAATTTCTTTTTCCGACTCGATCCCGCGCGGAGGAGCGCGGTTTGAATGGTAACATGAACCAGTCGCAAACATTGACTTTAGCTTTCCCAAATCCTCGTGCGCCAGACTCCGATAGACACCATCCTCGATCAAAGCAACGCGTGCGATCGCTCCAGCCTCTGATCTCGAAGGGTTCAGAGACTTCGGACAGGCGAAGAAACGAACCGAAACAATGACGAGCAGTATTCACGAGCTGACCAATCGCCGTGCAGAATCGATAGCCGGACGCGTCTAAAGAGCGAAGGAGCCCTCGACGAAGGTTTCGCCAGCGAGAGGCGCGGAGGGACTCGAGTTTGATTTGGCGGAGATCGACTCCGCGGGCCCTGGACGTCTAGCCCTTTTTTTCCTTCTCTTCTGGCACTTTCCTCCTCGCACCTCGCACAAAGCCAGACACACGGTTGGAAAAGGAGAAGAGGCGTCTCGTGCACGTCCATCGTGCAACGGCTATCTACGTGTAGAGCCTACGGTCGATGCAGCGCGGAAAAAGAGGAACAGGGGAAACGGAACGGGAGAAAAAGGGGACGGCTACGAGGGGGGTGCCAGAAGGGAAAGGGGGGAAAAAAGAGGAAGAAGTACGTTTGGTTTGGCAGCGGGCGGTGGGCGTCGAACTCGGGACATCGCGCGCGGATGACGAGTAATCGATCACGAGCACTGTGCCAACACTCCGTACCCAAGAGCTCAGTGATTCTCATTTTCTGGTTTATCGATGCGTGTTGCCCCTGGACACCGATTGCGCGATCCCTGGGACGATTTATGACGCCGTTGGTCACTGCTGTACTGCGGATTCCGTGACTCGCCGGAGTTGGGTGCCAAGAACTTCGCGGCGAAAGAACGCTTCATTTTGGGGGAAGTGTACGAAGTTCTCGAGCTAGGATACCGGTATACTTTTTACAGTAGGTTGCTTTCGTCGTGTTGTATTTTTGCTAGTGTAACTAGTGTTTTATTATTACCCGTGGTGTAAAAGTCAATGGGTCACGAGCATCCGACGAATAGCTCCCCTGCCACGTGCAAGAAAACACAGGTAAACGGTCGAGAGGTCATCAAACCGAGATTGTCGAAGCGTGCGACATCCCCGAGCGCAGACACGACAGTCAACAGACGTAAAATACATTGACACGTGCATCGGTTGCGTATTAGTCTCGTTGCTAGACGGTGCCTATTGATTTCTGATTGAGGCAATCGGCAACGCCAACTGCCATGTCGGACAGGCTTTTTAAGTCGGTTCTGCGCAAAGTTTCGAGGCATATGGAAATTATCCATTACGCAGGAAGGGACACAGAGATATCTCGCGTTCAAGTATTGACGAGTAAACGACAGAAAAATCTGGGTTGCAAAGAGGAATCGAAGGGGAGAAAGAGACGGAATCGCTCGATTCGCGATTCGAGCGCTCTCCTCGATGGGAAGAATTTTGCCCGAGCACTTCTTCAAATATTTAAGCAGACTTCCGCGGGAACGATGAGTTGCCTTTATCGTTAATTTCGACGAACGTAAAGTCAGCGAATCATCGACGTGGAAAATGCTGACGGGTGTGCTATTCGCTAATTATACCTGGTGTACAAGTGAACGAAATGTCGAGTCGTCGATTTCCCCCCTCCCCCTTTTTGTATTCTTTCTGTTGTTCTTTCTTTTTTTCTCTCTTCGTTTTTTTTTTTTTTTTTTTTTTTTTTTGAAGCTCGTCGATTAAAAATTCAACGAGGAATTCGTTTGCCAATTACGTGGGAACGCGTTGGCTCGGTAATGAAATCTGTAAATCGTTACCACGGAGTTTCCAGACGATTCAGAGTTTTTCTGTTCTTTTTTTAGCTACGAATGCGTAGCTAATGATCACCGCGTGGGAAATCGAACGATTCGAAATGTTTACGAAACAAAAGCATATCAATGATGAAAACTGTTCGATCGTTCGGTCGTAATTTTTTAAACTGGAAACACGTGTTTGCTTAAGATTCGCGATATCGATGTGCTTCGATTAGCCCCAGCCACGGTACGCACACTTTTCCTAACTAGAATGCAGTCCATCCAACTCTCACGGATTAACAACTTTGTAACGAGCTCAATGAAGTATTAATTAATTTCTAGCGGTTAATTAACGGGCAATTAAGCTGAATTACCTGGAGTACCAACAACGAAGCCCTTCCCGCCGCGAAATCAACTGAATGGAACAACCTGTTTCGCCATTTCACGGTGCACCTTATTTTCTCACTCTTGTTTCGTTCTCGAACAACGTAGGTAATAACACTTCAAGGGAAGTGCCGTGTTCCGAGACCACCAAAGAAGTCATTTTTTCGCGGGACTGCTTCCAAGTACATTATTTTCGAATACCTGAGAAGTTCTCGGTAGTTTGATCAACCTTGTGTAACCCATTTATTCAATTCCGATTTATGAGTACCTTGTTCGCTTCTGTACGAAATAATTTCTTTCCCGAAGGGTAGATTAAAAAGCTCGAACGTTGGCAAAGAGATCGTTTTCTATCTATACCATTCTCTTTCACCGACAGTCATAAAATATGACCCGATCATGCAACGCGACTCACCCCTGTACAGCCAAGGTAGTTCTCGTCGAGAAGTTTCAAGCACAGCTGAGAGCCACGTGCAACGCGAATATCCGTGTCCGTAATGCTTTCGCGAAAAATACAGATAGCAGAGGCCCACTCCCCCCCGACACCCCCTGCCCCTGTCCCCCTGGCCATCCTCGTATCGATTTCTGGCCGATGGAGTATCGCGATACTCGCTCTATCCTACGTCTGCCCGTACGACCACCACCCCCGCCTCCGCCACCGATCGCCATTCTTTATGACTGCACCCACCTCCGACTCGTACCTCTTTTTTTTTTTTTTCACCCGCTACACCTACACGCGTGTCCCGCGCATCACCGATCCCCGATACCGTGAACGGACATTAAGCGAAGTTACGTGTCCACTCGAAAATGGACGATTTCCCGGAGCTCGGTCTCCGCTTTCTATATATCCAGGGGGACGACGGACGGACGAACTTCTGAATATTCTCTTCGGAGAGAAGTTTGCACGAAGAGCCCGAACGCGTTTGTGAATCGTGAGGTATCTCGAGGGGGATGATTATTATTCACGATTGTTCGACAAATTACATTTAACCGTCGTTTCGCGACGGCGTCTATATAAATTAAAATTTTTTAAAAAAATTCGCGAGGTTAGTGTCGCGCATCTTTGCACGTTTCTGTTTCCATTCGGTCCTTCCTCCTCGTTTACGTTTCGCGAAGAATACGTTTTTAATGAGGCGCGACACCCGGACACGCGGCTGAAAGCTGTCGTCTTTTTCTCTCTCTCTCTTTTTTTTTTTTTGACGCCATTCTTTTTAATCGTCGCCTTTATTGTTGCACTTTATCCGAACGACTGAGAACCGTCGATTCATCGTCGGCAGTATTTTCGTGGTCCGGAATGAAAGTAATTTCCACCTCGGATTGAATACGGAATATTCAGGTCGACCTTGTTTCCTGTATCATTACTCGGTTTCTTACAACCGCGGGGAAGTTTCGATAATTATAGGTATACCGTACGAGCCGGATGAAGGTAACAGGCGAATGCCTTGGATTATTTTTCGAAACGTCACAGTCGAAGAAAGGTGGAGGAATTTTGGCAGCCTCGCGGCACAACGACGAGTTATCGATTCCGTGCGGATAATCCGAATCGACTAATCGACGGATTCCCCGACCGAAAATGATAATGGGATTGCACACCCCGTTCCGACGCGGATTGGCCGTGTTACCAGATACCCACGCTATCTCCTAAACTAAACGGTTCGATCTCGGAACACGGTCACGTTTCGGCAGTTCGGATCAGGCGAGGCCCCTAGCGCGAGTTATGGCAGCGTAAGCATTGTCAGCGAACGAACCAGGGACGTTCCGCCCTTTCCGTACATCGCTCTCCCCCCCTTTTCCGTCGTCGCGAAAGAATACCAGCGTCAGGAAATTGGACCCTAGTCGCGCGATCGCGCGTACCGAGCGCCGCGAGCCTCGGCGAGAAAGCGAATTCGATTCGCTTCGACTAACACGCTATTTTCTAAACTAGGGGGTGTAACGGCCAGCGATAGACGCGTCGGATTTTCGCGAACGCTAGGCCCCGGAGTGAGAAAAGATTTATTCGGGTCTATTTTCCGTCTGGACGAAAGTCGATTAAAGCGTATTGGCGCGTACGCGAGAGTGGAACGCATCGTAATTCGAGCCGTCGATTTTGTCAAAATCGATTTTGTCGATGGCATTACGGTCTCGCTGGACGTTTCCACGGCATTGCACGACCGCAGAGGGCGTGTTGCCAGAGGCGCTAAAATGCGCGCTTAATATTTACTCCGTACCGCAAAGCGGAACGCATCGCTGCCAGGCATCGCAAATTTCATTAACAATATCGCCGATCAAATAGCGCCGTTGATGGTACCGATCGTGATCGTTTCCGTCGGATACGTATCGCGAGTGTCGTCCACTGTTGCATAAATCTGATGTATAGTTTTAATTCGGGGTGCGACACTCTAATTAACACGACACAAACAAACGCGTATCGGATCTTTGGTATCACTTACCGTTCGATCGCGACACTTGCAATTTCTAACAATTTTACGCTTCTTCTAATTGTTACGTATTACGCAGGATGACTGATAAATTGGACTTTAATCTCCACTTTTTTTTCGCTTCGAGTTCTCTCGGCTTCGCAAAGGGAGTATTTAATACGAGGGAATAAAGGAAGAAATTCGGTGAATTCTGTATGAAATCCGATTTAAACGAAACGACGAAATTGGTGCTGATTCCGCGGAATATTATTTGAAACAAAGTTTCCCTCCCTTCGTTTAGAATTTCGGGATTAACCGCGGTGGGTATTCGCCCTCTGCGCGTGAATTTTGTCGATTTCGGGGAACGAAGGCAGGCGCCGCTAATTCCCAGGGAAAAAAAATAGTGGACAAACATAGATAAGACTCTCGCGTAGCCGACAACCTCCGCTGTTATTGTCGCAAAAACTATGCGATATTCGTACACGTTTGGTAAACATACGGATAGGATCAAAACACGCTTCAGTTGTATACTCGAGAATAGTTACCGCGAAATTTATAGACTGCGAGCTCGCGGTGCGTTGATTAACGAGCGAATTTCTGGCGTTTTCTCCTCCCCACTTGACTCGAATCAATTAATATTTATTCCATTGCGGGGCAACACGGTGAAAAGTAATTTCACGCCGGGCACGATTCCGCGTTGAATCCGATTTTGATATCGCGTTATTATACACTTTTCGTTACTTTTCGATCCTATCCCTTCTCCCATCTCCCAGCTTTTTTCCCCATTTTCACAGATTGAATCGTGTCCCAACGTACCGAGGCGCGCACTTCAAAGCGCCGGAAAAACGATAGATCGAGTTTGCTAGATTTCCATTTCGCTCCACGCGCCCGCGCGCGTCGAATGAATTTTCACCGGATTATCTTCCGAGAAAAATGTATATGGCGTGTTATGGCGCGCTTTTCTTCTGATATTCGCTCGGTACTTTTCCGAAAGCCCCGATGCGCGCAACGGCGTGTCGGTTCGATTACTTTTCAGATGTCTCTCGGCGAGACAAAGCGGTGACAGTGATGAACGATAAAACGGAAACGAAACCGGTAGCAGAAATTTCAAGCACGTCGGTTGGGTTTGATCCGAGGTGCTCGAGCAACCAAATTCTTGTAATGTGAAACCGAAAAGTTTTTTCGAAAGATCATTCCTCACCGCTGATACGCTTGGATATTTCGCCGCCTGTTCTCTGCCTTTCGAAACTTTTTAATAACTTTTTTCCCTCCGTTTCGGGATGTCAAAATGTCAAGATGTCAAGAAAAGTTTGCGCTCCGAACTGTAGCCCGCTCCTCGAGCGAAGGTGGCTTGTAAACCTTATTAGACCCTGCTAATGAATACCAAACTTTTCTTCTGCTTAACCAGCAACTGCGTGCTCCAGAATTTTTCTAAATTCCGTCTCCGTCCCACTTTGACGCAAATTAAATCGCAAAAGCGCTACCTCTGTAACTTTGAATCATTTACGGAAAAAAAAAGGGGCATATTTTTGTAACAAAAGTACGAGGTTACGAAACGAAAATACGATGAAAAAGATACGCGGGCGGAACAAAAGCCCAGGAAAATGCATGCCAACTCCGAAAGGAAAAACAATGGACTGGCCTCGCGTCGAACGAGCGGATATCAACGTTCGTGGAACGAGCGCAGAAAAAAAAAAAAAAGTGAAATTTAATGAATAAAATAACCACCGAATCGTTCGAAAGATTTTCGACGATTTTCGAATAGCACGCGTGCACATCAACGTTCGCGCGTTCTTCGTGGATATTCGAGGAATGACGGAAACCGCTCGAAACAGATGCTCGTTCGCGAACCGTTCGACAAGGCGCGCGCACACGGTGTACGTTTCAGATCAGATTTTCATTTCGTATCCATCATACGTCGTTTTCGCGTCTAATCCATCACGGGGCTGGCAACGGCGTTAAGCATCGCGACGCCGCGTCGACGCGTGTGCTCGTTATTGCGCGTTAGAGTTCGTCTCCGCTGTCAGCTTGACACAACAAATCGGGTTTGCGCGCCGCGAGCGAACACCCTTGTAATCGGAGAGATATTGGAGCCTGGAAATTGGCGAACTCGAGGCTGCCGGCGATTTCACGTAATTTCATGCGATTTCGCGTGATTTTCTCGCACTGCTCGCAACTAAAGCCTCTAATTTAAATATTATTTTGAAACTCAAACGCGAGAATTAAAAGTCTCGACTAGCACTTCAAATTGGTCTTTTTTACGTTAGTTTGAAATTGTATTTGGTGTGGAGGCTGTGGAGGGATAGCGAGAGAGGAGAAAAGGAAGGGAGCGTTTCGTCCTGGGCCTGATAGTGGACTCGTCAGTAAGGATATGTAGTGTCCGCGCCTCCGATACCCAACAATAAGGAGTCAAATAAGAACACGAAACGTAGGGTACGGGATTGGTCGCGTAAGTAAAGCGGTCGACTGTGGATCCGAGGATCGTGGCTTCGAATCCTCGTGCCTTATTTTTCGTTTAGACTCCTACAGATATCTAGCAGGCTCGTGCCTTAGACGAGGGACGTTTAAAGAAAATTTGTGATTTTCACGGAGAAAATGCTCTATAAAAATGTTGGTGTCAAAGCCGTATCACATTGTGGTTAATCAATCACAGAACGATGCGATGAAATCATGCAAATGGTCGAGAAACGGAACTTATCCGAATATCCAATATTTGCTCAAGTTGGCCTGACGCGTTACTCGGTAACGGTGGTATTAATTAATTCGTCGCAGGAAGAGTTCAGTGTGTCATTGATCGAGTCGAACGAAGTTCCATTGGCGCAACGGTCATTGTAACAGGACAATGCGACTACTCTGACAGACGCTCCAGATACGTTGGCATTAGCCGGGAAAGTCCATCGAACCTAGGGAAAAAAGAAAGTCAAGTGGGCCCGGTTCACCGCCTAAGCGCTGAATTAAATATAGCCCATCGTAGTCGAGTGCTTCTCCGATAAGTGGACTAAAAAAGGCACCCCGGAAACACCCTCCGTTCGCGCCTGGTTCCCCTTCTTTTCTTTCGCGCTCTCGTTCGATCCGCGCGCATCCACCCTCTCGAATCCCGACATCTCGCGCGAGCCCGATCTCTGTTATCGGTGACGGTGACTCCAGGACACCGATAGCGCAACGACGCCATCGTTACGAGTAAAAGTCTCGTCGCGTGGAAAATAAGGTTCGAAAAATAACGGTGAGCTTAAAGTATACCGATATCCGAACCCCCTCTTCTTCGTTCAACCGACAGTCGCCGAGACGATCCCTCGATTTGTAAGTCGGTAATTCTCCGCATTATCGGTTCGATTCCATCGCGGATCAATCTCCATCGACGAACCATTTCGCCAACGCGATATTAAGTGATTGCACGCAGAATCTCCATATATCTCGACGCACCGAATTATCATCGAATTGCGCAATTTCCCCATGGAGGTGGAAAGGGGAAGCATTGTCTTTCCAGCAATCGAGATGAGCGTACAAGGATCCATCGTCGAGTGCCTCCGCGTAGGCACTCCGTATTTCCGTTTTACCGCGTCGATTCCTCGTTAAAAAGCGACGGACCTTCGTTTCGCGATACTTGACGTAATCATGGCGTAATGGAACTGCGAACGTGAAGTGTGCACACAGCAATATCTTTCTCTCCGAGGTGGATCGGGGAGAGGAGGTCGGAGGGGGGAGGGAGGTAGGTGGAGAAGAGTCTGTAACGGGCAGAATAATGCAATAACGTTCTGCTATTATTAACGTTCATGACTGCAAGAACGTGAGAGCAGAAGGAGCTTTCGAGTGGCACTCGACCATATTTCCCGTAGGCGGACCGCAACTTTTCCTACGTTTTCCCGCTCTATATTCCTCGTTTTCGATGCGACCATCGCGAGTCGCTCGGAAATTTCGCGAGAATTTCGCGTCAATTATACGCGACGTATCCTATGTTTATCGAGAGGAACGTTTCCGAGTTAATGTGATCGCGTTAGATTCGTCGCCATCGACGCTGCGGACTTTTCAAGAAATCGATCGATCGACGGAGGTGTTCGCGGGGCAAACAAATACCCGATTTCTGCCGTCTACTCGATGAAAACTCCAGAATCGTAACGAACACGGGAACATCTACCGCGCGGTAGAACGCGGAGAACTTGTAATAGAAAAAGTCTTTTTCGTTTTTCTTTAATGCGCCTGGAGCATGCATGGCCGTCAAAGGGTGTTCGTGCTATTTTTTGTCCTTCGTGTTTTTTCCCTGTTGAATACCACATTCATACGATTCCCGTTTGAAAAAGCTCGGTGCCGCGTTACAGTGGACGGAATGAAGAACGCCCTCGTGTTTACCGAACTTTTGGAAATTTGTTTTTCATTCGTTCGCGCTGATTGTACGTCTGGGCAATCGATATCGCGACAGCGGTCCGCGTTTGTAAAGGAAAACACGTTACTCGTTGGAACCGAATTCGTTTCGAACGTACTCGGTGTCGGAAATTAGAACATACGATGACTCGATTCCATTTCTGCTCGACGGAATTAAAAATAACTTTTTTTTTTTACGCGAAAAATATCGCAGATGCTTTTCAAAGCAACCGCGAAACGGTGTCGACGTGAATAAAATAAGATCGACCGAGGCGTTCCAGTTTCAGCTCGATCTTTGAACAATTCCAAATTTATGCTCCTAGCGTTCATTGAACCTCTCTCGACGTTCTCAAAAGTGAGAGAGCTAGATACAGACGCGAGAAGTTGCTTCATCGAAATTCTTCTTTCTCTTTTTTTTTTTCTTTAATTTTGCGACGGCATATAAGAAGAATCAATCGCGATCGGACCAGTCGGCGCAAAGTTAACCCCTCGAAATAAAACGTTCCGCTAATCAGCATACTCGAACCGTGTCGTTACATCTTCCTACATCTTATCAATTACCATTTCGGCGGAGTTACAATCGTCGGTGTACCCAGCCGCAACGGTTCCGCTTACCGAAAAGCTAACACGCGAGAATTGCGCTGTTCGTTGCATCGCATTCCTAGCCCGGGTCTCCGTCCACCTCAATATTCAACACGACCCAGAAACAAGCCGAACAAAACCGAAACTTCGCCCCGCCAATTATCATTCTCGTAACACCAGCCGCAACGGGACCCAGCCGGCGAACCTGGGATGAGGCATTAAAATCGAATTCCTCGCTGGAGCGAATTCCACGTCAACGTCCCTTTTTTATTTTTTTTTTTCCAGCGGAGCAACAGCCATTCTCAATTTCGACGGGCACGTGGTACGACTGGGTAGGTCGGTCTCAGTCAGCCCAGTAACGCAATAACGTTCGATTATTGGTAGTCACGGGTTGCGAGGATGCGAGCTACCGAGAGATTGTGAGCGGTCTGTGCTCGTATATCAAAGCCCTCGCGTATTCCACGCTTTTCCCCGAGCTTTGGCGTCCAACGTCAAAAGCCCGCTTCAGCGTTTCCATCCCTTCGCGCCAAACCCCCTAACCCCCTGCCACCTTCTTCACACTCCTTCCTCGATAATGTACAAATATGAACGGCGAAGCGCTGCGAAATGGAGACCCTTGGATAAACCGAGACCTTTCGCGAGCAAAGAGGACCCAAACGGACTGAATTCAATCGCAACCCCCTTTTTACTCGTCTGCTCGAATCAGATGAATTTTCCTCGAGCCTTTCAAACCATTGTTTTTCCTATTGTTTCTCGCCTGCTGTTTCTTGGAACGATCCGATTGGCTCGCTCGCGAACCGATCGGTAGACAAATCGAACGAGTCCTCGTTTAAACCCTTGCTTGCCACGAGGCCCACTCGTTAAGGCAAATTTGCACGGCAATTTTTCAACGGTTCGATAGAGTTATGTTTTCTTTATCCGTAACGTCGCGTGCGAGAAAAGCTTTCGAACTCGGAAATTTATTTATTAGATTGCGGATCTTTACGCAAAATAAAATCTTCGCGTACGTCCCTACAAAAATTGTACCTATATAGGAATTAATTTTATTCCGCAAATGTTATAAACGTGAACTTTACTTTCAATCTTTTTTATATTCTTGCATATTGTTTGCATTTTGTAGGTTCTACGAGATTCAAATTTCCTATAAATGCATCAAGATCCACAGTTTGCTAATAATAATCCTATCCGTTTCTAGCAATCGGGTTAGTAGACACTGGAAACGTTTCCTGGAACGTGGAGGCGTTTCGCAAATCACCGCTAACGACGAAATTCTGCGCGAAATTTACAGAAGATAAGCGGGATCGCGGGCGGTGTCGATTTCGCCAGGAAAGTTTGCCGGTATACCAAAGTTCGCTGCTAATTTCTCGTCCCGCCACACCTCAAAGTACACTTTAATTACGTTAAACGGGAAGTAAATTACATTAGATTGTCAACGCTCGAGGATGTAAGACCCGTCGCTGCCAGCCTCTACCTCTATCCGGCTTCATTTCACGCGGATCCTGATATAAGAAGAGATTTAATTAATTGCTGGCTCGTTAATGAGATTTCACTGTTCGACGTCCAGCGATCATCTCGAGTTTACGTGAAATCGAATCGGTGACGAACGATTCTTTCCGCTTTGAAAGTCGGCGAATGAAAAGTCGCTTTATATAATTTTCGTACTAAAAAGAGAATCAAAAGGGAAAAGAGATCGCGAGTGATAAGGAATTAGTCCGATTATTCCAGAGAAGGTACAAGACGACTCTAGGATCGTGCTTCCGAATATTTAACATTCAATGTCGCTATTAATATCTTTCGACGATAAACTGCAACGCTCAGCAATTTCCGCAGAATTCTCTAGTCGACATCCGCTGGATGTAGCTGTTGTAACAGCTTTCTTGAACTTCTTGTTTCCGGAATACATCAAACATTACGGAAGATAGCGTTCTCGCTGCAATATCCGGCTAGAGGATTTAAAATTTCTTCCCTCCTGTTACGCGGCCGTGCATTTAAAAGTGAACGACATTAATCCCCGGTTTAATAGACTCGCTGGAAATTTTTTTAACCGGCGCTGAACCTTTCAACTTTAAATCTAACCTCGCGGGAATATCAACGGAATCGCGTCCGAAACGAATCGATAGAAAATTTGTTGTCTCCTAATCCATCTCGACGACGTAATCTGTCGTTAATTATCAGGTGCATCGATCGCACCGTCGCACAAAAGCCATCGGAATCGCGTGGTGCAAACAGTTCCTGGTTACGAATGGCGGCGCGAGTTCACGAATCACCACGCAACGATACGACTGGCAAACATTCGAGTCCGAGAACGGATTCCTGGGGCGTTGTTTCCGAAAACGCGACCAGGCCCGCCTTCGAGCTCGTTTTCAATCGTCACGAGGGGGCCAGCCTAGCCCAGACCATCGAGAACGCGCTCGACCGCGATCGAAATCGGATATGCTCACCGTGACGATTTCAAATTATTCTTTCTTGAAAAGTTATCGAGTCGGTGAGATTTCCCGAGTAGCGTCTCACTTTCCATTCTTTTGGCAATCGAAAGCACCTGCGACCAGAGCCATGAAACGCTAAGAGTCGGTCGAATCGTTTTGGACCCGTTTCTCCCCCCGGGGAATCTCGATAACCTTCGTCTTGGAGGGTTGGGGGTTCGCGTGCGCGAGCCAAAAAGCATTAAACGTAACTGGCGTGCTGCACTTCTCTCCCGAAACGATTCGGAGAGGCGTTCATCGTATTTGTTACCAGGCGTTTCGAGCTGCCACGTGTGCGCGTACGAGAGCGTCCAATTACGGACTATTATCGCGAACTTTTATTTGCGCCACGTCCGACCCTCGCGGCCTTAATCAGCTTACCGTGAGAGATCAAGGATTATTAGACTTCGAAATTCGAGCGTGGAATTCCCGCGTGAAAAAGAAAAGGGGGAACTGGAGATTATTATTTCGAAAATGGACCGTAGAGAAATTGCGTGGATGATGGCGCGTCGGGAAAGGGTTCCATCTTTAATTTCGAAATAATTATTCGCTCTGTGGAAGTTCTGAAACGTCGATCAAACGAGGTGTCGTTGTCGTCCGCGTTTTCAGGGCGGTATCCCGCGACAGAAACGATCCCGAAAGCGCATTACGAGGAAATATAAATGAATAATTCCGTTGGCACGACGCCATCCACGAGTGGCAATTTGCGAGGCGAGTCAGCGACAAAACAATCAAAATATAACGGACGTTCTCCTCGCGGCGTGCTTTGATCCGTGACACGGATTTCCCGCGCGAAGAGATGATAACGATATATCGGAAACTGGGTCAAGAGCAGTTCGGTTACCCTCTGGGAACACCCTGTGGCGAAACGCAAAGCTCCACCGATCCAGATCGGGTTTGTTCATTGCTTCCAGCGTCGTGCGATCGATCGAAAGGCGCGCATTTTTCTCCGGTATCGGTGCTTGTGACAACTAACGTTATCGTTAGCGTAGGAATGCCGATCGCGTATCAGACGTCGACAGGAAAAAAAGAACGTTGAAGCGCGGATAGCGATACTTGGCGCGTAGAATATGCAATCCGCGTACCCAAACGTATCGAGTATCCCAGCACGCAGCGTTTCAGGCCAAAGTACACCGTGTACGGGCAGGCATCGATTGCACAGGAGAGGTAGAAGACACCGGCGCATCAGAAACCAGGTCAAAAACAGTCCGATTATACCGTGGAACACGGCATCGCGCTTCTCCAAAGCGCTTTGAACACACGAAGCCTGTCCTGCGAGTGGACCCCTGCATCTCCCTCGAATTTATCGACGACCCCTGGGCACCCCCGGAGCCCCCTCATGCCTCTCTAAATCACCCATCAATTCGATACCCAGGCTCTCGATCGCCCAACCGACCCTCGAGTGTAACCGTATGGTAGCCATTGTAACGATGGAGGATTTCAGGCTGAATTAAAATGCAATTAACGCTCGGCATCGGAAACGAGATTTCCGTGAAGGATTCCGACCACGGAAATTAAACGTGTAAGGACTATGAAGACCCTCGATCGTCGATAAAACGAGAAGGATTTCACTTCACTTTTAATCGTTGCGCTAAATCCGAGCAATAACCGTACGTTGTCTTTCTCGGCGAGATTCGTGTTAAGATCGGGTGCCGAGCGTGTCGAGGGTAGTAGGTCGATGCGGGCTCTTTATCTTCGAATTAACTCCGCTCGGTGACCGCATTGTATCCAGTTGCGCGATCGTCGTCGTTTTAAGATGAATCGAAACGCGATTCTCGTTAAGATTTTCGTACTTGGCTAGTTCCCTGGTTCGAAGCCGACGTTTTCCTGGCGGTGCGAAAAGTCTCCGACCTCTCGAGACAACGCCTCGTCGTCGACGCGGTGAACACATTGCACGGATCGGGCTTGATACTCATCGAATCATCATTAATTTCCTTCGCCCCGCGTCGACAGGCCAGGGTGCATCGAACTCGGGCCACATTTCGCGGGAAATACGAACGGATCACCCAGGCTCTCTCTGTATTCCGTTCTGTTCGGCCGAGACTCGCGCGGGGGTGGCTTTAGGAAGGACGAGGAGGACGGGGAGGAGTTATATCGGGGCTTTGGAGGTATCGAGACTTTTGGGATCACGTCTGTCGGTCCGTTCACGGGCTCGTCGGGGCTGCGTTGGTGTAAGCCGATTATATCGTTGTGTTGCCAGCATCCTTGTTCATCAAACACCCTGTACTACTCCCCTCGTCCCTTGGCCGCACTACCATCCACCTTAAAGAGCGCGGCGTGTTCGACGATAGGCGTGCCAGCTTTTTGAATTCTTCGAGGAGACCGTTGGACGAGCATTACGAAGAAACTAAAATCGCCACTTTGAGTCTCGGATTTCCGATTCGAGCTCCAATGACAATTGTATCCAAACTTCCACGCGCCCTTCTCTCGCATGCCTTCAAGATAAACCGAGTCGGAATACCACCGCGAATAAAGGCAGAACGCCGGACGGATTTATTATACAATTACGGTTAGGTTCGCCGCGGAGCACGATACCTTATTTACATTAATAAATTAACTATTTACCGTGCGGCCACGTAATAAACGCCGGTAACGTGAGAAAGTGCCGCTGGCGAGCCACAATCTCGACTAATCTCCAGCGCCGCTGTTGCCACCCTCTACCAGCTTTCCGTCGACTATACGCGTACGTATCTACGGAGAAATGAAGCCGTCCGGAGAACCTACCTACCGCGAAGATCTGGGACCTACCTACCTTCGAAAATCTGCGCGTTAATTTTTGGACGGCTGCAAGGTAACAGAAAAACTACGAGCGAAAAAGTCTGCGATGCCAAAAAATCCGCGACAGATCTAATTAAGCCGGGGTGGTGATCGATCGCTGGCGCACGAAAGCTGGAAGAATAAAGGCTGGATATTCGCACGGTCTGAAACGCGTGCAAGTAATACGCGTCGTTCGGTCGCGTGCTTTTACACTAGCGAAACAATGGCAGCCGGGGGCGACTGTAATCCACGGCCAATCTAGCGTTTCGTTTCCATGTGTCGCCAGAGGCGACGCGAGAGCACACACGTCGAACAGTTCCGATACGTCCCCGACCTCCTCGACGCCCTATCGTCGCCGATCAAAGCGAGTGTCTTCTGTTTCGCGACGCGTCCCGGAGGACACCCCAGCCGCAAAAAGCTGGATGGCCTCCTTCTTTCGAGTTTCACACCGCCTCTTATCAACGTCTGTCACCGTTCTCCTTTTGTTCCCCGATGTGATTTCTGCTCTTCGTTTCGCCAGCCATCGTCGCGTGACGCGCCGTCTGCTCGCTTCGAAAATTGCCGTGTTTATTTACCTATTTGTGGACACCGCAGAGTGGCACCTCTGGATTTATTTATCTCCTACCTCTGACTCGATCGTAAATATTTCTCACAAAAATAACCAAGCCTCGGAACGATGTACGATACTAAGGTGCGTTATACGCGATACCGGCCAAAAGACTTCCCCTAAAGGGCAGACGAAAGTAGCGAGGGCACGCGATGATCACATTGCGCGACGTCGAAAAGAGTTTATAACGTTCGAAGGAAGTTACGAAAGGGGCGAAGTTTGCGCTATCGAGTTTTAATGAAATTAGGGTCTCGAGGAAGGTATTTGGTATTCAAGGAGCGACCGGGGTGACGAGACTCAGTGAAATTAATGTCCGGAACTTAGGAGGTTTCCGAGCTTCGACTGCGCTTTTAATTTCGAGCGGATTCCTGTGCGTCGGGCGAAAATCGTCTAAAAAAAGAACGGGTTGTTGGTTAACGACGCTGCTTTTTTGTAAAATCATACGTCCACGTGTGGAGAGAATAATTCGTGGCTGAAAGCCTTTCTCTCTGGAAGATTGCTTATCGGCGCAGCCAATATTAATAAAATTAAGTGCGTAACAACACTTCGGGGCGACGTATCGCGGCGAACAATGCGAGCACGTTGAAACAATGGGGAAGACAATACTTGCGGGTGGTGCAACGCCACGCTTTATCCCGTTTCTCTCCCTCTATCCTTCTCGATCCCGTCCACCGCTCTTTGCCCGCGCCCTCCTGCGCTCGACGAAGTCAGAGACACCGCGCGACGGCCGCCTGCGGGCCGACACCCAGAAGAATAGCAGCCCGACCAGCGAGAGCGACAGCAAGGGAACAGGAAACGGAGAAAGGGGACTTTTTTTTTATTTAATTAGCGAGATGTACGAGCTACAAAGACCCCCTCTCCGGGCCATCTGCGCCCGCCAAGAGTCTTCGTTCAAAGACACGGCCGCTGCCGTGTTGTACTCTTACCCCCTTCTAAAACCTCCCCCTAACCTCTCCCTTTCTCTCCGTTCTCTCGCTTCCCCTTTCCCGAGCTGTCTTTCAGCTCGGGATTAATATCACTTCAGGCTCCGTCGCGTAGATCATTCTTTCTCGCGCGCGCGTTCTCATTGTCGATCCTCGCCGGCGATTTTGCAACGCCCAGAGCGGCGGTTAATGCGTTTGCTCGCCGAAAGCCTTTGATCTCGCGTATCCGCGGGACCGTGGTTGCCGTTTCGGTTACGTTCATCGAACGACGATGGCCGTTTCAACGGTGACTGCGAGTACCGAAGTAGCGCGGATATTGCGTCGCATGATTGAAAGATGGTCAATTCCCGAAACGCGTAGGGGAGATCGGAACGTTCGATCCCTCTCGCTTTAACACGCTCTACTACTTGTTCTTTTGCTCGATATAATTCGCCGTCGAAGGCGGAAGGACAAATCTACTTTCGTTGGTTACGATACCAAGAAGAGGATGCAACAGCCGAAGACACCTCGCTCCATCGCAGGGAAGGGTTAGTTTCCTCATAACGCAGCGGCCGGTCGAAAGACGAATCAAATATTTACTAGGACTCCGGCCGTTTTAATAAGCTTTTCATCGCAGTTCCCTTCTTCGTTTTCAGTGCTGGCTGGGTTATTTGCGCGTGCCCGATCGCGTTTCGTCGGCTGGAAACTCTTCCGAACCGCTCTCCTCGCCTAGCCCCCGACTGCCTTTCTCGTTCAAGAAGCTGACAATGAACTTGCCGCGGCGGTTGCGCGTTCCTGAATCGTTCTCGAGACGCCGGGCGCCGGTAAGGAGGGCTTGCACTCCACGGCCACGGGAATGCGAATTGACGTTGATTGCCCGTGGAAGCATCCCAGGGATTCCGCGTTTACCCGACGATAAAGTAAACACCGCGGTAGCATCGATCGTTTCCGCGAACGCGGTATCCTCGACGCGATCCTGATGCCTTGGAATCCTCGTTGGATGGCTGTGAATGGACCGCGATTTCCATCGTTGAGGCCTGCGTCTGAGAAATCCGGAAAAGGACGCAATGGTGGAAACTCGTCTTCGTAGTTGATTTTACCGACAACGAAAGCTTTTCAGGTGGAGGTGGCTTTTGATTTTCGGACATGTTTTAAAGGACCGAAGAACAAGATATACGTATTTTTTTATATTGGCCCGTTTTCATATTTACGGGATGGCTAAATTTGATCAAAAATAATTTGTATATAATAATACCCTATCGTAGCTGAAACTTTAGAGGGTCGTTTCACCCCCTAAATACGAAAACGGGTCAATATAAAAAAATACGTATATCCTATTTTTCGGTCCTTTAAGACATATCCAAAATTCAAAACACTCGAAGGCGGACACCTAAAAAGCGTTCCTTGTGAGAGAATGAATTGCTTCCAGTGCCGAACTACCGCGTTAATATTGCACATCGTCGTAAGAAAATTCTTGTACCCGTCGACGAATCTCTGGTTGGATCGTTCACCGATCTCCTTCGCCATTCGTCGAACGTGTCAGCTCCGAGGCTCTCCCCCTTCGGGCGTCCAAACAGTCGCTGTTCTATCGTTGATTTCGAATCTGAATCGGTAGAAAGATATCGGCTATTGTTTAGGGTCGTATTGTTTCGACGGGGACTCCCTATCGTCGCGCTCGCAGTTTCGAGTGGCATTGTGAAATAAACGCGCGCCATTGTCCCGTGGTTTATCGGTAGCGGAGCGCCTCTGTAGATCGCTCGATTCGTCCTTACGCGTGCTGGATCGTTGGCAAATGTCGCGACGCCACGCAGCGATTGCAGAGTACGCGTCGCTTTCAACCAGTCGCATGGCGCGCCATGGAACGCGTTCCCTTCTACCCTTCCGTCATCTACGACTTGTTGTCACGTGTCACGTGAATCGAGGTCGATTCTCCGCGTAAAAACTGGGTGAAGTGCGCTTACTCTTTTTCACATCTATTATTCTTCTATCTAGAATAATAGAGCAACAATATTAGTCTACGTTCTTGCGTTTTCAAACTCGAACGCAAGGATATCTTGAATGCATCTCTCGTTGAAACTGCGGAAGTAACCACCGTCTCGAATTCCCGATCGACGGATATCGAAACGAGGCACGAAAAGCTCCCGATACTACTCGAACGGATCCACCGGAAAAGGGGGGAGCTCGAAACGTTACAAAATTGCAACGTTTCGAGATCCCTTTGGTGAAATAAAAAAAGAAAAAAAAAAAGAAAGAAAGAAATCCCCGATGTCGAGCGCCGTGTCCAAACATTCGCAGACATCGCAAAAAAGTGCACCGCCGATACGGTATCGACAGTCGGTGACAGTTTAAGCTCGAGCTTCCTGCGTTCGAAGATCGACGCAGCCACTGCTGGGATTCAGAGAACAATCGAAAAAGTAACGATCCGTCCGGGGCGCACGGTCTCGCTGCTACGCGGCTGGCTCTGCTAGGAAGCGGGGGTGTAGAGCGGGGAAAGGGTACGCCAGAGGGTGATGAGGACCCGGAGGGCGAGGACCCAGGCAGGCGGTCTCGAGTGTCTTGTCAATATGTATAGTGTCATCGATGTCTCTCCACTGGACGACTATCCTTCCTATATGCATCACGTAACTAAGACGCGCACGTGTGTGTACACGCGCGCTGGCAGGTAACGTCGAGGGAGGGAAAATGTGTGGGAGGCGGGGGGCGGGTTGGGGGTGGAAGTTATTTGCCTGTCTGGTGGCAAGGATGCCTATTGTGGTCCCAGGCATTTGGGATAGGGCCAACGACGTGATTTGTATCTTTGTCTCGTTACGTTTGTATGTAACGCGTTACCGAAAGCGTCTTTTTTTTCTTAACGAGTGGCGGGCCATTTTTCGCGATTATTTCAGTGAGCTTCAGGATGGCGCGTTGGTAGAAGAGTTCAATAATTCGTATTCCACGTAACAATCTGGGAGACTCCGTAGAACGTAAAAGGCATGATCAATGACGACGCTGAATAAATGAATTAAAAACTATTCCCTCGTATATTTCCGGCGGACACGGTCGTTTTTTATCGAACAAACGAAAAGGATACAACGAGTTTTGGTGGCGACGTTGTATGAATAAACGAAGCGTGCAATTTTAATATCCATTGCCGGACGCGTTTGCAGAAACGGCCATCGTCTATATTCCATTCGAGCAAATAGAAAGTTCGCGTAGCGAAAATCACGCGGACTTACAACGCGATATTAATTTGGTAAATTATCGAGGTCACCGCGCGAATTGCATCGAGCCGCGGAGCCAACGATGGGCGAATTTATAGGAGCAATTTTCGGACCGAACGAGAAATTAATACGAAAAACCCCCATACGCGGTCGTAAACAACCCCCACAAATTTCACCGCCGCTATTTAAACGGGTCCGATTAAAATGTTGCCGTTATCGGTGATTATAACGATCAGCACGTGCAACTAATTAACGCGCCATTAGCTACGCGCGCGGTATTTTATGGGGCTCGCGTATCTGTCTATGCGATCGTCGATACCGTTAGAGGAATAGCGCCGACATCGTTCGTTACGTTTCTCGATTCATTCGAAAGGAAAAAAAATGTTCACCCGAGGAACCGCGGGACGTTAATAACTAATTATCCCCGTAAATACGCGAGCTCGCGCGGGGAAATGCATCTAGGATTTGCTGGAAACGAAACTGCGTATTCCGTGCCGTACGAATGGCGGACGGGGCTATGCATATTTAGCACGGTCATTATAATCCAATATAATCGCGAATATTTCAGGACGCGGGAATGGAAGTAAAAACGAGTGCGCCCGCGAGCGCAAGTTAGAGACCGCGTGTGGCGCGCGTCACCCCTGGATATTGTTTGAAAGTCCCCCTCTCGTTTCGATTAATTAAGTGCTCGACCCTTTTCGGGAGCCACGTGCGGCCGCGGGGCACACTTCGGTCCGCCTGACTCCTGAAAAGTGTTTTGTTTTGTGAAACCCCCGGAAGCCGCGTCGCGTAAATTGAGCACACTTTCCAGCAGCCCCCTCTTCGTCTCGTAGCCCCCTTATTCGATCCTCGTTTCGAATCAATTCTTTTCTAACTCGTCAGCAATATAAATTTTAACGCGTCGATCGTCTCGATACTTGAAGCGTACGAGTTTCGACGTTTCAAGTTTCCATAGCCACCTTTCTCCCATGTAAAACTTGCTATTTGTTCGTCGGAGTGGAGAACTGCGTGCTGATCAATCCAAGTTTCTCGTTATCGACTCGCTCGAATCGCGAAAGCCAGCCAAGCGAACTCGAAAACCAATAATTAGGGGGCACGACGGTAATTAAGAATTATTGCCTATCGATCAACCAGGAAGTTCCATCGGGAAGGGAGGGTGGTGCCGTGCTCCTTCGAGCAGAGTCCTTTTGTACTTTCCGTTCCGACTGGCTGGCTTGTCTACTAAATTTTAACAAGCCCCCGCGTTGTCTGATTGGACGTCTTCGGATGTCGTATACTTTTACAAGAGACCGAGCTAATAATCGAGGCAGAAGAATGTAAAACGCGTCTTTGAACCTTCGAACGACGCGGAACCGTTAAGAATGAGAAGGTACTCAAAAATACAAAGCGAACGAAGCTAAGACGCCATCCAATTTTCATATGGTTTTCCTCGACGACTCTGTTTCTTAACGAGTCTCTCATTTAATTAAATCGATGTAGTCACACGACGAGAACGTTAATATAGAAAATACGTTTTACTTTTCGACTTGATATCGGTGAAACGATCGTTTGTATTGGGAACACGATTTCCCCCTTCGAATATCTCGTCAAGAATTCCGATAGCACGACCGTACCGCCGATAGATTAATTGATTTGTTCCATAGTTCTGAACGTCAGATGAAAAGGTTACAACGAAGGTTGCGCTCCCGGAATTCTTGACGAGCGTTACGGAGGGGAAATCGTGTTCCCAATATAAATCCCCCTATTGCCATTACTCTCTTAAACTTTTGATTAACTTTCGTATATCTAATTTAATTTTTCGTGTCCGCTGTGCGCGCGATTTAAACCAAGAGCTAACTCCCAGAGGTACATGGCGAAGGACGCTGGATAAAGCAGACGTTTCCAATAGAGAGCTTCTTTAAATCCTCCTGGGGGAGCACTTCAAGAATCGCTCGTTGTCGATTTACGACAGAATTGGCTTTTTAGGCGTAAAAGCGATCCTATCGAGTTTTGCGTCGCGTTGTCGGGACGCGTTGGTGTATCGGTGGAATTGACGGATACTTGAGAGCAACGGGATATCCTCGCGTCGGGTAAAAATATTTCGGCAAGGATCTTCTCGCACCTCTCGACCGACGAGGAACGTTTTAATCCGATCCAAACGTTTGGTAAATCTCCCCGAATCGCTAGATCCGTCCGGGTTCGCCACTCCCTGAAATAGTAGCAAGCGAGGTCTCCGCGTCTTGAGCACCACTGAAGGTCGGACGTTTCACGACGCATTCACGACAGAAATAAATACGGAGTGAAAGGGGCTCGGGTTCTTTTCACGGAAGAATATAATTGCCAGAAAAATAAACGATTGCAAAGTCTGTTTGCTCGCGCCTCGCCTTCCCAACTCCAACTCCACCCCCTCCCGCCCGTCCCTCTTCTCACCGGAATCTCTACCCCCGTTGCTTTTTCTCTGTGTAACCTGCCACCCTACCGTCCCGGTTCCGCGTTTCTTTTTTTCCATCCCTCCGCGGCTCTCTCTTTTTTCTCCCCTGTGTCTCCCGCTCTCTGGACCCCTCCTGCCCACCCACACCCTCCCTCCCCCTCTTCAACTGACGTCCCTCTATTGCGACTTCGTGGAGAAGCTCACTCGACTCGCGGGTCAACGAATTCGCAATTACGATCTTTCACGTCGACGTGACTACCTACTCTCTCGTCGACTTTGGAATCCCCGTACGATATTCCTGGCTGGCTCTGTCGCTCTTCCGCGTCTTCCTTTCTTCTGTGTCGCCTTTTTTCCCTCGATTTTCTCGCGCACGCATCCGCCACGGCCACGTTCGTTGGATTTTCCCCCGTCTTTCCATCGGCTGTTGACTCTTCTCTTGGAGCTTTCTTCGTCTCCTCTTTCCTCGCCGATGTCCTCGTCGCGAACCCATCCTACGATTCTATCGGGCCCTTTCGATGTGTTTACTTTTACCGGTGTCTTCTCTTACCGCTCGACACCCTTATCCTTATCTCGTATCTTACGTACCATCGTTTCAGGAATTATCGTTCTCGCGGCTCGGTTATCCTGCCGTTTCAGGTTTCCCAGCGAGGTAACGCTTTTCTTCGTTCGACCGGTTCCCCGGGATTTGCTCGGCAATTGGTCTAGAAAACGTGCTACGAAACGTAGCCGACTCGGAATTATTCGCTACAATCTGCTATTTTCATTGCAGGCGTAGACTCGCGTCGTCTCCGTTGCCGACGCTCTCCCTTGTTCCAGCCTTTAGAAGATTCGCAACGCTTTTCAGGATTTAGATTCCTCTGAATCACGAGTGCCTTTCCACTCTCCGTCTTTACCAACACCTTCGGCTTCCCCTCGGCCTCCCGACTTTTCTTTCTCCTCGTTGATCTTTACCGCTTTCTCTTCTGCGCCTGGCCTTTCTCGAGAACACAGCCGTCGAGACAGTAATGAGATTTTCGAGATCTAGAGGCGCTGCCATAATCGCCTTAGGCTCAGTCGTGGCACTTGACGCGCTCGCGCCGCCACCGAGCTCTGAAACCTTCTACCCAACGATCAGTCAACTAGCGACCGTGGCGCTTGCTGGAGAATTCACGAATTATCCTTCGAATCGTTTGTAAACAAACTTTCTTTGTAAATTCGATCAAATTTATCCGAATGTAAATCTTCTGTATTTTTGCAACGTTAATTCAGCTTACGAACTCGCGCCAGGACAGTTTAGAAACCTTTCTCGCAAATTATTGGCTTACACCATTTACCTGGACATGAACGATCTCGTATCCCGAGTCTGACAAACACCGTCGAATACTACTTGCCTTCCTACGTCGCGCCGCGCTGCTTGTCGGATTACATACGATCCGACACTACTTCCCTGATAATATGCGATCTAATACTACTTATGCGATCTAATACTACTTGTCCGATCACACACCACCCCGTACTACTTGTCCAACAGCATACGCTCGCGTGCTACTCGCCTGGTCGCATACGAGAGTGCACTACTACTCCGCACGCAGGCTGTCCTATATTACTTGTCCGGCCATGTACGGCCGTATCTCCTTAAAAAAATTCTACGCCTACATCGGTCGCTTGCTCCTGTGCGCGGGCATCGCGAGTGATTTACAGTTTTCAAATGATGAATTCAATTCCAATATTAGTTCTGGATCAATCAAATGACCGTTCGAGGTGGAATGAACGCAGCATTTGTTGCATTTCACGCATCGCTGCCATTGACTTCTCCTCGTAATAACGTCGGCGTTCGGTTGTTCGAACCCGAAACGTCGTGCTCTGTTCTTCGGCTCATGAAAAATGCAGCCCTGAAATCGCGCATGCATTCCTCATCAAAGGTGGGGGAGAAAAAAAGTAAAATATTCCGCGTTGATGTTTCCTCCACTCGGCTATTCCGCCGCTGCGTACTTTCATTTATATTTAAGTCACGTCCCGGCCGCTTTCGCACGCACACATGCGCGCCCGGTGCCACGTACGTGTCCAATAATACGTCGGAAAAATATACACGAAACGCAACCGCTTACATTTATCGATCTTCCGGTTTCGCGTTTTTTTTTTTCTCTTTTCCTCCTCCTTTTTTCTTCTTTTTCTTTTGTTTATTTCGCGGTTTGCAAAATTTTCGACCACGGGCTGCCTTTCGACAACGCTACAATATTTCACTTTTAATCAGAGTTTCTTTCTCTTCTCCTTCCGCTCGAACGAGCGCACAAAATGAACTCGGTATGGGACTACGTATTATTCGAATGACTATCATTTTACACGTATTTTCGTGTGTGTATTTAGTAGCCTCTGTCTCGTTTGGAAAAAACACGCGAATCATTCTACGGGAACTCGTAAAGGGTCGGAAGCATTTTCATTCGTACATCGTCGATACGAATGAAACCACTAAATTTTGTTTATACGTATATACCAGAAAGGATGTTTCGCGTCGAGCATTTCGACAGCCGACAACAAATGTGCGCGACGACGGTGGAAGCGAAAAAAAAAAAATAATATCAACTTACGCTAACTTCGACTGCAGTCCCAGGGATGTTGTAGCGTTGGCGCGTCGATCATTTATCGAAACCGTCATAAATGGAATCGATAAATGTCTAAAATTTCGCGTGGCTAACGGACGACGCGCAAAAAGCGGAGAGAGGAAACGGAGAAAAAAAAAAGAAGACATTGGACGCGTAGCTCTGTTATTTTACGTTCCACCCTCGTTGTCGTAACTCGAAACGTATCGAGAGGTCCTGAATATATGACATAGTTATACGACGATCGTTTTTTCTTTTTCCTCGTATCCGATACGTTCGATGCGATGGCGTCTGGCAAAGTAGCTAAAACGTGTGTGCTCCTGTGCATTATGCTCTTGTAAAATGTCACGTACACGACGCAATTTACGCCGAGTCTATTTTCGACAGAAATAGTAGACATCTTGCGAATGCGAGAGTTACTTTTAACGTCGTAGCTATTATGTATACGCGTCGCTGCAACTGAACAGCACCGGTACGGTGTTATGAAGAAAAAAAAAAAAAAAATAGCAATACGTTTCTCGTAGTTTACTCGTTGATTTTCATTGACTCGCAGAGCCAGAATAAGCACGTAGGTTGCGGGTTAATATAACGAACAATACCAGTCGCTTGTTGACCGTAGACAAGCGTGGCGTACTTATTGCGTGAACACAAATATCGCGTGTCCGACTATATACAATCCTATATCACTTGTTTGCTATTTTTAGGTACGAAATTAAGTACGCGATGTATTTACTGCAATTTTTATTTCGATGGACAATGCGACGCGAATAATGTAGACTAACTGTGTGAATCGACCGTTCGCAAAAACACTGACCGCGTTAACACGTCGCTAATTGAATCTACCGTTGGATTATTCTTTTTTTTTTTACATTTTCCTCGCTCAAGTTCCCCGACCGGCTATTTCGAATCGACCGTTGAAAATACAAACTTGAATCGGTCCTTCACCCAGCAATTTTCCACACGTTACGAGCAATTACCCGCGTGTTTTCGATTGCTTGCGGCGCGAACGATTATTGCCGCGCGTTAATTGCAGAATCGAATAACAAACGCCCTTGAAGCACACCGACACTTCGGTTCTTCGGTGGCCGACGCGACAGTCGTAAATATTGGCCATTATTTTCCTTCGAAACTTAACGCGCGAAATTCGGCACCGGGATGAAACGTTCACTCTTCACATTTTGCAAAATACCAATTCCCTGGACGAAATAAAAAATTTGCCGGAATGAAAGACAGGATGAAATTTTTTCAAAGCCTATAGAGACGTTTTATCGAGCGCTCTAAGAAATAAGCTCCGCCACGCTAAGAAATAAAGCTCCAAGTCTCGAAACGCAATATTTGATTAAAGTTTCCGGCAAACTTCCGCATTAATGCCGCGCATTAATTAAAAGTTGTCAACGACAAATCCCGAGTCATTGGTATTCCGACGTTCAAGCGCGATCTCCCGGTTTTTAAAAAGCAAAGTAAACTCTCTTTCTCCCTGTCTCCCTCTGCCTCGCCTCGTCTTCGCTACGATATTTACACAGCCGTTCCTTCCACAACGGCAACGCTCTCGCGTTTCGTTTAACGCAAGACGAAATTAAATCTAACGAAAGACAAGACCTCTCCGCCATGGCTGAAAGCAACCATCAACGCGGAAACGAAGAAAAAACGTTCGCCGAACAAAAGGCGCGCCGAAGAAACAACGTTAACGAACGTTCGCCTCGGGAACAACGTAAATTGCATGCGAAAATAAAAACTTCACGGGAAGACAGTTTTTCGGTGAAGGAGAACGCTGGTCTCGGTTTGCCCTTTGCGCTTTTAACGCCTCGTTCCCAGCGACGATGGCCATCTATTTACATTCGATTCGCAATTTTTCACCCACCTGATATATCTCGAGTAGACGTCTGACGGTGCACGGTATCATACTACTCGTAAGGGAACGTACGCGACGCTCGAGTTGGTCGTCGAACTATGAAGCGACCCGCATTCCGTTGCGAATATCTCTCGCGAGTCTCTACCAAAGCTGCGCAACCGTAGGAAACCCATTGGAATCCTGTATATACAGAAAAAAATCACATAAACAAATACAATACCTGGGTTAAAAAAAAAAGAAAAATATCGATGGTTCAGGGATACGGATGAAATGGGGAACAGGCCAGGAGAATTGGCGAAACAACGCGATGAAAAAAAAAAAAAAAAAGAACGAGAGGAAGGATGGCACGGCGGAGGGTCGAAAGGGACGGAGGGAGGGCATTGTAGATTGGATGGTGACAAGATGCGGTAAAATTGCAACTGTCGGATCTCACGTTCCACACAGCAGCACCTGCAGCGTACATGCACGCTATTCCGGGAGATTTTGCGAGCTTACGAACGAGGTTTCCCGTCAATCGATCGATGAATTTCGATAGCAGGACGGGGTCGTACCTTTTGACACTCGACTATTCTGATCGACGGAACGGTGACATTTAATGCTACGTCATTTTACTCGAACTTTTAGCTAGTTTTCCAACGACTTCTCCGAAAATATAGACATTCGATTACGCGACAAATTTGAATACTATTTAGCCGAGAAGGTACGCGAACAATTTTGTTTCCTCTGAATCGAAATTGGTAGATTCAGTATCGGGTGTATCGTTTACAAAATGATATGGTAACTAGAAAATAATTCATTCAAATCAGTCGCAACTGATCGAGTTTCGTCCGTGTTATGTTCGTCCGGCAATTTCCGAATAATTATTCCGAATGCGTTATACGCGGGGGTACGATTTCACCGAGCTAGGCCGTCCTACAAATCAAACGAAACTCGTGGCAAAGCTCGACGAGAAAACCGATTATTCGACGACGGCCACGAAATTGGTCCGCGCTATGGTCCAGCGTCAAGCGGGCGATTTTCGAGAGGGGCGGCCAGATTATCGATCAGATTATTTGGAAGACGTAGCCAGCTGTTCGGTTCGCAGACCGAATCGGATACACAAATTATTCACGTATTGGCCCGATAGCGCGGCACACGCGCGGAACCGACAACTTCGATAACGGGTTTTCAGGGAATGTGACGCGGAGCTCTCGAGTACGCGATTGAAATTCGCACCGTTTTACCTGGGGATATTAATTATCTCTTCAACGATTCCCGTTGTCAACGGTTATAAAAGTTATCTATAAAAATAATTAAAAAATTAGTAAACATTTTAACTCGATCAAAACGAGCGAATATATTACAGTTCGCCATTTTTCAGATACGGTCCATTTAAAGTAATACTCCCCCGATAAATCAACGATAATGTATTCGCTGTAACGAGTGAATTTATCGAGTTATTGTCCGGCAGTGGTATAAATTACCGCGACTGTCAGTGTGTCGAGCATTGTTCAACCGCGTTGAATCGAACCACGAGATCTATACATCCGAGATCACGAGTACAATGGAAGGTCACCGAGGGCGCTTTTGAAACTGGTACGAATCTGGTACGAATCTGTTACGAAGAAGGCGGACGAGCTTGCGAACAATAAAAGCGAGAAAATAATTTTACGAGTCGGACAAGGAAGCGGTCTCAGAAGAAACTGGATCGCGGCATCGAGTCACGAGAACGGAGAAGACGATCGACCGGATCGATACCCGTTAACGGGCGGTGCACGCGCGGAAATAATTCATCGGATGAATTATTTAGCTCCGGTAGCGGGTCTGCGACGCGGCTTAAAATACGTTTTGACGCGGTCGGGACTCGAACGTACGCGGATCTACGTCTCAACCTCCGCGACGGGGGATGAAATTTGCATCCCTCGTTAGGAGCTACAAACCGGCTTCTCTGGCAGGAAATTGAAATTCCATTTTCCCGGTCGAGCCCTGAATTACCAGTCGGGAACACGTTACACGTTGCTCGGAGCGGGCGCGCGTGCTTCCTCGAAAGAGTTACGATCCAGAGGACGCGATAACCGTCACCTATCACACGGAACACGGGCCTACGATTCGCGCGAACGTCGCGTGAAACGCTGTCGAGCGATGGAAAATGATCGCAAGGAAAAACATCGTCGAAACATCGATTCCAAGCGTCTATTGATCGCCGAGAAATGTTCCTAACGCACGTCGAGGATCCGTGAATCAACGCGGAACAGAAGAAATCCGTCTCTCTTTTTATTTCTTACTTGTTCTCTACAATAGATCCTCATTGGAGGTGGGAAGAGAGAAAGATCGGCCCTTTTCAAAGTATTTTCTCCAACTTTTATCGTAAATTTAATGAAAGCCTCCGAGCGCTTTTATTTACTCGAATGCATCATTCTTCGGAGGAATCGCAGCCCGATGAATATCGTAGCGTTCGAATCGAATTAATAAAACGGATGTGGGGTGTATCGGTCCTTTCTGTTCGCGAAGATCGAACAGGAATTGATCGGAGCTCGATGCGCGACGGTTCGGAACGTCGAACCGTCTCCTGTTATTAATTGAACGCTGACCCGTGATCCACGGTTTAATGAACTAACGAGCCGATTCCTCGACGCTCTCGCGCTCTGACTCTCGATTCGTCGATTATTCGCACATTCTTCCAGCGGTTATCTGTACTAATATTACAAAGAGGTGAAGTTTGTTTGTATGTAGGGAGTAATCTCCGAAATATAGACTCAGTTAAATGCGTTCATCTGTCACGAAGTACATGCTTGCATATAAACACTAGAAATAAATAAATATTGTATCTTATGTGAGCGAACAATGAATGCAATCGAGAACGTGATATATGTAGAATGAGAATAGTATTCCTCGCGGAGCTGCAGTTAGTATTTAATATATTTCGAAATGAATTGTCAGTAATGAAGCAAGAATTCGTAAAATATTACAATAACGTTACAGCAATTAATAATAACCAGAAATCGATACCTAGCTGGTCCAATGAATAGCTATTAAAATATTGACTCCGAAAATTGGATACGTTTTCAGAGTACGGCTTAAACATACTCAGAAATGTATCTTCGGAAACGTATCTGGCGGAGATTGTCGAGGGAGTTACGCGTATTCCGAGACTGCGACCGCCCGATGGAGATAGATGAGACGAGTTCGCAGTAGCAGATGTTTCGTATGGTCGTGAAACGCCGGCCCCCTTCAGATTATAATAATGATCAATCTTCGTGCTCGCGTTACCGCACGTATTTCCGTAGCGTGGTATAAATCACGAGCGCATTAATCAGCGAAACCAAGCGCGACGAAACTGTTCGTTAACCTAACGGTTAACGTGCAACTTCGATTGTTAGTCGACTCGGCGAAAATTCAACAATCACCGAAATTGCAAAACCGTATGCGTTCCTCTTGTTCCTACCCCATTATCTATTCTACTTATCTAGGTAGACTTTACCAAGTGATGGTTTCGTATTTCAGATTCAAACAACACCTCATCGTAGCTATTTCCTAACCATAAATAATTATTTTAACCAGGAATTTCAAACCATCCAATTTTGCGATTTAACGAGCTTAAGAATATATCGCGACTCGTTTCGGGAGGGGTGGCGTCGTTCAATTTTCGGCCTGTCCCACGGGTTTCAGCCTCGCGCGCATTTCGCAGAGATTCAAGTGAGATCCACTGGCAGGGTTAGCGTATATGCCGCGGAAGGAAACACGTGAAATGCAAAGAGCAGCGTTTTTCGCCGCCACGCAGACAACCGTGAAAACGTTTCTCCCTGCGGGACCGCGTTGTCGTAGGGGTAATGGGCGAAGATAAGGATTAGAGGTCGCGTGCGCGTATAACGCGGCTTCGTCGAGGAGGCTTCTTTCTTTCTGAAACATCGCGGCCCGACGAATGGAAATACATAGTTAACGGTCGAGTGCGCCGGAAAACTCTCGAGCGCGTTTCGCATCTCCCTACACATCGGAATATATTATAAATGGAAACGTTGTTCAATAAATATTTATTTCTCTCTGGAACCGAGCGCAGACGGGATTCGAGTAAAGACGAACGAACGTTGCGCAAATATGAACGAAATAGCATACGTTAACTTTGTCGGTCGAAAGTCCGATGTTTATTTGCGAAATTTAATCGACAATGTTGCTCGCGATGGGCGAGCATTTTTCACAACCGTGTCAAAACTTCGGAAGTGCCTGTAGTTTTGTAAATAAAATTCTGTGCTCGGTAATAAAAACGAAGCGAGTTTTTGAACCAAACGAAGCAGGTATTCCACTGGTATTAACTTGGGAAACGGTGATCGTTTTATTTTGATTGGAAATCATTTTTGATAGCGATAATTACGAGGAAAAATATCGTCAAATGGACGCTATGGTTTCGAAACGTTCGCAGAAACAATCTCAACTCTCGTACGAGAGAGTCGCGTACGAAAGCAGCGATAGAGATATTGATCGCGATACCTATATTTAAATGCTCAAATTGAATCTCCATTTTCGTCTGTCTGAAGGAACGGTCCGTGAACCATCTGCGCTACCCCCAGCTAGAAAACTTTCGCGTTATAATCGTATTAAAACATCGCTGTCTAAATCACCATGAAAATAATCGACCGTTTAAAATGAACACACGACGATCGAATATCGATTTCCAATCTGTCCAAAATGACTTCACGCGAATCCTGAAATTTTAAGCATATTTAACTTAAATCGCACGGATACTTCGACGTAGAGATATTCCTCCATCTACGTTCGAAAGACACAAAGCGAAATGAAATAACGTAGCGTTGAATTTGTTGAGTCCGAAAGTAAACGGCAATTTCCAAGCTGACTCGAATAATTCCACGCGATCGCGATGTTTCAGCTATATTTAAATTGAATTTTAAAAATCCTTCTCTTATCTTAAGATTGATATTCTAAATAATCTCTCGAAGTAAAAGTGATCCCCGAATACATCACGAAAAGAAAGAAGGATCTGCTACGTTCGAGTATATGTGAAAGAGCTTATTTCCATTCGCTTTCGTAAGGTACGAGACGAAATAAAAATTCCTCAAATATAACATAGCGGCAAGTATGATGAATATAAAAGTAACGGGGCAAAACGAAGCGAGAGAGCGTATAACCGTACCGTGGGAACCGAGCGCGGAATGATTTCCCTATAAATCGAGGGCCACTTTCGAGAGCGCTTTTTAATCCTCGGATTTCGAATTAAATATTTCAGTTGGCCGGCGACGCGGTCGTTCGTTCCCAGCCCGTTTAATCTCAGGCTGGCCGTAGTGTCAAATCGATGCGGAATGTAGGTCGAATTCGGCTTACCGGAATTGATTTCTCCGGTTTCTGAATTATTGTTGTAGTGCGCGCGTGCACTGGACTGTGTGGCACTCTCTGTTCTCCCTCACCCCCGATCCACCCATCGTTCGGTTCGCGCTCGCAACACGATACCCGTACCGGTATCAAAGCGTTCATTGTCGAATCGTTTGACGCGATTCCTCCGTTTGGAAACTAATCCTGAACGATACTGTTGCGAATAGGAAATCCGTCGTTAGGCATCGCACGATTCTTTCCCACATTCGTCGCATTTATCTTTTCCCAATGACGCAGAGTAGTCTTAATATTTAAGATATAGACCGAGCCTTTGTACGAGGGGTAACTGATAATCAGTGGTCCTCGATCTGTTTTTTTTTTTTTTTTTTTTTCTAAAAATTGAAACTAATATCAACCATTCTGTTAATTCTGTACCTGCATAATAATAACAAGAATATATTAAATAATCAAAATAGTGTTAAAGAATGGTTAATATTAGTTTCAATTTTTAGAAAACAAAACATTAATGCTCCATTAGCGTCAGTGATTTTAAATATTCTTCATTTGTTTTGCAGCGTGTATTTTGGAACTCGTGCTCGGCCAGCAAGGACCGGTTTTTGTTCTCGAACCACCGAGCACTTTGGTCTTTTCCAATACCACGGGCTCCCAGCTAAGCTGTTCCGCCCATGGGAGTCCAACGCCGCACGTCACCTGGATAACTAGTCCGGATCAGAGATCGGTCACGGCAGTTCCCGGACTACGGTAAGTAATTCCACGTTAGAACCCCTTGGAAAAAAGTCACAGCGATTTCCGTACCCTGCGCGATATATTTCGAACGTCCCGCGTGATAAAACTATTTATCGTTAGCCGCGATTATCTTTTCGCAACGACGTAATTTGCACGCGAGAGCATTCTCGCGAAAAAGATCCGACACCAGCGGGTTTTCTCCGGCGCGACGCGGCTTCCCGTAATTCCGTTTCATTGTCAGTTATCGAGCGACGTGGCTTCGTAAGATCCGCTTTTTCGGCTGAAAATTCGCGGCGTTACACGCGAGAGTGTACGGCCCGATCGAAAATGGGTAAGCGGATTAGCGCGTCCGATGTATAGAACTTTCGAAGCCGCTGCGAATCGTCCGAGAATTTCTAACCTGGTCCCGCGGTCAGGCTTGCATCGTGGAAAGATCAGGTCACAGTATCGCGTCCAGGCCGTAATTAGCGGGCAACTTCCTTCGAACTAATTAATTTCTCGAAGCCGGGAAGCGCGGTCACTTGGAACGACTTTTTACATCGTTGCATTCCACGATCACGATAAATCGATAGCGTTGTCGCGAAGTTGGGAAGAAAGACGGCGAGTTTAGAAGAGACGAGAATCGGATTTCTTAGAAATTTAGCGATTTTATTCGCGCTGGCTTAGCGCAAAACAAAGACCAACTTTTGATACTCGAACACGGGAAAACTTTCAGTATCCATCCGCGAGTTACTCCAAGCAGAGCCTCGGAGGTCGTGTAAGATTCGTATTATTGGAAGTTTGAAGCTGTACGCTCGGCAATATCGTGACCGGGGCACCAGAGGAAACCATTTCCACTCAGTAATTGAAATGTTCCTTATCCAATGGCCGTCCCGTAAGTTTGTCCGCGGTCCCGCAGGACGTCCCGCGGGAGAACGTAAACTCCCGTTCGTCGAGCTCCGGTACACGTATATCACACGATAATCGCGTCTGTGCGCGCGTGTCTCGATGGAAAGACGAGGAATTTCCGATAATTTACGCGAAGGTGGTCGACTTGGCAGAGTTTGTAACTAAAATGCTTTTCAACGAGACGCATCTTCTCAGAAAATCGTCACGTATTTTACGACTGTGACACCGTAACGGAGAGCTCCCCGAAGACAATTCGGATCGAAAGTCTTCAGACGCTATTTTCTCTCGAAGACACAGGTTTTACGCCGGGACACGGCGTCGCGCGATGGTTGCGCGATTCGATCAGAGTCCGCCCGAAGACGAGATTCGAGAGACGTTACTTCCAGCCACGAATCCATCTCCCAGGGTCCTAGGCATCAGCCGCGAGGAAAATTGGATCTCTTGGAGCCGAGTCGGTCTACGTGGTACCACGAGGCCCATTTCTCGACCAGACGAGGCGAGGGAAGAGAGTTCGAAGCCGCAAAGAAGTTGGCGTATCGAACGGAAACCAACCACCGCCTCGAAAGCAACCCTTTTACCCTTCTCATCGGCGAAACGGTTCTCTTTGACGTTCGATGCCAGCTCTCCGCGGCCAGCCATTCAGCCATCGGCAGTCTTCATTTGCATCTCGCGAAATTAGCTCTCGGTTAATCCCGTACACCGATGCGCCGATAGATTAAAAGACGCGCAAGAACACTCCAGAGGGCTAGAGACTCGTCCGGGATGACGAACGCCATGGGGGCTAGAGCTGTCTGGGTGAACGTAACGATACGCGCACAGGAAGAAAAGGCGATGCCGATGCCTGGGAAATAAATGCAAATGAAAGGTACGGAAGGGAGAAGTGGAACACGGACGGACAAAGGGGAGTGTGAAAGGGGACAACGTGGAGGGATGGGTACCGGAAATCGTTGAATAGAAGAAGCAAGAAGAGTTGAAGAATGATGGATTAATCGCGCACAAAGGAACGAGAAAGACACCGCGAATGTTAAGTAAGCGGTCGTGAAGAAAGCTGGAATAGGTAATGATAAATAAGAGAGGAGAAAATGTTACGTTCTTCCAGGTGAAACCGCACTTCCAATTATGTACTCCTTTTTCGTGAAATTTATGTAGGAGTCTACGCGAAAAATGAGGCACCGGGGTTCAAACTCGCGATCGATCACGCACTTAACCTCCCGGGTTCTCGTTTCTCCCCATCTTTTCGAGTACGGGAGGCGCGAATACTACACTCACACAAAGTTCTCCGATATAAGGCTGTTTGTTATAATGATTGCACTAACTTAATACACTCACGGTAAATCAGTTGCACTTGATACCTTTTACGGTGATTATCGGACTAACGCTCAATCGCTCGAAATCGTCTCTACTGTTCGAATGTTTTCGAGGAACTGAACTCGACGACAATAACAAGTCGGGAGAACAGCTCGGGAAGGTTATTCGCTAACATACGTTAGTTTCGAATTATGCGTACCGATAAACATACAAAAACCAAGGTTCCCCGTCCCGCGTATCGAACATGCTCCCAGACGCGGAGTTCATCGTCTCCGCGTGTTTACATTCTATTTACCGTTTCTATTTACGCGTCCTTGTACGTCCAGCAGATTTGTCTTCGTGGCAAACAGTCCGTCGGGTTCGCGGTTCGCGGCCCGTCCGCCCTACGCACGGGAGCCACCCATTTAATCCACGTCACGGGATTATTATATTTTACAGTGGCCAGCCAGACTTCAAGCGGATGATGTATGACCGAGAGTTGGTTAACGCTCGCGTACCAGCGCCGCGCGAAATGGGACGTCCGCGTTTGCGGCCGGATGAACCGAATACGCGGGGACCGAGTGGAAATCTGTTGATGACGCCTGACACGCTGAAAAAGCGTGGGCGACGAGCGCGCGCTGCTTGTTGCGGATAACACACCGCGTACAAATAAGAAATTTAACCGGATATATTCCCGTTCGTAGTTTCCATAACGCGGCGCGTCACAGCACGGACAGTGCGAACCACGAAGGGACGTACATGTACAGCGAATTTCGTAACTTGACCACTCTTGTCATTCTCGTTGCCAGGAAACGGATAAATGTTTCTCTCGTTTATTTTCCCTCGTAGTTAGATTCGATGGCGCAGAGTTCATAAAAACACTCGGACACACAAAGTTTGAGTCGACGAGAATTTTAGCGAATAATCGACGGGAAGATCGTAAACTCACGGAGACGCGATAATCGCGAACCGTGACGGTCATTCGCGGGTAACGTAATTCGGTGGCCCATTTAATCCCTCGTCCACGGTTTATCGCGGCCTGGTGGAGACGTCGGCTTCCGTTCCGCGAGTTTTCAATTTTTCAGGGTTTTACGTTTAATTTCCTGGCAGGAGATAGCCGTTCATCCTGGACAGGTATTCACGGACACGACACGCAAACGTGAATCGTTACACGCGCACACGTTCACATTGCGGAGCGTGAAGGAAAAGGCCGTGCGCGCGCACGTCTGTCATTCGCATTCCCGTGAACTCGATTCAGCGGCTAAAGCAAATGCGACAAATTTTTTTTTTTTATTTCGATCCTAGGTGCGCAGACCCCCCGTGTAAATAAAAAAGAAACCTTTGTCGCCGTGAAAATAATGGAATGTTTAGTTTAGATTATCGACAACGCGTCCCGCGAATATTCCCCACAGTAGCGCGCAATGAATATTCCCGCGGATTAACGTTTAATGCGTCAACATCGCTGTTTCTGAACGTCGCGCCGGGAATACATGGCGTCCTCTCGAAATTCGCTAATTGATAGTAAAATCGAGGGTGACGGATAAATAAAGTTTCGCACGGGGACGGTCTAGAATAATCCGCGGAATTGAAACGTTAAAAGTTCGGAGAAGATCGAATCGCGGAGCGGAACGTGTCCATTCATATTTCGCAATAATAACATCGGGCGATAATGTTCCAAACGGCGCCGCGAGTCGACTCTAATCAAACATGAGCGACGCGCGAAATGGATTTTCGGTTCATTTAGTTTGGTAAAACAGGGGACGACATTTTTATTATTATTACACTGCGGTTATAATCGAAGAATATTTATACGTGCCCTTTGGTCGCGAAAGTTTCCAGAATCGATCGAACCCCAACGAAAACGGAGCCCGACGTATCTCCGACCTGCACTACTTGACCGATGGTATACGTCCGTATTACTACTCGTGTATTCACAGTATTTTCCAATAAATTTGCTCGATCGTTTATGCGAATTCTCCTAATTTGATCTAAGATCGAACTGTAGCGTCGATTTATCGACGATAAAACAAATCTCGCTGACGAATCGAACGTGTACGATTTACCCGAAGCGTTTCAAGTACGAAACTCTCTAACTCGAAGGAAAACAACGCGCGATGATCATGCCGTAATTACGTACGTATTTGCTCCATCAACTTGGCTGTGTAAATAGTTTGATGCTTGCAAGCCCGCCGCCACAGCTTCGCGCAGAAATTACATCGTATCTCGTGGAAGATAAATTTGCCCGAGTCGATCGACTCGTCCCAAGCGCGAGGAACAAGAAACGGGAATGCAATTGCATCGAGGAGCCACGTGGTGTAATGCAAGAGACGAGACAATTCTCCGGGACGTGACGCGCAGCACGAATCGCTCCGCGTCGATGGTAAAAAGCTGCAGCTACGGATGTCGCGATAATCGAATGCGATGATGCCGAATAGCAGTTTCACCGAGTTTGACCTCCTCGACGTGTCGATACTCCCCTCGAAATATTTTTAGACGACGAAACTTTGAATATTTCATCGTTCCTGCTGACGTTCCTGGTCGTTTATAAATATTTAATTGGGAAAGTATTTCAGATCGTATATCTATAGTTGAATTCGGACACGGATTTCGAGAACTTTATTCGCGCAGGGTACCTTGGTTGAAGGACGTTACCAAATAATGTTTTATTTTTTTTTTCCTTTTACTCGTTGACAAATAACGAAATATACGTACTATTAAAAAAAAGAGAGAGAAAGAGAGAGAGAGAGAGAGAGAGAGAGAGAGAGAGAGAGAGAGAGAGAGAGAGAGAGAGAGAGAGAGAGAGAGAAACACTCCGTGTTTACGCAAACGAAAAGACGCCGCAAAGAGAACTTTTCACGTCCCGAATAATAATAACAGGGACGGGTGCGCGCGCAAGACAATACGGGCGACGACCAACGCCATTTTCTTCTGTTATTTTCAGACAATTACTCGGGAATGGCACCCTCTACTTTCCGCCGTTTCTGGCGCAGGATTTTCGCGCCGAAGTCCACAACGCGAGATACAGATGCCGCGCCACCAGCTCCGTGGGAACGGTTCTCTCTCGCGAGGTCACTCTGCGTGCCGGTGAGTACAGGATATCGCATAGCGAGAATTTTCAAGCATATGTACCTTAACCATTCGAGCCGTTATGCCAAGTACGCTTTCGGGAGTTTCGGCGTGGCCATGCGGCGAATAATATTCGCGAAACGCAAATTTTAATAACGCGCGCATTTTGACGTTACACGTTAGAACACGCGCGATATTTTAACGACACGTGTCGCGGCGACGAAGGGAATATTTTGGCGACAGTTACACCGACGTTACTTTGTCGATAACAATCGTAGAATTATTCGAAGGGCGACGAATAATCCATGGCTCCAAAATTGGACTATGAAAATTTGATAGCTCGACGGGATGCTTAGAAATTGATAGCTATCTATATTAACGAGCGCGTCATTGGCTCCATCGTTAACAACCAGGCTCGAGCTCGACGTGGCAAGCAATGGTACCATGTCGCCTCGAACGCTAACAAATAAGACCCTAACGCGGACAAATAATTAAAGAAACCCCAGCGGAGCGCGCGGTACGTTTTATCGAGTTTTCCAGCTGGTTCGAGGCGGCGCGTTAATAACATAAAAAAAATAGTGCAAAATATTACGGGGTAAAAGCGGGTCGCTTTGCCCGTTCGTCACGTATCCCAGGTGCATACGGACTCGAGTCTCATTATCGTGTCCCTGCGCGGTACTCGTTAATTACTGTGATTTCTTTTTCTCAATCTACCCCTCCCATCCCTATCAACGACATTGAGAGGGAAATATCCGTGTCACACGGACGACTGTTACGCCCTCCGACCAGACACACGATATCAGAAAAGTAATTACTTTTTCGATTCTGGTGGTCGTTAATAAACATTTCCTGACTCTGGTTTTTCGTGGCCAGCGAAACGCGGAAATACGCGTAATTCAAAGTACGCGATCGAGCTTTGATAAGCTTTTCTATTAATTCGAGATAATGCTTCCAACCAATAAATATTAGAGCAGACGCCCGAAAGTATAGTTTTGTTATAAATTTATTATCAACGTAGCCAGTATTAATTTCGTAAATATCGCGTTGCTGGATGGTCGCGAGTGGTCGACCGTTCGATCGTAAGGGGCTAGGGTCCACAGCTTTCGTCTCCAATTCCCTTCTCGTTTCCGGAACTGCCATCCGAGGAGCGTGATCGGTAAACACGGCACCTACTTACGAGACCGCGTTGTCGCTAAACAACCCTGAGGCGAGGTTATTCGTACGGTTCTTTTCCTTTTTTTGCACGGATCAATGTTTCAGCCTCGCGCGAGAAGCGATGCTATTACCTTAAGTACTTCCGCCCCGAGGGAGAAGCAGAACGTTTCGTATTGACTTGCTCTATCCTTGACTATTATTTCCCGTTATGTTGATTAGGAACGAAAGCTTCTCGGCGTGGCGAATGAAATTTTTGATGGCCGAAGTGGTCGCTAAATAATCGCCAGAATGGACATGGACCGTAAACATAGCACGAACTCGGGAGATGTTTTCTTTTTTTTTATGAAATCAAAGTTCGCAGCGATCCTTTACAATTAGCCCGAGCTTGAAGTATCAATGCTTCGTTAACTTGAAGCAACGACATCGCGATTTCACTGTAGTCGAGTCAAATCACCGGATAAAACACTTTCTCGGACCTCGGAAAACTTGGTTACGCTTTTAGGAGCCGTTGCATTCGTTGCCTTGATTATTTCGATGGCGTCGGATTTTGCGTAGAAAAATATAAATCCCGAATAATTACACACGAAATACGTTCGAATATTAAATTACAGGAATAATTGGCTCTAATCCGAACCACCGCCGGCTGTTCATCGTCCTTGGTCACGTTCCCAGCGATCGCTCGTTTCCCGTGTCGATAGCCGAGCCGGGATGAAAAGGAGTAGTGAAATTTATTTATCCACCGATACGGCGTAAACGGGACGCGCGGGATAGGGGGGTCGGGCACGTACAATAAACGTCAATTAAAGACGAGACGTAGCAGGAGGAACGTGACTAGGGGTTACGACGCCGACGGCTAAAAGGAGTTCCCGAAGATCCCCATTATGCCGGAAGCGCTGTAACGGACTGCGTTTCCATCGAGACAACCTCCGAGTAAATACCAACGGGAAAACGCCGTTGAAAGCCCTTAAATTGTATCGGAGGAAGTTCGATTCGAGGCAGATGGCGGGATAGAAGGGAAGAAGGTGAAACGCGACTCCACAACGGGACAAAACTTCGTCTGGCGGCGAGTATACGTGAGCCACCATTTAAATGGCCGATTTTAAGCCCACCAACGCCGTCGGCGCATACAAAGCTACGCGCGCTATCCGTGGATACTTGGATCCGCAGAGGGAAACCGAAATTAGAAGGGAATTTCGAATCCTTCCCATTTAAGTTCGCCGCGCGTCCGCTTCGATCCGCTTACGGTCCATCGAACCTCAATGGCCGACGTCCGGTGATCCTTTTCCGACGCCAGCCAACGCTGGAGAATTTTTATCCCACGAAATGGTACAACGTTTATTACGCGACCGTTAAACGTTACCATTATAGCCTTCCTAAATGTTTATGACTTTTCTCGCGGGAGGTATAGCGACGCGACAAACTTTTACTCCGTAAAATTTCTTTACCGGCACAAGATTTCGATCTATACGTTTCGCGAAAGCGTGACAAACCAAATTGATTTATCCAATTACTCGGTACACCAGTGAAGTTCCGAAACGAGGAAAAATCCGAGTCAGCCATCTTCGAAGCCACGCTCGAGTACCCTTCGCGAAGCGACCAAGTTCTTCCACGGGGAAACCATACGGTCACGAGCGTCGCGCTTAAATTCGACTTTTGAATTCCTCCTTTCGACCAGAAATTGCCTCGGCGGGGTTCTTCCTCGCCAGGAAACTTTCCGTGTCGCGGCCGTTCGTTGGGCGACTCGGCGAAAACGCGACCAAGAATTTCTGTTACCGGGTGACGAGCCTCGAATTACGAACTTTTCGCGCACCGAAGAATTCACGGAACGATCGATCGAGCCCTCCGTGGACTCATCGCGGTTCCAAAAGTTACGTTCGTCGATGCATTATTTTTCCCACGGCGAAAATTTGCCTCTCTCTCGACGCTCGAACGACGCGCGTTCGAAACAATTTCGAAGTCGAAGCAACAGGAGGGGGATGTACTTTATATTTTCTCAAATTTTTTTTCACTGGAAAACTATAGATTCTAACAGAATTCGTAAAACCATCGTGTAAACTCTTTCGTCCGAACCCTAATTCAAATCCGAAGAACCTGATTCTTCGTCGGACAATTAAGTGTCTTAATCGCGTTCGTAAAACGCTCGTTCGAAGGAATCGATCCGAAGGTTCCAATTAGACGGAGTCGTTCGAAGGAGCGAAAAGAGGATCCGAGGGTATAAAACGCGGGATTTTGGAGGAGTTTCGCAGTCGTTTGCGACTGGCAAAGTCGACGTGAAAAATTAGGAAACGGCTTGCGACGATGGTGGCGCGCCCCGAAGCTCGAATACGGTGCTAGGAAAATACGGAGGGCGATGATAAAATTCCGCGAGGCACGGGAAGGGGCTGGACGAAACGAAACGTGCAAATGAAGCCAATATGCGCAGATCTCCAGCCAAGCGGCCAATGATATTTCCGTGGGTTCACAGCCATCGTCGGGATTAAGTTTCACCGGTTTGCGTGACGACGCCGACGTCGCGTATCCGTCGGGCGTCTATTTCGGCATCGATGCCACTCACGATTCGTCGAATCCTTCGGGCTAAATCGGTTCAATCCTGCGTAGCGAGATCAGCCACTTACCAACGAACACTATGTCGTATCACTTTGGTATTTCTCATCCCTGAACATCGTTCGGTATCAGTGTTAATTTGGTATAATTTATCGCAGCGTGTGATTTCATATTTCTGTTTAAACTATAATAACTTCGAACCGAGTGCTAATCCATCGAGAAGCATCTAAGTACATAAACGCTTGTCAAATAATCCACCGGGGCGAAGCAACCACTTTCGATTCCATAACAACCGCAATTAATTACAAACCCTCCAATTCCCCGAGCGAGAGCGAGAGTTACAAGGGAGCCGCGTATAAACATCGGCCGAGTTTAATTACCCTACAGATTCCAGCCAACTCCCACCGGGAGCGAAAGAGGAATGGTTTGACCCCAGCCAAGAGAGAAGTTAATTAATTACCGATCTCTTAAAAACAATGAACTCGAGATTCTCGTTTCTCGGTGTTCCGTCAGAGATCATCATCGAAAGTGCCGCGACTCGATGAATATTCCCGAGTCCCTCGGCGTCTCGCGAGAGCTGGGTAGCCCGCACGGGAAAGGTGGCCAGGAAAAGGGAAAAAGGAAAAGGGTAGCCGAGTTCCCCTTTTAGACAATACCACTCTCACTCTCGCTCTGTGTGTCTCTTTCTTTCATTGAGGATAAGTTCTTTGGCGGAGACGAGGGTCGAGCCGATGTCATTTCAGATAAATTCCTCGTCGCTTTTCAGCCTTGGCCGGTGCGACGTCGCTCTCGACGCCGGCCTGTCCTTTTCGTCCGCGATGCCATGCATCAAGAGTCGACAGGAGACCGAGAGCACCAGAAATCAGAGGAGTTTACGCCCCGTGTAATCGAGTATTCCTTTTGGAGTTCTGCGATTCAAGGCAGTTTCCGACAGCCTTTTGGAGTCGTACGTTTTGGCGTATTTAGCGGACGTGCAAATTTTATGGAAAGAAGAGGCAATAGCAGAGTGGTGTATTTAAGAATTGTGTTAGAAACGAAAGTGTTTGCCGACCTGACGTTAAGAGGACTGAAAACGAATATAAAGAATAAAAATCGTGAGATCGTTTAACGAACAATCCTTTCTCGTTCGAGAATAAAGATCATCGAAGAAGGTGTCTCCGCTCCGAGACGGAAATAATAAGACCTCCGGTGGACGTTATCAACCCCTCGTTGAAGATGCGAGCCGACCAGTATCTTTCAAACGGCGACAATTAACGCGCGGATAAGCAGCGTCGGACCGTGACTCGAAATGCAAACGAGCCGATGAATAGATACGCGTCTCCCTATCCTCACGACCAATTAACTGTCTCATTCAGGGTATCTCCGTAGATCTGGCTGGCAGACACACGGGCAGAGGGTGCGTTAGCCCGGACGTCCTGAAGTGCCCGGACGACGATTGCGACGGAGACGGGACGAGGAATAGAGACGGCGTACCCAATGAAAGAGCGTCGAGCTGAAAGGGGACGCCGGAAACGAAAAAAGGAAACGAAATTGCGAGTCCGACGAGAGGAGAAAAAGAAGAAGCACACCTGGAGAGAGAGACACGACGACGATTAAACGAAGACGGCGAACTCGCGATATCGAGGAGAGGAAAAGACTCCAGCGAGAGAAGAGCGGAACAGGAAGCATTAAGATTTTTATCCGTGGTTTGTCGAAACCATAAACGCAGACTCGCGCACGAAATAAATGTACGATCGTGAGACCACCCCGCAATTAATAACTAAAACGAAACGTATGCACGGGTGGGGAGGAGGAAGCAGACGGACAAGTCGAGATGAAAGTCGCGGAATAAAGAGGAGAGGACAGAGGATATTTGGAGGACAGAGGTAAGAAACGGAGGATGCGACGGTCGGGTAATGAGAGAGGAGTTAGGGAGTTAGGAAAGCGAGAGGAGGGAGAAACTGAAACGCGAAAAGAGACAGAGCCGCGGAGGGTGAGACAAGCAAGGGCGAATCGGACTCCGGCAGAAGGAAAAAAGGTGGAAGAGGTGGATGGGGGCTGGCAGGGAGGGATGAAATCTTGGTGAATGCCGGGTCACTCGTTTAAATAATTAAACGCGTAATTACCGCCGGCTGGAACACATTTTAATGAACGGTGCCTTTTCCACGGACCCCCCACCGACGTCAGGCAACCCCGCGTCCCATCCCTGGAAGAACCTCGAGAGAAGAGCGTCGGGGAGTCGACTAAGCGACTACGGTCGAGACTTTAGAAAAGCGGAGCGGAGACGTTTGGAAAGCAGAAGTCGAAAGTTCCCGTTCTGCTCGTCGAGTTCCAACGGGTAGGGGATGGAGGGGAAAACACCCGACGCGAAACAGAGTGGTAACGAGGCACTTCTTTCGATCTTATCTGGGATTCACGGGACCGTTCTTCGGGGTCTAGTCGATCGACCGATGCTCCGGGAACAAGGTTTGTCGCAAACTGGTCCAGCGTTTGTGATCTTCTCGTTCAAGAGCCGGAGACCACGCCGGGGATTATTGAAATTTCCATGGGAGTCGTTTCGTCAAAGGTGGGTTTATACGACGGGGATCGAAAGGTGGATTCTGACCTGCTACATCGTCGAGAATCAACCGTGAAAGCGCAGCGTCGTGAACGTTGATATACCAAGAACGGATGAGGAGCGTGTTAAGTTGGTTGCCGTCTGATATTTAAATTGTGTCTGCGAAATGAGACGGAGCAACGGCGTGACGACCGCCTTGACAATGCTATTAAGAGCAATATCGTACCCAACTGTCAGATCTGGGAATGAATGGAGCAGGGACGGAACTGCTCGAGCCGAAAATGAATTTCCGGATGCGGCGCTAATCTTATCTTCGCCGGAGAATTTATCTCTCGAAACGTCTTGCTTTCTTTCCCTCGAAGACCAAGTGAATTTACAACGCGGCCATCGAAAAGAACAACACGCAAAGTGCGCGTAACGCTACCAGTTTACAATAGTAATAAGCAATTTTCTATTTTTTTTTTTTAAATATATATTTTGTTCATTTAAATTTTGAATATCTCGAGCCAAACGATATAACCGATTGATCGAACGGAAAAAAGAATTCCAAATAAACGGGATTCCAATCCCTCGGTCAGATTCCGAAGCTAAGCAGAAACTTCGAACCATTACATCCTCGATTTAGCCTGGAATCGTTGCCGTAACTGCCATAGGGGTGGAACAGGGGGATGGGATCGTGGCATCTTCCGCGCGACGCCGGGCGTCCCGTCGATTTTTACCCCGTGAGAATTTCCCGCGTCGGGATCGGGAACGGATGTCACGTCGTCGCGCGTGATTTATAACTTCTGCATCGGCCAAACGGCCCGTTCAAGGTGTTGGTAAACAACGACGGGAGCTGGTGAAAAATCTCCTGACCGGAAGAGGGAATTTTATGCAAACGCAACGCGGCGAGTCGATCCTCCCGTTCCGTTCCCTGTCCCCGCGATTCGATTTTATCGTTAAACAAATACTCGTCGCCGGACGCGCTCGAACGACCCTGGTTTTCCTTACCGTAGTGATTTATGGGATCCCCGGGAAGATTAATCAATTTCCACTCGGTGTCCTCGTCGTCCGTCCTTCTGCGATCGTTCGAATTTCGCTTCGACGCCAAGAATTGGCGTCCAACGACGGGAAATTGTATCGTAAATCTGTCCACGGATTCTAAACCAATGCTCCGATGCATCCAAGGACACGAATTCGTAAAGAAAATTTTAGTCGAAAGGTAAAACTCGAAGCGCGACGTTGCTTCTTACCTGGTTGGTATAATTACACCTTCGCCAGGGTTGTTCGGAAGTTTGCATCTAACCGAGATTCTTTTTCGGATTTCAGTGCTGACGGTGCCCGGCTACGACGTCAGAGTGAATAGATCCCCCGTGCTGGAGGGGTGCAACGCTGTTTTATCTTGCACGGCGCGAGAAGACGTCAAAGAACACCTGACAGTCACATCCTGGTTTCGCGACGACGCCATTCTTTTACCTGGAAGCACGGACACCGGTAAGCATAGCTTGAGAGTGAAACGCGTGTTCTTGTTGCGAATAAAATCAGAGAAAGCTCGCGTAATAGAGGAGACAAGAAGGGCTGCGAATATCGACTATTGTCAGCCCGAAGAAAGAATCGATCGGGAGAACCACTCATCCCAATATAGAGAATTATTTTCTCGAGGTGTTCGGTGTTGAGTAGCGATGGGATCGAATAGTTAGCGAGTGACATCCAAACTCGTTCAAACCGTATTTCTTGTCTGTTAAACAAAATTAGATTCTTCGTTAGTCGGACTTAGTTGTGCCTCCAAATACTGTAGCGTTAATACTTGATTAACGGGAACAATTTTTTTATCAGCTTTACGCGACTTCCTTCGTCTTTAGTAGAGTAGAATAAAATTATTTGAACGCGGCGCCTTAAGCGGCGTGTTCTACAAAGTATTTCATAAAGAGCGCGACCGAGTGCTCTCGTGGTACACCTGAGAAATAAACCCCTTTGAAGCGCGAGAAGATCGCGCTCGTGAAATCGTTGACTTTAACTACTGAAAAACTGGAGCGCCGTGTAGATATTAAAATATTAATACCACGCCGAGATTTCATGAACATACATGAAAACTGAGCGGTTCCCTGTAAGTTTCATAACGCGTTTACGTTTTTATTTTTACGCTTTGAGACTGTGAAATTTATTCGGAGTCGTTACTTAAGAAACGAAATTACATCGACGTTCACCCGAGTCTCCGGTGAATCTTTCCAGGAGAGAAACCTTGTTTCTTATTAATTTTCTTCTCCTTCGCTCAACAATTACATAAATTCTCATCGAGAACGCGAACGTGAAATGTACCGTGCTCTGTGAATAGCTGGCGTCGCGAGCATCATTTATAATCTTGGTGCCGGAGTGGCCCATATTTGCTCGACGGTGGCGATGCATTATGTTGCAATGATAATCGTAAACAAGTCACGTGCACGCGGAAAATGTAATATCGATGGCGCGATACGCTTACATCTGGATGCTGAATGAGGTGCAGCCAGGCTCGATAATTAGATTCCGTTTGGTTTATCCGGACACCGGCATCAGAGACTCTGTCTTTCGCGTATTTGACCGAGAAAATGAGTTTTCATAAAAGATACCACGAGAACTTTGTTCCGTGTCAGCTTGGAGAAAAATGTTCATGGACAGAATTGTATGTATGTAAACGAGAGGATTGTAATTTCGCGATATCGAAACGAACTATTTGAAATTTCAAAGGAAACTCGCTTCTCTTTATCTTTGAAGGTATCGAACGCGGAGCGCAAGAATGAAACGAGAAGAAAAAGCTCCGACCAGAGTGAATAAGAATCTTTCGACGAGTTCGCGGAACTGCTTCTAGCAGCTTCACGAATTTATCTGTTGCGACACGATGATAAATTGTTCCGCCGTGCCGCGAAATTCTAAATGCGATAGAACAGACCCGAGAAAAGGATAAAAACATTCACTTCGATACAGCGCAACTACCCTCGAGGGAGGCGGAGGGTTCCTCGATGACGTTAAATCGCCGTTCCTTGGAATCGAAGCTATCCCTAGTTGGACAAAAAGAAAGAGACCCGCTTCTACTTAAAAGAAGTAGAACAAGGGCATACCGGTTGATAAAGTGGAATTAGAACTGTTCCTACGCGGACAAGTGGAACAGATATCGCAGTTGAACAAGTAGAACGTAGATCGTTCTTGCTCGATTCTTTCTTTCGGGAACAAAAGACAGCGCAAATGTTTCCTTTCGGTTTTTCGAAAAGTTTCGAAAATTCCCGTCGTTCACGGAAATTTAATTACCGCGGTCTCGCTGCTACTTTCCCATACTTCCAGGCGACTCAGAAGTAATTTTGCAACGAGTACAGCCCCGTTCCGTATAATAAATCCCGGCCTGGCTCTCTCCCTGTTTCCCTTTCTCGTTTTTGTCGCGTAGAACGCGGATTCGCGCAACCTCAACCGTAACCAGCGATCCGGTGTTTGCAGTTGGGAGTCTCTCGTATCGTGTACGACCGTATATTACTATCTCGTCGTCGTGTCCATGCCGATCCCCGCCTCTGAATATTCCCCCGTGTTGCATCGGGATTTCCATATTTCTTCTAGCGTTTCCATGTTTGTTTTCGCCATTTCCCGATATTAAAACGCCCGAGTGCCGCGACCTCCCAGCTAGATCCATGCTGGCTCCGACTGTGCTCCTCGACTTTTGCGTTATTGTCGCGACTCCTGCGGAACTGGTTGGCGATCTCTTAGGGTGCCGGAGGGACGTATCCTGCAGATGTCGCGATTCTTATGCCGAGACGCGCCCGAATACGGCATCGACGAGTTCGATATTCGCGTGTGCCGCCATTCGCGAACATCTGCCGATCCGGGATTTCTCTGTCAAATATCGAAAGATTGCGAAGGGAGATGATACGTTTACCTTCTTCTTCTTCTTTTTTTTTCGTATATAATTTCAAGCTAACAAGCTCCTTATACGGAATACAGAGCTGATTACACGGTACGACGGAACGAGCTTGGCGCAGTTTTAATTCGTATCAAATTCGCGAATGAAAGCCCCAAACGGAAATGGTGGCGGTATTTTTTCCCCCGGGGTTGCCCCGAGAACTGTTTATGAAAAGGCTCCGACGAAAGTCTCGCGCCATAGAAAATTAAGTTTGAAGACCGTTTTTCGCCTTTTTTCACCGGGACTGTTTCGTGGATTGTTTAGCGCGGGACCAGTCGATGAAAAGTTCCACGCGTCGGGATTAAACGTTTAAACTTCACTCAGACGGTTGCCCGGTGAACTCGTTGGCGAATGGCCTCGCCTGGTTTTTTTTTTTAATCGAAATTAAAGTGTCTCGCGCGGATGGAGAAACCGAACGTTTAAATTACACTTTAATCGTGATTACCGAGAATGCAAATAGAAGCAATCCACGTCCCGTAGGACACTGAACCAAACCGAAAAAATCGAGGTGGGTCTCCTATTCGCGTACGACGTCCGACCAATGTTGTGCCTATTCTACTCGATCGGCTCAGACCGTAAATGATTCGGAACATGTCGCCGTCTACGCTTCGCGCATTTCCTCCTCCAAGAACCCGACGAAAAGGTATCGCGAAAACGGATTCCATTCTCTCGACTCGCACAGTATCTCATTTTCTCTTCCGACCCTAAAACATTTCTCGTAACGACTCTTCCGCTCGCAAAAGCTCAAACTCCTCGCGGGGGCGGCATTTTATTGCCCGAGCGACTACCAAACTTTGATCCTCTGGGGGAAGGCTAAAAAAAAAAAAGGAAGAAATGTTCGCCAGTCTGTCGACGCGGAGGGTGGAAGCGAAGGAGCACCAACGAAACGGAAAAGAAAACGCGCGCTCGGAAGGCTCGAGAAAATCCGACGGATCCCGTCAAGCTTCTACGTCCGCTTTGTCAATTATCCCGATTCGAACTTAACGACCGTTACTCCCGTCGAGAGAACGGGCTCGTGTGCCTCGTCGACGTCGACTCGGTCGTCGTCGTCGTCGTCGTCGTCGTCGTCGACGTTAGCGACGATGAAAAACAGACGAGGGATTGTACAAAGGTATAAAGCCGGAGAGGAATGCTCCAGCGGCTCCCAACGGGGCTGCAACGCATTCGCGACTGAAGCTCCTGAATGACTGCATGCACGTGCGTGTTCCGTTTGCCTGAAAAACCGGAAAAAGGGTCGAGCACCTATTTCCGGCGACGGGACGACTGCGAGAGGAGATGGTAGGGGGAGGACGGGCTATTATTAAAAGTATAAAGCCACTTCCGCGCGTTGCAACAGCGAGAGGGAATTAAATGGAAGAGCACGACGATCCGCCACGAGTAGGGCGACACAAAAATTTTTGCGAGTCTCCCCGTGTACCCTGAACCTCCGAAACGGTGGACCGGGTTGCTTTGGTTCGCTCGCAGGAATTCTTTAAATACTAAACGCTACGTTGATTTTGTCAATATCCATTCTTACGAAGGATTACGAATACCTCTCGCCCCCAAAATACGTATCCTGGTAAAAACGGAAGATCTTCACGGTAGCTTTCGTCTCGTCGTTTACTAATATGTACCGTGAAACGACGTTAAATAACGAAAACGTTAAACACTCTGCGTGAAAAGAGATCGCACGGGAAAAAAAAAAGTATCTTCTCGTGAACGCTGACGAACACAAATTGAAGAGTAGAAACAACTTTGGACCATGTCGACGCGAAAAAAAAACGGTATAAAACTGTAATCATAACACGAGGCGCAACGGAAACGGGAAATGAGGATGGGAACAAGAGACGGAGGAAGACGGGGAGGAGCCAAGTCGCTTTGCAAATGTGTGCAGACACTCGTACGAGCTCCGCTGCTGTCGGAGGACGTCATCCGCCGGGCACAGAAGAGGAATTTTCAGGCGAGTCGACGGTACCCAGGACACCAGGAGCTAGTTTTAACCAGGGAATGAGATGTCAACATTACTCGCTCTCGCGAAGAGGGTACCAATTACCAGAATGACAGAAGACAAACTCCTGAATCGCTCGGCTCTCTTCCGGTCAATGGAGGCGTTCAGACGTTGAACCTCCAAACGTTGAACTCATGATTTACTGAACGCGTGGAGGGGACCTCCTTCGGGAACACGAAATTTGAATTACGATTGGGAATATTTACTCCGACATTGACCCTTACATACGAACCACGCCGTTCTTACATCTAGAAGCTGCCCTTTCAAAAATGTTCGAGACAAAATGTTGCAGACTGAAAGATCGAGAATCGGTCGGGAAAATATTACGAGACTTTGCCGAGAGTCTAGCTAGTTTGAACAACCGGCAGGTTTAACTCTTTGCACTCGAGAGGCGACTCTCAGTTACCACTAGGTTTTCTTTAGGTTTAATTACTTTGGAACTCGAAGTCCCAATAAAATGATTGTCGTTGAGGCAAAGCTGACCTGATTCTCAAATCTCAAATTAGAGATTTCGTTTTCGAAATCAATATAATCTTAGCATTCGTGGCAATAGAATGTTAAGAAAGCATCTCGAGTTGCTGGTAGATACAAAGAAAAGGGCCTGGAGTGTGCAAAGGGTTAATTCCCCGCGTCGCGACGAGAGCCTCCGAGGATCGTGGATCGAGAGTAGGAATATAGCGAATATTTTTCAACGCGCGTACAACCGAAACGTGCATTTCAGACCAGATCAGACGAGAGGAGTCTTAACAAAGAGAGCGAGAGTAACTGAGACGGCGCGTTTACGTAAAAGCTTCCACCCTACTTTGTAAAATCTTCGAACGGCCGACGGACGCACGTTCGCGACAGATTCTCCGGGCACGTATTTCAATCGAACGGTTCGTTCGCTCGCGAAAGGATCCATTTGCCCCTTCAGCTTCCGAATAAAAGCGAATCAAGCATCGACGACGGAAACTTTTGGAGCAGAAGAAGATCGAGAGAAGTTTCGTATGCTCGATACGCAGAAATTTCAAAATCGAGTTTACCGTTCTCGTTGAACCTTATTAACTAGTAAATTCCTAACTCGTTTCGACGGCTCACCTATCGAAAAACTCTGCAATTTCTCTCGTTAGCCCCTGTAAGATCGCGATGATCCATCGCGGTACCGATACGAAACTCCCAGCGGGATACGCTGAAAATACTGGGGAAAACGCCAGTCTCGCGCGCGTTTAAAGGGAAAAACCGGCGAAGGCCTACCCATTTATTCAAACGGCAACAAGGTTACGCGATACGGTAACCCCTCTCCTATAAAAGAGTAGGACAGCGACGCGTCCAGGCTCGCGGTACGATTCCCCGGCCCTCTCGCATCCGTGGAGGCCAGGTACGTGCGCTAACTCCCCGGTTCGGATCGTCCTGTACACGCTCAGGCATTCATGTTCCATACATATTTATGCCGGTCGGGTGCACGTAACAGGTACGCCGTTATATACAGGTATAGAAGGCCGGGGTCTGCGGATGGCAGGATATCATGGAGTACATCACGTCGTGTCGGGGTGTGATACGTTTGTTTCGTAACTAGGCGGGTAACATTGTGCCCCCGTACACGTCCCGTCGAAACACCTGCACGTCGTGGCGCCAGCGCCGGTGCGCGCGAGCCTCTTCGTCATCGTGTGCGGCGGTTATCGTCGTCGCTATCCTGACCGAAGAACAGAAGCCTCCGTCGCCATATCGAGGTGACGCCGACGCGAAGCGCCCGAGCGTTCTGTCATCGACACGTTGCCGCTCCCACGGTTCTCGATCCGCGGACCCAGCCGTTCACCCCAAACAAGGAATCGATGGAACGATAGTCTTTCAGCGTTTGAAAGGACCGCCTAGGCAGCCTCCATGCACCGCGGGTAGATCGCGTCGACGATTTCGCTCTCAACGATTGCGAACGTCGCGCGCTCGAGAGAACGCCACTCTCGCTGAGAGACGTCTCGACGACTGGGCAACTTTGGAAACCGATCCTGAGAGGTCGATGGCTCGCGATACCTTCGACGAAAATCGACGCTTTTGCTTTTCGTCTTCTCGAAATTACCGGACAAGTATCGAATTTTTTTCCACTGAACGCCCCTGGTTTAACGCTTTAGAGAAACACGCGTCAACTTTTCAAAGCGAAATCCACTACTCCGAGAACGTGTTCCCGGACACTCGCAACTCGAACAGAATGCAAAGGAAGAAAATCAATGTTCTAGAACGTCTGGAGTAGAAGACACCCTTAATCACCGTCTCAAAGAACGGTTCGTGACCGCAAAAGTGCTGAATGGATCGCGTGTCTCGATGTTTCGCGAGCGTCGTAGACGGCGCGCGGCGTCGTAACGCGGCAGAGGTCTCGCTCGGGATAATGAAAATGTGTCTCCCACGGAACAGACAGCCAGCAAGAAAGGTACGACAAAGCTGGAGTGGAGCCGTTTGACGCGACCCGGCGAAGAAGAAAAACTTGGAAAAGAATCGATAAACCCCACCGTCACCCTTTTCCCTCTCGTCTTCCTGCCAGGACACGCGACAGCTCGCGAGGGTGCCAGGCCTCGACATCGGATGCGAGCCTGTTCTCAAACGCGTAAAGCACCTTCGTAATGGACGCATTCAGCCGAACTATGCCTCTCTGTCCCCGTCCCTTTGACCCTTTCTTTCGGGAGATCGTGCTTCTCGGCGCTGTTTAAAGAAACAGACACGCATCCAACGACTGTATCGCGGATTGCTACCATTCGGATATTGTTCGCAGCTTCGCTTTTCTCTAAACAAAGCTTCGACAGCTTTTTGTCGGAGTTAAACGTTGTTTTCCGTATAAACTTGATTACTCCGAATATAAACTCTTCCGAAGTATCGTTACGTCGTCTACTAACAAGGAAAGCTTTTAAGTTGTCCGCCTCCGATTGTTACGATTTTTGGATATGTTTTAAGGGACCGAAAAATAAGATGTACGTGTTTTTTTATATCGAGCCGTTTTCATATTTAGGGGCTGAAACGACTCCCTAAAGTTTCAGCTGCAATAGGCTATCTGTGAAACTATCATAGAACTATCATAAAACTTTTCGAGAAAAAGTATCATGGTTTTCTATCCGCGTATAAAAAATAATTTGTTCATAATGATAGCCTATTGTAGCCGAAACTTTAGGGGTTCGTTTCGCATCTTAAATATGAAAACGGGCTAGTATGAAAAGATACGTATATCTCACTTTTTGGTCCTTTAAAACATATCCAAAAATGGAAACAATCGGAGGCGGACACCTACAAAGCTTTTCTCGTAAGAAAAATATACACGTTGGCATGGAGAAAGGAAACGTTCGCGTCTGTCCTCGCGCGATATTTCCCCAACGCGACGCCCGTTGCCGCGTCCCTGCGTGAAAAACCACCGAACGCTATCGATAAACCACGAGTTTTATCGCATCTTATCGATGGTAACCTGGCCCGTTTTCCACCAACTTTCACATAACCATAGTCGCGCGTGACGTGGCCGTACGTGTGCCTCGAAGACCACGTAGCCGAGCCACCCAACTTACAAGGCTATTTATCTTCGTATTTTTATTCCGTCGAGGTAGGCGATATTAAATTGCTCCTTTCGTGGCGTCCACAATTCTCCGCTCTCCCCTGGAGTCGAATCCTCCGCGTCCTAGAAAGCTCATCCTTGTGGAGTCGCGACCAACCGACTACCTTATTTCCTACTTCCTCGGACGCGTCCGCAGCCACTCGTGCGACCACCGTTGCCTACCATGATTTTCTGCGTGGACGCCCTTTGACATGGACCGGGAAAAAGAGATAACTCGATGTTCAGGAAAGAAGAAATGGCAACGAAGCGGCTGCGAACGCGATAAATAACGCGGAACGCTAAATCTATATCGCAATTCTGGGGATGTCCAGGGAATATCGGAGATTTCTCGAAATTATTGATCGTTGACTCGAGCGAGTTCGAGGGATCGAAGGGACAGAAAAGAACATTTCTACGCACCAGCAACCAGCTTACGGTTCGATCGAAATTCACCTGCGAGAAGTCTCGCGTATCAACAGTTCTCGTCGTTTCAAAACTGATATCCCGTCTCATCTATCAAGAGACCCTGCAATTTCACATCTCATTTACTCCACCGTAGAATCGCGATAATCCATCTTTACCATCAACGCGAAAGCGTCGGCGGAATACTCCGAAAATAAAAGAAACCTTCCGGAGCCCTATAAATTAAACCTACGTCTATGGAATAACGAATTTTCTTAATTTCTTCCGATTAGTTGGACAATTGCTCGTCTAAAAAAAAAAAAAAAAAAAGAAATCTCGAACGAACAGTCCACGGTCTTGACGTTCGTTTCCTGATGGGAAAGGAGCCCCAGCGGATGGTCTGGCTGGTCCAGCGAATCAACGCGACGGGTCCCGGGGTCTGCCCGTTGGCTCGACTAAATTGAAAATTTCACGCCTGACGGTACGTCCGTCGGTGATTCGACGGGATTTCATCGACAGATGCCGAGGATTTTGCATAACCTTTTGCTTCCGCGGATTGGAATCGTGGCAAAAATATCGGGAGTATCGCGGCTAGGTGAAATCCCGCACCGTGCTTTTGTTTTCGATTTCAGCGGCTCCAGCGATCCTCCGGAGCGCCAAGGTAAAGCCTCTTTCGACGAGAGGCGGATACGTTCGAAATAATGGACCCGATCCAGCGAATACCCTTTACTATATCTCCTCTCGCTGGAGATGAAATCGCCTTATACATCTACGGCTTATAAAACGCGTATCGTCTCCCTTCGTCTAGGAATTTCTATCTTGTTACAGGTGGAAGATTCGTGGTTACTTCCCAAGGCGACCTGCACATCAGAGCTGCCAGACCAGAAGATGGCAGAGCCACGTACTCGTGTTTAACCCTTCACGCGCTAACCAGCGAAAGAAGAAGAAGCGAGCCCGCAACGTTAACGGTCACAGGCACGTCAGCTCCGTTTACAATGATCTCTTAATGATTGCCGTAGAGAATCTGCTTTCACGCTGCGTGCAAATTTTCAGAACCAAACAGATCCATGGCGCCGAAGCTGATGCAAAGATCGCAGATCGCCATATCCGCGGAAAGCGGCTCGGATGTTCATCTCACTTGCTCCGCCCAGGGGAGTCCACCCCCGCAATTTACCTGGTACCGCGACGTTAACGGTTGGTTTGATTAGGTGATACTGTTTACCGTGTAATTCGGAGCGTGCCATCTTTGAAAATGAACAAATATTTTGTCGATCTTTGGCATCACTGTTGGACATTATCGAGGACATTTTCATTCATTCTAATTTGTTTTGCAGTTCTTGAAGTTTCGCTCAACCCTGCCTATAGCACTAATTCTATTTCATTCGTTCAAATCATTCGTACATTTTAAATTGTTAACGGGAAATTGGTCGCTTAGCCGTTATTAAAGACGTTTCCCACCCCTACCACGTAAATTATCGAGCACAACACGTCGGGCTGTTGTTGCAGGCCACTCGATACCGGTGGAATCGTTCGGGCGGATCCAACTGTGGGGCGATTTGATGCAAATCCGCCGCGTGGACGCTCAGGACGCGGGGAGGTACATTTGCCGGGCTAGCAATCAGCTCGGCGAGCAACGAGCCGAAACGCACCTGTCGGTCACGTCAAAACTTAACGCGCGGATACAACCACGCGTTCAGGTACGTCTCGGCGATCCCGACGAGTCACGAATCGCATAATTCGTAACTATAGTTGTAACTCGCGACAGGCATGCCGTCGTTTCGTCGGAACGTTTGAAAGCCATCGAACGGAACCGACGGAACGAGGAAGAGGGGAAAGGACGCGCGATTCGTGGACGCGGGCATTAACTTTCGTTGCACGAATCGTTAACCGTTTCCCGGTATTTACAGATCATCAATTCCGGAGAGTCTGCCACTATGAATTGCACGGTGGAGGGTTATCCGGTCGAAAGCGTCGAGTGGTTGCACGACGGTGTACCGGTATTGACCGCGCAGGATACGAGGATCAAATTGTTGGCTCCTCTGGTGCTCGTGGTAGGCTCGATCGGCCGAAAGGACAAGGGGATGTATCAGTGCCTCGTTAGGAGCGACAAGGAAAACGCTCAAGCCACCGCGGAACTGAAACTCGGAGGTACGAAACTGAAATAACGATTGCCTATGTAATCGACCTTTCCAAATTCCTCGCGAGATCGATCTTTCTGTGTCGCAATCGCGACAAAACCCGTGAACGATAGAGTAATGGTTCTGACGGAAGAAACTGTCTCAGATACCGTGCCAGAGCTGCAGTACACGTTCATCGAGCAGGCACTGCGACCAGGACCACCGGTGTCCCTGAGATGCTCCGCGACAGGATCTCCTCCCCCATCCTTCACTTGGCTCCTAGACGGAGAACCTCTGAGCGAAATTGCAGCTGGGCACAGGTGCGCGTCTAGATCTCATCGATCAATATTCCTCTTCTTAACTGCAAACAATGTCCACGCAGGTACGCGATAGGGCAGTACGTCGATCAGTCCGGGGACGTGATCAGTCATTTGAACATATCGTCGGCCGGCGCCGAAGATGGCGGCCTGTACGCCTGTGTCGCGTCCAATACTCTGGCCACCGTCGAGCATAAAGCGAGATTGAACATCTACGGTAATTGTAACGGCAATTAACGCCACGTTTTGACCACTTGATTTGTAGGAGCATTAACCCGTTTAAGTACTAATGTCGTACTCGGAGCTGCTACGATTTCAGTTACCTCCGGTTACGCCCGACTCCAACAACGCCTCTTCTATGAATCGCGCATTAAAATGTATTTGGCGTTGATTGATCATTTCAGGACCACCGTATATACGATCGATAGGACCGGTCCGCGCGATAGCTGGCGTCGATACCACCATAGCCTGTCCTTATTCCGGATACCCTGTCACATCAGTCGAGTGGTCCCACGGCGGCGTTGACCTACGTTTGGATATAAGACATCACGTCGACAAGGAGGGCCACCTGACGATCTCCAATGTAGATCCGAACGATGCTGGCATTTACACCTGCATTGTCAAGTCGAGGACAGGGGAAACAGCGAGTAGGGACATTCGACTCACCGTTAGCAGTGAGTACACTTTCACGGAGTTTAATTTGTATTTACGTTAAGAAAGGGCAACCGATAACTCGGTCGTTATCGTTTCGTTCAAGTACTCCTGCGAAAGTTGGGACAGTAAGTAATCGTACGTGGACACTCGGGTTGAGAAGAAACGCGACCGTTTTCTCTCTGTTTTCTTGCGGTTGCCTCGCTCGAGCTCGCGAAGAAGTCGCGAAGCTCAATGAAAGAAGTAAATTCCACACCCGAAAGAATTCCTGTACCGTTACTTTTTACGTTTCCCTCGTTTGTCAAGACGTTCGAGAGAAGGGAGCTGGGGGTTTGTCGAAAGGATACGTGGTCGGAGGGTAGAAATACTTTTCCCTCTATTTTTTGTCCGTGGCTCTTAAATTACTCTCGAAATAAATACCGCGAAGCTCGTTTGTACTTCGCAACTTTCTACAGTGGAGATTTATGGGACTCTGCGCGAAAAAGGTATTATATATTCAGGAAATTCGTATACCTAAATATTAGGTCTACCGGTAAGTTCTATCCGTTCCGGTTACAAAATTTCAACGACTATGCGCAATCACGCTGGCAAGATGTCGTAAATAATAATAAAATTCAAGGTACGAGAAATTATTTATATTGTGTTATTCTAAAAACGGACAGAACTTTCGGGTAGACCTAATAACAATATTCGACGAATATACATAGTTTACTAAGAACGAAATCTTACTTGTAATTTAAATGTTCATTCCAGGAAACATTCTTCTATATCGTTGACTAAGATAGAATAATAATTAACACGTTCCATGACCACGTGGAATTTTCGTTTCAGGTCCTCCAGTGATGAGCCCATTCAGTTTCCCAGCAAATCTACAGGAAGGCAGCCGTGCTCAAGTCACGTGCAGCGTAACGTCCGGTGACCTCCCTATATACTTCTCCTGGCTGAAAGATGGCGAGCCACTGCCGTCTTCTTTACGCGTATGTCCCGTTTTCTCTGAAAGTAGAAACATCGAAGTTTAAGCATACGCCCAACCGAGGCGACTTACGAAACCGCAAACGCGTCCAAATTCCTGTCATCGAGACAAACCTTGACTCTCGTTCTCGTTCCAGATCGAGGACAGAGTGGCCGAGTTCTTCAGTCTGCTCGTTTTCAAGGAACTCTCGTCGCGTCACAGCGGCAAGTACACTTGCGTGGCAACAAACAGCGCGGCCAAAGTGAACCACACGGCCGAACTTCTGGTCAAAGTGCCGCCGCAATGGATCTTCGAACCGCAAGACGTGGCCACCCTGCTCGGTAACCCGTTGAACGTTCATTGCGAGGCGAAAGGATTTCCACCGCCGCGAGTCACGTGGCTGCGTTCCAAGAGCCGAACTGCTAACGACTATCAGCCACTGGTCGACGGCTCCGACGGCAGGCTGACCATATTGCCCAACGGATCACTATGGACCGCCTCGGCTGGGCCCCAGAACGAGGGTCACTATCTCTGCCGTGCTAACAACGGGATCGGACCTGGTCTCAGCAAAGTGATTTACGTGTCCGTCCACGGTAAGCGCCGACGTTGTCTATACGCGATTCGCCGAGGATATTTGGGTGTAAGTCACGCGGTGACATTTCGCGATCGTTTGTCTTCCAGAACCGGCGAGATTCGAGTTTCAGAGCAAAAACGTGACGATCCGCCGAGGAGAGTCCGTGACTCTGGATTGCACCGTCATCGGGGATAATCCCATAGAAGTGCTGTGGATGCACAACAGCGACCGTTTGGACACGAACAGCCACAGACTGAGCATAAGCCAAATGAAAACGGAGCACGGGCTGAAATCGCAGTTGTCGATAGGCAGCAGCGATCGTCAAGATTCCGGGGTCTATCGGTGTACAGCTGACAACGCGTACGGGAGGAGCGAACATCTCATTTACTTAGCTGTTCAAGGTAAATTCTGTTTTCTTCTCGTGAAAGTATGCAGAGATCATTCGGTGAAATAAATCTTCGACGGTGTTTCCTCTTTTTCTTTGGAGATGGTTATTCAGGATTTTCGATTGAAATGAATTTACTTTCTCGGTGGTCAAAGGATTCATTATGCTCGCTTTGTGTGTACAGAGAGGCCGGATCCGCCAGCCTCGTTGGAAGTCATAGAAATCGGCTCGCGATCGATACGATTGCTGTGGAAAAGAGCTTTCGACGGAAACAGCCCGATACGGAATTACGTTATTCAGTATCGGTCTCTGAATCACGGTTTGGCAGACGATTGGAATCCCGCGAAAACGCACAATGTCACCTATTCACCGGGAAGCTTTAATAGCGGGAACGCGGTACATCCGACGCAGAACGGTACGTAGCCGCATCGAAACCTGATAAGCGTATTCGGTACTCGGGGGTATTTCTGTTGATTCAGATTAAACTGAACGGAATTCCTCGTAATACTTATCGCGTGTAATGTTATTATTTTCATTAACAGGTTTATCCCCTTACGAAGCGACCAGCGAGGATCAGGAAGTGGCTCTGGTGGGAGGACTTCATCCAGCTGTCACTTACACGTTTCGCATATTTGCTATAAATTCGATAGACGTGAGCGCGCCCACCGATCCTGTGGTGGCGAAGACCCAAGAAGAAGGTAACGAAACGTATTAACCCTTTGCACTCGAGGCTTGTTTTTCTTAGTATTCTATTTCCATAAATTCTAAGCTATCTAGATTTGAAAATAAGGTCACCTTTACCTCACCGACAATCATTTTATCGACACTTGGAGCTCTGAAGAAATTAAACCTAAAGAAACATTCGGTATTGTAGATTTGCTGCGTGAAACTTAATGGTGACTGAGAGTCACTTTTCGAGTGCAAAGGGTTGATCTCTGGTCGACCGTTTAATTTTATCGGATATTTTATTTCGCCCAACAGCGCCGACCGAACCACCCCAAAACATCAAAGTTCAGTCCGCTGGACCAGGAGAGCTCGTGGTCAGCTGGCAGGTAAATAATAATAAATCAATTCTTGGTTCGTATCTCTTTCTTTCAACCCTGCCAATTTAATTCACAGCCACCCCCTAAAGAGTCCTGCAACGGAGATCTATTGGGTTACATTGTGACGTGGTCGGAGCATTCGTCTTCAACGTCGGGCGTGAACCAAAGCAAAAGTTTAACCGTGAACGGCTGGGCGACCACAAAGGTGCAACTTACGGGCCTTAGAAAATTCACCAAGTACGATATATCGATCAGAGCTTTCAACAGCATAGCCAGCGGTCCAGCCAGCGTTCCTATTGTTGGAACTACTCAAGAAGGAGGTACAGCGAACATTGAACCTCCTAATTGAACTTAAACCTCGTTCCTAAGCAATGAGCGAGACATAAAAATATATTCTGGTAATAATATGAATTTCATTGAACGTTTCAGTGCCAGAAACACCGCCAACCCAGGTGTTGTGCGTTGCTCTGTCTTCCCAAAGCGTAAAGGTGTCCTGGAGCGCACCTCCGCCCCATCAACACGGTGGAATCATTCAGGGTTACAAAGTTTACTACAGGCCTGTGCCTACCGACAACAGTACGTAATAATAATAATAATCTAAGCTGAACCGAGGAAGACTTGACAGATTTATTTCGAAAGCGGTGATACGAAATTCACTAACTAATCTATTAATCTATTATTCTAGTGGACATATCGACGGTTGGCGAAGTGAAAAAGACATCCAGTGTGGAAACTTATCTGCACACTTTGTACAAATACACGAATTACTCGATCAGGGTACTGGCTTACACGGGAGCAGGCGACGGAGTCCTGAGCCCGCCGATTTTTTGTACAACAGAAGAAGATGGTGAGAATCGTTAACCCAACCCTATTGATCTTCGCCGATTGAAATCTCTGTGGCGCGTGTTCTCGGAAAAGAAGGGTTAATTCATTTTTTTCAGTCCCAGGACCTCCAGCCGGTATCAAAGCCTTGGCGTTAACGGCCGAGAGTATATTAGTTTCGTGGTTACCGCCCCTACAACCGAATGGGAACGTCTCCAAGTACACGGTTTACAGCAGAGAAGCTGGCTCCAGCAACCACAACACGCACACTATGCACGAGCCACCCACGGACACCCTCACGATGGAACTACGAGGTCTAGTTGAGAGGTGATTTATCCAATTTTACGAAAAATGTCACGAGTATCGATGAAACCGATAACAAAGGACCTTGTCTTTCAGACAACTGTACGAGTTTTGGGTGTCGGCAACGACTGGACTAGGCGAAGGCGAATCGACCACCATAGTGACCCAAACTACGAATACCAGAGGTTTGACGACTCTGCTAGAATTAACCTAAGCTATCCAGTCTTGGATCGTTTGACTAAATCCGATCAATTCTTTTCAAAGCTCCAGCCAGAGTAGCGTCGTTCTCGCAACTGCTGAGAAGAGCGATCAAATCGTCTATCACATTGTCGTGTCTGGTGGTTGGGAATCCTACACCGAGGCCTATATGGACCTATCGGAACGGTCAGGTTTCCACTGGCCGACATTACGAGCTGACTGCCGACGGTCACCTCAATATTCGTGGTTAGTTTAACGAACAAGCGATTAATACAAATCATTGGCTACGTAGATTATTAGATCTACCGGAAAGTCTTCCGTCCGTTCCGTGTACAAGTTTCAACGACTATGCGCATATTCGTTAGAAACGATACACAAATTGCAATCATCCTGGCAAAATGTCATAAATAACGATAAAAATGATATCATTCAATAAAATATATTCGAAGTACGAGAAACTTATTATTTCGTGTTATTCTAAAACCGGACAGAAATTTCCGGTAGACCTAATACTTTGTCAAGTCGTACCACGAACATTTCAAAGCGAAACTATCTGTTCTTTAGGATTAGAGCAATCGGTGGCTGGAAATTATACGTGCTCGGCTAGCAACCTGTTCGGCGACGATTCCATAACATACACTCTGGTTGTGGTGATGCCGCCTAAAGCACCGACGTTGGAACTGCAATATACTACAACGAATAGCATAAGGCTTCGATGGAGTCACCCTAACAACGGCGGTGCTACTATTCAAGGTACACAACAGAATCTAGGTACTGTGACTGATGCACTCTAACCGATACCGATGTAACGAAATGGAACTACGAAGCACTACCATCTAACACGGTCTCTGCATCTTTCGTTAGGTTACGTGTTAAGTTACAAAAGGGACCAAGGTGGCTGGGAAGAAATTGCGTTGTCGCCGGAACAGACAGAGTTCATTTTGTCAGGGTTAAAGTGTGGTTCTTCGTATTTGGCGCACTTGACCGCGCATAATCGCGTGGGAACTGGAGACCCGAGTCCTCTGATAAGCGCCACGACCAAAGGAACTGGTAATTTTAAGTCTCCAATTCCAAGTCCAAAATCAATAGAAGTTACAACAAACAACGCCCGCGAATGTCTTTAATCTAAAATATTGTTCGCAGCACCTCTGTTACCAAAAGAAAGGGACATCATCTCCGCCAACGGCACGACCGTGAAACTAAACCTCCTTTCTTGGCCAAGCGGCGGTTGTCCTATCCAATACTACACGGTGGAGTATCGTAGACGCGTCGGCACCGAACCATGGATTTTAGTAGCGAGTCGCGCCACGGAAAATCTAATCATAAGAGACTTGAAGACAGCGTCTTGGTACAGTTTGCGACTGACTGCTCACAACGACGCTGGATCGACCCAGACGCAGATGGAGTTCGCGACGACCACCCTCAGTGGCGTCAGCATAGGTCCTCCGAACGACCTGATCATGGAGGACGACGTGAAGAAGGCTATACCGAATCAGAAGGTGCTCTACGTCGTCGTGCCTCTCGTCTGTGCCATCGTGCTCGTCATATCGGCTGCTATTTTGGGATACGTGATGCTGAAACGCAGCGGAAGGTGGGTTCGTTGTCGTTCATCCTTCCGAAGATGCGTACGATGAGATGTTTCTCTTTCAGGGCAAATTATTTAGGGGAGATGCTCCCTGGACAGCAACAGAACCAGCCATCGGGTCTGGGACTGGTTCAACAACAACAGCATCAGCAACATCACCACCTGTCCAGTTGCATGTCGACAGTGCAGAAATCTACCGCGGAACGCGATAACAGACGGAATCATCAGGTCTATACCAGTTCGCCGGTGAAACAGGAAAACCACAAGTCCAACGACCATGGATCGGGTATTCAGAATTACAATTCGTTATTTTCAGACGATAGCTTTAGAACCCAGAGCTATCTAAATGTATATACTGTAATCGATCATACGTGGTTCCCTTTGCTTTTAATTAGAGTTACAAAATAGTAACAATATTCACTATTTGATATCGCTGTATCTATCACGCAAGAATAAGGTGTACGTTTCGAAAGACTAAACTACACGTACATGTACGGTTAAAATACTCGGGAGAGATGTTAAGAGTAAAGTGTACGTTTTCGTTCGCAGAAATGTACGAGATAAGTCCTTACGCTACGTTCAGCGTTCCTGGAAGAGAAAATCGTTCGGTGACTACAGCCACCCTCGACTACACGATGCAGTTCAAAACGTTTGGACATCTAGAGAACGAGGACATAAATACCATCGACTACGAGAGGTCCAGCGTGGAGTTTGAAAGGTAACTGTTTTCTTTCGACCTTTCCAGCTTCCCATCGTCGCGTGCATGTATCGAATCCAATTAAGTGTCTCGTTCCGAGTTTGACATTCCGTTCCGTACCCTCTTCTCTGCCTCTTTCTGGTGTTCTTTCACGCGCAGGTCTAAAACGCCAAGGTGGCACAAGCAACGATACTTCCCGAGCATCGCGGAAGCCGAGAGCAAGATGCGCTCCAGCCGACAGGGTTCTGGGAGCGACACGTCCGGGAGTCCTTGCGGAGAATGCGCCGGACCTAGTTACAGGGTGCCAGTGAAACCTTGCAGAGGTGAACAAATCTCTCGAATCATTCTTAATCCGTGATTATTCTTAATCTCGCGTAGTTTCTTTTTCTTTTATTTTTCCGATCGTTTAATCGACCGACTCGTTTCGCAGATGTGTTTTCACGAGGCGTGGAGTCGAGTACAGAATCCAACAACGAAGGTTCACCTTCGCTCGCGAGACGACGAAGCCGACAGCCGAGCCGGTCCACTCGCAGGTAGCCAAGGTTTGTTTGTTTCCACATAGCACTCAGTCCTGATTTTACTCGATATTAATACCGTATCACGGTCTTATCGGTCTCGTGCCGATGCAGAATGAGTTATGGAAAAATGTGAACTCTGGAGAAACCGGGAACCACTGTTAAGAAGCAGACCTTGCATTCTTAGACAGCGATGATGCTGATCCAGCAACAAACCGGGATGCTACATTTTTCTACTAACGACAGATACTGCTGCAAAAATTGTAAAAAAAAAAAAAAAAAAAAAAAAATTGTTTGGTCAACCAGCCGAGAAACGAGCCGAACATCGATGCAGAAAGAAAATATATTTGATTCCAGGAAATTAATTTGAACTGACCGAACAATTACCAGTGACAACGATAGGAGCGAACGACGAGAAGTTGATTAGAGATCAGTTGAAATTAATTTCCAAGCTCGTTTGGATTCCGATAACGGCGATCAAATCTTTCACGTGCTTAGCGTTAATCATTCATTCCCCTAAGACGTTTTTCTCTGATCTTATTGTGCGTAGTTCGGTGGAGGACATGACGTTGTTGCCGCCAAGCGGGTTTAGCGACAGCCGCGAATTGAGCGACGTAGAATGTGACCGTGACCGTGATCGTGACCGTGAGCGTGACCGTGACCGTGATCGCGACTGGCAAGGTCTGTCAGCCGGGACCCGCCACGGCGGCAGCTTGGGTAGACTGCCGATCGAGGCCGTCGAATCTATGCTCGCTAGGTATCGACACGAACCTCCGTAGACCGTAGTAAGCTAACACGTTGAGATCCATTTCTTATTGATCTTTAAACCTAGGAGGACTATCGGTCAAAAGATAATCAAGGAAAGGTTAATAATCGCATCACACGCGTTATCAAAGCAATATAGGACATCTCAACCGTACGAACGATTTCTTTCAATTACGTTCACCTTCTCTTCGTCTATGCAGTTAATTAAATTAACCCTCGAAATGTCTTCATTACCAAAAGATGTCCGGTAATAGAACACGACAGAAGTCGTCCTAGGATTACAAGAAGTTACACCAATTAATATATTCGTATCAATTAACTCACGGAAATGAAATTTAGTTTCACACCATACGTAAAATACCAACCACCTATATATGTGTATATATATAATCCACCGTAGAAGTTTTAAACACCGATTAGAACACTATAGCTGCGAGAGTTTAACTCGAATGGTACAAAATTTCTCTGATTCCGAAATTACCATTTCCTATTACAAAGATAATATTTCTTAGCGATAGCGCGATACGAATCGGTGTTAACAACCTTTCCGTACAACTTCGTTTCCAGGTACCAACAAAGGAAAGAACAAGAGAGACAAGAGTTCACTATACACGTATGATCGAGATCTAGCAATTTCAATGGGAATCTTGGCAGTACGATGTAAACGGAATAATAAACTGTTGTCGATTGCCTAAGCGTTTTGTAGGATGCCAATGGACGAATGCGAGTCTTTGAATACCGACGAAATGTAAGATCGTCCAGTGAACGTGTTAGTGCGAAAGAGCGATTCGATTCTATCTGGCGACGTTTGCTCGCCAACGGTGTTCCAAGGACCAACGCACGAAGCAATAGGACGGAAATGAAAGTACGACGAACGCTTAGGTGTCTTAGAATCCCGTCACCAGAAAAGAGGACGTTGCACCGCTTGAACGACTCATCGGGATGAGTCTGCGAGAACAGTTGGAACGCAAGGAAAACGAGTCAATTTAGCGATGGATAACGAACTACACTCCAGTATAATCGTCTACTGTATAATATTAATCTCGCGTATCGTTAGTCACGCTGTTATTAAAGGTTCTATAGCAGGGCTGGGGCTACTTGTCCAACTTTTCTTCCGATACGAACAATAATACTCGAATACTCGACTATTCAACTAATTTAATACCAGTCGAGCACTTGGGTATACGAATACTGTTTCGCGCACCGATCGATCACCCGGATATTCGTGATAATTGAACAGCGCAACTTGGACTGCAAATGAAACGTCCGACAAATAGTTCCAGTCCCATTGTATAATTGATCCGGCCGCGAAGAGTAAATCGCGAAGCGAACATCGAGAATGGCCGCACAAAAGACCACCCTTCGAAAAATTTCAACAAGTAAATACGCATGGGAAATCTTGAGACGTCGCTCGACATCGAGACAATTTCAGCTTAAGACGAAGTGTCGCCAATTGTAACAATATTCCTAATTATCGGCATTAACGAGACGCGACTGCGCGTTTCGACGTCCAACTCGACTGATTCTGTCGATAATCTTGTTTCGACGATCAAACGGTCACGTCGAGGCACGCAGTTTCGATCAGAGAAGAGGACTTGTGATCGAGACAGAGTATAACAGTAAGGTGTATATAATATACATGTACGCGTCATATTTAGAGGGCGAACTGTTTATCGAGATAATAGAGCGACCTCGATCGTCGACTAACGCCAAAGATAATTTTTAAGTGTCGCGCGTTATTTCCGATCGCGCTACGATGCGCGAGCCGTTTTGTAAAATAGCCTGTAAAACAACGCCTCCCCGAGGCAAAACTCGGATCGATCGATCGAGGAGGTTTTACAACGACCGATCCACCGAGTTTCGAAATTTGTCCGTTTAACCGGACTCGTGCTCCTGTTTTCGTCGCGGCGAGAGACCGAGGCCAATTAACTACGCTTACGCTGATTTCTGCCAACCAAAATTTACGGTTCTCTAAGACTAATTAATTCAAGGCTACCGCCTTGATTACGATAGGCAAACGAGGTATCGATCTACATCGTTCGCGATTCGAGCGTATATTCGGAAACGAGGGCATACCTGGTCTATTTTCTCGAAAACAAGAGAGAAACAAAGACTCGTCCGTGCATTATCGAATCGTTTTCAATCGAGGATTCATTTTTTCATAAGAGAATTTCTATTTCTATCGGAAATATCAAACAGACTGGATCGCGCGTTTTAGAAACTAAACTATACGGCACCCGATACCGCAACGTTGCCAGGATATTACTGCGGTATCGGGTGTCGTATAGAAAACCTCCCGCAAGAATAATCGATACGTGCAACAATTAAAGGTGTTTGGGACTAATCTATAGGAGATTGCCGAACTCGACTGCATTATATCGATACCCTAATTTAATGTTAACCGATAAACTGCCAAATCAGCATTATTTCAACTTCCTATGAAAGTTCGCTAGAGTATATCTTCGATCTCCGAAGTTCCTCCCGCGCTAACGCTACACTTAATAATACGTGTACTTAATGTATAACGAAAGTTCTTCCAATGCCATTTAAATTTATACGGAACTTTTAATCATCTTGTGCGTCTTGTTATTGAGGTGCGCAACGTACGTACGCTAAGTTACGAATTAAACGAATAACACGTACCAAAGAGGCAAAAAGCCGCGTGGCAAATTGAGAATTTAGACAAAGGATATGCAGAGTATGCCCTCTTACGAGATAATTTATTATACAAGGTAACTGCGTGCTTAACATGTACAGATACGATGTGTAAATTCCACGAAGATTGAATCTATGCACCAATTTAAGCACGAGAACAGCGATCTGTATGATTTCTAGGAAATTTTTGTCATAGCCAGAAATCGTGATCGTAGTTAGAAGAAATTCGGACGACAAAATTAGGAAAATGTTTCTTTCTTTTTTTTTTTTTTTCAAGCGTGCGTGTACGAAAAACGCGTGCATGTGTGATTGCGTGTGATATATAGGAACTCATCGCCGTACCACCGCTACAGCGAACGAGCCAACTGTTTGTACATGAGAATCGTGAAACTTAGACTTTATGTATCATATCCTCGTATAAGTATCCGTGAGCAAACTAGATGAATTAATCATCGTCCGTTATGTTTAACATGAAAAGATTAAATAAACAAACCAATCGAACGTCGTATCGAAGTGTCAAACTTTCAACGGATATGCTAAACTCAGCTTGTTAATAAAGAAAGACAGACATTTATCCCGTGTAATATCATTTTGCAACCCTACACATGATTCCTCCTTACTTCTTGCTAATTACAAGACCGAACAATTCTGCGTTCTTTTGCACTCCCTGTATCAGGATAAATAAATAACAAATATTTTTAGAGACGATCACACGAACGACACTATTACTACTGTTCCCTTTATTCGATCGTTTATTATTTTTCTGCAAATAATTTATTTTTCATTTGAAAAATTATATTTTTTGAAAATCCTTTGAGCTACGTCCTCACTTTCTCTGCTTTACTTTCTTTTAAATAATTTCAAGTAATTTAAAAAACTCCGCTACTATACACGCGCATGCGGTCCACATCTTAGTTAGGTGAACTTTCCCACGCGGCGCTACTATGCGCGAGATCTCTTGTGTCTCTTGCTGTCTATTGTTTTTTTTACGCGAGCACGTGGAATTCTTCTACAACTTGTAATTTGTCAATGTAGTTTTCGCATTTTTAGTTGTATTAAAATCACATCCAAAAATGGTTGTAATAGGAAAGAAAAAGGTATGTGTCAAAAGTTCCTACATTTCTATTACACTTGATCGTATTAAACCAACGGAGGTTATGTTATGACAAAAATCAATTTGAAAAATTATTATTAAATGAATGTTTAAATTTGCAGTATCAGGCTGGAGAGGGAGCGCAATTTATGTCAAGGAAGGCTGCTCTGAAAAAATTGCAACTTTCCTTGAATGATTTCCGTAGATTATGTATATTAAAGGGCATATACCCAAGAGAACCACGTAATCGTAAAAGAGCTCAGAAAGGCGAGCCTGGTATCAAAACGTTGTATCACAAAAAGGACATTCAATTTTTGTTACACGAACCTATCATTTGGAAATTACGAGACTACAAGGTACGTTGTATTCAAATTGACATTTCGATGTTTACGTAAAGGATTATAAGTTTCTAATGGAATGGCATTCTTTTAGATATTTAATAAAAAAGTTGCAAAGGCAAAAGCATTGAGAGACTTCTCAAATATGAAGAGATATTTAAACAATCATCCCACTTTAAAATTGGATCATATTGTCAAAGAACGTTATCCAACATTTATAGATGCTCTCAGAGATTTGGATGACTGTTTAACACTGTGTTTTTTATTCAGCACATTTCCATCTCTTCGTCATGTACCTAGAGATCAGTCGTTATTATGTAGAAGATTGTCAATTGAGTTTTTACACGCTGTTATTGCTGCTAAGGCACTGCGTAAAGTATTTGTATCAATTAAGGGATATTATTATCAGGCTGAAATCAAAGGACAATCGATCACTTGGATTGTCCCACATCACTTCTGTTTTGAGCCACAAGCAAAGAATGATGTAGACTTCAAAATTATGTCTATATTCGTAGAATTCTATATTACACTGTTAGGCTTTGTTAATTATAGGCTTTATCATACACTTAATTTGTATTATCCACCAAAACTTGCTACTAGTGAACATAATGAAAAATCACTCGCGGATGAGGACACATACGTCTCAGAGAGGATAAGTGCATTAAATATACAATTAAATAGTCTAGATCCTTCTGTGCAGAATGCAGAAGATGAAGACTTAGAGATGGACCAATTTACAAACGAGGGTGATGTCACAAAATTGGAAGAAGCTAGGATAGAGGTAGAAAAAGTTAAAAAGTTGAAGACGCTGTTTAAAGGCTTAAAAGTGTTCTTAAATAGAGAAGTGCCCAGGGAACCATTGGTTTTTGTTTTGCGTTGTTTTGGGGCCGAGGTGTCTTGGGATAAATTGCTTTTCATCGGAGCAACGTTTGACGAAAGCGACGAGACGATAACTCATCAAATAGTAGACAGACCTAGCATGGACAAACAATACATCTCTAGGTATTACATTCAACCACAATGGGTTTTCGATTCGGTCAATGCTAGGGAACTTTTACCAGTAGAAAAGTATTTAATGGGCTGTATACTTCCGCCTCATCTTTCTCCGTTCTCGGACAGTCGTCACGATGAAGCTTACATTCCACCAGAGGAACGTAGTACTACAGATCCTGGATTCAAACTAAACGATGGTATGTTTTTTGCATTGATCATATAAAATATTCTAATATACCAGTAATGGTAATTATAATCAATAATCATTCGCCAGAGGATAGCGAGTCTGACGAGGTAGCAGAAGAAGACGAAGCGAACGAAGAAGATTCGAAAGAGGCGTTAGACAAGGAAGTGGCGGAAGAAGGAAACGAAGATAATGACTTAGAGATGTCAGAGGCGGATAAAGAAAAACGACGAGAACGATTACAAAAGGTTGGTTATCATCGTTAGAAATATACATTGTTAGGAAGTTTGCCGTGATATTGTTTCATTACCTGTATATTCGTTAATTGCAGAAAAAGGAAATGAAGGTAAAAAGCGGAGCGGTAACGAAGGAAGATCCATGGGAAAAGAATCGACAGGAGAGGCAAGAGTACCGGCTGCGAGAACGGATGATCAAGAAAAAGCACCGGAACTTGTACAGGAGTATGATGAAAGGTCGGGAAGAGAGAGCGAAAGAAGTGCGACTGCTTCGCAAGAAGAGGCGACTCCATGACGCTGCCGAAAAACAAAAACGCAAAGAAGAACGGAAGCAAAGGAAAGCTAAACCCACTGGATAAGAATGACTAATAAAAAGAAATATAATTGACAATTAAATGAATCACTTAATTCCTTTAAAACCTATATACAAATTTTCAGATGTTATTATCGCCTCGATTTATATTCTTACTAACCTTCTTTTCTAAACTTTTGCACTCTCACAACTTTTCATGTTGGTTCCCGATATTTTCGCTCAAATGAATAGCCATCTAGTGGTGAACATGCCGAACTATTTTTCGAAGTTTGGTCAGCGCCTCTATCGGGAAAACGCTCAAGTTTGTCCTCAATAGTTCTTATTTTTACTGCTAGATGGCGCTATTAGCAGTGTTATTTACCGACATGATGGTAATGTATCGACAGGTCGGTAAAACACACGGTAAACAGCGCCATCTAGAAGTGAGGAAAGGAACTATTGAGGACAAACTTGAGCGTTTTCCCGATAGAGGCGCTGACCATACTCCGAAAATTAGTTCGGCCTTTTCACCGCTAGATGGCGACACAATTACCCGCGGGAAATTCGAATGTCTTTTTATTTAATTATATAAATGCTTCATTAGAAGCATTTGAAGCTACAATTGAACAGTTTAAGAGTTGTTTTCGTATAAAGTAATACGTTCTTCAATTTATTATTCACTGGCGACCGGTCTCGGCAAAAGCAATGTTGAATTTTCTACCAAAAGTTATTTCTCAACTAGATTCTTACAACATCTCCTTATGTATGACATTGTTCGTTTTTTGTCTCGATATCAACACGAAAAAATGTTGTTTCGACGCGAAAAGACGTACAGTTATCCATGAAAAATATATTCTCCGCTTAGATCAACTCCAACCACCATAACGAACTCGAACCATAGACACAAAGATGAAGTATATAACGATTCATCGCATAAATCATCCGAAGATTTGATAGCGGAACTCGACGACTTTCTCGACGGTCTTAGGTACAGTTATGCAGTAATGGAGAGATACCTTTAATCCAGTCCTCCCACTTATCGGGAGCCTACGCGTACGACGATCCTGATCTCTACTTTTCCACCGAAGGACTTTGAAGGCCAGACTGCCCACACACGCTAGCCTACGCGATTCATGCTCCCACGAAAAGTCGTTCCTCGCGGTGGTCTTTCGAGCCTGATGGTCTTGCGTGTAAAAAGAAAAAAATGAAATGAATCTGCACGTTCGATGGACGTAGTACAACCACCCCGAAGGTCGTGCATTGATCTCGAAGCGATTCGAACACGGATTTGCTCTTTATTATGGGGCCCGTCTCGGTTGCCTGATCGCTAACGCGTCTTTGATTAGCCCCGTGGCTTTCGCTAGACGAATTATCATCGAAGGACAAACCCATTTGAAGGCGAATAAATTACCGTCGATGCATCCGGTCGATTCGCGTACCGTTCCCGCATCACCTTGAACATCAAACATCGGAATCGGATACCAACCCACGGAATCGCGAGTCTGACATTATCTTTAATAGCAACTATTAACTTTTGACTTAGCACACCTTAGCACTTTCTTGTCCACCTTTACTCTTTTGAATTCTACGGTGTAATATTCGATGCTCAAGTATAGAGCATTCGTGGAGCGCAGAATACCATTCGAAATTTCAGGCCTCTTCGTTGGAGGTTACTTGGTCCTTTTTGGAACTTTTCTTGGAACAATTCTTGCACGGTTCCAAAGTTATACCATTTAATATCACGCGATTCCTGTCTGCACATTTTACAAGGACTCATGGTGAATAAGGACACTTACGTGTTAATGGCTTGTTGGAACGAGACACGGAAGTGTAGGTGGGCGATACTTGCCGTCCACTCGAAGTTTTTTCTTGTCAACGATCCCTCCATGGCTACAGTAAAAGCAAAAGTACGTCGCGAATCGCTCATACAGCGAAAGTAAAGGATCGCCCCGTTACTCGTCGGATTCCTCCACGGTCGTTGCTGCAATTTTCACTGCTGGTCCCGGGTCCGACTTCAATTTCGATTCGAGACACGAACAAGTCGACGTATTCCGTGGCTCTATTGGCGATCGAACTGATAAATCACTCGCGACAAGTTTTTATAGTCCATCCGTGAAAGTAGAAAATCATGGAAAGTTACTATCGTTCTCGCGATCTCCCTAAAAAAATATTTCTTTCTAAATCACCTACTCCTTATCTAGAATAAGTAGCCATCGGTGCGAACCGGCAGGATACATTTAAATATAATTGCGAAAAGTTGAGAGTAAACGGCCAGCAGAGAATCGCGGCGTGGTTGCGCAACCCTTGAGCGCAGAAGTGAATCAGCGTTGAGTCAACTAATTTAGCACAGTTCGAAAAATCGTTATCCGATCGAGTAACCGACGAATCGTATCGCGTTGCGTAAAAAAAAACAGGTTCAATTCCGACGGCAAGGTCGGCGATCACTTCACGCCTGTTTCTGAAAATCGCCATTGTCTCGGGGATACGTACCTCACAGGATACATGGGGTCTATCGATTAAGTTCTGTCAACATTCGTTAGGTACCTCCGGCAGTGCACTTAAAAAATGTTTTAGACAAAAGTTTATCAGGTCTTGCTGATTGGTCGACCCTGTAATAAAATTTCATGTTTCTTTAATATTCTCATCTGTAAAAGAATTTTAATATGGTGAATCCAATGCTAAGATAGACGAGAAATGGAGCCTTCCAGTTCCATGGAAAAGATACCCAGACATCGCGCGGGTTTCCAGTTGGCAGCACGAACCCAGGCATACCTTCGAAGCACACCTTGTACCTACCAAGCCGAGCCCGTCCCGGACTAGTATAGGTAACGGGTTCGTGGGGGCACGCGTTCATTTCGTATTCTTTTCGACGATGCGTCATCCGCCTGGCCAACTGCGGATGGCTTCGATGCCGGCCCATGGCGATCGGTTGCTCGATCAAGTTACAAAAGCTCGACCCGTCGGGCACGCAACCACCTTGTAAGTAGTCGTGGACATCTTGTACATTATTTTTTTCACGGGGACGGTTCACGGCACCCTGGGATGACGAAAACGAACGGCGACACCGTTCGTGGGGGCTGGCCCTTCTGAAATAAATACGTGTCCCTTAAGTACCTCGATCTTCGAGATCTCGACCACCTTTTTCTTTCGATTTTTATCATCCTCGCTATACCTGACGTCTTCCTTCGCAGGAAACGCGTGACACTGCATCGCAACAGCGGCGTGAGTTGGTTTTTTTAAAAATTAAGTTTCTCGTCGGTAAAACTGAGACAAAGGTAAAAACTGGATTCACGATTCGAGTATTTCGGTTTCGCGGAAGGTCGAGAGCACCTTGGACAGGTTGCGAAGATCGATGTGTAGAGACGCGTTGGCCGAACCGCGGGCGAAACGTTCGATCGAAACGCCGACTAATGTCGTCGAGTGTCGCGGTAATTGACCAATTTGCAAACGTGCCGGGGCACGTGTATCCCCTAGCGATGCGAACGATCGCCGATCCGTTGATTCATCGCATTACATCACAATGCGACCGCACGCTTCGCGAGCCCGCGTGACACGCGATAATGCACATTTTCCGTCGGTCCGCGTGCAACAGGAATTCCTAGATCGGTTGGAGGTCGTGCACGCCGCCGTCGTCCCGCGACGCGCAATGTACAGCTTCTGTCTAAAAATAGAAAAAAAAAAAGTGAGCAACTTAGTATAATTTAATATAACGAAATGATATAATTTAAATATGTGATTTTGAAGATTCCAAGTCTTGAAATGGATACGGAATTGATACGGAAACATGCAGGAGACATTTAATTAAACGAAAGTGTAGTTAATAATTTAGTCATTAAACGTGATATCGCATATAACATCGCACTGTTAAAAGGATTTAGTTTTTTGAAAATTATATTATTCTTTATTCAGCTAAATTGCTAAGGTAAACACACCGTACGCTATCGGCGGTAATTGCACGTTCGAGTGGATTTCCCGGGTCTCTGACGAACATAACTGCGCGAAGAAAAGCATTTCGGCTGATTTACGGAATAGTCGTATCGCGCTATTGCTCGTTCGATTCGTTTCATTGAACGAGCCTCGCGAAGTCTAATGAAAAACCATAGGCGCGCGACGCGTTTTCGCGTGGATACTTCGAACGACAATAACATTCAGTACTAGCTATAATAATACGTCTTTATTATCCATACGTGGCGCGTAGCGGAATAAAATGAAAAAGAAAATACCAGAAATTAACCGACAGGTTTCGGTAACAGGAAATACGCTGCTATTAAATTCAATCCTGTAGGAGTTTAACTAAATATTATCTCATGGTTGAAGAAGAGTATACGGACGTTGACGACGTCACTTTTATGTTTCACTACCATCCATTTCAATGTATCGATATAAACATTTCCAGACAGCGAGCTATATTGCCAAAATAGCAAGTAGATATACTTAAGTTAGAGATGTCGAGTTGACTCGGCGATCAAGAGTTACACTTTAAGTTACTTACACGTTAAATTTGATCCCATAACTAGTTTCAATGTAACGACCGGCATGGAGGGTCCGGTCACGAAGCCTTGATCGAATTTCTTGAAAGCTAACTGCACGTCGACGTGGATGCATCAAGACGTAACCCAGTCGTTTAAGACGATTCGAATCTGCAATTACCAGGTAACAACAACGAGGAACGTTTAATCGAACGAGGAACGCTGCGTCACGCGATCTTAAACTTCATTAGATGGACTTTTTCATCCGTTGCTAACTTAATAAACGCGATCAAAGTTTCTTTTTCACGTCGACCAAGGCAGAGCGCGGATGAAAAGCCAGAGCTCGTCGCGGAGACATCGACGCCTGGGCAAGCGCGACACCCTGGCTGGCATTGAAATCACCCGAATTAAGCGATCTTCCCTCGGAACTCTTCTCTCGGCGTTTATTTCCAAACTTTTTACTCGAATAGAATTCGCGTCGAGTGTTTATCGAATTTCAATTAATTTAAAAACATATTTTTAACACTCGAGACGCGAAGAACGTTTACGGCAGAAAATTCGCTTAATCATTGTCCGAGGCAACGACCTGCGAAGCAATTAAACACGTGAAAAACCACGTCGGACCTAGCATATATTTTGCGTACCATTAATCAGCGTGACGTTGTTTTCAGCGAGATCGTAGGGCGTACATGGCACTTCTTGCTTCAAACGAACGGTCGCGCATCTTTATCGCGATGGAGCATCGATTATCTAATGCCGTAATAACCTTGATTACGTAATTACCCCTTCGCTGGTACCGAGGCATCATTCACCGTTTACTACACTTTTTTTCCATGAAATAACGATCCTCTGTGCTCGATCGCAAAAACGGAACCCGCAACATTTTCATCGTCGCGAATCCCATGAACATCAAACACGTTCTTCCTGGCGATGGAATAGAATCGTGTGAGTTGAGATTCCATTGAAGATATGTATATCGACTAGTCCTATTTACCGATTATTAGTTTAAAAGTAACCGTGTCAGAAGTTTGCGTAATTTCCAATCGCTCTGACCCAGTGGACAATATTATTGTCGTTATTATTCGTTTCAAAACACATGCCAATATTGTTGCTTGGCTTCTTATCCACGCAATTCTGACAGGTTGACCTCGAGTTCTCTGCTCAAATGACACCAGACCTATGTCAACAGGAAAACTACTCGCCAAGCCACTCCTTTTCTTTGATCCCTATCGTTAACTTAAAAAAAAAAAAAACAACAATCTTTCTTCATCCGTTGAAATGACGCTTTCTCCGAAATCAATGCCGTTCTGGAACGTTTATATGACGTTGGATACTTTCAATCCGATGCGTTACGACGTACCATGTGGGCAGTCCGAACGTTGTCGCGCGCCTCCCACGCAAACGCCATCGCATTTCGCGCCAAATGCAGCGTCGATATCATCCTTTTCGACAAAAAAAGAAAAAAGAAGAGAAAAAAAGGAACAGGAACTGCGAAAAATTCCACGGAGAAGGCGCCAGACACATATTCCGAAGCAGCCACGTCAGGTACCAATACGCGGTTATTCTTTCCGATAGGAATTACTAATAAGCTAATTAATTTTCCTTATTCGAAAGAATTTCTGGTATAACGTTCGACCATTTCCTTCTCAGTTCTCTTATACCCAGTAACCGATCGAATCTAATTTAATTCTAAATAAGAATTTCGCCTATTACCGTTTACAGGATAATAACGCCGCTTGTCCTTCCCTAATTAAATTTCACCGCTCGTTTTCCCGGTCTTCGACGCGACCGTCAATTTCCATAGGGATATCATCGAAGTCCACGTATCCAGCGAAGCGTGACGAGACCACGTCTCGTGGCGGAGGAGATTAGGACGTTATTAGATCGTAGCACAGGTTCCGAGGACGACCGTTTTAAGGATACTCGCCGGAGATGGCCTGGAACAGGAATACCGAGTATGACGTAAGCGCCCAATCTGCACGCGAGTGCGCGCACACCTGGATCCACCGAGTGTCGGTGACTTCACCGACACATTCGTTCGATCACCACTGCAAATAACCAATGCGAGGCGGTTCAAGCGTTTCCTCGCTCGCGACAGTTCGTCCAGCTGCTGTCGCTGGTAAAACTCGCAACAGTCGACTCTGCGGTACCCGAAAAATGGTACACAAGGTCTATCCGTTTTTTATTTATTGCATATTTTGTTTCGCGAGGTAGATCTTGAAAAACAGTAGCTCAACATCGGTGGACGAACCCTCACCTTGGAAGACAGAGTGAGTCTGCCGATGATTAAACATAGAAAAAGAATCATCGGACGCTTGTTTACATTCGTACACCTTTTGACATTTCCCCGAGGCTCGAATTGGACGGCCAACCACCTACAGCTTCGCAGAAGAGCTCGCGTCCAGCGGGGGAACCGCGAAATCTCCGTATAACGCAACGTCGACGTTGCGCAATCGTCGTTCCATCGAGGATGAACAATGCGATCCCGCGAACGCGAAGCGTACCCTTTTAATCGGACGAAATCGTTTGGTATCGCAGCGTGATCGTAGGCTCGCGGAAACCAGAGCCTCCGACCAGGTCTCATGGATCGTTGCCCGATGCTTCGGAAGATTGCATCGTTGGGCTCCATGGATCGTTGCGCCGATCCACGGAAGGAGAAATTCAAGGGATCTCGGCGGGAATCGTTATGCGTCGAGCAGCTCGAGCGACGTTAACGCAGCGCCCGGAGACGCTCAGGTGGAACAGGAAGGACGAAACCGGAGACTGGATAGCCCCGAGGATTTCGGAATGAATCTCGTCTGGTATTTCGCCAGAGGTGAAACCTACGCAAATGTTTGGTCTCGTCGATAGAATAGTTAGCTCTGAAGCGACGTTTAGCACTTTCATCCTTGTCCACGGAGGATTCTATGGACGTTACTTGAACGATGCGCGAGGACATCTGTACGTTGGGTGTCCCGTGGCAATTAGACGATAAAAGCACCGTACAGCGGTTAGGTATCCTAGTTGAAAAATTAGTGCTCCGTTAAACGAGCTGCACCGGAGTTAGATGAATCGAGTATGGCAGCCAGCGGGTGGATTAAATCAGTTCGGTTAGACGAAAGAAGCATTCGGTTCCCTTCACGCGATTTAGCGCTTTGCGTAGAACTGCGCTCCATACTCCATACTGCGTAACATCCGGAGTCTATTTCTGAACGCGCTCCTCTTTCCACCAAAGGCCAAAGGCAGGATTTGTCGAGGTCGTATACTTCAGCTCCGATATTATGACAAGGACGTTTATTCTCGTGCTCATTATACCGTTGAAGTTTTCAATAAACGCCAGGGTGCCAACCCAATAGAACCGAAAGCAGTAATTAACGTCTAGTAGATTAAGCCAAGTTATCATCCGACTGTCCATGGAACGGAAGAGGCACGGCGAGGAATACACGCGTTTCGCCGCGACTCTAATGACACCTATATACCTGGCTAGAGTACACCGGTGTCGCTGAACCCCGGCGCCTCGAGGCGTTTCACAGGCGGAGGCCGCTAAGAGAAGAATCCACGGACGTGCAGCTACACGTACATATATATACTTTGCACCAGTACGCTTAATCTACAGCCTGCCGCGGCAGCGTCGATTCATAGAGACCAGCGTTACGCTGCCAGCGTAGAAACGCGCCGCGTCACCGAGAACGCGGTTCGTTCGACGTCTACATTGATTTGTGATCACGAAGACCGGAAGAAAAACCCGTGGTGGGACTGGCCGCGGTGCGCGACGATGGATCCCAGAGGCGAAGGAATTTCAAACTTGTCCCTCGGTGCACGACGCGCGCGCGGATCTACATAAGATTCGCGTACCACGGAAAAATGTATCGGCATATATCGCTTACACGCATTCCCATCCCCATGAATTATTCATGAATATATTCGACGAGCGAAGCTAGACTCGTTACAGAAGACGCGCCGATGGGATTTAGTTAGGTGTGAACTGGTATTTCGAGATGGTTGAACATCCACTTCATGCTCTGACGATCGCTGTCGTGTACGATTTCGCTCCTTCGATGGCTATGTCCACATCAAATCGACTCACTCGAGCACCGTTTTCGTTACACGACATTTCTAGAGATGGACGATTATTGGGAATATTTAGCGAACCACTTGGGAACCAATGTGAAATTATCGTTCAAATTAACGTATAGAAACGTTATACTACGTTTCAATTATATCGCCGCGCTCGACGACATTTGCAGAGCTGAACGATCACGGGGAATATTTATCAAACCTCTTGGAGCTAAATGATTCTATGCGTAGAAATATCATACATAAATATTTTATATTTCCTTGCATCCGATAGAGGAAAAAGCTTGAATTCGCTTATCCGCGATGAACTTTGGCGAACGTAACGTCGAAGCCGCCGTGAAATTCCGGAAAGACCTTAGAGCACGGCGGGTTTCGATTGACCTCTAGTAACAGGATCATCTGTCCTCTAAGATACTTAACCCACAGCTAGCTATGCGGAGCCGGTACGCTTTATAGAGGCATTCACACATGACCACGAGCAGCTAGGGAGATTGGTTCCACGCGCTGAGCTCCTCGACGTTCTCTCGAACGACCTTTTGTCGATGTTTTTCGTGGATGGCCGTTTGCAAAAAATAAATCTACCAGAATCAAAGAATAAATCTTTCTACTTCGAACTTAAACCGTGTTAAACTGTGTCGCGAGCTTAAAATGGTTAAGAACCACTGTTGCAGAGGCTTTCACACACGGGTCCGCGAGTCAGCGATGGAGATTGGTTCCAGGCGTTGAGCTCTCCGGAGTTCGCGCGCCGTTCGAGCGGCTCCGCGCGGTTCCAGGTCTGCCGTGGGAGTGAGCCCGAGCAGGTAGGAGCGATTCGGTCGTTCCAGGTGCGAAAGAGAGAGGGAAGGTGCACCGCGATCCGCGGGGCGATGGGGGAAGGAAAGCCGCGAGAGCAGGAGTTCGTCGAAGGAAAAGGAGAGGGAGGGAGAGCCAGGGAAAAGAGAGAGGCAAGTCGACGAGAGAGCGAAGAGAAGGATCGTCGACCAATGAGACACCAGGCCGGCGATGACGTCGCCGTTGTCTCACGTCGAAGTCTCACCAAAAGTCTTCGCCAGCCGCCAGTTCGTCCGCGGTCTCCCGGCTGGACGAGGAGTACGTCCTTTTCCACGACGTCTTCGCCGAGAGGTGGTTCAGTTTGTTTATTTATTTTTTCTTTCACGTTGTTGACCGACCAGCGAAACCAGCCAACATTGGACTACGCATACAAGCAGGCATCGTGGCTGAAGGAGGCTGCTGTCAGCCATGGGGACGGGTAAGTGTGCTCGAGGAACCGTCTGCTTCGAGGATACGAAGTTTCACGAACGTCCAACCACCCGTCGGTACTTTCGACTTTAACGGTATACGTCGATTAATTAGGTCGATTGCCGTTTTCCACGCGGGACCACCTGGTATCTCGCGCCGTTTTCGCGTTTTCTCCTCGGTACCAGGTCTGCTCGGTCTAGCCGGATGTTAAAGTTATCCGGAGACGGTTCCCCGTGTTCGTCGACTGTGGTTCGCGCGACTCGACGTCTCGATCGTTGATCCCGCTGTATCGCGAAGCGTGCGTTTCTGGTGATAAAATGGTAACGAGTCCGCAGGATTCTATATCGAGAGCTCAGGACGTATCGAAAGTGGAACGGGTTTAGCTTCTTCTGAAGTCAAGGTCGTTAAGGAGATTATTCTCGTGTCTAGCTCGGGTCGCTCGCTGACTGAAGTTTTTGCCAGGATACTTCGAAAAGAAGGATAATTACGGTGGTCACGGTCCAAGAGTCCTGTCGTGCTACAGAATCGTCATCCTATGGAGTTGTGGTTGTATCGGTGTGTAAATAATGCTGATCCTTTTTTTTCGTACTGAAAGGGTTTATTCTTACCTAAAGTGTTACGAGGAGTGTACCATAGTTGTTTGATTAGCTTTGTCTAAAGTCTGGAAGCAGGATAAACAGGTTGGTCACGGTCGAAGGGATTCTTGGTTCTCCAAAATGGTCGTCTCTTCCTTTCGAGGATTTTTATTTCCGTTCGGTCGATACGGCTCGATGAAAATTTCTCACGCTCTTCTTCCTCTCCATCCTCGGCTTGGTATGCTCGAATCCGACCTTGAATTAATAATAGATCCTCGTAAAGGATACGAAGATTCCACGGGTTCTCGATCTTCCGTAAAAAGTGTAACACCTTCGTCGAAGCTGCGTGCTTCCGTTTTCGAGCAGTGGCGCGTTATCCCGTAGCAAAATAATCTTTAACGAACGTGCTTCGTATTTGAAACCAAAATAATAATTTGATATCCCATCTCCTTATATTCTATTTACAATAATTACCTAAAAGAAACTGTTCTCAGAAGCTACGCACGATCTAAGAGGACTTTCTACGTTTCGAATTCTTTATATTCCTATTAGAACTAAAGCGATCGAATTTCATTCTGTTTTAAACACCACGAGAGAATAACGCGTCACTGTCTCTCAGCGAGAATGTTCGATGCATTTATCGGCGAAAGTATGACGGATCGATTTTCGAATAGCATAGTTCTGTCGCGAACTTGACCTTCCAATATGGCGCGCGAATTTGAGACCTGACCATACAGCGGAGGAAAATTGAAACGCAGCTGGAATTAACCGTGGGCGAACGCTCCGATCGCGAAATCGAACGTCGTTATGTCAGAGCGATAGTTTCGACCTTTAGTACATCCTTTGGGCAGATGGTGTCAAGGATGTGCGCGAGGCGCGCGATCAGAAAATTATGCGACTACCTGGGCGTAACGTGCATCGGTTGAGTTTTTGCGCGTTAAAACCTCGTTTTAATTTCACTTGTAATTTTACCGCCTTTTTCATCGCGTTTTTATTTAAAAACACACCAAGCTTTTCTTGCAAACGGTGCGAAGCAAGTGGTCACCGAGCACAGTGGTCGAATGGACCCTTTTTAGGTGGTCGGCCTACCCATCGTTCGATTCGGGTGCATCTCCGTGACTCTTTTGGCAGCGCTTCCGGTTTCGTTGGTACCGGTGTTAACGACTTTAGAAAGCGAACACGCGCAGCAAAAGTCACGGATGCGGATCTCTGAAAAAGGAATCGTGTCCCAGGCAAAACCGAAGTTCGGGCTTGACGCGTTGGCAACGACTTAATTGAAACTTACGTCACGATTCGTACAGTGTTCCCTCGAAGGATCTGTCGACGGAAGACTGGTTCGACTCGGAAATCCAATAACAATCACTCTGTCACCGTCATTATCTAATCGATTAAAAGTCACTTCCTCACCTTGGGACTCGTCTGCTCTTAACCCTCTATCGCATAATTTTATTCCGTCATCCTTCGACGGAACACATTACTGCTTAGAAGGTAATTTATGTTCGTTAATTAATGCTCAAGCAAAATGATAAGTGGTCTGCACAGCTAGATGTCCCTGCAAAAGGATACCATATGAGAATTCTTGTAAACTTCATAGATTGAAAGTTGGCGTTCAGAGCAATAGGCAGAAGAATAAATACCACCATCTCGAATAAAATACTTCCACATACAAATACAAAAGTATCGGAACTTGTTTTTATCGAATCCTCTCTTATATCACGCAATAGAGAGTCGAATGATTCCGGAGTGCTAATTAGTCCCTGCGCTAACAAACGTATGCAGACGCGCCGATAAGAGTCCCGATAGAAATTTCCTTTCTCGAGGAAGAGCGCGGATCCTTCGTCGAAAAAGAAAGTGTTTCGGGTTCGCGGAATCTGAACCGCTTCGCGAGATGAGCCTAACCGCTCAAGGACGCTGAAAATCGAGAAAAACGATCGTCGAGAGGCCGTTCGAGTATACTCCGCGGACGTACTTACGTGATCCGTGGTGCAGTGATTTCGAGCGGGGGACACTTTCTGTGACAAGTATAGGAGTTCGTTGGCTGGGATCCGGTTCTCCGCTCGGTGTGCGTGCTTTCGCGAGAGACTTCGATGCCGGGGATGTGCAAAAGAAGGAACCTAGGACCGATTAAGCGTGCGACAGCGGCTCCGATGAAAAACGGGTCGGGAGTGTAGCGCGGTACGCGAGTGAGTGAGTTCTATGTAATATATATATATAAAAAAAAAAAAAGAAGGATACGCGACAGTGACGGGAGTGATCCTTTGGTGCGCTTTTATGGACTTGGACGGCGTCACCGCCACTGGATGTAACGCAAGTACCTATTTTTACCAACGAACCATCGACGGGCATTGCGTAAGTCCTGTTAGGAATATAAAAATATAGATGATTAAGGGGAGAGACGTTCGGTTCCTGGCGTCGTCATACCTACTGCAAATTATCGTCGTTGATTGCAAAAACTGACTCGTCGGGACGATTAATCGCGAAAAGGAACTGTTGCGTGCTGGGATTAAATATTTATGTTTCTAGAGACACATAAGGTGCCGAGCTTCAACGCGTTTCTCAAGTTTTCATGATATTATCGATGAATATGGGAGATGTATTTACAGAAATTGTTCGTAACTGTCCTGTAGAAATTATTTCAATGCATATATATATATATTCGCACATTTGTAATTCTTTTGTTTGTATAACTACAGTCAGTCCCATTAGTACCTTCTGTGTTAAAGAAATTTGTCTAAATTAAATGATAGGTTCGATGTTTTCAAGTAAATGTTTCCGAGTCCGCTTTAGAAAGGCACAGAATGAATTTCTACGCGCGATATTCAACTTAAGTTTAGCAAAAGATGAGACAGGTTTTAAGCCGTGTAGCGCTGAGTCGAATAGGTAGTTAAAGCGTTAAGAACTAGCATACGAGTGCGAACTCTTGGAAACGGTGCTGAATGTCATCGAAATTCATGGAAGAGGCCTATTCGTTGGAGCTTTCACGGAATTCATGGCGCGGTTGCATCTGGATGCGACGCGGGAAACTATTTTTACGGACGACGCCTTCGAAACGCCACCGAGAGAGTCCATTATCTTGCAAATGTATTCCGAATACATTATGCGATCGTTTGCTTCTGGCCCGTACGCCAGCGCGGCTCGCTAAAAAAATCGGTTACTGGAATACGTTTCCTGGAATTCCTCGACATGAATAGCACTCGCCAGAAATGAGTAAATTTCTTATCTACAGTCGATCCCGTAAGTATTCATACCTTCCATATCTATTAAAGTGATAAAATATGTACGTAAATTGAGTTTACGCGTTCGTGTACTTACGGTGACAAATTTATTTGGAAACATTAAACCTATCGTTTAATTTAGACAAATTTCTTTCGTGGGACTGACTGCACGTAGGGACCTAATAGAGATGTAGGATGACTCGATTCGGCCAAAAAAAGCAATTGATATTCAAATATCGATAAGTACTTAATGACGAAAAGCGTCTAAAATATCTCATTGTTCTCTAAAGTACGCGAATTAATGCGTATGGAAGTAGACGGCTAGTTCGTGCCGTAATGGAGATTCATAGTTAAATATAGAGTACACTTAACACTTCCCAGCTCGATGACGGTAGCATAGCCATGCATTGAAGTCACCCGCTCTTCCATTAGACTCGAAGCTATTTAATCGAATATCACGATATAATAACAGTAATTACAAATAAATCATTAAATCCTCTGTTATCAGAATCGACACGGAGGGACGCGCGAATCTTCTAAAAAGCTCATTGTTGAGTAACGGTATGACGAGTAAAATCGTTAAATAAATTAATAAGTAAACCGAGGAACTTTCGAAAGCGATCGTTTATTTTAGAGTAGAAATCTAACGCAACCTTTGGTCTATTGCGTTTGTTTGAACAGAACAGCTATTACGCGTTTAGAGTTCGTTACCGCAAAATTCCCCGTGACGTAAGTCGACACTCGTTGATACTCTAATTTTCTACTTGTTCGAGCGTCATGCCGAGTCGGTACTTAAAACGCAATATTCGCTATTACTTTCCAACGTTGGGTGGTTCTCGTGTCACGGATCGAAGCGGTGCACGATGCGGGATCGATAGCGAAAGGCATTGTCGAGGTCACGGTGCGCTGGTCTGTCATTTTTCCCGGTTACGAATCGAAAACGTTTGAAATTAGCGCGGTCGCGTGGGCAGACGAGACGATTGTGGGCCGACACCTTGCACAATCGGGTGCACTACGCGTGCTCCAGATACGAGGATCAACGGCGCCACGGTTTCCATCTTCCATTCGAATGAAATCCTGGTAGGACGCATAAATAAAGAATCAGCATGTTTATGGAGTTTGCGGAGAAATCATGGGAAAGACCCTGATTACTGAGATGGTAATAAAAATGTTTGAATCTCAATTGCTAAATTGCTGGTAGAGAGAAGAAATGTTAAATAGATTTAGGACGTGTCTGATTAACCTTGAGACTAATAACACATTAAATCCAGTTCTGAAATTAAATAGTATTAAATGCGAAGCTCGAAGGTGTACATCTTATGCTTCGAGGAGGAGTATGAGATCGGAATGAAACGAGGTTAAAGCGCAAAAGGAAAAATGTCTGGAATTTTTCGTCCATTACCTGTGACCCCGTTTGAACTTCGCGTTGACAGTCGTACATATTTGTTGCGTAACGATATGTGTATCGCACGCGAAGCACGGTTCAGACGCGTCCCAGCGGTCGCATCCGCCGACCGTCTCTGCTGGAAATAATTAATAAGCCTAACGTGGAGGGCTATCCTTGGCAGCGTTTAATTATTCGTCTTCCCAACGTGCTCGCATCCAAGAAACTGCGTGCCAATGTAATTCTATAACATTTGAAACCGAAATACAGTCTGTTACAAGCATTTCTTTAATTTTTCGGTAGAGTCACTTTTAGCGTTTCTTGAGGTACCGTAATCTTCGCTATGGGCTTGCAAAACAGTCGTCCTTTCGCGCTATTTTAATTGTTTTGGTATAGTATGCAAGCTTTCATTCGACATGTTTGTGTTCCTCAGCTTCTATTCTTTCCTTCAATCTTCCATTTTTTCTGTCGTATCGGATATGTCGTATATCAGGTAATATTCTATTCGAAGAACGAGCTCGACGGTCGTTCAAGGTCGTTCAAGGGCAACCAAGGCCAGGTAGCAATACTTCAGTAGCCGTATCTGAAAGTAGCAGATTTAGAATGGATGCTTTCACTTTCAAAATTCATTCCTCTGTATCGTACAATCTTCAATAATTAAGGAACTGTGATTGGAGCCTACTTTGAACATGTCGATTCTCTGTCGCATGTCTTCGAGTCGTTACAGCTCGGTTGCCTCTCAAACCAATGACTCTTCTTCATTCATTCCTACGCGTGCAGGAAACGATTCAATCTCTACGGTTACGAAAATCAGCGTTTCAACACCCTCTTAGGCATCGCTGCACGTCGCTTTAATTATTTCACCTAACGTCTTTATATAATAAAATTAATACTGACGCCTCCAGACTCCTCATAGTTATCCGACTATTTTTTTTTTTCTGTAGATATCACACCTGAAGTTAGTTAATCCATGGTTCAGAAATAAGCATCAGGTTACCTCGTCTGTGGATGGTCTGAAATCTCGGCCAGTCGTTCGTTCTCAAATGCATAGGATCTAATTCAATCCTCCGTTTTATGGTCGGCCATGAACTGTGAACAATGATGCGCGAGGGTTGGCCTAACGGATATTGTGGCCGTGGAGCGAGCGATTTTTGCCAGTCCACTCGAGGATGAAAAGCTTGAAAACAGGGGATCGCGTGGACTCTCCGTATAATCTCTGCATATTTATGAGTTTCGCAAGTAATATTTAACTTGGGCTTGATTCAATTATGCATCCTCGCGGCGGTTTCCTCGGCCCAATTGCATCTTAGCCGCTGTTTCTCTATTTACAAATGCAAGAGCACGCCTCGGATCTGTTCGGAGCGATTGCAACGACGGAGGCGTACACCTCGTTAATCCTGGAGGAGAGAAAAATCAATTGGAGCATTCCGATCTTCGTTCCTGGATAAGTGTAGGAAACCCTGCAACCATGACCTTCGATAATCCTCTACTTTTCCACGTAGTCGACTCAAAGGATTTCAAACAGTACGATTCTTAGTTTGTTGGAGTTCTTAACATTGCGATTGGATAATTCGTTGTCTTCCTCTTGTATAATGGGTTTGTATTTAAGCATGCTAAGTGTGATTCTTTGTCTGAAAAGGATGTTGTCTTAACTAATGGCACGTTTGCGTTTTCTTAACGATCAAAGACGCATTATATAAATATTCTCCTTTAGAAGGACAGTCTCGGAAAATGATCGACTCGGATGGTCGATGGATAAGTAAAATTAACATAGAATATTCATATGATCACTCGATGAAATCAGAGAAGAATAGTTAATTGACATGCGATGGGAAGGTTGTACTAATAAACGAGCCTGCGAGGATATAATTGCGATTACAACTTATTCTTAGCCATAGTTATTGTGTTTCAACTTCAACCTACTTTTATTCGGATACGATCCGTATCTGTGAGGTTACTATCGAACGAATCCGCGTAAATGGAAAGGAACGTGTAGAAGCTTTTTAGAATTAGGATCTAAACTTGAGTACAGTATATTAAAGAAATTCTTTTACTTAACGACACATCTACTAGAAAAACTATCAAAATAACGAAGGAGTATAGTGTACCCGTGCACTTGGTATCGACGCGAAATATGGCGTCTGTACGAGAAAAAGATAAATGAAGAAACGCGAAGGCATCGGTCATTCCGTCCAACGTTAGCAATACTCTGTATTCTATATTACTTCTACTTTCTCGTTTCAATTTTACCCGCATTTCAGTCGTTGTCCTCGTCGTATCTAATTGTAAAAAAAGAAATCCCTTCTCGCCTCGGAGACGCCCATTAGCGTCGAAACGATTATCCCTCGGCTAATTAAATTACGCGTGGTTAAGGGGCCGGGTTATTGGGCCCCACGAAATCCCTGGCCCGCTACCGTATAATAAATACGACCGTGCGTGCAGAGTGGTGAGTGCGCGAGATAGAATCCACGAGAGGACGACGATGATTAACCAGTCGATCGGTTAGACCGGTATCCACGTCAAGCAACGCGAAAGTGGCGAGGTGCGGTCGTCCATTGCCGATTATAGGCATCCTTCGTTCCTGAGACGCCACTCGCACCTTCTCGCTCCTTCCGTCGACGCTATCTACGAGAGAGAAAGGAGGAGAGAGTGTACATCTCAGGGGTGCACAACTTATTGTTACCTGAACGCGAATTAACCGTGCCTACCCCCTCGATCTCGTTGCTCGAATTCTAATCTTACATGTCGAATCTCAGGTTTGTTAGCGATGAGCAGTGACTGTTTCTAGGTTGGAGTGTGTCTTACTAATTAAAAGAGAAATGGAAGTTCCTGTTATGGTCTATATCCTTGACCAGTTCTTGCATTACATTCTTCAATTAAGGAGAGTTTGATCCATGTCAACGAGTTCATTGGCGAGATGCTCCAGTAGATCTTGACTCGGAGAGTACTTCAATTCCGATCAATGATCAACCTTTAACTCTCCTCGGCCATCTGGCAGTCATTCTATGTCTCAAAGAGGTCAACGCTAAGCCTTCTATCGTTTTACGTCACACATCGAATAGAAGGTAACACCTGCAAGTAGGCGCCGACGGGAATCGAAGGGTTATGCTACAGTTTTTAAAACTCGAATTCCTTTAACAAAAGATAACATCGATGTCCTTTGGACAATTCGTACGACTACGAGGCAACTCGGTCACTTTCACTTGGGTTCGTTAAAATCCTCGTAACAGGTTTTTTACTGTGCTTCCCACGCGTATATTTATAGCATGGACTACATGCAATTGCCTTATTTAATTTATTACATTTTTCTTTATACGATACTTTCCGATACAATTTCCCGCTTGAAAGAAAATGCAATTTAGATTCTTCGCTACTTACAAAAGCGTGTCAGGTAATTATTTATTAACGATCAGGCCAGTTTTGTCCTCCGCGATGTGTGGCACGTACTCGAAAAGATTAAGAACCACTGTCCCAATGTGCACGCGTGAAAGAGCGTGCGCGCAAACTCCGTTCTTTCTCCGGTCATCTCCAAGTTTTCCCTCCAAGAAATTTTTCTGGTCACGAATGAGTACACCTCGCGACCTTCTGCAGCGCATGCCCGCAGGTATCATTCTGGACGGGGAAGGCGAGGAACGTTCGTGTACATTAGACCGCAACGTCTGGATCGAATCGTTAATTTTCAAAGTATTCGCCTTGTAATTTATGGCGCCCTTCCGTCGGACCTCTCGCGGATGTTCCCGCGAGAAGTTTATAAATGATTCCTGGACGGAAACGCGCGAAATTCTTATCTAGACAACGCTTTCGTGCCACAGAACGAAAGAAACACGACTCGTCGAGTAGAAATTTAAATTCGCAATACGAAGTGAAATATTTCACGCTGACCGAGCAAAAACGTATGAATGCAATTTAATATTTTTACGATTTCAAATATTTCACGAGGAATATATAATTCGTACGTTGCGTTTAAGAAGTTTATACAAAATTTTGCAAACAGTCATTTGATATCGTGGTTTAACATTAACTAAAAAACAAATTTATTCGTTTGCAACGTCACGTGCAAGTCCATTTCTACTTTGTCGTTCGACGAAAATTTCTATCGAGGAAAATGTATAATTCTCGTTACAAGTTCCTCGAATACTATGCCTATGTCGAGGATGACTCCATTCGGAAGCGTTCTATGTTTAGAAACGATTCGACCGAAGCTACCGAGCCGTTCGAGCCTCAACAGTAAAAAAAAATAAGAAACAAATTCCCTCGGGACTCGGTGCATTTTATTGTACGCAGGGGCACCGCAGCATCGGCCATTAACATAGAAGTCAGACGGTAAAGCTGTCCCAGTTTGAGTGGTCGTACGTATTCCAACGCGTTTACTGCTCCTCGGGAACCCTCGATTTCGTTCGTGGCTTCTACGATCTCATTCCAGGAATATCGTTTTGCTGGTTGTTTAATTAACCGCATTAGAGCAAGGAAAGCCATGGGAGAAGAAGAGAAACGACCGGGCTGGTATCCCGTGCTACTCGCTGGATAGTACCCAGTGGATACATTTTCCTTCGTGGTCTCTGTGTGGGGGCCCCCCCCCCCCTCGGCCCGCCTCTTCGTCGAGTATTCTCCAGGCTTGTGTATCGCTGCTCCTCGGAAGCAGAATATTCTTCGACCTTTCGCGGCCACCGAGTGCAGGCGCCATTACTCGCCTCCTGGTCTCCCTCCTCTTCTTCTTCTACTTCTTTGCCTTTTCCTCATCCCTCCGTCGTCCTCTTCTTCTGCTTCTACTTCTTGGTCTTTTGCTCATCCGCTGTTTTCTTCTTCTTCTTCTTCTTCTTCTTCTTCTTCTTCTTCTACTTCTACGACTACTCGCGCCGCTTCTCCTGCTTATCTTGGCCGTCTCTACGAGTCAAGGACCGTTTCCAAGGAGGTCGCTCCTTTTAACCGGGCGTGTAGCTACACGTTTTCCTTTGTCTCCGGGAATCGCTTTCGTATTATGCCTGTTACGTGGCCACGACGTTTCCCTCCTCGTGATTCCCTGGCTGCTTTCGCTCCGAGCAGACGGACCTCTCGTTCCGAACACTTCCGCCCGATGGCTGTCTCGTTTCGGATACTTTTGCATTCAGTTCCCTAGTATTTCCGTCTCTAGCTTCGCTTCAGCAATAATAAATAGCTCGATCATCGGTTAATATTAAAAACCAATGAAGATAACGTAACGCGAGCATATTATCGACCATAATTGCGCGACGTTCTTTTTACCCGTATCTCTGCTCATTTAAATCGCTCCCGCAAAAAGTCAGCGAACTATAAACCCCGTCGATCGCGTATCTGCCTCTAATGACTCCCGAGCACTCCGCCTCTTTACCTCGTACCTGAATTTCAGCAAACGGCTGGTCGTTATAGTATTCAGTAAATTTTTTGCGCGCCATCATCGTCGAACAAAAGAGAAGCAACCGGAGGATGATGGTTCGGCAGCCGATCGCTACCACGGGATCGCGTTCCATATTCTTTCGACGCGTTGCTCTTTCAGATCATGGTAGCGATCGTTCGATGCTGAACAACTCCACGGGTCAGGATGTCACGGTCGTTTGCTTCGCAAAAGGGAGATATCGTCACGTATCTCCGAGCAAAGTGGTTCGTAATCGAGATACACCTGTACAGAATCGACGGACGGTTAATAGTAGGAGCGAATTAATAATATCGATCCACCGTGTTTCCACCTCGTCTGCTTCGAAAGGATCTTCCTCGAAACGAAACGCGAACGTCGAACCTTTCTCGGTTGATGGCCGATCGCACGAATGGAACTGTCACTTTTGCTTTTCTCGTGGAAACTCGTTTATCAGGGTTTCTTTTCAGTTCGGTGAAGCGTCCCGACGAGTTGTTGATCGCGGTTGATTATAATCGCGTTCTAATCGCGTTTACCTCAGCTTTCATTTACCGAAGACACTTCCCTCTGTTTCGTGCAGAATAAAGTGCCGATGCTATTTATTCCAACGATTTATCTTGGCATTGATCTTTCTGCGACTTGTACGACTGTTTCACTACCCGTTACCCGTGTTCATTTTTTATTCGTCTTCCCCCGACAGATTCGTGTCAACGCGTTTTGTCATTAACGATTCTGTAGATATTTATAGGCACAATTAATTTACCTGAAATCTCGTATTTCACTCTTCTCGTAAATTACGAGTCACTCTGTAAATAACGACGAAGAGTTGCTCGCAGTTTAATTGCGATACGATGATTCGCGTTTGCACATCGTAAAAATGAATCCTCTCGAGCAATTCTTTTAAACGCGCGCATCGAAATTTCCATACAAATAATAGGTTTCCGTGGTGCAAGCGTACTCAGCGCACGACTAATTTCTAGCACGACGTTTGCCTAACTGTAAACTCGTGTATATACCGAGCGTTGGCGAATTCGCGGTAACCTGTTATTCGAATTCCGTTTGCCGAACCTTCGGATGCGATTATCGTTAGGATGGAACGCCGTCACCTCGCGGAAGGAAAACTCGCGAGTGGAAAACGGAATTACGGACGCGATTACCGCTCCGTACAAGGAGAGTCTCGGTTTGTACCGTTGCGATGACGAATTAAACGCGTCTTCGCGTGGCTAGCCTGTAATAAAACTTGCGGAGCGTTGCGTAAAAGTTGCTGGCGAGGTGTCAGATGTATTACGTAAATCGTATTGCAAACGCAAACTCGGAGGCATCGTGGCAAGGACGCGAATCTCTGTTTACAGAGCTGTTTGCAGAGCCTACCGGCGCCTAATCCCCTGAGAACCAGAAACGGGTAACGTTTGCGTCCTGGATAACGAACGAAGCTAACTTTAATCCTCTATGGATCAAATTCTTGTTCTTCTCCAAACGACTCGCAAGAGCAAGTTCGTCACGGTATTTATCGCTGCAACCTTATCAGAGTTCGCGAATATTATTCAGATTTATATTCGTTAAAAAATCCCAGCAAAAAATCCACGCGACGGCCAACGTGTTAAACCGTCCGATTCGTTGGTAATCGGACACAGGGTAATCAAAGTTCGTCGAAGTAAGAATTCTGCTGGGATTCTGGTTACGCCGGCTGCCGGAAGACGTTAGCAGAAGCTGCGATCATCCGCGGAAAGGAACTCGGAACCGTTCGAGCCGTATCTATTTATACCGCGATAAATTGTTTACGATAAAGCATAAACGATCGTGATAAATACCCCGGGGATGTTGCTGGCCGCGAGGTAGCTCGATTCGCGGAGTCTCGATGCAATTTCCGCTAATAATGTTTTCTTATGCGTCGTCTGGCGCGTCGACGCTGTGGATATTCCCCTGGCTGATCGACCTTCCACCCCTGAACGGTTACGATGCAATTATTCGAGCCTCGGAGCCGGCAGGTGTCATGGGTCGCTGGTGCAAATTACTTTTCGAGTCCCTTCCGCGGTTCCGTTACGCGCGCTGACACGTACGACGTCGACGCGAAGCTGTCATTACAGAGACGATTTTATTATTTCATTGAGCGAGCGCCCGGTGACTGCGATAATGAGAGTCGTTACACCGGTACGTAGAGTTTCCTTCCGTCGCCTTCTTCGTTCGTCGCGAACAAAACGCGCGCGCTTTCGATTGATTTCTGTCGACCTTGGGGGTGTTAATACGTTTATCCTTCGTCCTCCCATCTTCTTCGAATTAGCGATAATTATCCTTAAGCAGAGTCATTCCATGTTGGAACTATTACTCGCTATGGAGGATTTCGATGAAACGACCACTTGATATTAGGCGGCAAGCATTCTTGAACATTTCTGTTAGGATTAAATATTATTATTCACGAATTTTATTAAAATTTTTTCCTTTGGTGCTTGACATTCGGAATTAATTTTTGTTTGTTCGTCGGTGAACCAAAATCGGTCCTAATTTCACGCGGACTGCATCGTATTTAAATTTCAACAGAGTCCACGACATCGATCGTAGGAAGTAACCGATCTGGGATGACCCCATAGAGACCAGAACTTGGCACCGCGAGCAGAGGTCGAGTCCAGTTTCTGGTAGAACATCCTCGAGGAGGGTACGAAGGATTTTGCGTTCGATCACACTGGAAATTACAGGTTGCTTCTGCACCTGTGCTATAAATGGCGCGATTGGTCGATGACGACACGTTACACGAGCAACATGAGTTAAAGGGGAGCAGTCAAGGTCGCGCGTATTCTAGAACACCTAAAACCTCGACACCGAAGACAGGTGGCTCGTGTCGTTTAATATTCTGTCATCAGGCCTTTCTAGATATTTATGACGGATCAATTAGCCCGTTTTACATTATAATCGGAGCTGAAGTACGACATAAAGTTTCATGAAGCGATGTATTTAAATCGGAGCAGTGTTTCTCGATCCACTTGTGGAACACCTCTGTAAGGGAACGTTCGCGACGGATCCTCCAGAACGGAATTAAATTATCAATTGAAAGTTGTATATCTATGGCTCGTAAAAGTAAAAATTACATTATGGAAATTTCATTTTTCGATACGAACAGCTGCCAACTCGAAGGCTTATAATTTAAGTCTTCCTTAGTCGTTTAGTTAAATCAATTACCATAAATAGCGCTCGAACCGAGTCATGGTGCACGTTACGTACCCGTAGGTCTCGCGGTAACGGCGCCAGTGGAGTGCAAAGGGTTAATTCGACGGCGCTGATCGGCGAAGCTTAATCCAACGTTAAAAGCTTGTTTTCCGACGGGCGTGGAGACCAAGCCAACCGATAGCAGATAGCTGGGGATAATTCCCGTTTATCCGGCAATCCATTTCCCGTTCCAACGAGGTGCGCTTTGCAACGAAAAACGATAAAAAAGAAATAAAGAAAAAAGAAATCAACCAGCGGCGCGAGAAACGTTAGAACGGTGAATTTTCGCAACGATCAATTTGTTCGCTTAACAATCGGCAACACGTGTTAGACGGCGATCAGGAAAATTGCTGTAATTTACCGTTTTGCAGTAGTCATCCAGGCGTGCGTACGCGGTTCTTCAAAACCGATAATAACGCCGCCGTTTCTGCGTCGAGACGTGTATCCTAAGTGGTCCATCGAGCAACGACGCGAGCTATTATCTGGCACTTTGTTTCGCGGTATGGTCGTTGCTCGCCTACGATTTCAATTCTCTGATTCCACGGTTACCTAGAAGTCGAAGACATTGTCTCATAGAACAAACGATTCTCTTTCGGATGATGTATGATTAGAATGTGCAAGAATCTACAAAATGCACACGGTATAATATAAAAAAAAAATATGGAAAGTGAAGTTCGTATTATATTTGCAGAGTAAAGTAAATTCCTATTTACATAGGTTTAATTTTTGTAGGTAGATTCGCAAAGATTTTATTTCACATAAACGTTCGCAGTCTGTTTGTTACGTTTCGTATCGAATAATATTCCATTGCGCGTGCCATTTTGAATTCGAATCCCGATATAAACGGCCACGGGATATCTAGCAACTAGGAATTCTCCTTCTCCTCGCGTGGATCTCGTGCAGTCGATAATTCATCGCCCGTTACCGTTACAATAAAACTCGCGTGCTCGTTACGCGGTAATGAAACTCGCTGCGCCTATTACGCGAATAACCGGTGACACGTTTACCGAGTGCGCGCCGTAAGCAGCCCGGAGAGTTCAATGCTTGCAACAGACAGCGCGTGCAATGTCGGAGCCCCTTACGAACGTGTCACCAGTCTTTCCATATTTAGGGAAAGCATCCGTTAAGTCATTGCGCGCGTAGACGTGGAAAAATCCTCGTCAGAGGGGAAAACGAGAAGAAAGGAAACTCGATACTCGGGAACGATCGCCTCGTGCAACGTCGGATCAAGGTTTCGCAAGCCCCTGGACGTTACAGTAATATTTTCGAAGAGGAAGAAACTTGGAGAGAAATTCAATTTATTTTCAACTTTTGTAGGAAAATATTTTTAATAACTACATCTTTCGAGATATATTTCGAGATATCCTATATTCACTTAAACAAGACACTCTGAAAAGGTTGCCAAACAAAATGGTGCCTATGCAATTCGATAAATATATATATCAAAATTCGAACGTGCCTTTGAATTTTTCTTAAAAATTGCCGCGAACTTCCTGAACAACCCAATACGCCTTAAGTGTTTCGTCAGGGTGCTACAAAGAACAGCAAGATCTTCGTGTAAGATTCAAAACTTCGAACTTCGATCTTTACTTTATCCTAGACGGTTTTTGTCACAAAGATTCCCACGGAGTAACTGGAACACCATACCGTTACCGCGATCTCGCGTGCGTGGGAAAAAATCGCGCGCGATTCACGCGAGAAAATCGTTACGTTCAATATGGCAGATAGCGCGATCGTCGGGCGGTCGCAGCGGCAATAAACAGGACACCAGAGGGGGGAGAATGATCGTTAACGATACGATTCGATCATCGAGTATTACCCGGGACGTCTCTATCCGCGGGAGCGACACCGCTGGAATTTCGTCGTGGCTCTTCAAACTATTCAACGACGATAATAATTGGTGGTTTTACGCCGCTTGGGTAATTAACGTTACGCGACGTCGTCTATCGCTGCGCTGCTATCACGCCTGATAAGTTTGAGGATTACGAGCCGGCGCTCCATCGTTTCCCCATGGGGGTCGTAGCGTCGAGCAATCTAATCGAAACAAAATAACAATTTCTTATCCGTATACCTCTCGTTGCACAATTATTTTATATACCCGCCGTTAAATTACGCTCGGTGTTAATAATGAAATTGGAGAGGTACGATTCGGAAACCGATACGCGTTGGGTAACGTTCTTCTACCGGCTCGATAGGAATCTTACTATCCCGAGGGAATCAGAGTGTGAAATTCTCCTCTCTTCATGAATTAACATCGCGGATGAAAATGATGATGCACGCGTACGAACCGGGGACGGGTAGAATGTTACTCCAGTTACGTGCTCGAGCTGGAAAAATTGTTATTCGTGCAAAATATGACCCGTTGATTTTGAACGAAATAGGTCGTGCATCTCCCACGTTGGACGGTTTCTCATCTTTGATACAAAATAAGCAGTTACAATCGACCCGATGTTCTACATAGCACACCACGTTACTCGAGGAATTCCCATGGGGTATTACAGTTAACGATGACGGTTTATGATTCCATCGAGTCACCATCGAAGCTCGTACGTTCCCGATCGAGGTCAAACACATGGAACCTTGGCTCTCGTTCGCCGAGACGTCTTCGCGTCCTGCGCATGCCATCTGGATTTTCCTCGATCATCTCCTGTCCCACGCGCGAATCCGTGGATTTCTTTCGATTCGCCGACGCACTTATTCACCGAGCGTCGTCGCCTTGCCGTTCTAAACATGGTGTTTCGCGTCGTACGCGCGACGTTTGCTCGGTGACGCGTTACACCATCGCGGGAGCCCGAGAGAAAATGGCACTTGCACACCTGAACCAAACAGGAAATCGAATGGTAAACGTAATCGAATGTAATTAAATTAACCCCTTGCCGTACTTTCACGCGTCAGGCTCGTGGTATAAATTTTTTACCAAACATGTTTATCAGAAGTCGGACTCAACGTGTTATCGATGAGGCAATCGCTAGCCAGGATCACTTCGTCATGCGATGGACCAAAGGCGATAGGTTAGATGTTCGAGGAACAAGAACAGAGTAATTGTTCTCCGAGTTGAACGCACCCTGGAGAATTTCGATCGCTTCGGGACGATCGTGCGACGGAACCGTTCGTTTCATTCGGATGATGCCCGCGTTACGACGGACCTTTACTGTTAGGCTTTGCAACGCTGTTGCTATTTTACGATGCGGAGCATCTCTTCCACTGGATCGTAATACCGCGGGCCCCACGCAAAATCTGAGGGGAACGTAACGGTATACACCGAGCGCGTACGCGAACTCCTGTTTGGCGGTCACGACGATCCGCGCTGGATTTATTTACGCTGATGCGCGCTAGATCGGATGTAGTAAAGCGTTGTTCCCGTGTAACAAACTGTAGCGATTTATCTAAGACGGTGTACAGTTTCACGGCCATTTTCTGCCACTGGGAATATGTAGCTTTTACTGTACGTGAATTTTCTTCCACTTGTTTTCTTGGTTACTTTATAGAAATATTTCGCAATCTCCGGACGCATCCAACGACGTTTCGCGATTCACGCACCTGTCCACTTTGCGTTGAGAGTACGCAGCGAAGTTATTCAAACTTCGCGGCCTTGAGCGTCCCTCGCGGAGGTACCATAATCGATTCGACGCGCGAACACGAAGACGATGTTTCGCACGCGATGCGAGCAACGACTCGTTTTCGGGCAACGAGTGTACAGGAGAGTGATCAACGTTCTGTGACCGAGGCTGCCCATAGAATTAATTTGCTTGGTGCAACGCGGAGATAAATGTTTCATTAGCATTCCGTCGGTGACGCAAACCTCGTTAAACAATGGTAGGCAGGTTTCGGTTCGCGATCGTTCTCCACGTTTCTGTTAGGCTTCGTTGGTAATTTTTTTTTTTCTCCGAAGAGGAAACATTTGGAAAAAATATTTTAACGTCAGAGGAGAATAATTTACGGGTAATTGTATTCCGAAATTGGAGACTCTTATTTTTTTCTTTTTTTTTAAACAAGTTTCTAGGTCTAGAAAGTTCTGAATTATATAGTCGCGTGCAGGAAGAAATGAATCTTGAAATTGAGAGAGCGACAGTTGAGCGACAGACGCGAGCGAGACAATAAAGATGACGAATCCGACGCATCCAATTTACCTACTTGTCGAGTTCACTGAAAATCATGCAAAAAAATGTCAAGCTATACGAGGAACAAAGAATGAGATACTCAACGTTTCGCTACGGGTCAAATGCCACCCTGGTACCGTCGTCGTGTAGTTTATCCCATTTTAAGCTACCTGTGCTCACGCCACAGTCCGTTCGCCACCAATCTCCCAGTCCACGGTTCACCAGTTACCAATAGAGATTCGATTGTTCTGCTAAACAATAAAAAATGGAGCAAGTTACCAGCAACCTTTCAAACAATCGTCCGTAATAGCTCGATAAAATTCAGAAAAAACGCTCCAGTTTTTCCCCGTCGTCTAATTATACTTACATTTAGGCGAAAAAGCCGGAATTAATTTGATGATCGAGCATGGGCGATGAGAGGCCCACGCGCGTTACGCCAGTTTCGTTTGTACTACGGTAACCCAAAGAACTTTCACTTCGCAACGGAATAATTCTGTCTCGCCTCGCTCGCCGCTCTCTCGTTACCTGATGGTGGGCGTAAGTTTTAGTCCCGAATCCACTCTCGTTGGCTTTTATACTTTGTTGATTCACGCCGGATGTTGCCACAGCCGTGTACCGATGGACGTCGGATCGTGCTCGGAATAGGAACTTCCCCGAAGCACTGCGAACTGCGAGACGAGTCCAACGAACGCTCATCCTTAAGACTTCCTCCTTCTTTTAATACAGAGAAAACACTTGTTCGACGTTCCAACGTTTGCAAGACGAACCTATGCGAGCCGTTCACGTACGAATATGGCCAGATGGTTCGTTGGAGAAATTTTTACTTGATCTCAAAGTGTTCTGATAGCTGTAACAGATCAATAGGCTGTTCATATCTATTGAAAGGCTTCCAAGGATACGAAAATGACGCGGTTATTCCAAGCTCAGGATGTCGACCTGAGCTTCCTCCATGCTCGAGCATCGTTATGAAATGACGTTAATTAGTGCAAAGCGACTGGCACCACGGGAATGGAAGCAATTCGCGTAGAGGCACCGCAAATTACACGAATTACCGCGGCGATTATGTCAAATCTTAGCAGATGTCAGGGTCATTGCTTCGAAGGTATGATTACACGGTTGTTAGACAACAGGAAATCGAGGAAATCGAGTGCGATAGGATTACCTTACGCTTGGTGTTTGATGGTTACAGAGAGGGATAATTATTCAATTAAAACTGTCCTCGTGAAAAATATATCCATCCGAAAGAGTTTAGGAGTTGAGATTTTATTTCTGTAAAGACAGTCTCCATCCACTTCCTCGGTGAGCACGATTAAAATAGCAGCCTCCTTTCACGCGATTCGAAATGTCATTTCATCCGCAAAATCAACCCAACGCTTATTTTATTATTCAGGTAAAATTTCCGGTTTCCTCGTGCGCGAAGGTCGTCGATTGGATCAATGTGCGGGATATATGGCAAAATTTCAATGAATTTAATATATGCAACGACTGCATTTCTCCTTCGTTCATGCTAATCAAGCTTGTTCGTTTCATCAACGGATACGTGTGCTTGGAGAGAGAAAGCTCCAACGACGCGCAATTTTTACCGTTAAAATAGCACAGTCATTAATAAATATTCATACGCGGTTGCAGGTGTGAGTTCATCTTCGTATCCCCGCGGTCTCGTCGATGAGAGGGCGACCAACGTAATAATTAAGGCTCTATTTCAAGCTCGACGTCTCTCATTAAACGTCTAACTGTATCTTCTCTTCAACCATCGAAATTTACTATCTTTCAGGAAAAGTTGCTTGCTGTCGAACACTGGTCAAACTGCTTACGGTTTCGAGACTCCATCTCTCGAACGCGGAAACATTAAACTTTCTTAATAATAGCATTTTTGAACTTAGTTTTGTCGAATGAATCTCGGGGAACAATCCAAAACCAATCGGTTAAATAAAAATGTCAAGGTTACTTCGAATCCTTTTACGGATCGGGACGCGTGGGACGTCCACTTTCCTTTGACAAGGAAAAATAATAGAAGTTGTCGAGACAAGATGTACCAAATAACATCTAAACACTTTCACGGCGCCGCTCCGGCAACGCAAGCTTCCATAAACTGAGAAGAACGTGGGCGACGCGATAGAGAAGAAATCCGTGGATCTAGAACAGTGTTTCTCAAACTGTGATCACGCAAGCTAAGCCAATTTTCGTCGTATTAATCCGACTACGTTAAAAATTTCAAGTTAAAAAACTCCCCAGCACTCCACTTCGCGATGAGTTTGAGAAACACTGATTTGGAGTCTCTATCCTACGATCCAGGATCGTTATCCTTGATGCAGACGTCTAGCGCAAGATAATTAAATCGATCGGTTAAGTCATCGGCAATGTCCGCGACCACGTTCGCCGTATGACGAAATCGCGATTCGATTATCGCTGGATATATATGGAGGGAAATCTGGGTAGGAAGTCGATCGACGGATTCTTATTTTTCGGGTCCTTTTGATCGAGGTCCTCTCGAGGTCCTGCGTTCGATCGAACAGCGATTCGAGAACGAGAGAAAGGACGATCGAGAGAATTGGAAGGAAGTAGGCCATGGAAAATCACTTTGGCGAATTTTGCATTAACCCGTTCTATCTTCTCGATGGGTTTCGCAACTTGCCGCGTGGGAGTCTCTCGTTGCTGCTACTGGGAGAATATATACATGCGCGTGTGACGTGTGTGCGACGCCGACTAATTGATAGGTTTTGTCATCGTTTCCTTCTGTTTGCCTACCGGATGATATCATTGACACGGTAACACATTTCTCGCAGATACCCTTACCGAGCGACGCGACAATGTTTCGAGCGCTATTTGCATAAATGCCCGTCGAATGGGGGTGACATCGAGTTAGGTGTAAAGCGTATCTCTGCGAATGAGGGACAGGTGAAGCATAGGTCCTTTTCATGCCGCGGTAATTGAGCGTTAATTAACTCCATGCTACTACAATTTTTGTTATTGAAATATCACCTGCGTATTACTGGTACCAAGTGGCGATCGCTTCCGCGAGCGTGGCTCGCACGAAGTTGCGGAAATGCCACGGTATCGGTGCATCTGAAATTCGTCGGCGGGGTGGCCAATTTCCGTAACGAAAATACAATTCCCAAGGACGGGACAGGTCTAGTCCGTTCGCCAGCTGTTCAGCTGGTATAGTTCGTTGCTCACGAGTTGGCGAGCTAGTTCGATTGGCTGTCGAATTTTCGGTATTGGTCGAGGCAAAAGCTACCGCGTGACTTCCGGTTTCCTCTGTCTTCTCAGTCTCCTCTAGTTTTGGGTATCCTCGCCAACTATCCAGCAACCGACAATACTTGCCGAGGAATTACGGATACGAGAAGGAACTGTAGGACGGTCCTAGCTGTTGCGGGTGGGGGGAGGGGGGAGGGGAGGGGGCGGGGGGAGGTAGAAGAGCCACAGGTGCATCGCACTCGCACGCCCTCCTTTATTACGTTCCTCTGCATCTCCCGTCTTTCTCTTTTCCGTCCCTCTCGCTCGCTCCTCGACCCTATGCTCGTTAGCGACGGCCTCAACACGCCTTCGGTATCATTCGAAACATTAACCGAAAGTAAATTCAACTAACGCTCGGTGCTTCGTTCACGACACATAGGTTATCGTTGACTCCATCGAAAATTCGTGTAGAATAAAAAGATTTTCAAATTTCATTTGCGACAACTCCTTCTATGGTGTGGCTGTAAAGTACACGTTAAGCGAGAAATCGTGCATTATATGGTCAGCCTCCGACACAGCTCCCCCTTTGACGAGGATAAGACGGAGCAGAGGCAAAGAGTACGCATAGTCAACGAGGATGATTTCTCAGTCAGCAACTGTCCACGCGAGTCCAGCGCAGAGATACACATAATATCTTCGAGTCCTTGTGGGATGACAATTCCTTTCTGGGAGAGACTTCCCGAGTCACCGCGTCTACAACAAATCTTTACGAAGATCAAGGCTGAATCGCTTGAAAACTCGCAAGGCCTCGAATCCCCATCGCTACTCATGGACATGCTCTTTCCTTCTCCCCTTCCCCACGTTCCACCTCTTTTCACTAGTTACTTCGTTTTTGTCTCCTCGGACTCGTTGCTCTTCTCCCGCCAGCACTCGATCCCTCTTCGGTGTTTTCCTCCGCGATCCTCGTTTTTCCTACCTTCGTATCCTTCTCCAGGGCCTTTTTCCTCGTTGTTTTTCTCGTCCTTCTGCGTTCCACTTGCTCGTTCCCCTAATTGTCCTCCTCTTTTTCCCTTCGACGTTCCATCGAGCTTCCCTTCGCCTCGGGTTCGTTCTCCGACGAACCCGACCGTTCCTCTTGCTCCTTCCTTCTTACCGAATACCTTCTCCACCATTCAATGATAGATAATGAATAAAACCAACGCGTAGCAATTTATTTGCGACGGAAAGTGATTTGTAAAACGACAACTCCTAAGCTGAGAAAACCGTGAACATCGTGCTGTTCAGAATGACGTTGTGTGACCCTTCCCGCCTAGGTCGCATGGGTGCGTCCATTCGCCATATGTAAAGGCGTCTTCCGCGAATCGCGTGCGCTCGTGGCCCCTTGAAAATCGTGCTTCCGGTGTCGTCCACATTCGCAAGGAATTCCTCCGCTGGAAAAGACGCAGTTTCCTCGATCCTTTAGAAATTAAATACACCTTATCTTCCTTCTTCGCTGAATCCATAAACCACTCGCCTGCTCCATTAGATCTAATTTCTTTTGCCCTCCTGCAATCATCTTAACAAAAAAATAAACCACCACCGATTATTAGACAAGAGAAAATACCGGATCTCTACTCATTTTCTCTGCCTCCAGAGCCGACAGTTTCGCGTTATGCAACGCATAGCCCGAGCCGTCGTTTCCTACAACCAGGTTCTTGAATATCAAAACACCGCGTAACCAGGAAATTGGGTTTGTAGGGCCCAGGGCTAAGGTAAGCCGATACGGTTAGGGTTTGTTTGTGTAGGGATTCGTGGATGCCGACGTGCCACCGGTATGTCAGTCGAACAGGTGTTCTCGCGTCGGTTCCCTTGTTTCGTTCGGCAAAAAACGGACGCGTGGTTTCTTGCTGCTCCGACTCGCTACTCTTTTCATCTATTCGCCGTCGAGGAAGTCCGTTGTTTTCGTCGACGATGCTCCTAGGAACTCGTCCAACGTTTTCCTGGGACGTCGCGCACGAGTGATTCTAAAAATCTTGTTTGCTCTCGCTCGAAGGGCGATCGCTCGAGCGAGACCGTCGTATGATGGATGATGACGTAATTGAACGAACGTAATTCAGGAAACCGTCGAAAGAACGACGGGCGTGTTGGGCACCGCGTAAGTGTCGTAACGATAATCGAATTCCATCGCGCGCTTTTTGCCAATCGACAATTTTATCGTCGCGTGAATCTAATCGAGCGCTTCTCTCTGTTGCAGCCAAGATGAAACATCTTTGGCCGTTGGTGGCGTGGATACTTCTATCTCTGTGTCCAGTGAGTACTCGTCGTCTGTATCTGATCTAAAATTAAATATTTAATATATAAAATTAAATACATACGTAATATTTATAGCTTCCGAAAGATTGTCGCATCTGTCATCAGCTTGTTGCCAACGTTTCGCGAACGTTGCTAACAGTACCAGAGTTGAGAGTATCGGAGCTATCGATGATCCTTACTTTTATTTTGTAACAACTAATCAGAAAACAACGCGATATCAATCATATAGCGATAAGGATTAACGTCTAGGATCCTTGAATAATAACATTTCCAATGTGTTATCCAGGCCGAATCACTCAGGGGACTCGGCCGTGGATCGAGGAGAGAAGTGTTCTTCCTGAACCTCGAAGACGGCTACTTCGGCTGCCAGGTGAACGAGTCGACGGACGTTCTGCAGCTCTTGGAGCTGTCCAAGCTGTGTGATGGCAACGTCGACTGTTTCCAGGGCACGGACGAGCAACGCGACAAATTGAAGTGCACAGGTGAGTCTCGGAAACGATCTGGTGCACAGGAGAGGCTCGTACGGAAGAGTGCGTCGTCGTGCGACCACCGAGGAAGGGAACAAGCGCGTATCGTCGTTGTGCGACTCGGTTTTGCTACCGTTACTATCTTCGTAGCTTCTTTTCTCATCGTTCCTTTGTTCGAACCATCGTTTCACGACGTAAAGTTCTACAAATTCTAGACAAATTTCCAAATGCATTTTTCAGATCGCGCTAATCGATAAATCGTAACCTATCATTGAAATATTTAATATAAAATAGGCGTACAACGAGTTGCTATTATACATAGTTACCTTCCGGTCCTTTCCGGCCAGTAATTTTTTTACGGTTGTAATCAACACTCGACGGCCTACCGTACTAGGAAGAAATTAATTGCATATCTTTGCATACTTTAGGTGCAGACACGGCGTTGCTGTAAAAACTTAACGTTAATTACTTCAAACTAAAACTACGAAGTACGAAACGCGTATTGCGGTACCGAGCGTAATTGCGTTTCTGCACCTTCGTTCTTCGAACGTGATCGATCTCTACCATTGATTTTCATTCACTTCCCATCGTTGCTCGTGCTCCCGCGTAATCGAAGGTCCCTCGTCTCGTTACCCAGACGATGAGAACGTTGCGCAATCGCTGGGAAACGAATTACTCATCGTAATCGACAGTTTTTAAACTCGCGCGTTGCGTAGTGATCTCTTCCCTCGATGACTCAGGAATTTATCGTTAGATCAATGGATATGCGGTGCAACGTGCTGATTTTTTCAATTCAGGGAAGACACCTTCCTTCTCTCGTAGCGATACGTGAGAATAATCCTTCATTTTTATCAGAGATTAATGTACTCCTAGTTAGGTTCTATGCTCATTAATTACCAAGCTAATGATTGTTCCTTTATTTTTTTTTTTTTTTTTTATTTTTTTTTGTTAATCGCAGATGACTGTACAAAAGAGGACGGGACCAGATGCTTCAACGGCGTTTGCTTGGATTCCGTTTGTCATTGCAACGACGGTTTTGGTGGTTGCAACTGTCAAGTGCCAGGTTGGTATCCTTTTTTGCTATAACAAGTCAACAATTCAACCTTGTCGAAACTGGAAACGATTTGGTTTCTTCTTTTGATCACAGTGAACAAACAAATAATGAGTTACCGTTCATATCATCGTATCTTTACATCGATGCCTACTAATAATACTGTATGTCCTTCCACGTATCTTCTACATCTTTATACCACGTTAAGAATTCCTGGCCTTCTTCAAATCACTCGAGCAGTATATTTTTCTCACCAGAGAACGATAACATCGTGTCTCGTAATATGAACAAATTATAATACAATGGCAATGTTTAATTGTAATACCAACCAGACGCAATCGTTACGGAAATTTATTTATATTATTCTCCGCGATATTTTTTATATTCTGAGGTCGATTTTTGATTAAATGATTGAAATTTGTTTAACGTACTTCGACCCATGTCGAGCGAGCATCTTTTAGTCAGTTCAGTGGATGCTACGTGCTCCCCCAAGACTCGAACCCTTCGTTCGACAACTTGAAGCGTCCTCGGATGTCATAAATTAATCGATGCGTGAAAAAGAGCGAGTGTAAATAGAGGGAAGGCGCAAAAAAAAAAAAAAACAATTAAGGAACAAGGGTGCCTCCGCATCCTCTTCTCGCGTGAGCCAGCATCGGCTAACGCCGGGTTCGGTAGCCGAATCACGGGGTTTTGAATTTCACACCGCTGGAGTGTGTCTCGAAGGTAGTTCACTGTATCGTTTCCACAATCGACCACACCTGTTCACGCTAATTCCTTGCTCGACAGCTACCGTTCGAATATTTTAGCCACGAATACCGTTACGTTTCGCGTCTGCCAAGTTGTCGCGACAATAAAACCTGGCTTGTCGAGCAATCTGTATATTTCTGTTGCCTGTACAATCGAAAAGAATGCAGCGCGATAGCTGCAGTTATTCGAGTATGTATAGTTGAAAAGCGAAAATGGTTTGCAGATGAAAACGAGTGCAAGTACCGCCCCTGTGATATATTCGCGCATTGCACGAATACCCTAGGTAGCTTTCAATGTTCCTGTTTCCCTGGCTACCGAGGCGACGGCTTCTACTGCGAGGGTACGTAACAACACTTATAAACATATCAATCTCAAGACAAAATCTCAGCGCCTGAAATTTATGATGCGCGAACACGTAGCCGTTCGACGTGAATGATTATTCGGAAAGTGCATCCGATGTAGAATATGTCCGTCAGGATTCAAAACGTATTCCAAGATGTTTTCCCCGTCGTCATAGTAATTCTTTTCGCGCGGTTCATTCGTCGAGCCTGTTATTTACCGCGAATGCGCTCCGTTTCCTGTTCATGGTAGACATCAACGAGTGCGATAACCCAGCGTTCGCCGCGAGATGCGTGGAGAACGCGGAGTGCTGCAACCTCCCGTCCAACTTCCTGTGTAAGTGCAAGTCGGGTTACATTGGCGACGGTGAGGTGCACTGCGAGGACGTAAACGAATGCACGGTGCCTGGTGCGTGCGCGGATAATTCCATCTGCCACAACATCCCTGGCAATTATACTTGCGCGTGTCAAGATGGCTTCACGGGAGACCCTTACGAAAGCGTGAGTGCGAGATGTTTATTCAACCTTCTTACCTGAAATTTATTCAGAACATATTTTTTGTAAATTTCTATGAATTAACAAATATATAAATACAGGTTTTTGTTCGAGTAGCTGAAGCACAAGTGTCATAAACTTTAGAACTCCTGATACACACATATATTCGTTAATTCGTGAATTATGAATTTAGATTTAAAGAATTTCTTTAAAGGTATGTTAAAGGAATGTCATATATATTAGAAAACCGAATGACTTACTACGGGTATTTATTCCTTATGTTACTTTTAGCGTTATAATTAAATTCTTAGAATTTATCTTGATTAATGATTATCACTTAGAACGAACAGCAACTTGTTTCACAGTTCTTGAGTCTAAATTAGAACGTTCTGTACTAATTGCTATTTGTAGTATGCAGCATGTAGGGGCGTTAAGAACACGCTGTTCATTTCTAGCTTAATTGAATTGTTCATTCCGCGTACGTTGCCCGTTATATCGTCAAAATGAACCCGAAAATTTTTGTACGAAAGTACACGGGGAATTCAACGAGCGCCGCGCGTAAATGCATAACGATCCTGTTTAGTGCGTCGACATAAACGAATGCGAATACGCTGGTGCTTGCGGGAGGGATGCCCTGTGCGTGAACTTGCCCGGTGGCCACAAGTGCGAGTGTCCCGAGGGCTTTAACGGCAATCCCGAGGAAGAATGCGTGGACATCGACGAGTGCGCTCGCAGCCCTTGCGGTCGTTCAGCTCACTGCACAAACGTGCACGGCAGTTTCCGCTGCTCATGCCCGGAAGGAATGAGCGGCGATCCTTGGACGGGCTGTCACGGTGAGTAACGCGATTCCTAATTATCCGAAACATTATTAGGGCTCTTCTCCCGACTGTGGCTACAACGAATTAGCATTCAATTACTTCGAGCCTCCACATTCTCGAACTGGTAAGTCGAACCGCGGAAAGAATCCACGTACGAAACTTCTAACGCTAAATACTTGGAATAACAGTGTCCACGGTTCGGTAATAATACGGTTCGTGTTAACAAGCAAAGCATCATTTGATAGGGAGCTATAAAGATCGCCCGATGTTCACAGCGCGAGAGACGTTATCGGTCTTTTCGCTTGTAAAATGCTTTCTCGCGATAGCGATCTCTTTCACAAATTAGCAGTAGACGTTTGTTTATACAATAGCAAGTCCCAGTCGTAAAAGTAACGAGACTAGCGTTAAGATATTCGAGGCTTCCAATCCAGGCGTCATTTGTCGTATGTAACATATCGTCGTCCAATGTGTTAATAACATCATTAACGAGATCAATTTAAACTACTAACCGTTACTAACAGATGTAAACGAGTGCGAGGACGGCGCACCGTGCTCGGCGGACGCCGATTGCGTGAACACAGAGGGTAGTTTCGAGTGCAGATGCCGGGGTGGCTATCAGATGGATCTGAATCGCAATTGCGTGGACGTGAACGAGTGCAGTAGGCCAGACGCGTGCGCTGAGAACGCTAAATGCATCAACGTCCCGGGATCGTACAAGTGCATCTGCCCCCAGGGTTTCATCGGTCAAGGGCTAACATTGTGCGAAAGTCAGTCATTCCCCTAACTCTATACGATGTTCGCTAATAACGTTCGCCTGGTAATCGGTTAATAATACTCATCGTCCCATTAACAGACGTGAACGAATGCGAGGCAAACCCTTGCGGCGAGAACGCCGAGTGCAGCGACACGATCGGCAGTTTTGCGTGCAGCTGCAAAGCGGACTACACGGGCGACCCGTTTAAGGGATGCAGCGGTCAGATATCGAGATTATAGCCTCCCTCTTTCTTCATATTCTTTGTGCAGGGTGTTACAACAGAGTTTTGTTAATCTAATTTTTGTAATAATTGTACCCTTCTCGTTGTTGATACTATTTTCACCATACACTTTCTTCGCTTCATTCAAGTTTACAAAGCAAATTTATGAAACCCTCTACGGTATCGTTAAAATATTTTCTTTTCTCCTGTACAGACATGATTACTCGTAACACTAACCAATTCGTACGTGTAGATATTCATTACTAAACAATTACACGTGCAATGCTTCTTTCAAGTGCTTCGTGTTGCTTTGTTTTTCGTACGCTGCTGTCGATCCTGACTACCATCAGGATAATTCTAGCTAACACCCTTTTATGTTGGAGATAACGAAAAGAAAAGTTTATTTAACAGCGGCTGGCATGAGAGGAGAACTTACCTCAAGGCCTTCCTTCGAATTGGTACTCTTTTTTCTTAGAATGCCTATTAGTATCGTAAGTCAGTACGTTCTTTTGTGTAATGGCATCCTGTACAATTATCTCACTTCTTTCTAGCCTTCTTCTTTAAATATCTTCTTCTAAAAACTATTATAATATCCGATTAGATATCGACGAATGCACGGCGTTGGACAATCCTTGCGGAAGGTACGCCATCTGCAAGAACACGGATCCTGGATACACATGCGACTGTCCGCCGGGGTACAGTGCCAACCCTAGTCCGAAAGTTGCATGCGACCAGGTAATTTCTCTGTTACACTAATTCAAAGAACGATCCAATTCGGACATCTATTCGTAAGTCGCCATTGTCGTGCCTATCAGACCGACGTGACCACTCTGTGCAAATCGAACTTCGACTGCGTGAACAACGCCGAGTGCATCGAAGGCCAGTGCTTCTGCAAGAACGGGTTCAAGGCCGTTGGGGCTGAATGCGTGGATCTCGACGAGTGTCTCTCCAATCCCTGCGGACCGGCGTCTATCTGTACCAACTCTAGAGGAAGCTACCATTGCGAGTGCGAATCCGGTTTCGTTGGAACCCCGCCACACATTCCCTGTAAAGGTAAACCCATCCATTTATTCATTTGCTTCGTTTATATATTGGACGAACCACCTAGCGAATATATTAATAGAAATCCAGCAGGATTTAAATCTATCGATCTTCTTCTGTCTCAGCGCCATGCGACGAAGTGACGTGCGGCGAGCACGCGTTCTGCAAAGCGGACGGCCACGAGGCTTACTGCATATGCGAAGATGGCTGGACGTTCAATCCCAACGACATCGCGGCTGGTTGCGTTGGTAAGAAATTTACACCTTGATACGAAGGGAGATCGAGTTTCTAGATACAGGAATCTACTCGATTTCTAGTTTGCGATAGCGTTTCGAATTTATGTGAAAAGGAGTCGCGTGGGTTGCGAGGATAATTCGAGGTGATTTTGTAAATAGATATAAACGAATGCGACGCGGTAAACGGTCCTTCGGGACGTTGCGGCAAGAACGCGGTCTGCACGAACACCCTTGGCGGCTTTAGTTGCCAGTGCAAGCCTGGATACTCTGGAAACGCCTTCAAGCAGTGCATGGGTAAGACACCTGATTTCTTTTCAACGAATAGTAGTTGCCGTTCGTTGGTCCTGGAAGTGATCTAATTACTCCGTTCGATAAACTCTCTTTGATTTTGAAATATAGACGTGGACGAATGCACGAGACACGACATATGCGGCCACGGTGCTACTTGCGCGAACACGGAGGGTTCTTACACGTGTACCTGTCCGGAAGGTACCATACCGGATCCTGATCCATCCATCAAGTGCGTCGGTATAGTTACCTGCGAGGTTGACGGCGATTGTCCTGGAAATGCCATTTGCGACCCACAGAAACGCTGTCTGTGCCCTGAACCCAACGTTGGAAACGATTGTAGACGTGAGTACTTACAGTCAGACTCGTAAGTATTCCCTCTATATCTATCGAAGATCAACTGTATTATCGTTACTATTCGCTCATCGGAATCAGATCCCTGCGAAGACCTGTCCTGCGGACCAAACGCTCACTGCATGCTGTCCAACGACGTGGCGACGTGTCTCTGTCGCAACGGCTACACAGGAAAGCCTGGAGTGAAGGGCGGCTGCAGAGACATCGACGAGTGCGTCATCAATCCGTGTCCTCAGGGCGCGATTTGTAACAACGAGCCAGGCTCGTTCTCCTGTCAATGTCCCAGCGGCACCACGGGAGATCCTTACAACGGCGGATGCCAAGAGTCGAAGGCCCCTCACGTCTGCGGGCCCAGCACCCCGTGTCCAGCCGGGGAACAGTGCATCAAGGACGAGTTCGTCGGCAGCAGCGTATGCATCTGTCAACGGGGCTACACGCGCGACCACGAGACAGGCAAATGCAGGGACATCAACGAGTGCATGGAGCTCAGGGAGAAGCCTGCGTGCGGGGTCAACGCCATTTGCAAGAATCTACCCGGTAGCTACGAGTGCCAGTGCCCGCCCGGGTTCAATGGAAATCCATTCTCGCTATGCGAAGGTGAGGTTTACGGAGGAACTGCGAGTCTGGTCTTGGAAGTCCTTTCTGAACAATTTTAGTTCTGCGATAGGTGTACACAGTCAATAACATTAACGTATACATTTATAAGTACATCAATATATTCATAGAAACCTAGACTTGAAAACTAAGTAAGCGATAATCACTAACGTTCGCGTCGATTACAGAATGCAACAGCATCGAATGCCAGTGTCAGCCTCCGTACAAGATCGTGAAAGGCAAGTGTATGTTGGCTGGCTGCTCCAAGGGTGAGAAGTGTCCAAGCGGAGCCGAGTGTATAACGATAGCAGGCGGAGTCAGCTACTGTGCTTGTCCCAAGGGCTACACTACCAAGACCGATGGTTCTTGCGAGGGTTCGTACTCAAATCTCCGCTTTATCCTCCGATCCTTGGACTCCTTTCGAATGACCTTTAATTTTCAAAATTCGTAGACATAAACGAATGCATCGTTGGACACCAAGTCTGCGGCTACGGAGCCGAGTGCTTGAACCAACCAGGCTCCTACCAATGCGTCTGTCCACACGGCTATGGCGGGGATCCCTACAATGGTCTCTGCTCTCCAGCGCAGAAAAGGTGCACCAACGATAACGAGTGCAGAGCGAACGAGAAGTGCGTGCAACCGGGCGAATGCGTTTGCCCACCACCGTTTTACTCGGACGCTCTCGATGGGAACCTTTGCAAGAGTGAGTGTCCCTGTAAACAATTCTTCAATCATTAACGATATCACTGCCAGACTAATACTTGTAAAAAATATGAGCCTAACATTTAGCGTGTTTATTTATGGGCGACCAACGTGTCAATGTTTCTATATCAGCGTTCAACGTTTGATCTTTAAATGATGCAGACCCTTGCGATCGGTTCCCTTGCGGAATGAACGCTAAATGTACACCGAGCGATCCACCGAGGTGCATGTGCGAGGCTGGCTACGAAGGAGATCCACAGCACGGTTGCGTGGACGTCAACGAGTGCGCGAACAACCCATGCGGACACGGTGCCTACTGTATCAACACCAAAGGCGACCACGTCTGCGAGTGTCCCAGAGGAACCGTCGGCGATCCCTACGGTGCTGGTTGTACCGGCGGTGTCGCGAAAAACGAGTGTACCTCCAACGACGACTGCGATAACATATTCGCCTGCATCGGCGGTAGGTGCGCGAATCCGTGCGATAACATACCCTGTGGTCCAAACGCGTACTGCGAGCCCGACAAACACGCTGCTTGGTGTCGATGCGTGATCGGATTCGTCGAGGGCAAGAACAACGAATGCGTTTCGCGTGAGTACTACCTTCGTACGTTGACCGTACTCCGATACTGTTGAATATATCGCTAAATAAATCACGCAGAGTGCGATGGCTTCGTCTGCGGCTCGGGAGCTCAGTGTATCGTGAGCTACAGCGGACCGACCTGCAAATGCATCGAGGGCTTCATGGGCAATCCGTTCCCTGGTGGACAATGTCTACCCGACGTCTGTTCACCGGAAGTACCTTGCGCCGAGCCGAGCGTGTGCATAAGTGGAAGGTGCAAGCGTCGCTGCGAGGGTATAGTCTGCGGAGTAGGAGCCTCCTGCGATCCAGCCACCAACAAATGCGTCTGCAATCCGTACTTCATCGGGAACCCTGATCTTCTTTGCATGCCACGTGAGTAATCAAATTAACGTTCGATCACCTTCGAAGATCACGCCGAAAATAACCGAATGTTAATGTAGTGTCCGCGCCTCCCATACCCAACAATGAGTCAAATAAGAACACGAAACGTAGGGTACGGGATTGGTCGCGTAGGTAAAGCGGTCGACTGTGGATTCGAGGATCGTGGCTTCGAATCCCCGTGCCTTATTTTTCGTTTAGACTCCTATGTTAAATTACGAATTCGATAGCGATACAACCTGCCATCTGTAATCCCGACTGCGGTACGAACGCCCACTGCGAGTACAGCCTGCAGGAGTCCAAGTGCGTCTGCAATCCCGGAACAACTGGAAACCCGTACCTTGGCTGTGGCGTGCAGCAAAAGTCTGACTGCTCCACTGCATTGTGCGGCAAAGACGCGCATTGCAACGCTGGACCGAACGCCGTCGAGTGTCTGTGTCCTCCTGGATACGCGGGGAATCCGTACATTCAATGTTTCGGTTGGTACACCTGACTTGCACTCTCTTTTATGAAATAATGATAATAAGATTACAATACGCCTTCGATTCTCTTCTCAGATATCAACGAGTGCAACGGAAACGCATGCGGCGGCAACGCAGTCTGCATCAACACCATCGGCAGCTACGACTGTCGCTGCAAGGACGGATTCTTCGGCAATCCTTTCATCGGCTGTCAACAGGTGCAAATAGGTCCGTGCACCGACCCTGCGAGTTGCACCTGCAGCGAGTCGGTGCCATGTCCGTTCGACTACAGCTGCGTGCACGGCAAGTGTATAAACCGTTGCAGCGACGTAAGATGCGGTCCTCGATCGGTCTGCCAAGACGGAGCCTGCGTCTGCCCGCCAGGCTACAGCGGGAATCCCAATGACCTCAGCAAAGGATGCCACCTGCACGGTCACTGCTCCAACGACCTGGACTGCGAGCCTCAGCAGATCTGCTTTCAAGTCGGCAAAGGCGTTCGTAAATGCGTGGACGCGTGCAGCAAACTGCAGTGCGGTCCCAACGCGCTCTGCGTCGCCCAACATCACGTCTCCTCTTGCCTGTGCATCGACGGGTACCAAGGCAATCCTACCAACCTGGTGGAAGGCTGTCAGCCTTCCAAGTCCGTGTTAACACCCGGCTGTACTCACGACTCCGACTGCCAGGAGGGCGCGTTCTGCCTCGTTCTCGACAGCGGAGCTCGCGAGTGCGTGAATCCTTGCAGCAAAGTGGTCTGCGGCGCCCACCAGAAATGCGAACCGGATATAATCCCCGGTCACGCGACCTGCAAGTGTCAGGACGGATACGAGTGGAACCCCATACTATCCTCCTGCGAGAAACCTTCTGTTCCTGACTGCATTTCCGACGACGACTGCCATACCACCGAGGCCTGCAGACCGGACGCCCTGGGCGTACTGAAATGCGTACCCGTGTGCCGCAGCTTCACCTGCGCCATTCAATCTCAGTGCGTAGCTGAACGACATCGTGGTCGCTGCGAGTGTCTGCCTGGATTCGTCGGCAACCCTAACGATCGCCAAGGTTGTCAAACGCCAAAGAAGGATCACTGCTCCACCGACAGCGAGTGCCCAGAGGATCAAACATGCAGGAGTACGGAAGAGGGTTTGTTAACTTGTCAACCAGTCTGCAACTTTGTTTCCTGCGGACCCAACGCCCTCTGCGTCGTTCACAATCACGTTGCTAACTGCGAGTGTCCACCTGGACTCTACGCTGGCGATCCCAACGACGCTATCAAAGGATGCCGCACCGTTCCCTGCGTCTACAACATCGACTGTCCACCTACTCAGCTCTGCAATAGGCTCACTCACACCTGCTACGACGTCTGCGACGAGGACGCCTGCGGAACGAACGCTGTCTGCATAGCCGACGACCACAGAGCGATCTGCCAGTGTCCCCCTGGTCTTCGACCCAATCCCGTGCCCGACGTGGAGTGCGTCGCCATCGAAGCCTGCCATCCTAATCCTTGTCACGAGTCGGCGCTCTGCGTCCCGGGACCTTCGAACAACTACATCTGTCAGTGTCCGGGAAATTTCGTGGGCGATCCTTATTCCGCCGGTTGCCAACCGGAAGGATATTGTGCAAGCGGCAAGGACTGTCCTGCTCATTCCATTTGCCACAACCATCGTTGCGTTAATCCCTGCGAGGACACTTGCGGACCCAATTCCATTTGCGAAGTCATCAATGGACAACCGACTTGCAAGTGTATTCACAACTTTGTGCCATCTTCCAAGGGTCCACAGGACGGCTGCGTCCGCACGTTGAATTACTGCACCGTTGACGCCGATTGCGACGAAAGCGTATGTCTCGAGGGACAGTGCATAGGTAAGACTTATTGTTATTAATTTTTTCTTTTTTTATTAATTTTATATACTGTTACAATACTTATTTGAATTTGTATTATAAAGGAAATTCTAATTTAATTATATTCCTTCGTGTATCGTTAAATTATTCTTATAGCTGTTTGTCGTACGGCAACGGACTGCTCCGTTGGCGAAAAGTGTGTGAACAGCAGGTGCACCGTTCCGTGCGTCTCCCATAGTCAATGCCAACTCGATCAGGCTTGCGTGAACGGAGGATGCGTCCTGGGATGTCGAAGCAACAAGAACTGCCCCACTACGCAGTCTTGTATTAACAATAAATGCCAAGGTAACATTATCGAACTACGAAGTACCCTTTCGAGGGTAAAGAATAGAAATACAATCGTGTCAAAGTCGACCTGTGACGTGTAAAATGATCCTCGCTTTAGATCCATGCAGTAGGAAAGACGTCTGCGGTCCAAACGCTATCTGCAGTTGCACCAATCACGCGACAATCTGTACCTGTCCGCTTGGCTTCCATGGAAACCCAACGCCCCAACAGGGCTGCGTCAGAGTACCGAATATATGCGACGGTGCTCAGGACTGCCCAAGTCAGCATGTGTGCGTTTCCGGATTCTGTCAGTGTCAATGCAGCGAGCAGAACAACTGTGCCGATGGAGAACGCTGCAAGAACGGCATATGCGTTAAGATCTGTTACAGTGACAGCAACTGTTTGCCCGGTGAACTATGCATCGACGGACTGTGCGAGGTAGGTTGCACTTCCGATGCAGGCTGCAAGGACCACGAGGTGTGCATCAACAATAAATGCAGGTGGGTATTTGAAACGCACGGACTGGAGAGCCGATCAGAATTTTTATATCTTACCTTCTCATTTCTTATCTGTCATTCTTTAACGGTTAAATCATATGGTACAGAATTTGAGTTGAACATAAAAAACTGTTTAATAATGTAATGTAAAAAATAATGTTTTTAATGTCTCCAGATGTAGCCACGGATTCATCGCAGGACCGGAACATTGCCTAGACATCAACGAGTGCGACGATCAGCCTTGCCATTCGAGCGGAGAGTGCGTGAATCTTCACGGATCCTATCGCTGCGTCTGTCCTCAGGGAACCGCCGGGGATCCTGTGGGATCAGGTTGCGTGATACCTCATCAGTGTACCGTGAACACGGATTGCCCCGATTCCCAGGCTTGCATCCAACACAATTGCACCGATCCTTGCTCCTTGGGCGACTGTGGATCGAACACAATTTGTTCTGCCGTGGATCATTCGGCAGTCTGTCAGTGTCAACCTGGATACATCGGCGACGCTTCGGGATGTTTCAGAGTGGAGTGCCTATCCAACAACGACTGTCCCACGGACAAGTATTGCAACCAGGACACCAACAAGTGCAGCAGTAAGTAAATTATTTTTCGCGGGTAACCCTCTACGCGTGGGATCGATTCTTTCAACTTGTTCTTTTGCGTTATTCAGGTCCTTGCAATCAAGTGAACTGTGGATACGGCAATTGCGTAGCTTTAGACCACGCAAGCGTGTGCAAATGTTATCCTGGTTTTCTTCTGGCAGGCGACATTTGCGCCGACGTCAACGAGTGCCTGGAAAATCCTTGTCATTCCACCGCGGTGTAAATAAGATTTATCCGATACTTAAAAAATTGTATGTAAGTTGATCGTTGAGGTGAGAATAATGGGATCGCCTTGTTGCAGTTGCCAAAACACGGAAGGCTCGTACACTTGCGTCTGTCCGCATGGTTTGGTGGGAGATCCTGTGAAATCTGGCTGCAAGCAACCTGGCGACTGTTTCACGGACTCCGACTGTCCGATCTCTGCCGCTTGCATCGACAACACGTGCAGGAATCCTTGCGATGTATCTCTTATTTGCGGCAGGAACGCCGAGTGTTTTGTTCAAGGGCACGTTCCGCTTTGCAGGTGTCCCGGCCAGACCACTGGGAACCCATCGGTGGGTATACGGGTTCATGTTCGGAGAGAGAGTTTGTCGAGTGCCGCCTAGTAGAATACACGATATTCGTTTCCAATTTCAGTCCGAGTGCATTCACTTGGAGTGCAACTACCACAGCGATTGCAGTCCATCGGATGCATGCTTCGATCACAAGTGCGTCGATCCTTGTTCCCTCTCGAACGTCTGCGGTCAGGGGGCCGATTGCTCTCCGTTGAACCACAGCGCAGTGTGCACGTGTCAACCAGGTGGTACAGGTGATCCAAATCTAGGATGCACACCTGTCCAGTACTGCAAGTCCGACTCCCAGTGCGCGACTGGGTCAGCTTGCAACGGTGGAATATGCACAGGTAAGCGAACCGAACGGAGCAAAGACAAAAGCGACAGAGAATCAAATCGACTCGCTTTTAGCTAACGTTTCATCAAATTTCGATACTTTGCAGCGCTCTGTGGCAGCACAAGGGACTGCATCGGCGATCAGCTTTGCATCAATGGACTCTGTCAACCCACCTGCAAGACCAACTCCAGTTGCCCCGAGTACCAGTACTGTCTGAACAACATCTGCGTCCAAGAACTGCGGTGTATATCCGACGACGATTGCTCTTACGACGAGAGGTGCATCAAGAACAACATCGGGCAGGCGGAGTGTCGCAAGGCTTGCGACTTGGTCCTATGCGGACGCAACGCTGAATGCAGGGCGACCAATCACGTCGCGGTGTGCTCTTGCGAAGGTGGATTCTTCGGGAACCCCAAGGACGACAAGATCGGTTGCCAGCCTATCGAATGCGAGAACAACGACAACTGTAGCGAGGAGAAAATTTGCGACACCCACAAGTGCAGAATCGCCTGTTTGGCCCACAATCCTTGCGGCGTTAACGCTATTTGCACGACGGAGAGACACGTTCAGGTATGCACGTGTCAGCCAGGATACACAGGAGAACCGACCCACGGATGTCAGCTGATCGATTATTGTTCGAACGAACCTTGCGCTCCTGGAGCTCTCTGCGAGAACTCCAGAGGCTCGTACAAGTGCCACTGTCAACAAGGCATGGTCGGGGATCCCTACAACAGCGGCTGTCAACCGCCTGTCGAGTGTCTTTTAGACGACGACTGTCCACAATCTGCCAAGTGCATAAACATCAACAATGTACCAAAGTGTTTCGGTGCGTATCGATAGCTAAACTCGTCGCGTATCGGTACCTAATCTCCACGTTCTATGTTTCAGATGTATGCTCGCGAACGCAATGCGGACCAAACGCTGACTGCGTTGCTGCCAATCACGCTGCAACGTGTCAGTGCAGGTCCGATTACGAGGGCGATCCAAACAATTTGAGCGTGGGCTGTCGACCGAAACCAATCGCTTGTTCGTCAGCCGTGGACTGCTCGTCCACTACCTACTGCTACGAGGGAATCTGTCGACGTGAGTATTATCTAACAAGCGAGGACTCTCCAACGACGTGTAACGTCGCTTTTTCTATGTTAAATTCAAACAGATAAATTTATAATGTTTCTATTTTTAATCAATTACGTAATCCTCTTCGTTATAAATAATCTTTTGACATCTAGCGTCGAAATTTTCAATACGTGATCGATGAGAATTCATTCGCAGAAACGAAATTATTATCTGCTCCCCCTTAATAATTTAAAATTCATCCAGCGTCCTGCCAATCGGACGAGGAATGCAATCTATCGGACGTGTGCTTGAATGCACAATGCCTGGATCCTTGCGACATCCGAGCCGCGTGCGGAATAAACGCCGACTGCAACGTGAGGAGTCACATTAAACAGTGCAGCTGCCCACCTGGCTTTACTGGCAATTCGGAAGTGGAATGCGTGAGGCGTAAGTTCAAAATTTGCGATTTTTAACCCCTTAAGTTACGATTTAAGCTCCAACAGTGTGGGACCAAAATGTGACGTTTGCATTCGGCCCGAACAACACACCACGGACCAGGCTCGTTATAATCAATTTTTGTTGATTTCCAAATTGTTCCAGTGCCCGTGTCCTGCAGAGACAGCATCGACTGCAGCGAAGGCAACACCTGCCGCGACAACGTCTGCCTTCCGATATGCGCCAGCGACAACGAGTGCGCCTTCAACGAGAAATGCGTCCGCGGGAACTGTCTGCTCACCTGCAGACTAGACAACGACTGTTTCCTCGGTCACATATGCCTGCACAACATGTGCACGTTCGGTTGTCGCGCCGACGAAGACTGCAACGCGAATCAGGCCTGCATCACCAACAAATGCATCGATCCATGCGAGGCAATGCCTTGCGGACCGAACGCCAAGTGCACCGTGTTCAATCAACGCGCCACCTGTTCGTGCCCCGCGGGATTCATACCGAATCCGACCGCGAAGGTGGCTTGCCTGAGATCGCCGGGGGTGGGATGCCAAGCGAACAGGGATTGCGGGGTTGGAACGGCTTGCATCGGAGGCGTTTGCACGCCCGTTTGCTCGACGGACTTGAACTGTCTGAGCAACGAGCGCTGCGACTCGTCGGGCATCTGCAAGTCGCTGTGCAGGAGAGACGAGGACTGCAGAAGCGGAGAGATCTGCGAGGGACTCGTCTGCGCGATCGGATGCCGCGCGGATGTCGAGTGCCAAGAAAATTACGCTTGCTCGAACAACCAGTGCCAAGGTGAGACCAGTTCTTTGTACATTAGCAGTCTTTCGACGTTAATAGTAGTTAACAGCATTTCAATCGCTGTCCCTTTCCTCGTATCGCAGATCCATGCTCGTTACCCGACGCCTGCGGAGCAAACGCGAGGTGCTCCGTCGTGAATCATCAGAAGTTATGCGCCTGTCCCGCGCCGCTAGCCGGAGACCCTCTAATTGGATGCAAACAGGCGTTCCTCCCCTGCACGACGGAACTGGACTGCCCAACTGGTCAAACTTGTTACGGGAGATCCTGTTACGCGGCGTGTAGGAGGTAAAACGAACGACGATTCGAGCGACGCGAGCTCTCGTCTTTTTTCCGAAGGAATTAACGACTATGTAAATTGTTAACAGCGACGCTAATTGCCTGAGCGACGAGCGGTGCGACGGTGGTATTTGCAAAGCGATATGCAACAGCGACGATCATTGCTCGGCGAATCAGATATGCCTGAACAGGCTGTGCGACATTGGCTGTCGCAGCGACAACACGTGCCCTAACGACGAATCCTGCTTGAACAATAAATGCAGAAGTAAGTAGATTAGTCGACCGGTCCAGGTCCAACGAACCTCGCCTAACGACGTCCTTTGACACTTGCTACAATTTACTTTTTGTACAATTGGAAACTATTAGGTTGTCCGAAAAGTTTCTTTCGCGACGTGACACCTGATCTTCAGAATTAATTTATTCAACTTCTTCATGAAAATCCCTGTGACACGGCGATCAATGTGTTAATGGATGTTCGTTATCTCAGATCCTTGCGAAGGCGGCAAGGCTTGCGGGGAATGCGCTGGTTGTCGCGTGGTGAACCACGTCGCGCAATGCAGTTGCCCAGCTAATTACTATGGCAACGCGTTGATCACCTGCGTCAAGTCTATGATACCTTGCGACGGGTCCTGCGAGTGCGACGAGATCGGCTTCTGCACGAAGAGCTGCTACAATCAGGACCAGTGTTCCTGCGGAGAAGTCTGTCACGGTGGGAAATGTCGCGTCAAGTGCGACATCAACAATACCTGTCCAAAGGTATCGGTCACAGTTTCAAGGAGCGACTTCGTGTCATTGTTTCGTAATTTTTGTACTACTGAGTGATACAAACCTAAATACCGAGAAAAGTACATTCTATTTATGAGCAAGACTTTTGCAATATTTTATATCACCGTGGATTTCATATTCAATCGAAGCAGACAATACAAGTGCAAACACGAGTTTACTCGTGACCGGTCAACAATGCGTTAAGATGAGTTTCTATAGTACCTTGAACGTTTACTCTACGATTTCAGGGCTACGTTTGTGACGGAGGACTTTGCTTGATCGGTTGCCGCACTCATTCCGACTGTCCATCATCTTTATCTTGCATAAGCAACCAGTGCGAGGATCCATGCTCCGCGAATGGCTCTCCCTGCGGGATCAACGCTCTCTGTCGCGTATCGAACCACCGCGCGGTGTGCCTCTGCCCAGAGGGCTTCCAAGGCGAACCGAGTCAAGAGTGCTACCAACTTGAGTGCCATCGAGACGACGACTGCGAGGCGAACAAGCGTTGCAGCGAGGACGGAGTTTGCACGAATCCTTGCCTGCAACACGGTGTCTGCGGCTTCAACGCCCAGTGCAGAGTGGTGAACAGAAAGGCCCAATGCTCCTGCCCACCTGGACACTATGGCAATCCTAAGATCAACTGCAAGAAAGGTACTGGAGACTCTTTCTCGAAATAAAAGCAATTTACACTTTATTTCTACAGAAAGTCTCGTATTCGATACTTCAGGAGGAGATCAGTGCCTGAGAAGACCTTGCGGCGTGAACGCCAAGTGCAGGGAGACCCTGAACGGATTCGAGTGCACGTGCGATCCCGGATGCAACGGAGACCCGCATCAGGCTTGCATATGCGACGGTGGTGAGCTCTGCAAGGACACTCATTGCGGACTGAACGCTGCCTGCCGTATATACAACAATCAGCCACAGTGTTACTGTCCGCCGAACTTCCCGTTCGGCGATCCAATGCTTGGTTGTAAGTAACATTTATTTTGAATAGAAACCTTCAAGGGATCATACATTTTTACAAGTTTTACGCTCCCGTAAGTTTATCCTGTGTAAAAGTTAACTTTATCCTGATAAAGTTTGCCTGGACTTACGGTGTTCCCTCGGAAGAGACATCCGAGTGCAAAGGGTTAACACGTGGCAATGTTCGTAATAGTAAAGTAAAAAAGTAGAAGTTGGTAGCAAAATAAAGTTTAAGTCTAGATGTCGAACGACTCGAAGACTCTACTAGGTTCGACGTCCTAGGTTTGACGAAACGTTTCTGACGCGTGGCCAATTTCTGACCGCAGGTAGCGTGGACAGGAGTCTAGGCGACTGTCGTACGAACGGTTGCGGGAAGGGCGCCGAATGCATAAGGGATGGCACGATATTCGTCTGTCGGTGTCCACCCGGTACCAGCGGTTCGCCGGATATCGCGTGTACCACAGGTAAGAGACGGCCTACTAACCGTTTAACCGGGCGGATCGATTAATTCCATGTACAGCATTTGTGACTAGCGAGCAATACTGACGAACAGAGGAACATGGTCCGTAGAATAACCATGTATCGTCTAAGTAGGACTTGAAGTAATACATAGATGTATTAATCCAGTGAATCGTTAACAATCGAGAGACAGATGTGATTGGACCATATATCGGATTCTATACATATATATATATATACACATACGACACTGGATCTACCGACAATGGTCTACGTACACCTGTACATATCTACATAGTTAGGCATACTGTACATAATGTGAACAAACGAAGAAACACGTTTTCACACATGTCTCACACGTAACTATTCATATGTAGAATGTTTATTTCAGTATCCAATCTGTCTTGAAGAAACCAATAGAAAAATCGAGAAAAATGAATGCTAGAAATAAAAAAAAAAAAAAAAAAAAAAAAAGAAAAGATAATAATGATAAGAGAGAGACGTGTAATAATAGACGGCATTCGATTGCAACGAAAAGGTACACATTTACAGTGAACACACTGATATGATCCGTTCTTTTATACCTAGGACTAATGATACAGATTGGGAACTGCGAAAGGGACATTCTCATATACCCATGCTTGTTATTTTGCTGGATTTATTCACTGTTACATCGTATTTTTTTCCCTCTTATTTTCTTGAGATCTGTGGGGGCTTGTGTTGTAAATATCGCTGCTTGCCAATTATACATATATCATATATATATATGTACACACGTATGTATATATATATTTTCTCTCTGGACGAGAGGATCGTGTCTCGTGTTTGATCGAAAAATAGTGTAAAGATTCGTTCTCTATTATTTACTTCTTCACAGAGCTACCCTACTATTTCCGTTTTACAATTACAAAAAGCATGTGGTTTAATGTTATTTGTGAGAAAGTTTCTTTTCACAGTTCTTATAAATGCTTTTTTCTTTTTTTTTCCTGTCCCACCACCACCACCACCACCACCACCACCACCCACCATCGATCCACCAACTGTACACCACGACACCACGACTCTGAACAAACAAAAAAAAAAATAAATTATATATATACATATATATCGCGTACCTCGGGGTGAGAATAGAGCGCGAATGCACCAGTGACCTAGAGTGCCCCAATGAAAAAGCCTGCATAAACCTGCAATGCGTGGACCCGTGCGGTCTGCGCGGCGCCTGTGGGATCAACGCTCTCTGTCGTGTGGTTCTCCACAAGCCGCGGTGCTCTTGTCCGCAGTGCTATATCGGTATGCCCCGCACGGCCTGTCATTCAGATCCCAAATGCGACACGCTCAATCCCAGACCTCCACCGAGCATCGGTTGCTCATCCGACTACGACTGCCCGGAGAGTCTTGCCTGTCACTCGCGTACCGGCGAGTGCCGTGACCCGTGCTTGAGCTCGCGGTACGCCTGCGAGGTGAACAAACGATGCCAGGTGAGGAATCACAGGCCCACGTGCGTGTGCAAATACGGTTTCGTGGTGAACGAGATCGGAGAACTGACATGCGCCCCCGACACGTTGACGTGCACGAGGGACTTCGACTGTCCGTCGAACGCCGCCTGCGTGAACGGGAAATGCCAGAATCCGTGTAACGTCCGTAAGAAAAAGCCGTGCCCGGCCGATAAAACCTGCGACGTCCTGGACCACCGTCCCGTCTGCATATGCACACAAAACTGCAATCCCTCCCTCTCCATTTGCCTGCGAGACAGTGGCTGCTCTCCAGACTTGGCGTGCCGCAACTATCGCTGCGTGGACCCATGCAGAAACTCCACCTGTCCGGCTGATGCCCCCTGTTACGTGGAGGAGCACAAGCCTATCTGCAAGTTCTGTCCCCCCGGCTTTGTGCCAGATACTAAATACGGATGCATGGAAGGTAAACACCATTTCTCACCAAACCTATCTCGCTATCTTTTTTTTTTCTTTCTCTTTCTCTCTCTCTCACTCTCTGTTACTTAGCTGTCTTTCACTCTTAATCTGATTTAGCCGCCACCGATGTTACCGTTGTTATCTCTCCTACGGATCTAACTAGGATTCTTTACGCGTGCTCTACGCCTCACACCGGACAATACCGATTGCTACTCTTTTCAGGTTTCCCACCATTCAGACAGTGGATACCTTCGTCCTTTGTTGGACTGTAGAGAACGTTTTTGTGACACGGTTCGACGCGTTCGCTGCTAACTGTGCGCGGCAGTCGACGTGTTCGGGGGAACATCACCTGTACGGTGAAAATTTAACATCGAATGAAATTAGACATTAATCAAATTAATGTTCCCTTCTTCGAAGGTGGTGTTCCCTCTTGACGCTTTTGAGCATGGCGTTGACGCTCTATCCACGCGTTGAAATCACTCGAGTTGCGCGCGCATCTTCACCGCGCGTTGAAGTCACTCGTTTGGTCGGATGAAAATGGTTACTTGCTTTTGTTTCTTATTTATAACAAGCAAATATTTTTTTAGAATGTATTTTATTTTTTTTTTTTTTTTAGAATACCAACGCTCCATGCTCACAGCATTAACGCGCGAAATAATGAACTATTGGCTGCGATTGTTTGCGTTTCACTGCGTGTTCCGTTGTCTGAATGAGAGAACGTTTCAGGTTCCAAAGTCACAGATACAACTCTTCACCTCCGATACCTATACTCTCCCTCTCTACTCTGCCGACGTCCTCACTATTCAAGGATTATTTTCTCCGTTACATCTGTCTCTGTAAAGATCTAATTAATGATACTTTCGAACGATAGCTTACCTGTTATTACGCGAGCATGCTGACTGATATCTTAATTCCGTAGATTGTTAGTGGAGTAAAACAGTGTGATGGCGTAGCGTAGTCTAATTACATGATGAATGCTTGAAACGTTTCAGACTCTTTACTTATGTCTTTCGATCTTCGTACGATCACTGTGTTTATATTGTATTGTATCCGCAGCAGTTCACCACTACACGACCGACTATCTATGCGAGTCCGACGGCGACTGCAACGACACAGAAGCCTGTGTCGAAGGTTCCTGCGTTGATCCTTGCGTCAACCAGTGTCAGTCGGCAGTTCGGTGTCGGGTTAAAGCACACAGGCCAGTTTGCGTTTGCGACGATCGCGACGATCGTTGCGTAGACACAGTCACTAACCCAGAGTACTCTACAGTTGACATTCAGACAGCCACACTTCCGACGAGTACGCAATCGAGTACTCTGTCGTACACATCTTCTACTATCGAGGAGGGAACTTGGAGTGATTTCGTTACCCAAACCTCGGAAACTCCTGTTGTCGAAGAAACAACCCTTACGTCCGTGGAAAGCACATCAACCTTAGCAACCACAGCTGTCACCGAATCTTCTGAAAGTAGTACTGTCGAGCTAGACATTACAACACTTGGTGATAGATCCTCCAGTACGATTTCTTTCGAGGTATCTACCGTTAAGGATATTCCAGCTGAAAGCACGGGTGCTGTTTCGACAGTTGGAGGTCTTGAATTTACCACTTCTGAGTTGTTTGAAACAACTACCACTCCTTATGTTGTCACTACGCAACATGTTACCGATTCGACGATATATGAATCTAGTAGCACCATCCAAATTCCTGTAACAAACAAATCGGAAAATGTTGAAATAGTCACCCCAATTACGCGTGCGACTTCCACAAATAAAGAAGGTGTTGTTATAGTAACACCTGTGTCGACAGGCGATTATAGTACGGAAATACCAACGGTGCTTACAGAATCTCCAGACACGACTAGTAGAAATCTTTCTACTGAAAGTTCTGTACTCGAAGAAAGTTCTACTATGGCGCAGGTTACAATGGATAGTTTGAATACGTTGACGTCCGAGAGAGTTGAAGTAGTCACCGTGACTGCACAGTATCCCTTGAAACCAGAAACGACTGTAGAATCAACCACTGAAACATCCACAACTAAACAATACACGTTAGAGCAGCCTTCGACAACTGAACGGTACTCTAGTAATCAATTTTCAACCATGGAACACCATAACACGGAACAATTTTCAACAACTGAACTATACTCCACTGAGCAGTCAGTATCGACTGAAGAACAGTATACATTAACGTCTATCACAACAGAACAACATACCGTTGAACAACAATCAACGACCGAACAGTACACCACTGGACAATCGTCGACAACCGAGCAATATTCCACTCACGAATCTCCAACAACGGAACAACATGCCACGGAACAATTTTCAACAACTGAAAAGCACTACACCACTGATCAACATTCAACGACTGAGCAATACATCACTGAACAACCTCCAACCTCAGAACAGTACTCCACTGAACAGTCAACAACTGAAGAACACTACACGGTACAGTCTCCAACAACAGAACAACCTTCAACAACTGCACAGCACTTCACGGAACAATTTTCAACAACTGAAAAATCCTACACCATTGAACAACATTCAACAACTCAGCAATATTTCACTGAACAACATTCAACAACTGAGCAATATTTCACTGAACAACCTTCAACCTCAGAACAGTACTCCACTGAACAGTCAACAACTGAAGAACACTACACGGTACAGTCTCCAACAACAGAACAACCTTCAACAACTGCACAGTACTTCACGGAACAATTTTCAACAACTGAAAAATCCTATACCATTGAACAACATTCAACAACTGAGCAATATTTCACTGAACAACCTCCAACCTCAGAACAGTACTCCACTGAACAGTCAACAACTGAAGAACACTACACGGTACAGTCTCCAACAACAGAACAACCTTCAACAACTGCACAGTACACCGCGAAGCAAACTTCAACAACTGAGCAATACTTTACAACAGTAACTCCAGTGACAGAACAGCATACCACGGAACGTTCTTCAACAACCGAACGATACACCACTGAACAACCTCTAACAACTGCACAAGATACCACTGTACACTCTCTAACACCTGAAGACTACATCACTGAACATTCTTCAACAACAGAACAATATACCACGACACAATCTTCAGCGACAGAACAATACACCACGGCGCAATCTTCAACAACAGAACAACACACTACGACGCAATTTTCAACAACTGTAACGTCTCCTCCCGACTTACAACCCACTTTCGAGACACCAACGAATACCACAATTGGTACAGAGAGCCCACCATGTTCAGATAAGTCTAAATGTGACGTAGGGAATCATCGGCCCGTGTGCTTGAACCTAACAGTCGACCAGAGTACACCTAATTGTAGCATACTCCCAGGTAAAGATCTCACTTGTCGGGAGTTTTGTAAATGTTCTCGTGTTTACCCAATGTGTTTCCACAAAAAGAAAAAAGATTTTTTCTCCAGTGTGACTTGATCGTATCCAGATGAAAATTGGAGGCAACCAATTCTGGAGAGTTGTTGCTCGATCGACAGACCGTTCTACCCATATGGTCGCGATCAGAATATCACTCCGTGTACGATACCGGGTGACCATCACACACGTGTAGAACATTCGACGTAGTACAGTGCACTGTTGCAACCCAGTGCAGACATGGACCTGCTGCATTAGCGCTCTTTGCATGCTGTACATTATTGTGCCTCTGCGCGATCTCCTCTCGCTTGTCTATATTTAACAATTAATTGTAATTTTTCTGTGACGTCCGCTCGAAAAGGAGATCCTCACGTTCCGCGATCTTAAATTATCCGTTTATTTATTTATCTATCAGAACGATCGATCTTCGCGCATCGAACTGGATGTTTCCTTTAAGAGCAGACAAACTAACGACTATTTCTGGGCTTTACACATGTAACACGAAAACCATTATATGTTATAGAAATTAGGGGATTGTGTATATCATTTTCTGTGTTAATTATAATATACTTTATCTTGTTTAAAGAGTTTTGTTTAGAGATATATATACATATACATATATATATATATATGTTAACATATACTCTTGTGATATTCGTTTAGAAAAATTATTAGATGAATCACAATTGGATAAATTACAGTGAAATATAATTAGATTTCTAGAATTACGAATCGAAGGATCACTACTTTGAGCTTCTAATATTTCATCGTTTCGTCAGATACCAAATGCACCACTCACGACGACTGTCTTTCCCAATTGGCCTGTATAAACCAGCAGTGCTTGAACCCGTGCACCATCGAGAATCCATGCGACTTCGTCGAAGTCTGCCACGTTCAGGATCACAGACCAGTTTGCGTGAAAGGTAGAATATCAATCACGACCAATATCACTGACGATCGATTCATAAAATTAACGAAACACTCTACAAATTTTCCCAGACGTATCCAACGACACTTGCCCCTACTGTCCAGCTGGAATGCAATGCGATTCAACGACGAACACATGCGTGAAAGGTTTGTACAAGATCGAGCACCACGATCTACCACGCGATCATCTGAATCTCTACCGTATCACGATCGATTCTATCTGTAAATATGTATCTAATGTACATATACAACGACGTGCAATTCTTGTTTTCAATTCGTCGCACCACGTTCGAAATTCTCTCGCGATTTTTTCTTCGATTTCCGTATTCCGACCTATGGCTGTCCATATTCGCCTTCGATTTCCAAATTCTCAAGTACGCGTTCGACCAACTATTCAATCGCGTCGTTTTACGAGCGTCGCGCACGGACACAGTGTTTCATACATGCTGATCTGCCCGAGAGGCGTCTACACACGCACGTCCACGCGACACGCGACTCTTTCTCATTTTTTATCGGTGCACACTGTCTATGGGCTACACGGGCTCTCTCCATCTTTCTCTAGCGGGTTGCACTAGCGACAAAGATTGTCCGCTGACCACTGCGTGCATCGCGGGAACATGCCAGGAACCGTGCCTGGTGCGGAATCCGTGCGTCAGGAACGCGGTCTGCATGAACACCAATCATCGAGCGGAGTGTAGCTGCGACGACGGCTACCACGGGAACGGCTTTCTCTACTGCGCTCTGGGTAATTATCCTCTCTCGCGATACCTAAACCCTTTCAGACCTGGGGATCTCCAAAATCGAGAACACAAAATTTAAAAAATACCGACATCACAGTTTAGTGATGTCGATGGTTCATCGTGAACGCTCTTATTTCTGCACGCGAAGAAAGACCAATTTTATTCGAAAACTACGCTATTAGCTCTAAAAATTGGATTCATTAGTACGAGAAAAAAGAACCCTTCAGGTCTGAAAGGGTTAATTTTTGATTTACTTGGACCATATCCAACGATTTTCTTCAGAGGACGAAGGCAAGAACATTTGCCACTACAACGAGGATTGTCCACCGAGCAAATACTGCGATCGTCTCAACAGACGATGCATCGACCCTTGTCTGGAGACCGACTGCGGCGACAACGCGAGCTGTCTGCCCGCGAACCACCAAGCCCAGTGCAAGTGTCTGCCAGGGTACGAAGGCAATCCTCTCATCGGATGTACCAAATTGTCCTCCGACCCTTGCGTTCCAAATCCCTGCGGCTTGGACGCAATGTGCGAGAACGACAATGGCAATCCGATCTGCTTCTGTCCCAAAGGTCTGACAGGGAACCCGTTCGAGCAGTGCAGTGAGTATCTGGAGTACAATTGAATCGTTCGCTGCACAAATCGATTAACTTCACGATTAACCTCAGTTCCAGACGGCGACATGTGCCAAGGCAACCCCTGCGGAGCCAACTCTGGTTGCCGCGTGGTATCAGGGAACGTGAGATGTTTCTGTCTGCCAGGATACGAGGGAAGCCCTCCTCAAACTCCGTGCACGCTTCCAAACAACCCTTGCGAGCCGTCTCCCTGCGGACCCAACACCCAATGCACGGTCTTGGCCAATGGCCTGTCGAAATGTACTTGCTTGCCTGGATACATCGAGACACCCAACACGATCAGAGGATGCGCGCCCAAGACGGACCAATGCGATCCCAACCCTTGCGGACTCGGTGCTAAATGTGACGCGAACAGAGTGCCAGCTTGCTACTGTCCTGAGCAGACGCTTGGAAATCCTTATCAGAGCTGTGCAGGTATGTGTTTAACCGATACCAAAATATGGTGTATACATTTAAATTTGGAGAAAAATATATAAGCTGGCGTACGTGGAAAGAGTAGAAATGGCTCAGAGTGCAAAGGATTCGAGACGATAAGATTATAATTTAGATCGTCATAAAAGTTGATTCCTGGCTGTTCGGTTCCAGCACCACCAACCAACGTGCACGATCCTTGCTTACTGATCCCCTGCGGAAAGAACGCCATCTGCATCGTCGAAAACGGGGTTGCAAAGTGCAAGTGCGTTCCACCGTACATTGGCAATCCGTACATAGACGGCTGCGAAGCTGAGTGCTTCGTGAATCAGGACTGCGACAGTCGACTGGCGTGCTTCAATCAGCACTGCAGGGACCCTTGCCCTGGCGTTTGCGGTACCAATGCAAAATGCGAGGTGGACGATCACGTTCCCGTCTGTTCTTGTTTGACTGGATACACCGGGGATCCATTCATCTCCTGTAAAGTTGAAAAGTCTCGTAAGTCTTCTCGATAATCTATCAGTTCACGCTTTGGGTACACGTGAACATTGTTGCGTGACATTGGAATTGGTTCTTCTAGCTCTTCCTGGACAGAATCCTTGCATGCCATCGCCATGCGGACCTCACAGCATCTGCCGCGTGATGAACGACCGTGCAGTCTGTTCGTGTAGTCCCGGGTACCACGGTACACCACCTTCCTGTCGTCCAGAGTGTCTGGTCAGCTCGGAGTGCCCTGTCCATCTGGCCTGCATCGGCCAAAAGTGCGGCGATCCTTGTTCCGGCGTGTGCGGTCAGAACGCTCTGTGTCAGGTGATCAGTCACAACCCCGTGTGCAGTTGTCCTCCCGAGTACACAGGCGATCCACTCACGCACTGCTTCAAGGAAGGTAGATATCAATTTTTCTTGCTTGTTTTTTTTTTATGCACGTAACTGTCACTTCAGTTATCGCACTGAATCCATACGTCACATATTTTTTAACTAAATTTAAAATAAAACACTTAATTCGGAGTGCAAACGAGTAAATTTATCGAGGAAGATTCGTTAAATCGATTTCTTCTGTTAGTCCTACCGCCGCCAGGACCCAAGAATCCTTGCGTGCCCGCGCCCTGTGGACCGAACGCTGATTGTCGCGTGCAGGAGGATCACCCTGTTTGCACGTGCATCAGTGGAATGTTCGGTGCGCCACCGAATTGCAGACCGGAGTGCTTGATTCACCAAGATTGCCCCAACTATCTCGCTTGCGTCCAGAAGAAGTGCGTGGATCCTTGCGCCGGGTCCTGTGGATTCAACACCAACTGTACCGTACAGAACCATCGGCCCATGTGCCAATGTTACCAGGACTACGAAGGGGATCCTTTCTCTGGATGTAACAAAGGTAGAATCGTTAGTCCGAGTATAACATTCATTCCCCCGTCCCGAAATCCGAGTATAACATTCACTCTTCGCTCGATAGTTACCTTCCCAGTGCCATTGCCTTGCGATCCATCCCCATGCGGTGCGAACGCGGTCTGCAAGGAACGCAACGGAGCTGGCTCCTGCAGCTGTTTACCCGATTATACCGGGGATCCTTACGCGGGATGCAGACCTGAATGCGTTCAGAACTCGGACTGTGTTCACACGAAGGCTTGCATAAACAACAAGTGCAAAGACCCGTGCGTGGGCGCGTGCGGCATAAACGCTCAGTGCCAAGTGATCAACCATCAACCTTCGTGCAGTTGTCTGTCTGGTTACACCGGGGATCCCCTACAGTCCTGTCACGTGCCACCTGGTAGGTCTTCGCAGTTAAAAATTTATTCGGAAACATCGAACCTGTCGTTTCATTTAGACAAACTACTTTGGTAAACGCATAGGGTACGAATATTTCTAGGACTGACTGTAAGCCTCTTTCTTTCAGTCACACCGGTACCAGGCGACCCATGTCAACCTTCTCCCTGCGGTCCGTACAGCAACTGTCGCGTGATCGACAACCATGCAGTCTGCTCCTGTCAGCCAGACTACGTTGGCAGTCCACCACAGTGTCGTCCAGAATGCGTGGTCAGCACTGACTGCGCCCAGAACACGGCTTGCATCACTCAGAAGTGTAGAGATCCGTGCGTGGGCACTTGCGGCCAGAACGCCGACTGCCAGGTCATCAACCACAATCCAGTCTGCAGTTGCAAGTCTGGATACACCGGTGATCCCTTCTTCGGATGCGTAAAAGAACGTAAGAGTCAAATTTGAACCGTAATAGTGTAACGCATTGTGTTGACACCTCCTGTCCTCGCAACTAGAGAGATTCTGGCCCACCCCGTATAAACCATTCTCGAATTCCTCGACCGACCTCCAAATATCTCGGCGTCTGAGACATGGGATCGTACTCAGGACGAAACGCTCCCTTCCTTTTCTCCTCTCTCGCTCTCCCTTCACAGAACCGCCACCACAGGATACATCGTAACCGAAATCTCGAAATATTTCTCAAAGCGGAAAGTAAACAGCCTGGAGGCGACTCGAGTGGCAACCCGTGCATCCCATCGCCGTGCGGACCAAACTCCCAGTGTCGCGTGATAGACGGCTTCCCTGCATGTTCCTGTCTACCCAATTACGTGGGCAGGGCACCGAATTGTCGTCCAGAGTGCGTCATCAACGAGGGTTGCCCTGGCAATCTCGCCTGTCAGAACGAACAGTGCGTGGATCCTTGTCCAGGTTCCTGTGGCGTCAACACCTTCTGCAACGTTGTCAAGCACAATCCCGTTTGCATATGCAACCCTGGCTACACCGGCGATCCATTCACCGAGTGCTCGCCTATAATGGAAGGTACGTCCACGCCATTCTTTACCAGACTTACAGTATCTCTCCCATTTTACCCTTCGATCTACCGTGTAAATATTTCTTTGCTTAAAATTGTCTGGCATTTCACGGATATGCATGAAAATTGTCTCTGGCACTCAAACGGTTAATACGCTTCTCACGCGTCCCTCTTCTTCAGAACCAACCACAACGGAACAACCTCGGACACCGTGCAACCCATCACCCTGCGGTGCGAACGCGATCTGCAACGAACGAAACGGCGCTGGATCTTGCACGTGCTTGCCGGAATACATCGGTGACCCGTACACAGGTTGCAGGCCCGAATGCGTCACGAACGCTGACTGCGAACGCGACAGAGCCTGCCTGAACAACAAATGCGTGAATCCTTGTCCTGGTACCTGCGGTCAGGGAGCCACCTGTCGAGTTGTCAATCACACTCCATCCTGCTCGTGCCTGCCTGGTTACACGGGAGATCCGTTCAACGTTTGCACAGGAAGAGAAGCAGGACCCGAACCCTTACCTGAGAATCCTTGCGAGCCCTCGCCGTGCGGACCCAACAGCAACTGTCGTGTCCACAACGAGCACGCGGTGTGCTTGTGTCAACCAGGATTCGTTGGAATACCACCCACTTGTCGTCCAGAATGTATCGTCAGCTCGGAGTGTCCTCAGAACAAAGCTTGCATCGAGAACAAGTGCGCGGATCCTTGTCCGGGCTCCTGCGGCGTGAACACCAAGTGTCTGACCGTGAACCATAATCCCATTTGCACATGTGCCGCGGGTTACACGGGCAATCCACTCGTTCACTGTACGAGGTTCAACGTCACCCAACCACCATCGGGCACCGATAATCCTTGCTCTCCCAACCCTTGCGGACCGAATTCTCAGTGCAGGGTGATCGGTTCTCAGCCTGCCTGCTCCTGTCTGTTGAACTTTATCGGACGTCCTCCAAACTGCAGGCCTGAATGCACCGATGATTCCGACTGCTTCCACTCGGCGGCATGCGTGGAACAGAGGTGCAAGAATCCTTGTCCAGGTGCTTGCGGCGAGTTGGCGAGGTGCACCGTTCAAAATCACGTACCGATTTGCACTTGTCCCGAGGGCTACGAAGGAGATGCTTCCGTGCGCTGCGTATTGGCGCCTCCTCCGAGTAAGTCTTCGTTTCAGCCGTTCGTTGCACAAATTGAGCTCCGCGGAAAACAAAAAGTTAAATTTAAGATTTTTCAAAACGTGCGGTTAATTGATCTTGTGCAACGTAAATTTGAATTTTTTCGAGGCTAATCCGTTAAATTCTCGATCGTTCAGCGACCGACCAAAGCGTGGCTAACCCATGTTCACCGAATCCTTGCGGACCAAACGCGCAGTGCCGCGAGAGGAACGGTGCTGGAGCGTGTGCCTGTCCACCAGACCTCATCGGAGACCCGTACGATAACGAGAGAGGATGTCACAGAGAATGCGAGTCGATCAACGACTGTGCTCCACAACTGGCTTGCGTTGGGTTCAAGTGTTCCGATCCTTGCCCGAGCACCTGCGGTGTGCTGTCCGTTTGCAATGTCCAGCAACACGTCCCAGTGTGTGTCTGTCCTCCCGGATATACCGGTGACCCGTACTTTGCTTGCGAGATTCAAGAAATGACCAGTAAGTTTCGCTCTGAATTCTTTTTATCCGTTTCAGACCTGACGTCCACAGTTGAGAACTGTATGTTTACTGACTGTATGTTTAATTTTATAAATGTATCTTCAGGTGTGTCCCCGTTGGACCCGTGTTCGCCATCGCCTTGCGGCCCCAACAGCAAGTGTCGCGAAGTGAATGGCCAGGCAGTGTGCACGTGTCTCCCAGAGTACAGAGGAATCTCGCCAAACTGCAGACCAGAATGCGTGGTAAACGCAGAGTGTCCTGCTCACCTCACCTGCCTGAACAAGAAGTGCGTGGATCCATGCCCGAACACCTGCGGATTGAGAGCGCAGTGCACCACCAAAAACCACAATCCAATTTGCACGTGCTCTGTAGGCTTCACCGGTGATCCTTTCACTCTGTGTTCACCCATTTGTAGGTTTACTCCTCTAATCGTCTCACGCTGATCTACGCTGGTTACGCGCGAGTAGTTGACCTCACTTTTCGATTGCAGCTTACAATGACACCTTCGCCACGGAACGGCCACCATCTTGTACTCCGTCGCCTTGCGGTCCAAACTCTCTCTGCCAGATCATATCGGGAAACCCAGCGTGTTCTTGTCTACCAACTTACATTGGCGTTCCTCCGGAGTGCAGGCCAGAGTGCATCTTGAGCTCCGAGTGCAAGAGTCATCTAGGGTGCGTGAATCAGAGATGTCAGGATCCCTGTCCAGGCTCGTGCGGCGTCAACGCTCAGTGCCATGTCCTGAATCACATACCGGTTTGCACGTGCATGGAGGGCTTCACTGGAGATCCTTTCACGCAGTGTATACTAGTTCCTCCGAGTAAGAAATTAAGTCTGAATAGGATTTCGTGAATTTGCCAGGTTTAAGAAATTAGATGCTACGACAAATGTTAAATTACCTAATCTTCGTTGATCCACGATTCTCGATTTATTTTCACACGCCTCTACATTCATTTCCAGCCACGTTGCCACCAGTAAGCGACCCGTGCAGCCCATCACCATGCGGACCAAACGCTTTATGCAATAACGGCGAATGCGAGTGTCTCCCGGAATACATTGGCAATCCGTACGAAGCCTGTCGTCCAGAATGCGTTGTGAACCTGGAGTGTCCCCGCGACAAGACCTGTCTCAGAAACAAATGCAAGGATCCTTGTCCTGGGACGTGTGGTCAAAACGCAGTCTGCGACGTCGTGAATCACATACCCAGCTGTTCCTGTCCACCTGGATACGTTGGGGATCCGTTCGTTAGCTGTCGCACTCAGCCTCTAAGTAAGGATCACTACCATGGAACAGTAGAACGTTTCTACTACTACGTTCTGATCTCCTGCACGAATTATGTTGCAGTTCCACATCCATCTAAAGATCCGTGCTCGCCTGTGTCACCCTGCGGACCGAACAGCCAGTGTCGCAACATAGAAGACCACGCCGTGTGCTCTTGTCTTCAAGGATACCTCGGTTCTCCACCGTCGTGTAGACCAGAGTGCGTCGTGAGCTCGGAGTGTCCACCAACGCGCGCCTGCGTGAACAAGAAGTGTACAGATCCTTGCCTCGGCTCCTGCGGCTTGAACGCGAGGTGCGAAGTGATCAATCATTCGCCGATCTGTAGCTGTCTACCTGGCCAGACCGGGGATCCGTTCAAGAGCTGCTACGACTTTCCAGGTAGGAACGCTTCCTTCGTTAACCCTTTCAGACCTGACGTCCACAATCGAGGACGCAACATTTTAATATTGAGTATCTTAGCTACATAATTCAACAGGATGCGTAACGATTATTTTTTATAGATGTGCCGGACGGCAAGGACTCGGGAGATCCTTGCAAACCGTCAACCTGCGGACCAAACGCCCAGTGCCAGAACGCAAACGGTTATCCATCCTGTTCTTGCCTACCTGGATACATAGGCGTTCCGCCGTCCTGTCGCCCAGAGTGCCTGATCAATCCTGACTGCCCATCCGACAAAGCCTGCATCAACTCGAAGTGCACGGATCCATGTCCGGGATCCTGCGCGGAGAACGGCAATTGCATGGTCGTTAATCACGCTGTCGTGTGCTCCTGCACGCCTGGTTACACTGGAAATCCGTTCGTTCAGTGCATCGAACTAGAAGGTATGTTCGTTTACAGTCAGTCTCATAAGTATTCGTATCTTCTATATGTATCGAAGAAATTTGTCCAAATCAAATTATAGGTTCGATGTTTCCAAACAAATTTCTCACTACAAACATATACAAGTGTAAAGTTTATGTATGAACATATTTCTAACGAAACATAATTTGGATAAATTTGTTCGATGCTCTTTTTCTGCGCTAAAGCTTCGGAATCTCTAACTCTTCGTGCTTTACGTTACAGAGGAATCCATAAATCCGTGCGAGCCCTCGCCTTGCGGGCCAAACGCCGTCTGCCAACAACGCGACAACGTGGGCGCGTGCATCTGCATCGACGACTACCACGGCAACCCTTACGAGGGATGCCAGCCAGAGTGCATCCTCAGCTCCGATTGTCCAACGAATAAGGCTTGCGTTCGCAACAAGTGCGAGGACCCCTGCCCTGGAATATGCGGCATTCAGGCTCAGTGCTCCGTCATCAATCACATTCCAACCTGCACCTGTCAACCTGGCTACGTGGGAGACCCCTTCACGATCTGCACGCAGCCTCTGATCACGTCCACGGAGACTACTAGAACGGACCCGTGCAGCCCATCGCCCTGCGGACCGAACAGTTTGTGCCGAGCCGTGAACGATCAGGCCGTCTGCACGTGCCAAGAGTCCTACATCGGTTCACCGCCAAACTGCAGGCCAGAGTGCGTGGTGAACTCCGAATGTCCTCAGAACAGAGCGTGTTACAAGTACAAGTGCTCCGATCCCTGCCCAGGAACGTGCGGAGTAGGGGCCAATTGTCGCGTGATCAACCACAATCCACTTTGCAGCTGCGCGCCAGGAACCACTGGAGATCCGTTCTCCAGATGTTATCCTCAAATGGGTGAGTAACTGGAGTACCTAGTAAAATGATTGACTTTAGAGAAAGTATCGGACCTAACGATCTTTCGTTTATTTTCTTTTAGTCACGCCATTGCCACCGATCGGCGATCCTTGCAGACCAAGTCCATGCGGTCTGTACGCAGAGTGCAGAGCGATTGGCGATCAAGCCGCTTGCTCCTGTTTGAAGAACTACATAGGTCTGCCACCCAACTGTCGACCCGAGTGCGTCGTCAATACCGACTGTCCATCGAACCAGGCGTGCATCTCTGAAAAATGTCGAGATCCTTGCATCGGATCGTGCGGTCAGAACGCTGATTGCCGTGTGCAGAACCATATTCCTGTTTGCCTCTGTCAAACAGGGTACACCGGTGATCCTTTCTCCCTGTGCACGGAGATACAAGGTACCTGTCTCGGTCTACCATCTATTCGAACTCTCTTCTTTATTTTTTCAAGCGCGATAGAATTCGTATTATACTCTTCATCTTACAGAACAACCCAAAGTACCCGAAGACCTGTGCAATCCGTCTCCATGCGGACCCAACGCGGAGTGCGACGAGGGCAACTGCAAGTGTCTTCCGAACTACTTCGGCGATCCTTTCTCGTACTGTCGTCCAGAGTGCACCATGAACTCGGACTGCTCTAGAGTGAAGACATGCGTGAATCATTACTGCATGGATCCGTGCGTTGGCACCTGCGGTACCAGCGCGCAGTGCGACGTGGTCAATCACATCCCGATGTGCAGCTGCCCTCCTGGCACCACGGGGGATCCGTTTGTTCTTTGTCGACCGCACGTTATCAATGGTAGGTTTGCTTCTGTGACAGTACCGTACGGTACTGTATGTAGACGGTACCGTATGGTACGGTTTATTGCACGAAAATATTGTAGGGTACGCTTACTCAACCCTTTCAGACCTGGCGTCCACAATTGAAGACAGAAAATTTAATAATTACCGGCGCTATAAGAAAGACTAGTTTTTCTTGAAAACTACGCTATTAGTCTTTTTTTTTTTAACTTAGTCCATACTAATTTTAGTCCAAGTAAACCCTAAAAATTAAATTGCATCTATATACGAGGAATGTTTAACTCTTCTAGAGCCCAGGCAACAACCATGCACACCATCTCCCTGCGGCGCGAACAGTGTCTGCAAAGTGGTGAACGATCACGCAGTCTGCTCGTGCCAACCTGGCCTGATAGGCAGTCCACCCGCCTGCAGGCCAGAGTGCGTGGTCACCGCCGATTGTCCTCTGACTCAAGCTTGTCTCGGAAACAAGTGTCAGGACCCGTGTCCAGGCACTTGCGGTCAGAACTCCAAGTGCCAAGTGGTCAACCACAACCCTATATGCATCTGTTACGAGGGACACACTGGCGATCCGTTCACCAGGTGTTACCCTAGGCCAAGTAAGTAATCCAAACGTGCACATAAGCACTGTATAAAAAGGTTGAAAACGGTCATTCGACGTGGTAGATTTAGTGTTTAACCATCATCCCAATTTTGTTGGTGGTTTTTAACGTTCATCTTAACTTTGTCGCACAGAAGAGCCACCGAGGCCAACGAACCCCTGCCAACCATCCCCCTGTGGACCAAACGCGGAGTGCCAAGTGAGAGGCGATAGTCCAGCTTGTTCGTGTGTGCAAAATTACATCGGTGTACCGCCTAACTGTAGACCCGAGTGCACGATAAATCCCGAGTGTCCGCCGCATTTAGCGTGCATGCAGCAAAAGTGTCGCGATCCGTGTGTCGGTTTGTGCGGTTCGAACGCTGAGTGTTCGGTAGTGAATCACCACGCGGTGTGCGCTTGCGCGGAAGGTTACACCGGAAATCCGTTCAGCGTATGCGAGCCGGTCGCCAAGGGTGAGTACACCTCAGAAAACATTGCTGTCGTATTACTCTTTTCTCGTTGCGATAATCGCCGTTTGCATGCAGGCGACGCAGGTAAGTGCTTGTACCTTTCGTAACGCGATCATCGAGCCCAACCCCGTAACCAAATCGCGTCGCATCCTCGTCGACGACGAGCAACGAGATAACATTGTACGAGGTCCGAACGAAAATTCGACGACGAAGCGTCGTCGTGGTGGCGGGGCCTCAGGAATTACAAACTGCACTCATGTACGAATGATAACCGACCATAACGTATCATACACCCAAACCCTCAACGATTAACGGGTTCATACAGAGGAGCACGCCTTCATTACCCCATGCGTACTACCCATATATCGTAACCATGAATGAAATAACCGTATTACGAAATGGTGGCGGGGCCTATGGAGTACATAGGCTCGTAATTGCACTCACCCCTTGACAGATATGCGATAACCAAGCCTATACGTATGTACACATCCTCGTAACGAGGAATATTGCACGCATTGATCACTCCCAACCAAGCATATCGCTTCGAGACACCCGTCACCGTGTAGAGAAGCACCCTAGATCTACGTCCTCACTGTGTTACCCCTGCGTCCCTGCGAACGAAACATAAAAAACCTAGACACGGAAGCATTAACCCCTGAAACATCAGTAAACATTAGAAATATGGTGTCAGCTTGTCGTATCCCCGATTTTTAGATTTAGACACGCTTACAAACGACCTGTCCCGACCCCGAAGCCACGCTTACGCATCGAAAGGTGCCCCTGCGACCATCCCCTAATAGAACTTGATCCCCTCTAACGAGACACAGACCCAAGTAACCCCAAGAAACACGCACCTCACGACCCGAAACACCCTAACCAACCGAACCCAAAGCGAGACCATGACCACACTCGATCGTATCGTCCCGCTGAAGGAACCCGAGTCGCCCAAGATCAGCTTCCGCTTAAATCATACGTCGCCGCATTCGCACGAAGCTGATTCCGTCGACACTCTATACGAGAATTCACAACGCTGCACGAGCTTTCGATTGACCATCCGCTTCATGATCGATTAAAATTAAGTGAAAGTGTTTCTCTTTCCATCAGATGTACCCCTAGACCTTAGGAAACCATGCGAGCCTTCCCCGTGCGGCGCCAATGCAATCTGTCGCGAAAACAACGGCGTCGGTTCCTGTTCCTGTCCTCCAGACTACATAGGCGACCCGTACCAAGGATGCCGACCCGAATGCACCCAAAATTCCGATTGCGCCAAGACGATGGCCTGCACGGGCCTCAAGTGCAGGGACCCGTGCCCAGGAACCTGCGGATTGCAAGCCCGATGCGAAACGATCAATCACGTTCCAGTTTGCACGTGTAACCGTGGCTACTCGGGCAACCCCTTTACCTATTGTTCCCCGATCGTGCTCGAGCGTAAGCCTCTATTTCGTATCAAGTACTGCCTGGCAGGATTAGGGAGGGGCACTCGAGGCTATCCGATAAACTCATCCCGAATGTGTTTGGCTTCGACCCTCGTGAGTGACCTCTGAATGACCTCAAAATCCACCAACCCTTTTTCGATCAGATAAATTACGTTTGCTTGTCTTTTGAAAGGATGAATTGACCTCGAATGCCATCCAATTTTTCACAACAAATATCCTTTAGGAGTTCGGATAGCCTAGCTCAAATGCCTCGACCATATTAAATCCACAGTACGAATAGCGAGCATCTACACGATCACCTAAAAAGGACTCGGAACAAAATCATTTATAATACGATATTCTCCCCATACAGCTACCCTATCAGAGTCAGACCCGTGTAGTCCCTCTCCTTGTGGACCCAACAGTAAGTGTCGAAACGTAAACGACCACGCAGTCTGCTCCTGTCTCGCAAATTTCGTCGGAACCCCACCGTACTGTCGACCCGAGTGCGTGATGAACAACGAGTGCCCGTTGGACCTCGCGTGCATCAATCAAAGATGCACGTCTCCCTGCACGAACTCCTGCGGTATCAACACGCAGTGTAGAGCGATCAACCACAGCCCAATTTGCACCTGCAACCTCGGATACACCGGGGACCCGTTTACGAAATGCTTCCCCGCACCACGTAAGAATACTTCTCTAGATTCGTTCATCCTGCATCCAATCGAGCCATGGTTTGTCGTTCTCGTAACAGTCCTGCGTTGGATCTCCTTTGTTCTGCCTTTATTGTCTTGTCGTGCTTTACTTGATTCTACTTTTCTTTTCTATGTTATTTTGATCCAACCAGACCATATATACTTTTAATGTTTTCAATGATCGTTCTCTTCTGCCATTTATTCTTCAACATCACTTAGCCGTAACCCTTCTGATCGAATCGGTAAACATTAGAAATACAACCCACTTTGAGCCCTAATAGATCGACTACTGGAAAAATATCCAATCTATATTTCTACTCATTTTATTACTTTCCACGTGGACTGTCACTGTTACAACTGACGTTGAAAACAAAAATTACAGAACCAACCCCGAACGACTGCTCCCTAGCCCCGATCGACCCCTGCGTACCGTCGCCCTGTGGCATGTACGCGGAGTGCCGGAATATCGGTGGCACGCCTTCGTGTTCCTGCTTGCCCGCGTACCTTGGATCCCCGCCGAATTGCCGACCAGAATGTCGCGTCAACTCCGACTGTCCCATGAGTCTCGCGTGCAGCAACGAGAAGTGCAGGGACCCTTGCTTGGGATCCTGCGGTGTCACGTCCTTGTGCTCCGTTTACAACCACGTTCCCGTGTGCACGTGCCCCGAGGGATACACGGGGGATCCCTTCGGCAACTGCTACCCAGCCCCGATGAAGCCAAGTAAGAATTAATCCTTTGCACTCGGGAGGTGACTCCCGGTCACCACTAGGTTCGACTCTGCGAATCAACCAGCAATAACGTTCGCTTAGGTTTAATCTCTTCGAAATGTCGAAGTGTCAATGAAATGATTGTCGTTGAGACAAAGGCGACTTGATTCTCAAATCTCAAATTAGAGATCTCATTATCGAATCTAAGCTCAGCATTCGTGGCGATAGAATGATAAGAAAGCATCCCGAGTTGCTGGTAGGTACCAGAAAGAAGTGCCTCGAGTGCAAAGGGTTGACCTTGAAGAGGATTCGATCGATGGTGATCGAACGAGCAGGAAACTAGAGATCGTTCGTTTGTTTCGCAGCCGAACCAGCTGTCGTTGATCCTTGCGCGTCATCGCCGTGTGGCTCGAACGCCCGCTGCGATAACGGTTTGTGCACGTGCCTGCCGGAGTATCAGGGCGATCCTTACGTGGGCTGTCGTCCCGAGTGCGTGTTGAACACCGATTGTCCGCTGAATCGTGCCTGCGTCAGGAACAAGTGCGTGGATCCTTGTCCAGGCACGTGCGGCCAGAACGCGTTGTGTTCGGTGTACAACCACGTGCCTATGTGCAGCTGCCCTAACGGAATGGAGGGGAACGCTTTCGTTCTGTGCTCCGTTCTTCGAGGTACCTTTTCTCTTCGTTTTCACCCCTTTTCACCCCTTTCACCCCTTATCGCGTCGATCTTAGATTTATTTTTCGAGAAGCAAGGATTCTTTTTCCTGAATCCCTCTACTTCTCGCATCGTGCGATAGGGGGTTATTTTTGCCATCTTGTCCAATTATTATACTATGCAACAATCCATTCACCCTCCAACTATCTCAGATCCTGTGTCGAGGAATCCTTGCTCGCCCTCGCCCTGCGGACCGAACAGCGTGTGTCGAGAGGTCAACGAGCAGCCCGTCTGCTCCTGCGTGGCAGGATTCCTAGGTGTACCACCTGCCTGCAGACCGGAGTGCACGGTCAGTTCCGACTGTCCCCTAACGGAAGCCTGTAGCAATCAGAAGTGCATAAACCCCTGTCCTGGAACCTGTGGCTTCAGAGCTGTCTGCAACGTCGTAAATCACAATCCAGTGTGCAGCTGCTCGCCAGGACACATCGGCGATCCTTTCGTTCAATGCGTGCCTGAACGTAAGACCCGTTGCTCGGAGATTTCACTCCGCGATCGGAGTTAATATGGATCCCATTGATAACGTATCCTGTTCTTTTAGCGATTGGCCGGCCTGTAGGGAACCCATGCGAACCTTCCCCATGCGGACCCAATGCTCAGTGTAGAGTTTCCAACGACGCACCCTCGTGCTCGTGTTTGCCGGAATTTCTAGGCGCCCCTCCAAATTGCAAGCCGGAATGTATCAGCAACAGCGAGTGTCCAGGTCACTTGGCCTGCCTGAACCAGAAATGCGGAGATCCTTGTCCGGGCTCCTGTGGAGCCAACTCTGACTGTCGCGTTGTTAGCCACACACCCATGTGCGTCTGTCCTGGGGACTTCACTGGCGATCCTTTCACTCAGTGTGTCCCTAAACCACGTAAGAATCAAACAGGGCTGGACTCTCCAGACAAAGCAATAATAATAAAAAAGAATGAAATATTTTCAATATCAATTCTTCGTTTGTAATGTCGCTTCCTCCATCTTCCATTTCGTTTCAACGATTACTGGCAATCTTCTAGCTGTGCCAATCAACCTTTCCCCCTGCGAACCATCGCCTTGCGGCTTCAACGCGATATGCAGGGAGTTGAACGGCGTTGGTTCCTGTTCTTGTCTGCCGGATTACATCGGAAACCCTTACGAGGGTTGTCGACCAGAATGCGTGATCGACACGGACTGTCCCTCCACATTGAGCTGCATCCGCTCCAAGTGCCAGGACCCATGTCCTGGCACCTGTGGCACCAACACCGAGTGCCAGGTCATCGATCACCGACCCGCGTGCGCCTGCATCACAGGATACAGCGGGAATCCTTTCCAATACTGTACCTTGATTCGCGAAATAGGTATACGCTCGAAAAGCTCGCACAGCTTCTAATTCTGTTCCAATCGGCGAAGACGCCTCGCTGAAAAGAGACTAAAACCCCGCAGGAAACCAAACACAGTACATGGACCCGTGCAACCCGTCCCCCTGCGGACCGAACAGTCAATGTCGCGTAGTCAACGAACAAGGTGTGTGTTCCTGTCTACCAGAGTACAGAGGCTCTCCTCCGATGTGTCGTCCAGAGTGCGTCCTAAACTCGGATTGCCCTGCGAATCGAGCTTGCGTCAACCAGAAATGCGTGGATCCATGTCCCAGTTCGTGTGGCGCGTTCGCCACTTGCGTGGTCAAGAACCACAGTCCGATTTGTGCCTGCAGAGATTCGTACACCGGAGACCCGTTCACTAGATGCTTCCCCGTTCCAAGTAAGGCCCCTTCGGACCAGTTCGAAACCACTAAAAATAGTCCAAAGTCGATCCAAGTCCTCAACACGTTGCTTACCTTTTCAGCATTCGTACCCCTCGCAGCGGTCGAACCATCGCAACCCTGTCTCCCCTCCCCTTGCGGTCCATACTCGGAATGTCGCGTGGCGAACAACGGTCCATCCTGCCAGTGCTTGGCCGACTATACCGGAAGTCCTCCCAACTGTAGACCGGAGTGCACCGTCAACTCCGACTGTCCCAGCAACAGAGCCTGCATCAGGCAGAAGTGTCTGGATCCCTGTTCAGGATCCTGCGGAGTAGGGACACGGTGCAGCGTGTTCAATCACGTGCCCATGTGCACGTGCATCGAGGAGTACACCGGAGATCCCTTCAACAATTGCTACCCGACGCCACCGCAGCGTAAGGCCTCGTTTTCTCCTCGAAGAAACTCCAACAACGGTATTCATAGAATCGTAACGACCTACGGAAATTCTTGCAGTACCGCCCCCTGAAACCGATCCCTGCAACCCATCGCCGTGCGGACCGAACGCCCAATGCAACGCGGGTGTATGCACTTGCTTACCCGATTACCAGGGCGATCCCTACACCAGCTGTCGACCCGAATGCGTTCTGAACAGCGACTGCGCTCAAGACAGAGCTTGCGCGAGGAACAAGTGCGTGGATCCTTGTCTGGGCACTTGCGGCAGAGACGCGGTCTGCAATGTCCTGAATCACGTACCCATGTGCAGTTGTCCGGCTGGAATGTCTGGCAACGCGTTCATATCCTGCGACCGAGTGGAAGGTATACAAAAGGAATTTGGTGGCAGCTTCTCTGTCGGTCCACCTAACTTTTCTGTGTACAGTCATCCCATAAATATTCGTGTCTTCTATATCTATCGAAGAAATTTGCCAACCAATCCTAGCATTTCAAGTCAGATTATTCTCGTTGAATTTGATTTAGAACCAGTTCAGACGAATCCGTGCAATCCATCGCCCTGTGGACCCAACAGTCAGTGTCGAGCTATAAATGGCCAGGGCGTGTGCTCGTGCGTGCCAGGATACCTTGGCATTCCGCCTACCTGTAGGCCAGAGTGCGTGGTCAGTTCAGACTGTCCAAGAAGCCTGGCCTGTAACAACCAAAAGTGCATCGATCCTTGCTCTGGCACTTGCGGCCTGAAGGCGTTGTGTCAGGTTGTCAATCACAACCCCGTGTGCAGCTGCCCGTCAGGTTTCACGGGCGATCCGTTCACCAGATGCCAATTCCTTCGTAAGAACTTTGATATCATACTCTGCGGTACAGTTCCTCGGTTATCCCTTTATAGGTCACTGGTACTCGTTACCGCTAAGGAAAGGGCGGAAATTTTGTATGTTTAAGTATCTACGCTCATCCACTAGGTTTCGTTGGTTTAGGGGAACAAAATGTCCAGAGAGTTCTGTCCCTATAAAGGGTTAACGACTCAAATTCCCTTCGAGTTGCCTTCTAAGTTAAACGTCTCATCCCTCCCACAGCTGCGAACATACCAGAAGAGGATACCTGCGCGTCCTGTCGATGCGGCCCCAATTCCGTTTACCAAACCGTCAACGACCAACCGTCTTGCGCCTGTCTCCCCGATTTTATCGGCTCTCCGCCAAACTGTAGGCCGGAGTGCGCGAGCAACAGCGAATGTTCCAGCCACTTGGCGTGCATCAACCGAAAATGTCGAGACCCCTGTCCTGGCTCGTGTGGTTTGAACGCGGAATGCCGTGTGGTCAGTCACACACCGATGTGCGGCTGCCTGAGCGGTTACACAGGCGACCCCTTCACCCAGTGCACGTTGAAACGACGTAAGATTTACCCGCGAACAAACTACACCTACACACATTGCAAAACATAACGAAATATCATATACACGTGAACAAAGTAGATTCCTAATATCGTACACGGTGTCTCGTAACTGGTGGTACAACCGAGTAGAGGGTAATTCTACGTGAATGATTGAATCGAAAATTTTCAAATTTATTTTCTTCGAAAATAGAGCGCCGTATGAATAAATTTTATTGTACACTTTCGATTCAATTTTTTTACGTAGAATCACCCCCTTACTCACTCGCATCACCAGTTACGGGACACCCTGGTATCTAGTGTTTGCGGTGATTAAACCTCCAATTGTTAATACTCCCCCCGAACCTGGATATTTTAGTAGTTATTGCAATTAACCCTGTGGGAAAGTGTGTTGGTATCGAAGGTGAACGCTAACCTTTTCACCCTGTGAACCCTTTTTTAGCCGAACTCGAACCCACGCCGGTGTCGCCCTGCGTGCCATCGCCGTGCGGCCCTAACGCGATATGTAAAGAACAAAACGGAGCAGGTTCCTGTTCCTGCGCCCTGGATTACATAGGAAACCCGTACGAAGGATGTCGCCCGGAGTGCACCGTGAACTCCGACTGTCCCTCGAACCTGGCCTGCATAAGATCCAAGTGCCAGAACCCCTGTCCCGGCACGTGCGGCCAGAACGCCGATTGCACGGTGATAAATCACTTGCCGAGTTGCACTTGCGTAGCTGGATACACGGGAGACCCGTTCGTTAATTGCCACGTCCAGCCGCAGATCCGTAAGTCACAATAACAATGTCGCCAATCATCGCCATCATTCGTCATCGCCATCGCGAACGCCTCGATAGAGAAGATAACGTTAGAGACGCTTCATAGTAACCAACCAACGTCGCTTCCCATCGTAATACATCGTAATCGATCGATGCACGGTGTACGCCATTAACCCAAACTAATACCAAGGAACGAGTAACGCTGACGCATTTAAGCCTGGTTCAGAGTATGGATGGAAACTTGGGAACGGTTAAAGTAACCAAACGATATTCGCCACTTCCAGCCAACGAAGCAAAAAATCCGTGTAACCCCTCGCCATGCGGACCCAACAGCTTGTGCCACGTGACGAATGGCCAGGCTGTCTGCGCGTGTTTCCGCGATTATGTAGGCAGCCCCCCAGGATGTCGTCCAGAGTGCGTGGTCAGCTCGGAATGTCCCTCGAGCCAAGCTTGCGTCGATCAAAAGTGCGTCGACCCCTGCCCTGGCCGTTGCGGTACCAACACGGACTGCAGAGTCGTGAATCACAGCCCTATCTGTGTTTGCAAGCTGGACTTCACCGGGGATCCCTTCACCAGATGCTTCCCGACGCCAAGTAAGAGGAACTTCCTGGATCGAGTTGGAGATCGAACGATCAGGTCATGATAGAGAATCATTGTAAATTCTTTTCAGAACCATTGCCAGCACCCGTCGCTAACCCCTGTGTACCATCCCCCTGCGGCCCGTACTCGGAATGTCGCGACATAGGAGGCTCCCCCTCCTGTTCCTGTTTACCAAATTACACAGGAGGTCCGCCGAATTGTAGACCAGAGTGCACGATAAACCCTGACTGCCCCAGCAACAGAGCTTGCGTGAGGGAAAAATGCAGAGACCCTTGTCCGGGCTCGTGCGGCATTGGAGCGATTTGCAACGTGATCCAACACGTACCCACGTGCGTTTGCCCCCAAGATTTTACAGGAGACCCGTTCGCTAGTTGCCAGCCCGTACAGGCGCCATGTAAGCTAACATTCTGTACCACAAACATTTCTAAGGCTTCGATGTCATTGTTGAGAATCGCTATAATCAACTCGAATCACTTTGCAGTGTTAGATGTCCCGTCGGATCCTTGCAACCCCTCGCCTTGTGGCACGAACGCACTGTGCGATAACGGTTTATGCAGTTGTCCTCCCGGTTACATGGGAAGCCCCTACGAACTATGTCAACCCGAGTGCGTGACCAACGACCATTGTTCCTTCAACAGAGCTTGCGTTCGCAACAAATGCGTGGACCCTTGCATAGGAACCTGCGGCCAGAACGCGGTGTGCAACGTTTACGATCACGTTCCCATGTGTAGTTGCCCACCTGGGATGTCTGGGAATGCATTTGTACTCTGCTCTGTACTACGAGGTGGATATCCTTCGAGGTTCAGTCAAGAGTGACGCCGGTTTCTCCTTATTTAATCATTTAACACACCATTCGTAGAACCGCTGCCGCAGGACCCCTGCAGACCTTCCCCCTGTGGCCCTAACAGTCAGTGCCGAATCGTTAACGGTCAGGCTGTCTGCAGTTGCGTTCAAGGATATCTAGGAACTCCGCCGTCTTGCAGACCCGAGTGTTTGGTCAGCTCCGACTGTCCACGAAATTTGGCCTGTAGCAATCAGAGGTGTATAGACCCCTGTCTAGGCACCTGCGGTCTCAGGACTCAGTGTCAAGTTGTCGCTCACAATCCCATTTGCAGCTGTCTACCGAGACACTCTGGCGATCCCTTCACCAGATGCGACCCGATCAGTAAGACTCATAGCAGCTCTTGGCGTTTAATTAATTGGCCATTCACTACTTTGTCGCTTTGTCTTTAATTTCTCTTAAGAACATCTTAGCTAAACCAAGCATTCTATATACATTTGGAACTCGACTATAAAGTCAGTTCCATATATATTCGTACCCTGTATATCTATCGAACAGAATTCAAGAATCAGATTCTGAAGTACCTCGGAATGATCTGCCAGTTCTATCATCCTCATTGGCCAGTTAATTTCTCGTCGAGAATAGTAAATTTCTCGTCGAGAGTCAAAACACATTCAATTCGTAACTTCGTCCAACAGTTGACACCCCGATCGAGCCGGTAAACCCGTGCCAGCCGTCTCCCTGCGGACCGAACGCTCAATGTCGCGTGGTGAACGACTCACCATCTTGCACGTGCCTGCCCGATTTCGTTGGAGCGCCGCCCAGTTGCAGGCCAGAATGCGTCAGCAACAGCGAGTGCCCGTGGAATCTAGCTTGCATGAATCAAAAGTGCAGAGACCCTTGCCCTGGCGCTTGCGGTTCGAACACGGAATGTCGAGTCGTGAGCCACACGCCTATGTGCGTTTGCATGAGCGGATATACGGGAGATCCCTTCACCCAATGCGTCGTTCAACAACGTAAGACATCTAACTATCTAATACTAGTAAGACGACAGTTAGAGAACAGTGGAGTCAATGGAATTAATATCATGGAATTAATACGTCGTTGTAGCAACAATCGTCGACGTCGCGTCGCCCTGTACACCGTCACCCTGCGGGGCAAATGCTATCTGCAAAGAGCAGAACGGTGCTGGCTCCTGCACCTGCTTGCAAGACTACATCGGAAACCCCTACGACGGATGTCGGCCCGAATGCGTAGTGAACTCTGACTGCGTATCCAACATGGCCTGCGTTCGGTCCAAGTGCCAGGATCCTTGTCCAGGCACCTGCGGCCAGAACGCTGTCTGCCAAGTGATCAATCACTCTCCTGCGTGTTCCTGCGTGTCTGGATATACCGGCGATCCGTTCAGATACTGTAACCTCGCGTTACCATCGGGTAATAATCACGTTATTTCTTCGAACGTTACCAGAAAAAATCTTCCACTTTCTTGGCAAGAGTAGCGCTGACCCCTTCGTTCTTCAACGTTAGATCCAGTCCCGAGGGACCCATGCAATCCATCTCAGTGCGGACCGAACAGTCAATGTAACGTAGTCAACGGTCAGCCAATTTGCGCGTGTTTACCAGAGTACATCGGAACTCCGCCAACGTGTCGTCCTGAATGCGTGATGAGCTCGGAGTGTCCCACTAACAGGGCTTGCGTCAACAATAAATGCATCAATCCGTGTCCTCAACCATGCGGTTCGAACACCAACTGCAGAGTTCTGAATCACAGTCCAGTATGCAGTTGCAAACAGGGCTACACAGGGGATCCGTTCAGTAGATGTTTCCCTATGCCAAGTAAGCCGAACGAGACGAGTCGATATCGGTGTGTTTCAGAGGTATTCGGATTAGGTGACCAGACGTTTCTTTTCAGAACCTCTTCCTGGCCCGGTCGCTCAGAATCCTTGCGTGCCTTCGCCGTGCGGCCCTTACGCAGAGTGTCGCGACATTGGCGGCGCGCCATCCTGCTCTTGTCTAGCCCCTTACATCGGTAGTCCACCTAACTGTAGACCCGAGTGCACGGTCAATTCCGACTGCCCCAGTAGTCAAGCCTGTATAAACGAAAGATGCAGAGATCCCTGTCCAGGCTCCTGCGGAGTCTCAGCCACCTGCAACGTCGTCAACCATACGCCATCTTGCGTTTGTCCTGCCGATTTCACCGGGGATCCGTTTACAAGCTGCTACCCGAAACGTAAGCACTCTTCGTGGATAAATTATCGAATCGTGTTCCAGTTGAAACCTTCTCCTTAACAAATTATTCGATTCCAATTGGGGTTTTACGCGAGTCTTTTAACCACACAGCACTCGAAGAACCAGCGTTACCCGCGGACCCCTGCAATCCCTCGCCTTGCGGTCCAAATGCCCTGTGCGCAGACGGCAGCTGTTCTTGCTTGCCAGAGTATCAAGGAAATCCTTACGCCGGTTGTCGACCGGAATGCGTCCTCAATAGCGACTGTCCTACCTCTCGAGCCTGCATCCGTAACAAGTGCGCGGACCCGTGTCCAGGAACTTGCGGTCAGAACGCGCAGTGCAACGTCTACAACCACGTACCCATGTGCAGTTGTCTGCCTGGAACGACAGGGAACGCGTTCGTTTCGTGTCGTCCAAGCAGAGGTAGGTGCCCACTCGCTCGTACTTTGACACTAAACCTACCACGACTTTTACTCACACCTTTCCATTTCTAGGACCGGAAGACCCGTGCAACCCGTCTCCCTGCGGACCCAACAGTCTCTGTCGCGTAGTTAACGAGCAAGCGGTATGCACTTGCGTGGCTAGTTTCATAGGAACCCCACCATCTTGCAGACCCGAGTGTAGCGTTAGCTCCGACTGTCCGAGAAATCAAGCTTGCAGTAATCAGAGATGCATAAATCCCTGCGCTGGGACCTGCGGCGTTAGCGCCCAGTGCCAAGTGATCAATCATAATCCCATATGCAGCTGTCCACCAGGCTTTACTGGCGATCCTTTCGTCAGATGCGAGCCCAAACGTGAGCTCTGCTCTACTACCATTTCGATTCAAGATTTAAATCATCGAACGATCTTGTTATGTAACGTTTTTCGTCTCCCTTTCAGTGGAAGAACCGTTAGCTCCCGTCAATCCTTGCTATCCATCGCCCTGTGGACCTAACGCGGTCTGTCAAGTGGCGAACGATTCACCCTCGTGCTCCTGTTTACCCGAGTTCATCGGTGCACCGCCGAATTGTAGACCCGAGTGCATCAGCAACAGCGAGTGCGCGACTCAGTTAGCCTGTATAAACAACAAATGCAGAGATCCATGCCCTGGTTCGTGCGGCGGCAACGCTGATTGTCGCGTCGTAAGCCACACCGCCATGTGCGTGTGTTCCATCGGCTTCACTGGCGATCCCTTCACGCAGTGCCTCGACAGGCAACGTAAGACACCAGTGATCGTTTTACAACTGAAATCGAGCTTCTCCGAGCGCGGGTAATTCATTTCTTCTACATTTTAGCCGACATACGACCAACCCTCGCCACTCCATGCACACCGTCACCCTGTGGTTCGAACGCCATTTGCAAAGAACAGAACGGAGTAGGTTCCTGTACGTGTTTGCCCGACTACATTGGCAACCCTTACGAGGGCTGTCGTCCAGAATGTATAATAAATTCCGATTGCGTACCCACGCGTGCCTGCATCCGGTCCAAGTGTCAGGACCCTTGCCCGGGATCTTGCGGCGCGAACGCCGGATGCCAAGTTGTCAATCACTTGCCAACCTGTACTTGTTTCCCTGGTTACACCGGTCAGCCCTATCAATTCTGCCAGCTGATCGTACCGACTCGTAAGCACTGATTCTTTCTCGACTATTTAGAAGAATTCTTCAACCGCGAAGATCTTGACGATGATTTCTCTTTCCCCTTGGTCGCAGTGGATGAGAGAAGAGATCCGTGTTCCCCATCGCCGTGTGGACCGAACAGTAACTGTCGGGTTGTCAACGACCAGGCAGTCTGTTCCTGTCTCCCGGAATACACTGGCTCCCCTCCAGGATGTCGACCAGAATGCGTAGTCAGTTCCGAGTGTCCGTCTAACCTAGCGTGCATAAATCAGAAGTGCAGGAATCCTTGTCCTGGTCCTTGCGGCCTCAACGCTGAGTGCAACGTCATACATCATAGTCCTATATGTGCCTGCAGACAAAGCTACACCGGTGATCCGTTTAGTCGGTGCTTCCCAATGCCAGGTCAGAGAATATCTGAAAATTTCAAGGATAATCGAATTCGCTCAACATTATTTCTAACTCTTCGTGAACTGTTTCTAGAACTCCCTCCAGCGCCGATACCTTCAGACCCCTGTTTCCCTTCACCCTGCGGTCGGAACGCGGAATGCCGCAACATCAACGGCATACCTTCCTGCACTTGTCTGCCAAATTACGTGGGCAGTCCTCCGAGCTGTCGACCAGAGTGCACCGTGAACTCCGACTGCCCTCCCAATCAAGCTTGCACGAGAGAGAAGTGCAGGGACCCTTGTCCCGGCTCCTGTGGCGTGTTCGCCCAGTGCAGCGTGCTGAATCACGTGCCAATCTGTAGCTGCATCGAAGACTACACCGGCGATCCCTTCAGCAACTGTTATCCGAAACCACCTTCACGTAAGACACCGTCCTTTTCCACCCGAGTCCTTCGAGCTTCGCGATTCTCTTCATCGTCTCTTTCCAACTTCTAGAACCACCAGTCTCCGACGATCCTTGCGATCCGTCGCCCTGTGGATCGAACGCGGAATGCAACAATGGCATCTGTACCTGTCTGCCAGAGTACAGGGGCGATCCGTACGCAGGATGTCGTCCAGAGTGCGTTCTTAATTCGGATTGTCCCTTAAACCAGGCATGCCTCCGAAATAAATGTATCGATCCTTGCATCGGTACCTGTGGCCAGAACGCGATTTGCGACGTGTTCAATCACATTCCGATGTGCAGCTGCGGTCAAAGGATGACTGGAAACGCTTTCGTACTGTGTTCCCCGATCGCAGGTACCAAACGACGCTGCTTCAATTGACCCTTTGCACTCGAGGCACTTTCTTCTGATAATCCCATATATTTACCCATTTGTATCCACAGAAGTAACACCGGAAACGCCATGCAACCCATCTCCTTGCGGTCAAAACAGTATCTGTCGTGCTGTGAATGGACAGGCAGTTTGCACTTGTGTCCAGGGATACGTAGGAAGTCCTCCGTCTTGTAGACCGGAGTGCGTAGTCAGTTCCGACTGTCCCAGAAACGAAGCCTGTAGTAACCTGAAGTGCTCGAACCCGTGCATAGGAACTTGCGGCATTCGCGCGCAGTGTCAAGTCATAAACCACAATCCCATATGCAGCTGTCTGCCAGGATTGTCCGGTGATCCGTTCGTCAAATGCGATCCTATCGGTAAGAGCCGTTCCACCTTCCGAAACATAAATTTGACGTTTCTTTACATCGAATGGTAACACTGCGAACGGCCCTTCTAGCGGACGTCGAGCCACAAGTCGCGAACCCGTGCAGACCATCGCCGTGTGGTCCCAACGCTCAGTGTCAAGTAGCGAACGACTCCCCATCCTGCACATGCATGCCTGGATTTATAAGCTCTCCGCCAAACTGTCGACCCGAGTGCGCGAGCAACAGCGAATGCGCGAGCCACCTCGCTTGCATCAATCAGAAGTGCGGAGACCCGTGTCCTGGCTCTTGCGGAGCTAATGCCGAGTGTCGCGTGGTCAGCCACACACCCATGTGCGTTTGCTCCACTGGATTCACGGGCGATCCGTTCACGCAATGCGTGGTGTTCGATGAGCGTAAGGATACTCGACCGATAAGCGTATTTCGCGACTGGATAGGTCGCACAGGTTTACTCTGTTTTTCCACCAGGTCTACCTTCCCCGTGCACGCCATCCCCTTGCGGTTCTAACACCGTTTGCAGAGAGCAGGACGGTGTAGGCTCCTGTTCGTGTTTACCCGAATACATAGGCAATCCGTACGAAGGATGTCGACCGGAGTGCACCGTCAGCTCCGACTGCCCGTCGAATCTCGCTTGCACGAGAAACAAGTGTCAGGACCCGTGTCCAGGCACCTGTGGACAGAACACTGTTTGCCAAGTTATCAATCACTCGCCCACGTGCTCGTGCAACCCTGGTTTTACCGGAGACCCCTTCAGATACTGCCAAATCACGCGAGAGCCTGGTAAAGTATATTTGAACCGTGTCGGTGTACGAATATGTATATGGAACTGGCTGTACTTTACCGATCAAAACTTTGAGTACACGATTCCTTGCCGCGAACCCGAAATTTCTATTCTTTTCCTCGGTAATGCGTGCACCCAAACTTCTGACCGGTAATCCGAAAAACAAAGGAAGCCATCCTGAAGTTTCTTTCTTCTTCAGACATAGTCAGAGATCCAACAGACCCCTGCGTCCCGTCGCCCTGCGGACCAAACAGTCAGTGCCGCGTGATTTCCGGCAACGCGGTGTGCTCTTGTCTTCCCGAATACACCGGAAGTCCTCCCTCCTGCCGGCCCGAGTGCGTCGTCAGCACGGATTGTCCCTCGAACCGAGCCTGCGTGAACCAGAAGTGCTCGGACCCCTGTCTACGAGCGTGTGGACAGAACACCAATTGTCTAGTCGTCAACCACAGTCCTATTTGTACCTGCAAAGACGGAAACACTGGCAACCCGTTCACAAGGTGTTTCCATTTTCAACGTAAGTCTCTCTATCGTCGATCCGCATCCCTGAGATGATGCTACCTCGACGACAGACATCTAACTCGTGCCAATTGATTCCGTAGCACAACCAACGTTACCAGATCTACCTCAAGACCCCTGCTTACCCTCCCCCTGTGGTCCATACTCCGAATGTCGAGACATCGGTGGCGCTCCGTCTTGTTCCTGCTTAGCTAATTATTTCGGCAGCCCACCAAACTGTAGACCAGAATGTACCGTGAACACGGACTGTCCCAGCGATAGGTCCTGCATAAGACAGCGATGCACGGATCCTTGTCCTGGATCCTGCGGCGTGGCGGCAATGTGCTCGGTCTTCAATCACGTGCCGATCTGCACCTGCGCGGAAGGATTCACGGGTGATCCTTTCAGCAGCTGCTCTCCTGCGCCACGTAAGCCTCGTTTTCGTAAGCATGACCGTGACACGTTCGTTGTCTATCGTCTCCGTCGTGTTCATTTTACACTCGATCGTGTAAAATAATTAACGCGAAATATTTAACCAATGGATTTTTGTATCAAGGAAAACAAAATTCTCAGCTGTGTATCATCTCTCTGAACGTTCAAGTGACAGTCGGTTACAGACACGGACAACGAACGTGTTAAACTCGTTTGTTAGAGCATTCGACACCTCGTTCTCCCATTGTAGCTGCTGTACCGGTACCGCAAGACCCCTGCAACCCATCGCCTTGCGGTCCGAACGCCCAGTGCAACGATGGCGCTTGCACGTGTTTGCCGGAGTATCAGGGCGACCCTTACGTAGGTTGCCGACCAGAATGCGTCCTGAACACCGACTGTCCCCTAAACAGAGCTTGTCTCCGCAACAAGTGCGTGGATCCTTGCGCTGGCACCTGCGGTCAGAACGCAGTGTGCAACGTGTACAATCACTTGCCAATGTGCGGCTGTCCCGTCGGTATGACGGGCAACGCGTTCGTATACTGCACACCGTTCAGAGGTACGACTGTCTATGTAAAATTAATCGCAGATTCAACGTATCCTCGGCTAATCGATCGATCCCTGATCAGACCCAGTCGTGACCAATCCTTGCAACCCAACGCCTTGCGGATCGAACAGCCAGTGCAGAGAAGTCAACGGACAAGCCGTGTGCACTTGTATCCCTGGTTTCGTTGGAATCCCGCCTACCTGCAGACCAGAGTGCGTGGTGAGCACGGACTGCGGACCAACGGAGGCTTGCATCAATCAGAAATGCAGCAATCCGTGCGCGGGTTCCTGCGGAATCAGAGCCACCTGTCAAGTAGTCAACCACAACCCGCTCTGCAGCTGCCCTGCGAGCTTGACCGGCGATCCTTTCGTCAGATGCGTCGAGAAACGTAAGGACTCTTCGCTCGACTTCCACGGGATCTCGCAAGATGGAACCGCGATATTTGAACCGCATTCTATTTCAGCGTTGGAGTCACCGCAACAGGAGAACCCATGCGTACCATCGCCATGCGGCCCGAACGCTCAGTGTCAAACCATCAACGATTCCCCGTCCTGTTCCTGTCTTCCAGAGTTCACCGGCTCTCCTCCTAACTGCAGACCGGAATGCATCAGCAATAACGAGTGCCCGAGTAACATGGCTTGCATCAATCAGAAATGCAGAGACCCTTGTCCTGGATCCTGCGGCACGAACGCCGAGTGTCGCGCAGTCTCTCATACACCGATGTGCAGTTGCTCTCCCGGATACACCGGGGATCCGTTTACCCAATGTGTCGTAGAACAACGTAAGATAGTTTCGATTTTACACGGTTTCGTCATCGGAAAAGTTGCGAATCGTTTCCCAACCACCTGGCAAGAATTTCAATCCCTAAACCCTTTCCAGTCATACCGATGTACGTGCCAAAGCCTTGCGTGCCGTCTCCTTGCGGCGCAAACGCCCTCTGCAAAGAGAGGAACGGAGCAGGATCGTGCTCCTGTCTGGAAGGATACATCGGGAACCCGTACGAGGGTTGCCGACCGGAGTGCGTCATAAATTCGGACTGCGTTCCAAGCAAGAGCTGCGTCAGCTTCAAGTGCGAAGATCCGTGTCCCGGCACTTGTGGCCAGAACGCGATCTGCCAAGTGATCAATCACCTGCCCACCTGCAGTTGCTTGCCTAGATTCACGGGAGATCCATTCAGATACTGCCGCGAGGAAGAGATAGGTACGTGGCAGATGTCCTGTCGTAGACGAGTGCTTCCAACTCTTCAGACAACGTTTTGCTCGATAGTTACCCGACCGAGCCTGACGGATTCTTGCCAACCATCGCCGTGCGGGCCCAACAGCGTCTGCAGGGAGAACAACGGCCAGGCGGTTTGTTCGTGCTCACCAGGATATCTCGGTTCTCCGCCAGGATGCAGGCCGGAATGCGTGGCGAGCGCGGAGTGCGCCTCCAACCGCGCGTGCGTTAACCAGAAGTGCGTGGATCCTTGTCCAGATCCTTGCGGGAGGAACGCCGTTTGCAGAGTCATCAACCGCAATCCGATATGCTCCTGTCAGCAAGATTTCACCGGGGACGCGTTCTCCGTCTGTTTCCCTATTCCACGTTCGTATCTGTTTCACTTTTTACGCGCAAACAACCGCGGGAATAGTTGTGCTCACTTCCGAACCCCTGCAGGTCCACCGCCGGAGTCATTCAGACCTTCCCAGCAAGACCCGTGTTTGCCAAGCCCTTGTGGCCCGTATTCGCAGTGTCGAAACATCGGAGGAAATCCTTCTTGTTCTTGCTCGGCTTCGTATATCGGTGTCCCACCGAATTGCAGGCCAGAGTGCACTATTAACGCGGAGTGCTCCAGCGCGTTGGCTTGCATCAGGGAGAGGTGCTCGGACCCTTGTCCAGGATCTTGCGGTATAGGAGCTAGGTGCACCGTTCTGAATCACGTCCCGATGTGTGCTTGCCCCGAGGGCTACACGGGAGATCCCTTCACCAGCTGCGTCTTGGCGCCCGTCTCACGTGAGAATCTCTTCGGCACTTTGCTAGCCCTATGGTCCGAATAAGCACATTCTCATACCCGATTTGTATACAGCCGAGGAACCTGTCTCAGACCCCTGCAACCCGTCACCGTGTGGTGCGAACGCGCTATGTCGCGACGGCAGTTGCACGTGCCTTCCGGAATATCAAGGAGACCCCTACACCGGTTGTCGACCCGAATGCATCATGAACACCGATTGCGCCCGTGACAGGGCGTGCGCGAGGAACAAGTGCGTCGATCCGTGCACAGGAACTTGCGGTCAGAACGCCCAGTGTCAGACCATAAATCACATTCCGATGTGCAATTGTCCGGCGGGGATGGCTGGAAACGCTTTCGTTTCCTGTTCTCCGGTGCAGGGTATAATAATTGTTTTGTTTAATAATATGAAAATCGAGATAGTCATACGAGCATGCTACGTCTCAGGCTGGATTTTTATAATATCGAGAATCGTCTTCTTTGTTGATTTCAATTTTTTGAGATTCCATTTGAATATCCTCTTTTCCAAAAGATGTAGCGACGAACCCTTGCTCGCCATCGCCCTGTGGACCGAACAGTCACTGTCAAGAAGTGAACGGAGTCGCGGTCTGCAAGTGCGTGGAAGGTTTCCTTGGAAATCCACCGACTTGCAGGCCAGAGTGCATCGTCAGCTCGGATTGCGAGCTGACGAAAGCCTGCATCAATCAGAAGTGCGCGGATCCCTGCCCAGGTTCTTGCGCTGTGAGAGCAGAGTGCTCCGTGGTCAACCACAACCCCATTTGTAGATGTCCACCCAGTATGACCGGTGATCCGTTCACTATTTGCACAGCCATAGGTGAGACGTCGAACGTATCTTGAGACATTCCGCGAGAGCCTCGAGAAACGATCCTAACGATGATTCTTTGATTCCCTCTTCAGTGGAACAGCCTTCGGAACCGATAAACCCATGTTTCCCGTCACCTTGTGGCCCGAACGCTCAGTGCCAGGTGGTAAACCAAGCCCCAGCGTGCTCGTGTTTACCAGAATTTTCGGGAACACCTCCGAATTGTAGGCCCGAGTGTGTGATTAACAACGACTGTCCGACTCGTCAAGCTTGCGTCGATCAAAAATGCAGGGACCCGTGTCCTGATTTGTGCGGAGCCAACGCAGAGTGCAGCGTGTTCAGCCACACTCCGATTTGTTCCTGCAGTTCAGGATTCACTGGAGATCCGTTCGTTCGGTGCACTCCAGTTCCAAGTGAGTTCGGTTTTCTGAAAACGTGTCCAGCTTTCACGAATCCCGATAGAAAGTATCGGTACACTGATCAATCTCTAAAAGAAGTGCGTGAAATTGTAATTCATTTACTTCTTTCTATATCTATTCTACACATTTCCAAGAATATGTAGAATATCATTGATAACAAAATTTTTTGGAAAATCGATCGGTGTACGAATACATTCTCCGCCCACTGTATCCATGAAAGCATATTATCCTTTCACTGAAACGATTCTTCTCCACCCCATAGTCGAAAGCGAAAGACCAACCCCATGCAGTCCATCGCCATGCGGGGCGAACGCAGTGTGCAAAGTATCAGGAAACGCAGGTGCCTGTACCTGTTTGCCGGATTACGTAGGGAATCCCTACGAAGGTTGCAGACCCGAATGTGTCGTGAACTCCGACTGTCCTGTGAACCTTGCATGCGTGAGATCGAAGTGCCAAGATCCTTGTCCTGGAGCGTGCGGTCAGAACGCCATATGCAACGCTGTGAACCACGCGCCGATGTGCGCGTGCATTCAGGGATACTCTGGAGATCCTTTCAGATACTGCAGTCTAAGTCCAGTGAATCGTAAGAGTCGCTCGATTATCCGCTAGCTAAGAATAATAGTAAAAGGATCAACATGTACGTATTTATTTTTAGAAGAACCTTCGCCAGTCGACCCTTGCAATCCAACGCCCTGCGGTCCAAACAGCGAATGTCGCGTGAACAACAACCAACCGGTGTGCACTTGTCTCGCGACGTACATGGGCAGCCCGCCAAATTGCAGACCCGAGTGCGTGGCCAGCACAGACTGTCTCCTAACTCGTGTCTGCGCGAATCAGAAATGCGTCGACCCGTGTCCCAGTTCGTGTGGCATGAACGCCAACTGCAGAGCCATCAACCACAGTCCGATCTGTTTCTGTAACAACGGATTCACCGGCGATCCGTTTACCGCTTGCTTCCGCGCTCCTGGTACGATCTGTGAATTCAATTTTCCGCGCATCGCTCGATATCCCGTACGCTAACCACTTAAATTCTCCAGAAACCCCCGCAGAACCCTCGCCATCGGTACAAAGGGATCCCTGTCAGCCGTCTCCCTGTGGTCCAAACGCGATCTGCCAAACTGTGGGCCAGACGCCAGCTTGCACTTGCTCGCCAGACTATCGCGGCAGCCCTCCAAACTGCAGACCCGAGTGCACCATCAATTCCGAGTGTCCCACTAATCAAGCTTGCATCCGAGAGAAGTGCAGGGACCCCTGTCCAGGTTCTTGCGGCTTTAACGCTCAATGCTCCGTGTTCAATCACGTACCTATGTGCTCCTGTATCGAAGGGTTCACGGGAGATCCCTTCAGCCAATGCAATCAACAGGCTACACCCAGTGAGTAACGGTTCCCAAAAATCATTCGTAGTCCAGAAATCTTGACTGATTTCGAAACTTTTCCACCCAGTCGAACCAACAGAAGTAGATTTGTGCAATCCGTCCCCTTGCGGTCCGAATGCTCAGTGCGACAACGGAATATGCTCTTGTTTACCTGAGTACTACGGGGATTCGACGATCGGCTGTCGACCGGAATGCGTGCTCAATAACGATTGTCCTCGAGACAGAGCTTGCGTGAGGAACAAGTGCGAGGATCCCTGCCAGGGGACCTGCGCGAGCAACGCGGTGTGCAACGTGGTGAACCACGTGCCAATGTGTAGCTGTCCAGCTGGTTTCGAAGGCAACGCGTTTGCCTACTGTCGTCCTGCCATAGGTAATAGTACTTCCTATCGTCGAAGAGTATACGGTCCCATAAATATTTCTACCTTCTATGTCTGTTAAAGAAATCTGTCTGAATTAAATGCTAGGTTTCATATTTTCAAATAAATGTTTCACACTTGTTTGCATTTATAATGGTATATTTATTTGAAAATATCGAACCTATTGATTGAATTAGACAATTTCTTTTTGTCAATAGACATAGAAGCTACGAATATTTATGGGACTAACTGTACGTAGAACTCGCGACGTTTATCGACGATGATCTTTTAATAGCCGATGTACCATCCACCCCGTGCACCCCGTCACCCTGTGGACCGAACAGCCAGTGTCGAGTCAATAACGGTCAAGCAACCTGCAGCTGCGTGCCAGGCTATTTAGGAAACCCTCCAAACTGTCGTTCCGAGTGCATAGTCAGCTCCGACTGTCCTCCGAACGAGATTTGCTCGAATCAAAAGTGCAGGAATCCTTGTATAGGTACTTGCGGCTTGGGAGCCAGGTGTACGGTAGCCAATCGCAACCCTATATGCCACTGCCCCGAAGAATTCACCGGAGATCCGTTCGTACGATGCGTACCGATTCGTAAGTTCCGCTTGGATATTATTTTAGGTGAAAGTGGAGCGCGTCGAGAACATCCGAGTAAATTATGATCGAATGTTCGAATAACGAAATTTATAGCGCCAGTGGTCCAAGAACCGATAAACGTTTGCCAGCCATCGCCCTGCGGACCCAACGCTCAATGCCAAATCTCAGGGAACTCGCCATCTTGTACCTGTTTGTCCGATTTTATCGGTTCTCCGCCGAATTGCAGACCTGAATGCGTCAGCAACAGCGAGTGCCCCAGTCATCAAGCGTGCGTTAACCGGAAGTGCAGAGACCCGTGCGTCGGTTCTTGTGGAACAAACGCCCAATGCCGAACAGTCAGTCACACACCCATGTGTTACTGTGGATCAGACTACACGGGCGACCCTTTCACGTACTGCTCCGTTAGGCCCAGTAAGCTTTCTTTGGTACATCACATCGAATTGGATCGCTGCAAGAGATTTTTTTTGCCCTCCATTTAACGTTAATTTATCGCGGATGAAAGATCATTTTTTTTTTTTTTTTAACACTAAACTTCTTACTAAAATTTTCAATGCTGGTCTGAGATTAGTCTGAAATGCAAAAATATTTTACGTGAAACTGAATCGAACAGTTGGTTTAGCGTTACCTCCCATGCGTTGAAATCTCCGGAGTTACGTAGACGCTCCTGTTTACCATGCATTTAAATCACTGTGCTTCAATTCTATCCGACTTCCTGCACCAACCCAATACTGTGTTTTTATTTAAATTATATGAAATCGCTACAAATAGCCAGAAGTTTGATCGTTGATATCCTCCATCGGTTTCAGTCGAAGACCAGCAGATAAATCCGTGTTCGCCATTGCCCTGCGGACCGAACGCTCAGTGCACCGAAAGAAACAACGTAGGTGCCTGCGCGTGTCTTCCTGGCTACACAGGGAACCCTTACGAAGGATGCAGGCCAGAATGTGTCCTGGATTCCGACTGCTCGCCCACTCGGGCTTGCGTTAATTCAAAGTGTATCGATCCCTGTCCAGGGACATGTGGAACGAACGCGGAATGCTACGTTGTCAATCACCGAGCGTCTTGCTCTTGTTATCCTAGCTACACAGGCGACCCTTACCGATATTGCTCCGTTCAGCAAGACGGTGAGTCGAGGTTAACCAAATTTTTATACTAAAACCTCTCTTACCTATCAAAGTACAATCGTGTCTCGCTGGACAATCGAGTCATCCTATAAATTATCCTTCAGTTTCCGACGTCAGCGTAACCGATCCGTGTGGTACGTCTCAATGCGGTCCGAACAGCCAGTGCAGAGTACTGAATGGAGTAGCTGTCTGCTCTTGCCTTCCAACTTTTATCGGTACACCGCCAGCGTGCAGATCGGAATGCACCCTCAGCTCGGACTGCCCCGCCGACAAAGCATGCGAGCGACAAAAGTGCATAAATCCGTGTCCCTCCTCCTGTGGACAGAACTCGGATTGTAGAGTCATCAATCACTCGCCTATTTGTACTTGCACGATGGGATACACCGGCAATCCGTTCACTATATGTTTCCCAGTTCCATGTGAGTATAGTTTCCGAATGGCGAACACCGCGCAAAAGCTGTGAATGTCGAAGCATTTCTATTAACACCAACGACCGACATTCCATATTTTAGTGACACCACCCGTCTCGAACGACGTCATTCCAAAAGATCCCTGCATTCCATCGCCTTGCGGCGCTTATTCGGAGTGTCGAGACATTGGCGGATTACCCTCGTGCTCCTGCCTAGCCACGTACATGGGAAGTCCTCCGAATTGTCGGCCGGAGTGTACGCTCAACTCGGACTGCGCTCCCAACATGGCCTGCATGCAACAAAGATGCAGGGACCCTTGTCCAGGCTCGTGTGGTCTTCAAGCGCTATGCGCCGTACTCAATCACGTTCCGACATGCACCTGCCAGCCTGGTTACACCGGAGATCCCTTCACCAACTGCGTCCTCGATCGTAAGATTTCCCATTCGCGTCAATTTACTACATATTTCAAAGTTGTTCCCGCGTCTACTGCAACCATGCATTGCAGAACGCCCGATCGAACCGAATCCGTGCGGGATGTGCGGACCTAACACACAGTGCGACGACGGCGTTTGCACCTGCTTGCCAGAGTATTCCGGTGACCCATACGCAGGTTGTCGGCCGGAGTGTGTCTTGAGCAACGAGTGTCCAGCATCCAGAGCTTGTGTCCGAAACAAATGCGTGGATCCTTGCGTGGGCGTTTGCGGACAAAACGCGTTGTGCAACGTTTTCAACCATATCCCCATATGCAGTTGTCCGTCAGGAACATCAGGAAACGCGTTCTTGCTCTGTTCCCCCGAGCTAGGTACACTTCTCGGATTTCAAAGGAATTCTCGATCGAAAGATTCGGTTCGAAAATGTTCTGTAAAATAATTCTCCGACACTTTTAGTAACAACAATCAGCGATCCCTGCAACCCGTCGCCCTGTGGTCCCAACAGTCTGTGCAGACAGAACAACATGCAAGCCGTATGCTCTTGCGTGAGCGGGTACGTAGGCGCTCCTCCGACTTGCAGACCCGAGTGCGCTGTCAGTTCAGACTGTCCATTGAACGAGGCGTGTACCAACCAACGGTGCCAAGATCCTTGCCCAGGAAGCTGCGGGATCAACGCGGACTGCAGCGTGGTCAATCACAACCCGATATGCGTCTGCCGCGATAGGATGACCGGCGATCCTTTCGTCAGTTGCTACCCACTGCGTAAGAACGCCAATTCGTAGTCTGAGATACCTCGCTCCACCAACGAACACGTAGACTAACGAAAGCTTCTTAATCCTTGAAGCCGCGAGACCGTTACCTCCAGTCGATCCTTGCCAACCGTCGCCATGCGGCCCCAACGCGGACTGCCAAGTAATAAACGACCAACCATCCTGCTCGTGTAGGCGAGAATTCATTGGATCGCCTCCTAACTGTCGTCCAGAGTGCATCAGCAACAGCGAGTGTCCCTATCAACTGGCGTGCATCGGCCACAGGTGCCAGGACCCTTGCGTCAACTCCTGCGGCGTGAACGCGGTTTGCAATGTCGTCAGTCACACGCCTATGTGTGCCTGTACGAATGGTTACACCGGTGATCCGTTTACCCAATGTTCTCCGCAGCCGTGTAAGAACCTTCGAGTCTTTTCAACTATTCTCGAGTCTACCGCGAGTAGTAAGAAAATTTCTAAGTTCCTCTTACCACGATTTTAGTCGACGCGCCAGTCGGCAGACCAGACCCCTGCAGCCCGTCGCCGTGCGGTGCCAATAGCGTGTGTCGCGTTCAGCAGAACACCGGGTCTTGCACCTGCCAAGACGATTACATCGGGAATCCTTACGAAGGATGCAGACCCGAATGCACGCTCAGCTCGGATTGTCCGTCCAATCGAGCCTGCATCCGTTCCAAGTGCACAGACCCCTGTCCTGGAACTTGCGGTCAAAACGCTCAGTGTTACGTTATCAACCACGCTCCAGCTTGCAGCTGCTTCGAACGGTACACGGGAGATCCTTTCGTGTACTGCTCCCCTATGAGAGAACCGCGTAAGATTTCAAAATGTGTAGAACGAATAATACATAGAGTGTCCCGTAACTGGTGGTACAACCGAGCAGGGGGTGAATCTACGTGAAAAATTGATTCGAAAATGTTCAAACTTATTTTCTTCGAATATAAAGCGTCGTATGAATAAATTTTATTGTACATTTTCGATTCAATTTTTTACGTAGAATCATCCCTTACTCCCTTGTACCACCAGTTACGGGACACCTTGTAGAATGAAACAGATGGGTCAGGATGATAGACGACGTTTGTCCTCTTGCAGTTCCTGGACCCAACACCGTTAGCCCTTGCGAACCGTCGCCCTGCGGCCCGTACAGCCAATGTCGAGAGATCAACGGCCAGGCCACGTGTTCTTGTTTACCAACTTACACAGGAACACCCCCGAATTGCAGACCAGAGTGCACCGTTAGCTCCGATTGCCCGTTGAATCTCGCGTGCAGGAACAACAAGTGCGTCGATCCCTGTCCCGACTCTTGCGGTCAGCAGACCACGTGCAGGGTCGTGAATCACAGTCCCATATGCTCCTGCAGGCCAGGTTTCACCGGTGATCCGTTCACTCGGTGCTTCTCGAGTCCACGTAAGCATCGAGAGTCTAGGGAAACTTTGAATCGTTGTACTTAACGAATAGTCGAAACCAATCGTCCAATTTCAGCTCCAGCTGTTACGGACCCACCGATCGATCCCTGTATCAACTCGCCCTGCGGACCGAACTCTCAGTGTCGCAACATCAACGGATCTCCCTCGTGCTCTTGCGCCCTAAACTACATCGGTGCTCCACCGAACTGTCGTCCAGAGTGCGTGGTCAACACCGATTGTCCCAGAAATCAAGCTTGCATTCGCGACAAATGTCAGGATCCTTGCCCAGGCTCCTGCGGTCTGAACAGCGTCTGCGCGGTCCACAATCACATTCCCGTTTGCACGTGCTTGGAAGGTTACACGGGAGATCCTTTCAGCATCTGCCAGCCCAAACCAATCAGTAAGATATAACCTGAAAACGTAGAAATCATATTCGTGAGACAGATTTTGTTAATACATACCCGATGACGAAGTAGGAGACGAACCTGTGACAGACCCATGCAGCAATTCTCCATGCGGACCGAACGCCGATTGCGACAACGGCGTTTGTGCTTGCATTCCCGAGTACACTGGAAACCCGTACGTCGGTTGTCGGCCCGAATGCGTGCTCAGCACCGACTGTCCAAACAACAGAGCGTGCATAAGAAACAAATGCGTGGATCCTTGCCCCGGAGCTTGCGGCCAGAACGCTCTTTGCAACGCGATCAATCACGTACCTATGTGCAGTTGTCCTCCCAACACCGCTGGCAACGCTCTGGTCGTGTGTTCGCCTATGCGAGGTTTTTATAATCAATTTAATCGCTTTCTGACGAGTAATCAGTCTAGATGCAAGTCTCATGAATTATCGAATCACAGCTCCCACGACGACGAGACCGTGCAACCCATCACCCTGCGGTCCAAACAGTATCTGTCGTGAGTTAAACGACCAAGCAGTGTGCACTTGCGCCCCCGACTACCTCGGAACGCCACCTTTATGTAGACCAGAATGCGTCATCAGTTCCGATTGTCGCATGAACGAGGCTTGCGTGAATCAAAAATGCAGAAATCCGTGTCTAGGAACGTGTGGCGTTGGGGCGCAATGCCTAGTGGTTAACCACAACCCCGTGTGCTCCTGTCCAGAGCGTTACACCGGAGACCCCTTCGTCAGATGCGAAATGATCAGTAAGGCAACGAATGAAAGATTGATCGCGTGTGAAGTCAATGTTGCGAGTTCTCCTAGGTGAAGCGAATCCTAGGTGAAGCTAGTTCACTTGAACATTTTCCCCGCCACCACGGTATAAATGAAAGAAAAGAAGTGCGAACTCGACGAACGTTGACTTTACGCAAGGTCGTAAAGTTGCGGCCCATGCGAGCGAAACGAGTCGATAACGGTACCTTCCTTTTCGTAGAAGATATAATAGTGCCCACGAACCCCTGCCAGCCGTCGCCCTGCGGACCGTACACCCAGTGCCGAGTGATCAATGACGTCCCATCCTGTACATGTCTACCTGAATATACGGGAACCCCGCCCAACTGCAAACCCGAGTGCATAGCCAGCTCCGAGTGCCCCAGCCACCAAACCTGCGTCCGACAGAAATGCGTAGATCCCTGTCCGGGTCTATGCGGGGAGAGTGCAGAGTGTCACGTAGCCTATCACGTGCCCCACTGCGTTTGTCCAAACGGTTTCACCGGTGACCCGTACTCTCGTTGCTCGATAATAAGTAAGAAAGAAGAACCATCGGAAGACGAACGCGGTGTTCGCGATACCGACACTAATCCATGTAATTTTGCATTGTTCTAGTTCGTGACCCGGAACCCTCGCCCTGCGCGGAAGGCACATGCGGCACGAACGCGTTGTGCAGAGAACGAGACGGTATCGGGATTTGTTATTGCCCACCTGAGTACATTGGCAACGCATACGTGGGCTGTAGGCCCGAATGCGTCATTAACCCCGATTGCCCGTCCAACAAAATGTGCGTGCGAAACAAGTGCCAAGACCCATGCCCTGGAACCTGCGGCCAGAACGCCGAGTGCACGGTCGTTAACCATCAGCCAGTCTGCTCGTGTCGGTCGGGATTCACTGGCGATCCGTTTGTCGTGTGTACCGTGGATAGTAAGTTCAAACGAGTCCCTACGAAGGCGCGAATAGTCGAATTAAGACTTTTTTAAGAATTTCAACAAGTATCGCCTTGTAGGAAACGACAAGAGGAAACTTTTTTTTATATGGTTACGGTTCATTAGGACGACGTTTAGTTTCGAAAATAGAAATTGAAAACTTGCAAATCCTTTCTCCCGACATTCGATTGGATTTACATGAATGTATATTTTAAAATGCAATCGAATTACGGAGGAAAGCAACGACCAATGTTTCCGATTCTTATTTTCGAAACTGAACGTCAGACGAACGAATCGGAAATATAAAATATTTTCGTCTGGTCATTCTCTGCAAGACGATGTTTTTTTAAGACGTGCTTTGACTTTTCAATCAAAGGGTTAACAGCTCCGTTTGTTTCCCAGTAATGGTCCCAACGAAAGAGAACCTGTGTAACCCATCGCCCTGCGGACCCAACAGTCAGTGCAGAGAAGTATCTGGTCAGGCCGTGTGTTCGTGCCTGCCTACCTACGTCGGCACACCACCTGGATGTAGACCCGAGTGCGTTGCTAGCTCCGAGTGTCCCACTCAGCTCGCGTGCAAGGACTACAAATGTACAAACCCGTGCCCGAGTCCCTGCGGACTGAACACTAAGTGCATCGTCGTTAACCACAGTCCCATATGTAGTTGCATGCCCGGCTACAGCGGCGATCCTTTCACTATCTGCACTCAAATTCCACGTAAGATGTTCCACCAGATCCATAGAACGTTTTCCACTCGCGCGTCGGGAAGATCGTACGATGAACGTTTCGTTAATCACGACTTTCAGCTGTCTCGATCCCTGGCCCAACGGAGAAAGACCCGTGCGTACCATCCCCGTGCGGCAATTTCGCCCAGTGCAGAAATATCCGCGGCACTCCTGCCTGCACGTGCTTAGAGAGCTACATCGGTCAGCCACCCAACTGCAGACCCGAGTGCACGATCAACTCCGAATGTCAAAGCGACATGGCCTGCGTCAACATGAAGTGTAGAGACCCGTGCCCTGGTTCCTGCGGTTCCGGTGCCCTGTGCGCGGTCATGAATCACATTCCCGTGTGCAACTGTCCCGAAGGTTTCACAGGAAATCCCTTCACGCTTTGTCAGTTACTGCCAGCGACACGTAAGGACCCTTGCCACCTTTTATACCCAAAGCAGTTTCACGTATCATTTGTTTTAGGAATTTATAAAAGAGCCACGGGCTGTACTAATCGGTCAGGATTTATTGACAACACGTTTGACTTTACAGCTCCAACGCCACCGCTAGAAGACGAATGTAGCTCGTCACCCTGCGGTCCCAACGCCGCGTGCACGAACGGCGTTTGCATGTGTCTACCGGAATTCCAAGGAAACCCGTACCTAGGATGTCGACCCGAATGCGTCCTAAATTCAGACTGCCCCAGAGACAGAGCCTGCTCGCGTAATAGGTGTACGGACCCCTGTCCTGGAATCTGTGGTTTCAGTGCCATTTGTACAGTGATCAATCACGTGCCCATGTGTAGCTGTCCTGGAAACATGACTGGCAACGCGTTTAGTCGATGTAACCCTCTGACAGGTATTCAACCATCTCTCCTGTATGAAACTTTTCGCACGATACTTGCCATGGTCCCGTGGCGAACGATTCGAATAACCTGATACTTTTTGTTTTTGTCAGATGTGATACCCACTAATCCGTGTAGTCCGACACCATGCGGACCCAATAGCGAATGCCGCACCGTAAACGGTCAAGCGGTCTGCTCGTGCATCAGAGGATACTTAGGAAGTCCGCCGACCTGTAGACCCGAGTGCATAGTCAGCACAGACTGCCCGCAAAACGAAGCCTGTAGCAATCAGAGGTGTATAAACCCCTGTCCTGGATCTTGCGGCATCGGAGCCAGCTGCAACGTCGTCAACCATAATCCTATATGCAGCTGTCCGTTGCGTTACACTGGAAATCCATTCGTTCAGTGCACGTTCTCCTGTAAGAGTTCGCTGCGATCCCGGTTCATTCGTTCTTTTCAGGCTATACAGCAGGCCCTCGACTTTCGCACACAATTGGTTCCTGAAAGTGCGTGCGAATGTCGAATGTTCGAAAATTGTGTTTTAAAGTATTTATTTATCGATATGTATGCATAACTCGTTAACATCTTCATCGTTGACGTCCATGTTTATTCATTGGGCTAACTATTTCATCTGTGATAGTTTCCGGTGCTTTTTCTAAAATTTGTAAAATCACCATTTGTGCGCATAATTGTTTCCAGGAACAATTTTTCATCGTTTGCCATTTCCTTTTGGCTTAAAAAGTACAAGTTTTAAAAACGTGCCGAAGTCGAGGACCGCCTGTATTTGCATCGATAGACCAGGAGTCTATTGCCGCATCCATCCATATGAAAACGAGGTGATCTTTATTCCAGACGTTGAACCTGAAACGATAGATCCCTGTCAGCCATCGCCCTGCGGTCCGAACTCTCAGTGCCAAGTGATCAACGACTCTCCCTCGTGCTCGTGCACGCCTGGGTACTCTGGCAGCCCGCCAAATTGCAGACCGGAGTGCGTCAGTAACGGGGAGTGTCCTAGTCAGTTAGCTTGTATCAATCAGAAGTGCCAGGACCCTTGCGTCGATTCCTGCGGTGCCAGCGCGAGTTGCCATGTCGTTAGTCACACTCCTATGTGCACCTGCCTGAGCGGTTACACTGGCGATCCGTTCACTCAGTGTGTCTTTAAAGAACGTAAGAGGAGCTTCTCCAAAGATTTTCAGTTTGCTGTTTGGTCGCGACGTTGCTCCTAATCCTCCTACTTTACAGCTGTGAATATACCTGCACCCGTTGACCCCTGCAACCCATCGCCCTGCGGATCGAACGCTGTCTGCAAAGAATCGAACGGCGCCGGCTCCTGTAACTGCATTCCTAATTATATCGGGAACCCCTACGATGGATGTCGACCCGAGTGTCTCTTGAACTCCGACTGCCACCCGAGTCAAGCCTGCATGAACAACAGATGCAGGGATCCCTGTCCAGGAACCTGCGGTCGTAACGCCGAATGTCACGTTATCAATCACCTGCCAGTGTGCGAGTGTTATCCTAGTCACACTGGAAACGCCTTTGTCCTCTGTTTACCTATCGCACCAGGTAACGAAACCACTCCCGAGAAACGCTAGCTTCGAGCTGAACTATATAACGTGGCCTGTAACAACAAACTCCTTTATAGAAACTGACCAAACGATCGGTAAACCCTGCAACCCGTCTCCCTGTGGACCCAATAGTCAATGCAGACCGATCAACGGACAGTCGGTGTGCTCGTGTTTACCGGAGTTCTTGGGCAGTCCACCTGCGTGCAGACCCGAGTGCACGGTCAGCGCCGAATGTCCCACGAATTTGGCGTGTATCAACAGAAAGTGTATCGATCCCTGTCCTGGATCTTGCGGCTCGAGCACGAGGTGCGAAACGATCAATCACAGAGCCATATGCTCCTGCCAACCAGGCTTCACTGGTGACCCGCTCGTTGCTTGTTTCGATATGCCAAGTAAGTCTCCTGTCCGATAGGTCTTGTCTTCCGTACAGTCCAAATTTCATTGAGATTGAACTTTCATTGAGTAAATATTCGTTTATAGTTGGAAAACCTGCTCCCGGACCGACGTACGCGAATCCATGCGCGCCTTCGCCGTGCGGGCCCTACTCGGAATGTCGGAATATAAATTCCCAGGCCTCGTGTGCCTGCTTGCCAGACTACATGGGAACGCCACCGAATTGTAGACCGGAGTGTATACGAAATTCCGATTGTCCCAGCAACCAGGCGTGCATTCAGAAGAAATGTCGATACCCTTGCGAAGGCGTATGCGGCGTAGGAGCCCAATGCTCGGTGATAAATCACACTCCGATTTGCACTTGTCCGGAAGGCTACACAGGCGACTCTTTCGTCAGGTGTTCGCCCGCGATAGGTACGACTGTTTCCACCGTAACGACGCGAAATACACTTTGCCTTCGCGTAATTGTACACATGGTTCGCATGTAGCAACACTCCTTGTACTTGCTCGTGACTTTTAGCCGACTGATGAGGGCTCGTTAGAACAAGAACCCTTGCCAGTATAACTGATACTAATAATCAGTTATTAGGCGGCTGTTCGTCGTTTTACGAGCCCGTCACCTTCGTGTGGTATCAGGTTCGGCCCTCGGGCAAAGGTACTGGCCCTTGGAACACACATCGGAGATTAATATAAAGTTTCGTTCGAATAGTGGACATGGACCAACCAGTGGATTCGTGTGCCAACTGCGGCGCAAACACGCAGTGCCTGGATGGAGTCTGCGTTTGCTTGTCAGAGTATCAAGGAGACCCGTACCTAGGTTGTCGGCCAGAATGTGTCCTGAACTCGGATTGTCCGAGAGATAGAGCTTGTATCAAGAACAAGTGCAACGACCCATGCGCTGGTACCTGTGGACAGAACGCGTTGTGTTCCGTCGTAAATCACGTTCCAATGTGCACTTGTCCGCCAGGAATGTCAGGAAACGCGTTCGTAGTTTGCTCTGTGATGATAGGTATACTTTTTCTTCCGATCGTCAAGTTTCACCGTATCGTACGATTGTCTAACACGCATTGTTTTCAACCTGTGAACAGTACAAACACCCAAAGACCCGTGCAATCCATCGCCCTGCGGACCCAACAGCCAATGCAGGAAGATAAACGATCAGGCCGTTTGCTCTTGCATTCCTGGTTACCTAGACACGCCACCGAATTGCCGACCGGAATGTATCCTCAGTTCCGACTGTCCATCCAGCATGGCCTGCAACAATCAAAAGTGTATAGACCCTTGCCCTGGCACTTGCGGTATAAGGGCGGAGTGCGTGGTGGTGAACCACAACCCAATTTGCAGCTGTCCACCGGACCTGACAGGCAATCCCTTCACCATGTGTATCAGGATGCGTGAGTACTCGAATTCGATCGATTAGCAGACACCGCGCAAACATTACGTTCGTCTTCTCCCTCTAACAGCCGACGAGCCAACGGTTCTGAATCCGTGCGTACCATCGCCCTGTGGCCCGAACAGTCAATGCCAGGTCCTAAACAATTCGCCATCTTGCTCCTGCTTGCCCGAGTTCCTTGGATCCCCGCCAAACTGTAAGCCAGAATGCGTAAGCAACAGCGAGTGCTCCACGCACTTGGCTTGCATAAATCAAAAGTGTCGCGATCCCTGTCCCGGTTCGTGCGGTGCTAACGCCGAATGTCGAGTGATAAGTCACACGCCGATGTGCGTCTGTTCCTACGGATTCGTTGGTGATCCGTTCATACAATGCCTTCCAAGACCAGGTAAGCGATACCTCGATTGAACAGTACGCGTACGAGTCCGATCTTCGAACGAATCTCTTAAAAAAAAAAAAAAAAAAAAATACGTCTTCGCAGCGATCGAGGACACAGGTAAGAAACCCACGCCATGCATGCCGTCACCCTGTGGATCTAACGCGATATGCAACGAACTGAACGGCGCCGGATCCTGCAAGTGTCTCCCAGATTACATCGGCAACCCTTACGAAGGTTGTCGACCAGAATGTACCATCAATTCCGACTGTACCGCCGATCGTGCTTGCGTTAGATCGAAATGTCAGAACCCCTGTCCAGGATTCTGCGGCTACAACGCGATATGCCAGGTCGTCAACCACGCTCCGCTCTGTACCTGCCAGTCTGGCTACTCGGGCGATCCCTTCGTTCAATGCAATATCGTTCGAGAGGAACGTAAGTAACCAGAGCATTCGTATGTTCGTACGAGAGAAATTCGTATCGACGTCGACAAAAAATTTTCAACGGTGTATTTAACCTGAATGTTTTTCCAGCGAGACCATCCGATCCCTGTAGCTCGTCACCGTGCGGACTTAACAGCCAATGTCGCGTGTCGAACGGACAGGCCATCTGTTCTTGTTCGCCCACGTTCATCGGAACCCCGCCAATGTGCAGACCAGAGTGCACGGTCAGCTCGGACTGTGCTACCAATCGCGCTTGCAAGAACCGTAAATGCGTGGACCCGTGTCCGGGTATTTGCGGTATCAACGCGAGATGCGAGGCGATTAATCACAGTCCGATCTGCAGTTGCAATCCTGGCTTGACTGGCGACCCGTTCGTCAGATGTTTCAAAGTGCCAAGTGAGTGCCTCGCATACGAAACCCTTCGAACTCGCAGAATTTTACGTTAATACCGTTCATCTTTAGCCGTGTCCGAGCCAATAAATCCATGCGTCCCGTCACCCTGCGGTCCGTTCTCCGTGTGCCGCGTTCTCGGCAACACGGAGCTGCCCAGCTGCTCGTGCATGGACAATTACATAGGATCTCCGCCAAACTGTCGTCCAGAGTGCACCATCGACTCCGAGTGCGGCAGCGACAGAGCCTGTTTGAGGCAGACGTGCGCGGATCCTTGTCCAGGTTCCTGTGGTACAGGTGCACAGTGCCTTGTGGTGAATCACATGGCCGTCTGCACGTGTCCCAAGGGATACACTGGCGATCCGTTCGTCAATTGCTTCGTAGAAACTTCTCGTAAGCATCGAGAACGACAGCGATCTCCCCTGAACTCGACACATTAAGGATCGCTCAGAAATCCGTAAGACGTACGCCTACTCCCGCACGTTTTTGGCCAGGCTTATACTTTACTAAAATCGTGATAACTTGGTTATTAATGAAACAATTTTTCTGGAACTTTCGTAAATTGTTTCGTAAATTTTCTTAAAAAAATTAATTTCTACGAAATCGTGAGAAATTGTTTTTTCGACAATTATCATGAAATTTTTATTTCAATTGTACCAAAATTTTTAGTATTTTTTTTTAAGTATGAGTACCGCGCGAATGACCGGCAAATAAGCGAGAAGGCAATCGAGTTTAATACATTGACTATCGATGTAAATATTGGGTCGGTGCATAATTATTCGCCTTTTTCTTTTTAAATTTTATTACGAAAAAAGAAATGTAGAAATTTAATAGAAACATGTCTAATTGTTCGTTCTAGAGCGTATTAACCATCTACTTTGTAATAAAATTAAAAAAACAAACGGCGGAGAATTGTGCACCAACTCGGTACTTAAGTAGACAAAGTGAATGCACTGTTTTAAAGTAAGTGAGTCCGTGAGCGGTCCTCAATGTGTTAACAAAATCCAAAGAAACGTTGTCACCGTTGATTCTAAACCGCCACCGTAGCTTCGCCGGCAGTTCCTCAAGACGCCTGCAATCCGTCGCCGTGTGGATCGAACGCCGTCTGTCGCGACGGTACGTGCACTTGTTTGCCCGAGTATCGCGGCGACCCTTATTACGGATGCCGTCCAGAGTGCGTCCAGAACCCAGATTGCCCGCTAGACAAGGCTTGCAATCGCAACAAGTGCTTCGACCCGTGCGTCGGCGTCTGTGGCCAGAACGCCGAGTGCGTGGTGATAAATCACACTCCCATGTGCAATTGTCCGGACGGAATGTCGGGCAACGCGTTCGCCACGTGCTTCCCGGTGAAAGGTAAATTCGCGGAGTCTGTGGAGTCGCCTACGAAGGCAACTTCAGACTCGTTGGCGACGGGATAAACAAGAAACGCTTGCTTTTCAGACCCCGTGCTAGTGCAACCCTGCGATCCATCGCCCTGCGGACCCAATAGCAGATGCCAAGACTTTAGCGGACAAGCGGTTTGCTCGTGCGCGCCAGGTTACATTGGAAATCCTCCCGCCTGTCGTCCAGAATGCATAGTTAACAGCGATTGCCCGTTGAACGAAGCCTGCGTGAACCTGAAGTGTAGAGACCCGTGTCCTGGATCCTGCGGCGTGTCAGCCCGCTGCCAAGTGATCAATCACAATCCCATTTGCAGCTGTCCTCCGGTATTCACCGGTGATCCATTCGTGCGGTGCTTACCTAGACGTAGGTGTCCTCTATCGAGCCTATTATCCTTGTTCGAAAGATTGCAATTCAACGGTTACCTTGTTTTAAAGCGGAGGAGCCCATGCCACCGACAAACCCGTGCCAACCGTCACCCTGTGGTCCCAACGCAGTTTGTCAAGTGATCGGTAACCAACCGTCGTGCTCTTGCAGAGCAGAGTTCATCGGAACGCCTCCGAATTGCAGGCCGGAATGTATCAGTAACAGCGAGTGCAGTAGCCACTTGGCTTGCATAAATCGCAAGTGCAAAGATCCCTGTCCAGGTTCCTGCGGCGCTAACGCGGAGTGTCACGTTCTAAACCACGTTCCATCGTGCGCTTGCATGAGAGACTACACTGGCGATCCGTTCGTTCAGTGCTCCGCCAAGCTACGTAAGTGTCCCGGCGATGATTGCACCCGGTACGCAACGATACGCGATCCGTATTAACGAGCTATCGTTTTATCCAGCGGCACCAGGGGTTCCAACGCGACCTTGTCAACCGTCTCCCTGCGGAGCTAACGCCATTTGTCGAGAACAGAACGGCATCGGCTCTTGCTACTGCTTGCCCGAATACATCGGCAATCCTTACGAAGGATGTCGACCAGAATGTACCATTCCATCGGACTGTCCCTCGAATTTGGCTTGTATCAATCTCAAGTGTCAGAATCCTTGTCCCGGTTCTTGCGGAGCGAACACGAACTGCCAGGTTGTGAACAACTCGCCCGTGTGCTCTTGTATGCCGCAATACTCCGGTGATCCTTATGTCGGTTGCGCATACAAGATGCCATCCAGTAAGTAACTCGTACTTGCGATAAATAGATGATACTTTAATAACACGTTAATAACGTGTTAGACATTTTTGCAAACCGACATTCTCCATACATGGTGTAATTTTTCAGTCGAAGAAGACGAGCCTGACGTGTGCAGGCCGTCGCCTTGCGGTCCGAATAGTCAGTGTCAGAACGTGAACGGTCAAGCTGCGTGCTCCTGCTTGCACCAGTACGTAGGAACCCCGCCTAACTGTAGACCCGAGTGCCTGGTGAACACCGAGTGCAACTCGAATCTCGCGTGCGTCAATCAAAAGTGCAGAGATCCCTGCCTCGGCACCTGCGGTCGCAACGCCCAGTGCAAAGTCATCCACCATAGTCCGATCTGCAGCTGTGGCAGCGGTTTAACAGGGGACCCGTTCGTTTTCTGTTTCCAAACTCCAAGTAAGCTGCCACCCAAAGATGAGAATAATACGAAAAGAAGGCTTCTTCTAGTCGAGTCAACCGGATTCGATATTCCGCATGTAACGTCGATCTCAAGTTAAAGAATTCCGTGTTCTTTTGCCTACAGTAACCCAACCAGACGACAAATATCCGAGAGACCCGTGCGTTCCATCCCCTTGCGGTCCAAACGCAATGTGCAAACCACTAGGCGACACACCAGCCTGCACGTGCATGAACAACTACATCGGCGTACCTCCCAACTGCCGACCAGAGTGCTCCATGAACTCGGATTGCACAGCCAATAGGGCTTGCATTCGAGAGAAGTGCCGAGACCCGTGTCCAGGATCCTGCGGCATCGGTACACGTTGCACGGTCGTGAACCACACGCCATCCTGCACGTGTCCCTCGGGATACACCGGCGACCCTTTCACCAGTTGCTCGCCCATTCCACCACCCGGCAGTAAGAAGACGGAAACCTCTAAATCTTCGGATGTTGTTCCGAGAGGTACCGGTGGCCAATCGTTATTTTTGGAGAACGTTAGGAAGAGCGTGAAGGGACGCCAAATATAACATTTTAGCTTCGGGAATTCGCAATGTTGAAATTTAGATAATTTCGCACTTGTCGTTGTATTTCATTGTTTCACCTCTGCAAATTCGCAGATTCCTATTCAAGTTTATTTTCGTAATCGCCTCACTTTTGAAATTATCGGTCCCTGTGATTGGTCAGTGATCTTCGTTAATAATTTAAAAACGAAGCACCATTCGAGATTTTTGCAATGGAACCATCTCCGGTTCTTATACTAATTCCATCTCCATCGGCCACCGGTGCTTTCCGGAAGTGCAGCTGAACCCTCGACTTCTAAATTACTGTGTATACATTGACCCGTTTATTTCAGTGATGGATGTCCCGACAGACCGATGCAACCCGTCGCCATGCGGGCCAAACGCACAGTGCGACGACGGTATTTGCACGTGTATACGCGATTACTTGGGCGATCCTTACAGCATGTGTCGGCCAGAATGCGTGATTAACACAGATTGTCCCCGAAACGAGGCTTGCATACTCCATAAGTGCAGGGATCCATGCGCGGGAACGTGTGGAACGAACGCGGACTGTAACGTCGTCAATCACTTGCCTATGTGCAGTTGTCCAAGAAACATGACGGGCAACGCGTTCGTATCTTGCAACCCTCTGAAAGGTTGGTCACCGTTGGTGTCGAACTCTCTAGTTCCTCTACGAAACGTTAACGCTAAACTTGATTACGTTCTATAGACATGAGCATCCTCGACCCTTGCAATCCATCCCCGTGCGGCCCGAACAGTCACTGCCGCTCCTCGAACGGCCAAGCGGTTTGCACCTGTGTCTCTGGATTCAAGGGATCGCCGCCTTCCTGCAGGCCGGAGTGCGTCGTTAGCACAGACTGTTCACGCGACAGGGCTTGCAGCAACCAGAAATGCATCGATCCTTGTCTCGGTGCTTGTGGACTTTCGGCACAGTGCACCGTCGTCAATCACAATCCTGTGTGCAGGTGTTTCGACCAGTACATAGGCGATCCGTTCGTCCAGTGCACACCACCTAGTAAGAATCGATTGTCAATTTTCCGAGACATCTCGATGAAACAGTTTCATCGGAACCTCGTTTCACCTTTAGGCAGAGTACCAGACGTTCCCGTGAATCCTTGTCAGCCATCAGCCTGCGGTCCGAACGCCGCGTGTCGAGTGATCAATAACGCGCCCTCGTGTTCGTGCCTCCCTGAATTCATTGGAATCCCGCCAAACTGCAAACCCGAATGCGTGAGCAACAGCGAGTGCCCGACGCAACAGGCTTGCATCAATCAGAAGTGTAGAGACCCTTGCCCTGGTTCGTGTGGCGGTAACACCGAATGCAGGACAGTTAGTCACACTCCCATGTGCACTTGCGCCAGTGGTTACACCGGAGATCCATTCGTGCAATGCACGCTTCAGCCAAGTAAGATCTTCTCTCCATTCGAAATCCTATTCACTGGTAAACTTGCGTTTGCCGCGATGTATAACCCTTTATCTTCACCTGTAGTACAAGATATACCAACCAGACAGAATCCGTGCCAACCATCTCCCTGCGGAGCGAACGCCGTGTGCCGCGAGTCCTACGGCTCAGCCCTTTGCACCTGCTTGCCCGACTTTTACGGGAACCCGTACGAAAACTGCCGACCCGAGTGTCTCATCGATTCCGACTGCTCGTTCAATCGGGCTTGTATACGAACCAAATGTCAAGATCCGTGTCCAGGAGCGTGCGGATTCAACGCCGAATGTCAGGTTGTCAATCACATCCCTACTTGCAGCTGTAGATCAGGTTACACCGGTAATCCGTTCCGATCTTGCGCTGCCCTGGAGCCTTGTAAGTTGTTCCCAAGTATCAGGATAATATCTTTGTCCGAATCGAAACCTGAATCTATCGTATTTTCAATAATAGTCGATCCAAGCGTTACCAACCCCTGCGTTCCGTCGCCCTGCGGACCCAACAGTCGTTGTCAGGACATCGGCGGTCAAGCCAGCTGTTCCTGCTTGCCCAACTTCCGAGGAACCCCGCCCAGCTGCAGACCAGAGTGCGTCGTTAGCACGGAATGTCCCAGCAACCAAGCTTGCGTGGGTCAAAAATGCGTCGACCCTTGCCCTGGCGTGTGCGGCGTGAACGCTAGATGCGAAGTCTTCCACCACAGTCCCATATGTAGCTGCGGCGCGAGTCAGACGGGAGATCCGTTCGTAAAATGCTTCGGTAAGTGGACCAATCCCCTGAACCCCCTAAACACACCTAAACTTATCATCTAACCAACAACCACGTTTTAGCGATGACTCCGCAAGTTCCTGTAAACCCGTGCGTGCCGTCGCCTTGCGGACCGTTCTCGCAATGTCGGGACATTGGGGGCATCCCCTCCTGTACCTGTTTACCGAATTACGTCGGCTCGGCCCCGAACTGTCGCCCCGAATGTTCGATCAACACCGACTGCACCAGCGACAAGGCTTGCATCAGGGAAAAGTGCAGAGACCCGTGTCCAGGCTCTTGCGGAGCGAACGCGTTGTGCGATGTCATTAACCACACGCCGGCTTGCACTTGTCCCAGCGACTTTACAGGGGATCCGTTTACCAGCTGCCAACCGAATCCACCAAGTAAGAAGTAAAGGCTCTTTAGCCTTTTCTAAAACCGAGTGTTTCGAGAATTACGAAAACTTTGATTTCGATAGAATACTCTCCTAGACCTAGACCATATTCGGATGAAACGAAACAAACGCTGACTCTACTTTCCCGAACACACAGTTCTCCCCCCAGCGCCAGCACACCCGTGCAACCCGTCACCCTGTGGACCAAACGCGCTATGCCAAAACGGAGCGTGTAGCTGCATAAGCGAGTACCGTGGCGATCCCTACGAAGGATGCAACCCAGAGTGCGTGCAAAACTCCGACTGTACCCGCGACAAAGCCTGCTCCAACAACAAATGCGTGGACCCATGCGCCGGTGTCTGCGGTCAGAACGCCGAGTGCGTGGTCGTGAACCATATACCCACTTGCAGTTGCATCGAAAATCACGAAGGGGATTCGTTCACCTTCTGCAGACCGATCCAAAGTGAGTGGTCCGTTCTAGGAACTGCCCGAAACACCCATTGTCACCTTTTAACTCTATCCTGTTACACCTGTTGTCCCGATAGAGCGCGTGAAACCCTGCGAGCCCACGCCCTGCGGACCCAACAGCGTTTGCCGTGAATTCGGCGAGCAAGCCTCCTGTTCCTGCCTCCCCGGATACTTCGGAGCTCCTCCCAGCTGCAGGCCCGAGTGTCTCGTGAACACCGACTGCGAGCAGAGCAGAGCTTGCGTGAACGAGAGATGCCGGAACCCGTGCGAGAACTCGTGCGGTCAGGGCGCTTTATGCGCGGTACGAAATCACAACCCCATTTGCAGCTGTCCCGCCCAGTATTCCGGCGATCCGTTTATCAGCTGCTTCCCCATAAGTAAGTAACCCGTGGATGTCCTCCGTCCCAGTTTTGCCCGGCGAAACTTTGCCCGGCGTGTTCTATACGCAAAAGTAAGAAGAAAATTTTATACGAACGTATGCTCTTCAATATTTTATTAAGGAGTTATAGTTAAATGTTTTATTAAGGAACGTTGTGTTGACTATGACTCCTTAATAAAACCTTTAAGAGTACATGTTCATTAAACAGTTTTTTCTTACTGTTGCGTGTAGAACACGCTGGCAAAGTTTGACCGAAAAAAAGATTGGGACAGCCTGTATATCTTGAACCATTTCAGACATGTATTAACCCGACATTTGTGAACGAACAGAACCCAATGACGTCGCACCCGGCCTGGACCCGTGCAATACCGCGCAGTGTGGACCGAACTCCCAGTGCACCGTGTCACCCAACAATAAACCTTCCTGCAGCTGCTTGCCCGAGTTCGTAGGGTCACCTCCCAACTGTAGACCCGAATGCCTCGTGAGCAGCGAGTGCCCTGGAAACCAAGCGTGCATTAAGCAGAAGTGTAGCGATCCCTGTGTAGGACTATGCGGCCCTAACGCGCTCTGCCAAGTCGCCATGCATTACATCCGTTGCGTCTGTCCCGAAGGATATACCGGGGACCCGGTCACAGTTTGTTCCCCGATAACGAGTAAGAGTACATCCCGTGCGAACCGTTCTAACGCGAATTTTAACGAGGAAGTCGATCGAGTATTTTTACCTGTAAATATTGTACATAGAAATTGTATAGAAAAGATCGCACGACGATCACAAGCTGCAATACTTTTCGTATAGAAATTGTACAGACAAATAATTGTATAGAGATTGTACAAAAAGGATTGCACAACGATCACGCACCGCGATACTTTTCGTTTTCCGCCACACTCTTCGGATCTGACGAAATCTTTTTCATACACGTTTCCATTCTCCGTCGTCTCTCACAACTTGTGTAAAGTCACATCTTCGTTCGCGTGTTCTTGTACAGCTTCCGTCATGTTTACTGTTTTCTTGTAAATTAACTCTTTTCTCGATCGTATATACGGCTTCTGTTTCACGAACTAATCGACGAACGAACGCGTCACAGGCGGAACATTAATCGTTTCGTTTTGCGACTCTATTGTAGCGACTCCTGCGCCACCGACGCCATCGAGACCTTGCAACCCTTCACCCTGCGGCAGCAACGCTTACTGTCGGGAAAGGTACAACACCGCGTTCTGCGAGTGCCTGCCTGATTACAGAGGAAACGCGTACGACGGCTGCGTTCCAGAGTGTCTGGCGAACACCGACTGTCCGAAGTCTCAAGCCTGCATCAAGACCAAGTGTCAGGATCCTTGCTCTGGAACGTGCGGCGTTGGAGCCAACTGTTTCGTGTCGAATCACATTCCCATTTGCTCTTGCCCGGCCCCAACAATTGGGGACGCGTTCACCATTTGTCGAGCTGAAGGTAATTTCGAAGCACGGAACTAAAAGGATTCTTCCTAGACATCTTTGAACCTTTAAACATCTTCTAAACCAGACCTAAGAAATTTACTAAAAAATTCATTCTTCGTTTTTCAGAACCGAGAGAAAAAGATCCGTGCTCTCCCTCTCCTTGCGGTCCAAACACCCTCTGCGAGAAGATCGGTAACACAGCCGTTTGCAAGTGTCTGCCTGGTCTTCAAGGAGTAGCCTCGAGCGTCACAGGCTGTCGTCCAGAATGCGTCATCAGCTCCGACTGTCCAGGGGACAAAGCTTGTATAAACAACAGATGCATCAATCCTTGCACCCAGAACGTCTGTGGAATCAAGGCAGTCTGCCAAGCGATCAATCACAGTCCTCTTTGCAGCTGCCCACCCCCGTTGATCGGCAATCCGTTCGAAGAATGCACCAGCAAATTCGGTAAGTGTTACCGAACCGTTTGGCGTGAATAGAGCTACAGCTCCGATTGCTTGGAGTAAATAGAACGAATGATTATCCATTTTTTTTTTATTTTTTTTTATTTTTTTTTTTTTTTTTTTTTTAGAAACCGATCCCTGCAGTCCGTCTCCGTGCAGTTACAACGGCGAGTGCAAAGTCAGAAACGGCGTCGCGGTGTGCATCTATCCAGAGTGCGTCATCAACACCGACTGTCCACGCGACAAAGCCTGTTTCGCTCAAAAGTGCAAAGACCCCTGCATCGACGCCTGCGGCATCAATTCCCTTTGTCAAACGGTTAACCACAAGCCTGTCTGCTCCTGCCCAGCTGGTTTCACTGGGAACGCCAGGATACAATGCGTCGTTCCATCAGCCGATGGTGAGTTTCTCGAAATCAGGAAACTCTTCGGAGGTTCATTCTAGGCGTGTTGATTATTAATATTTCTGTATCTTGTTCCTCTAGTTCCGGCGCCAGAGTGCAGGCAAAATTCCGAATGCTCTAACGACAAGGCCTGTTACAACCAGAGGTGCGTGGATCCTTGCACGTTGGACTCCTGCGGCTACAACAGCCGCTGCCAAGTGCTGCTCCATCGAGCTGTGTGCGTCTGCAACGAAGGTTTCACCGGAAATGCTCAGCAATATTGTAGCAAGAGTACGTTTTCGACCAACCTTTCTGACAATTTCACGATTCGTCATCCTTCTTATACAACGATGCTTCGTGTCCTTTTATAGTTGGGTGTCGCGGGGACGGCGAATGCCCGTTGACTCAATCTTGCATCAACAACGAGTGCATCGACGCCTGTTTGGTGACGCAATGCGGCACCAACGCGCTTTGCGCATCGGACGGGTATCACAGACCGCGATGCTACTGTCCCGAGGGATACCAGGGCAATCCGTACCAAATCTGCGAGAGACCGGAATGTAACAACGACGACGATTGTCCGGCTTCGTTAGCGTGTCGAGATCAGAGATGCGTGAACCCTTGCAACTGTCCGATATCCGCGCAATGTTCCGTCGTCTACCATCGTCCTACGTGTCGATGCCCGCCAGGTTACACTGGCGATCCTTACACGTCGTGTCTGATGGGTAATTACGATTCCAGATGATTTCTTTGCGCAACGTTGAGTTCAACGTCCGAAGCTTGTGCTTCTTTCTTTTCAGAACCGATAGAGCCGCAACCCGAATGCCAAGTGGACGGAGACTGTCCCAGTAAATTGGGCTGCTTCGGTGGAATCTGTAAAGATCCCTGCGTCGAAACGAAACCCTGCATCGCTGGCGCGAGATGCTCCGTCGTGGATACCTTGCCGATGAGGACGATGATCTGCGAGTGCTTGCCAAATTTCGCTGGCGACGCAACCATCGCTTGCATCCCAGGTAAAAATCAAATGAAAGTTCAGCTACCGACTAATCGACCCGTTTATTATTATCGTCACGAAGAATTTTACCATTATCTCGCCTTTCTCGTTGTTTCCAGTGGACAAACAACTCGACGCGATCTGTCAATCCGACTCCGAGTGCGCTTTGAACACGGCCTGCTTGCACCAACGGTGCATCAACCCTTGCGTCATCAGCCCGTGCGCATCGAATGCAGAATGCGCGGTGGAGAATCACCGTCGCCAGTGTCACTGTAATACAGGATTCTCCGGCGATCCGTTCATGAACTGCTACAGAGGCACCGACGGATTCCCTGACTGCACGACGAACTCCGACTGTTCGTCCAACGCGGCCTGCATAAATCAGCTGTGCCAGGATCCGTGCCTGGGCTCGCAGTGTGGATTAAACGCGGAGTGCGTCACGATGAACCACCATCCGACGTGTCACTGTCAACAGAACTTTGCGGGTGATCCTCAACTGCAGTGCTTCAAACGTGAGTTTTATTTAAATATAAACACGTATCTACATGTGGCATCTACGGTGATATTCATGACAATCCGAAAATCTTTTTCAGCTGAATGCAAGTCAGACAGCGACTGTCCCTACGACAAAACGTGCCAGAACAGCAACTGCGTTACTCCGTGTCTGGTCGACGACATTGCATGCGGTCGTGGCGCGGAGTGCGTCGCAGTCTCGCACAGAGCGCAATGCATCTGTCCGCGAGGTACCCAGGGTGACCCGCGAATAGCTTGCATCTCGGCGGTGTGTCACTACAACGAGGACTGTGCCGATCACGAGGCCTGCGACAGACTGAATAGAGTCTGTAGACCTGTTTGCGACGACGAGGTCTGTGCGGACACAGCCAAATGCGTCGCCAGGGATCATCAGCCTAGATGCATTTGTCCCGCAGGAACCTCTGGCAATCCGTACATCGAATGCACCGGTGAGCTACTTCTTCCGCGCGTGCTACCATTACATTAACCCTTTTGCTGTCCTGTGTCGAGCGAGATTCGACAGAATTTTACCGAAATCAGAACATCTGGATTTCAAAGGGTTAGCAGTTTAGCATAATCTTCGGTGGCGTTTTAATTGGAGATGTTTCGCGTTCTTTAAGGTGTCTCCATCGAACCGGGATGCAGGGAAGACGGCGAGTGTCCGTCGTATCTGGCCTGCATCAACGCCAAGTGTCAAGATCCTTGTCTGTCCGCGAACATGTGCACCGGCGATCAGGAATGCAAAGTGTTGAACACCGTGCCTCTTCGTACGATGATCTGCAGTTGCCCTCCTAACACAATCACCGACGTAAATGGACAATGCAGGATTATTGGTGAATATCCCTGTTAATAATCGGACTCTGAATTAGAAAGGTCTAAGGCATCTATCGGTGACCTTACGAGGCTCAGAAATAATTGGCAATTGTGTTACAGAATCACCGAACGTTCAGTGTCATCAAGATGATGACTGCAGTAACTCGGAGAAGTGCATCAGCGGAACATGCATCGAGGCTTGCCTCGCCATTCAGTGTGGGCTGAACGCTCAATGCAAATCCACGTCTCACACAGGAATCTGTCAGTGCGCGCCGGATTTCACTGGCAACGCCTACCTGGAGTGCGTCAGAAGTACGTTTCAACCGATACTAATTTGAATATCGATCTACTTCTAGCTCTAGTAAAGATACAATTGATGCAATCGATAAACTTCAGGTCCCATCACACCGCTGCCGCCGATACGTCCAGAGTGTTACACCAACAGCGAGTGCTCCGGCGACAGACAGTGCTTAAACTCTTTCTGCGTGAATCCATGCGTCGTCGCCGATCCTTGCGGAAGAAACGCTCTCTGTTACGTGAACAACCACGTGCCGATCTGCAGGTGCCCCGCCAACTACGAGGGCGACGCCAGAATCAATTGCGTACCGCGTAAGTGTACCGCCGATTACCTTGACACAATAAAAAAAAAAAATAAAAAGGAGACATTCGTAAATATTTCTCTTCCGCAGCGAGCATCGTGGCAGAGTGTCAGTCGAACAGCGACTGCGCGGGTAATGCTGCCTGTGTCAACAGCTTGTGCATCAATCCCTGCAATTGCGGTCCAAACGCGAACTGCAACGTCGCGGATCACTATCCATCTTGCGCGTGTCCGCCTGGATATTCCGGGAACCCTCAACTCGGTTGCTTCAAACGTAAGTTCCTTTCTTCCTCTTCTTTACTCTTCTTTAACCCTGAACATCTCGTGGAAAAACGAACAAAATATTTAGAAACTTTAAAAAGTAACTATGACAAATAATTGTAAATCCAACGAATTCTCGTTGTCGCAGTGGATTGCGAATCAGACAGCGAGTGCAACGACGCAGCCACGTGTTACAACGGCCAGTGCGTGAATCCTTGCATCCTCGAGAACAAGTGCGCTATCAACGGTGAATGCTACGGCCAAAACCACCGAGCAGTTTGTCGTTGCGGTCCCGGCTACCTAGGCAATCCCGAGGTCCATTGCGAGAGGATCGAGTGCAGCACCGATCACGATTGTCCTCGAAACTTGGCCTGCGACAGCGGACGCTGCGTGAATCCTTGCATAGGGGACTCCCCTTGCGCGCAGAACGCCATTTGCTACGTCCAGGATCACCTCGCCACCTGTCGTTGTCCGGATAACCTGCCGATCGGAAACCCGTACTCTTACTGCGAGCATCGTCCTACGACGGAGCTCGACGAACCAGAATGCAGAATCGACATCGACTGCGCCGACAAACTAGTGTGCATCAAGAACAGATGCATCGATCCGTGCCCTGTCATCAAACCCTGTCCGGAGAACGCTCGGTGCAACGTACTCGACACCGTCCCTGTCAGAACGATGACGTGCACTTGTCCCGAAGGCTGGACCACCGACGTCGACGGTGTCTGTAGACCAAGTAAGAACGATTTCAGTTCGGGTTGTAACTGCCTCTTTAACGCATCGGTTGCCGAGCTAAGGCTCGTGAAAATTTCTATTAAGTCGAAATTTTGTCTCGAGACTATTAAAAATGAAATAACTTAACATCTGTGGTGGTATTTAATATTTTAACATTGCCAAATTCACGAATCCTCTCCGGATTTATTTTCGTTGTAACCTTTGAAATTAATTTCTTTTTGGTTACTTAATAAATGGTCCAGTATATGTATATGGTTTTCGACGGCGAACGAAATGATGTAAATTGAACTTGAAAATTCCTATCAAAGAGTACGTAAAAAAAAAGAGCGTCCAATTTCTTCTACGCTTAACGATCGTCCGTGTTTCCAGTTCAAATAACCACCATCGGTACCTGCACCACGAACGACGAGTGCGGAGACAGCGAGGCCTGCATCAACAGACAGTGCAGGAACCCCTGCAACTGCGGCACCAACGCCGTCTGCCGCGTGAGGAACCACAAGCCCATCTGTTCCTGCGACGAAGGCTATCAGGGTAATCCAGACATCGTCTGCCACTCCGTGGAGTGCAGATGGGACAGCGACTGTACCCTGGACAAGACCTGCGTTGGCCACCACTGCGTGGATCCTTGTCTGGTGTCCGACACTTGCGGCGTGAACGCCGAATGCTTCCCCAATAACCATAAGGCCGACTGCCGTTGCCGCAAGGGCTACCACGGAAACGCTTTGGACCGTTGCAGAGTGATCGGTTGTTACAGCAACGGAGACTGTCCCGGCGATCACTCCTGCATCAATCTGCAGTGCGTGGACGCGTGCGTCCACAGCAACCCTTGTTCGCCACTGGCCGAGTGCCGAGTCTTGAACCATCTCCCCATATGTCGTTGCCCAGCCCAACACACGGGCAATCCTTACGTAAACTGCAAGCCAGAGGACAGACCGGAGTGCAAAGAGGACGGCGATTGTCCAGATTCCCTGGCCTGCTTGAACAACAAGTGCCAGAATCCTTGCACCGCCATCGAGCCGTGCACCGAACCGTCCGAGTGCAGGGTCTTACCAACTTACCCTGTTCGCACCATGGTCTGCGTGTGCCCAAGCGGCTACGTGAGCAGCGGCAGCGGAACCTGTCGAGCCACCAAACCGATCCTTCCCATCGAATGCACCAGAGACAGCGACTGCCCTTCGGAGAAGTCGTGCGTGAACGCCGTGTGCAAGAATCCTTGCGCCTGTGGACCTAACTCGGAGTGCACCGTCGCCGATCACAAGCCAATTTGCTCCTGCGAACTGGGTTACGACGGAAATCCCGACGTGGCGTGCACCAAAGGTAAGAAAATAGGCGGAAGAACCTCGAACCTTAACCCTTTCAACCCTAGTAGAATATACAGGTTACTCGCGTAACACTTTTCACGATTTTTCGAGTACTCGCGATAATCGGTGAAAAAAATATTTTAAACAAACGTTGATCGGTTTTCGATTGGCTATACTTTGTGATAAACAAAAATTTGGACGACAATTTTACCGCAGCTGAATTTGATTTTCCAGTTGTCGGATGTCGCACCGATGGCGATTGCAGCGGATCGCACGCCTGTGTACAACACAGCTGCGTTCCTGTGTGCTCGCAATCGCCGCCAACCTGCGGCAAGAACGCCGAGTGTCACGGTATCAACCACAAAGCCATCTGCGAGTGTCCACCCGGGCTCGGAGGGAACCCGAGAGTCGGTTGCACTCTCCTCGGCTGCAGAACCAACTCGGATTGTCCCACGAACAAGGCCTGCATCAACAGCCGCTGCGAGAATCCGTGCACGGTGAATCCTTGCACTGGTAACCTGGATTGCAACGTTTACAACCACGTGGTCGAGTGCGCTTGTCCTCCTGGTTACATCGGCGACGCTAACTCGGGATGTACCAAACGTACGAATCTAGATTAATATATTCGAGGCTTTCACGTAGTTCTACGTGATCGATACTAATCGAGGCCTTGTCCTTTGTCTCGCCCAAAGGACACCGTTTACACTTGGAAGTTTCGCTTAGTACCACCTTTGAATCGACATTAACACGACACTAAGGTGTTGATCGTTTGGCTAATCTTGGAAGTTTTCGTTTTCAGTCACAGAGAAGTGTAAAGCAGACAACGAGTGTCCATCTCAGACCGCCTGCTTCAACGGCGAGTGCATCAATCCATGCGTGAAGATCGAGCCTTGCGGAGTGAACGCGGACTGCAAGGTTCTAGACACGAGCCCTGTGAGGACCATGATCTGCGAGTGCATCCCTGGTTACAGAGGAAACGCGGTCGTCCGCTGTGAAAAGAGTAATTTCAACGATCTGTCAGCTTTCGAACGAACGATCGTTCTTGGAACTACTCTAAACGCATCTTCTCGTTTTGCAGCCGACGTCTGTCCGGTAGAGAAAGGCCAAGTCCGCGACGAGACCGGTAACTGCGTCTGTCTACCCGGTTCGGCTAAGGATGAGAACGACATTTGCATACCCTGTCGCAAACAGGCTGGAATGGTCGTCAACGAAGAAGGGTACTGCGTGTGCGCTTTGGAAAATGGCATGATCATCGACGAGTACGGTCGTTGCGTGTGTCCAACGGAACACGGGTATAGACTGGACGCCAATGGATATTGTAAATTAGGTACAACGAAATCTAAACGATCCTATCGTTGTCTGTCTCGTCTATGTGCGAATCAACTCTTAATGGAATTATTTTTTTAGTCGACATCATCGAATGCAGAACCGACGACGACTGCGCTGATAACAGACACTGCGACCCGACCAGCCGAACCTGCGAAGATCCTTGCCTGGCGCAACTGTGCGGCGTGAATGCTCTCTGCAATGCCACCCGTCATCAAGCTGTATGCACGTGCATCAGCGGCTACAGCGGAAACGCTTACAATCAGTGTCGTAAGGACAGATTTCTTCTTAGAATTTCCTCGACTCGTAAATGTTTCCGGAACTAACGGAAATTTCGTTCAGTAGACAACATAAACCGAGGGCGTACCGACTTCCCCAGACCTGACATAATCGTCAGCTGCTTGTCGGACGGGGTACAGGTTCTGATACACCTTCTGGACGACGAATTCGATGGCGTCTTATACGTCAAAGGTCGCAGCAAAGACGAACAGTGCAGACGAGTCGTTTCCATTTCTTCGGAAACCATGCACAAGACCGAAATATTCAAGGTGGCGTTTGGAAATTGCGGACTGATACACGTAAACGTAGGTTTACTTTTGAATCAAATATTAGTGTTGCTGAAACATGCCGATAATCGTCCTTGTTGTTAACAACTTGTAAATGTATATATATTTCTGACCACCAACTCAACCGTCGCAAAGAAGAACAAAGGACCGTAGGATTGTCTCTTTTTAATGTTAACAAATTTCATCCTCTTTCTACGCTTTCAGGGACAAGCCAGCTTTGTACTGGTTATACAAAAGCATCCTAAATTGATGACGTACAAGGCACAAGCCTATCACATAAAATGCATATACCAAACTGGTGAACAGAACGTCACGCTCGGATTTAATATCTCTATGCTGACAACTACTGGTACCATTGCAAACACCGGTCCACCGCCGATCTGCTTGATGAAAATCGTCACCCAGAGCGGAAACGAGATCAACTCCGCCGAAATTGGGGATAATCTGATGCTGCAAGTCGAAGTCCAACCTTCCAGTGAGTATACAACAGTTGGGTCGAGGTAGCGAATATTTTTACGAGCGTAGTTATCGAGAATGTTGCGGACCACACGCGTTCTAACCTGCTCTACGAATCGTAACCTTTGCGTTTCAGGTATTTACGGTGGATTCGCTCGAAATTGCGTTGCCAAGACGATGGAGGACAACCTGGAGAACGAGTACATCGTAACGGATGAGAACGGATGCGCGACAGACCCAACGATATTTGGCGAGTGGGAGCAGAATCCTGAAACGCAGGCGTTGATGGCCAGCTTCAACGCGTTCAAGTTCCCAAGTAGCGATAATATTCGATTCCAGTGCAATATCCGCGTTTGCTTCGGACGTTGTCAACCCGTTAGTACTTCCATCCTTGCTTTCGAGTCATTTATTGAGCATCTAAGCGATTTAGAAGCGATAGTAACCTTCGGACCGGTATTTCAGGTGAATTGCCGAGGATACAACGCGTTTGGTCGCCGTAGACGAGACGTCGAGTCCGAAGTAAACGACACGTCTTTGAGCATCGCGGACAACTTTGAGGGACAACTTAGAGAAGAAATAACCATTCAGTCGAATCTGATATTCACTCTGGACGGAAGAGAAGAAAGGCATCCAGGGAACGCACCAGAAAGTAAATAAACATATTATTAAAATCGCCTGGCTAAACCGAGGCTTCCATGGTGACCTTTGAATTTATTTATCAGCATATTCTACTAATACGTCATGTTTATCGTTTCAGCTTCGGCGCAAAGAGTGGAGGACATATGTGTTTCTATGGTCGGCTTTGTGATAGCATTAGTAATTACAGCACTCCTGGCACTAGTCGCTGTAGCTATTGCTGTATCATGCTGGCTAATGGCGTATCGTCGCCAGCCAAAGACTGCTGGACCACTGCCACATCCACCAGAGTTCCCAAATCCGCTGTTCACTACTGAATCTGTAGCTGAACCATCTCCTGATTATCACCTATCATAAGTCTTCTAGGATAATTATTATTTTATAACGTAATTTTATAATCGTCAATTGGAACGCATTTCTGACCACATCACCTGGTGGTCGGTTTTGTATTTCTATGAACGACTCCTCCAATGACTAGCCCTCCGTACTTTCCTCCCAAGGGTTCACAATGACCGCGTCATATGTTCACTGTTATATATTATATATATGTATGCGAGTATCCTAAATCACGAGAGATATATATATATATAATATATATATATAAAGATATATCTACTATTTATGGTGATGGTTGCTTCCATTATCTAAACATGAAAAATTGTCCGGCATACCTTTTTTCTTTCTGAACTATCCCCAGTATTTAGTCATTGGAAGATTCGTTGAGCGTAACACTGCGAATGTAATTCCCGTGTAAAGTCAAACGAATTAGTCTAATATAGCTTTCTTACTTCGAAAGTAGGTAACTGTACATTTTCTCTAATAAAACGCTAATGTAATATTTTTAAAACAATATTTTTCAATGATTCCCCGAAAGAAACACATAACAAAAAAAAAATATACATATCGAATTGAGTAACCTCCTCCTTTTTCGAAGTCGGTTAAAAAGAAACGTTCTACTAAGGTAAGTATCGCACATTAGAAAATATTAATGCGTATATCTCTGCGTAGTGTAAAATAAAGTCCCTGGTAAGCGTCAGTCTGTTGAAATTGTATTCTCAACAGGCAAGTTAAGGTGATTGAAGTTGACCTAAGCGGAGAATATTATTCGCATCGAAAGAACGTCCCATAATTAAATTAGAGAAACGTCTATTCGCCATTATTTTTCTTGCAACAAGATTTTAAACAACTTAATTTATACGAAAGCAAATCATAAACTATTAAATTGTAGCTTCAAATGCTTTTAATGAAGCATTTATATAATTAAATAAAAAGACATTCAAATTTCCCGCGAGAAATTGTGTCGCCATCTAGCGGTGAAAAGGCCGAACTAATTTTCGGAGTATGGTCAGCGCCTCTATCGGAAAAACGCTCAAGTTTGTCCTCAATAGTTCCATTCCCTCACTTCTAGATGGCGCTGTTTACTGTGTGTTTTACCGACCTGTCGATACATTACCATCATGTCGGTAAATAACATAATGATAATGGCGCCATCTAGCAGTAAAAATAAAAACTATTCGAGGACAAATTTGGACGTTTTCCCGATAGAGGCGCTGACCAAACTCCGGAAATTAGTTCTATATCTTCATCACTAGATGGCTATTGATTTGAGAAAAAAAGCGGGAACCCACAAGGGAAACTACGATGGTGTAAAAGTTTAAACAATAAAGCTAGTCTTGAATATATTTCATAAAGTCAATACATAATTCCTTAATATAAAAAAGTAATTTAAGATTCAATGAGGCCATTCTTCACGTAAAGAAAGGTTTTAAAAAATAATACTGTATTTAACACGAAAATACATGCATACATACAAAATATATATTACATAAATAGAGAACGAATTCACTGTACATTAAAAAGAATTCAATTCGATTATACTTCCAGGATTTCTGTTATTTAATGGAGACAGTACAGTAATTAGTATGCTAACAAATAAGGAATGAAAGTATATGGAAGAAATAGATATTTTATTAAAATTCTTCGTGTGTAATAGAATACGAAGATCTTTCTGTAGGGAAGCCCCAAAAGAATGAAGGATAACCTTTAACTTCTCTTTCTCTTGCAACAAAAGCTGAGAAAGAAGAAATACAATTTCCTATGAAGTAATTTGCTCTTCCTAGAATAGCTAAATCTAAATGGGGCGATGCAGGCGGATCTTGTTTAAAAACTGATACCTGGAATAAATGTAAAATGATCATTCCATAAATATAAGTATGTTCGATATCTTTTCCTGGAATGTAACACGTATTATTATGAAATATATTGGCCAATTCCTCACTTCCATACGTGCCAGCGCTTTAGTAAGTTCTTCGATCATGTAATTATTATCGGATGCAACAAACACTGATTTGACGTCGTTACCATTGCGTATGACACGTTTGAGATGACGCACTATTAAATCGAACGATGGTAGACACATAGCGGAAGTTGCTTTTCCGCGTTCATTTCGATAACCAAGACATTGAGGAGCAGCGAAAAGATTTGGCGTGCTTGAAATAAATTCGCAAGCACGAACCTGTAACGAATGAAATAATATGTATTTATTTTATAGACTTTTATTTATATTTCAGTACCCAATAAGTAATAGATATATACCCAATCAATTCCGTTACGCAAATGTATTCCAATGAAGGCTCCCTTTGACAATTTTTGTTTTATAAATGCTTTCGCTTCGTCGAGCATTGCCGTATTCCATTGGAGACATTTATGTAACTTTTTATTTTCCAATTGAACAGGAAAACTAGCAGGTGCACCTGTGAATGCTAATACCGGCCAACTTACTGCAGGATATCGCTTTCGCCATTGTACAGCCATGTCTGTATGATAGACATCGTAATGAAGAGGACCATAAAATTCTGATTTTACAAAATCTATGTTATATGTGTCCCAGAATGGACCAAACGGGTTTCCCTCTTTAGCATTACATGAATCTTTTTTACCACGTGCAGAGTAACAGAAAGCTGAAAGCGATAATATGTCTCAGAAGGGCATCTAATCTTTTCATTTAACATTCAAGACTTACATACTCTTTCCTTAGGTTGCCATATTTTTGGAGCAATATCGTCCATGAAATCCTCCATTACTATTGCTTTATGGCAACTTTGTACTTGTGAAACATTAAAATATTTATCAAAAGGAACTTGTATCTGAGGAATAAGCAAAAAATACTCAATCATCACAACTACAACTATTTGGTGATAGTTAAATATCGATTACTAACTGATCTAGTTTCTCCAGTTCTGTATTCAACCCATGGTGGTAGAACCAGAGTACGATTTATTGCTTTCGCAAATCCTAAAGCACCTAAAAAGTGATCTGCTTGATTTCCAAATCTTCCTACGATACAGAGTCAAATTAATCATTTAAATGCGTAATTGTATTCTATAAGAAACAAGATTACATGAAAGAATGTGATATCTTACCCATACACGGACAGTAAACAATATATCCATTCGTATCGATATCAAAATTTTCGCAATAAGTACTGTAAAATTTGGTCAATAGTAGAATGAAAAAAATAATACTGAACATTGTGATCGAGTTTCGATCAGTTTCGTACGATGTAAGTGATTTGTCGTATAATACTCCAAGTCAACCTATAAACCGATATAATTCTATTTTATACCATTTTATACATATCCATCATTACTATGGATACGTGCATCGATCACTGAAAATATAGAAATACTTTCTAAAATCAAAACCACAGAGTAGTTTTATAGAGATGAAACTCTTGTCAGAACCTTTGATGTTCGTGACATATAGTAACTAGGAAAACAGTTCTAGCCATACCGTTTTCAAAATCGTGTTTTTACAAAAAAAACGAATTTTTAAATTTATTACATTACGATACATGATTACATAATCAAGTAACCTCGATTATCTCATAAATATTTTAAGTAAATCAAAGTCAAAGGATATGGGATTCAATAATAAATTCGCTTACATAAGAACGTACATGCATATATATTTTTGGAAATACACATTTTTTTTCTTTATATATTGTAAATATTCGTAGATAAATGTTCGTGATTTTACCATACTTTTTTTACAGTACATTGTATCTGTAGACTTATTGTATTAAAAATATTTACATCAGTATTACATTGAAAAACAAACATGCAAACATAGATACACGTCAAAGAGAAATTATACAGATGAGTTTATAAAATATTCATAAAAAATTGTACTATAATCCCATTAATACAGTATTTGTAGTAACAGGCGTTTGCGAAGGTGCGCTGGCTTGTCTCACGCTCATTTCCCAGGTGTCCAATAATTGAGATACAGAAAAACGACGAGGAAGCTTCGTTATACGCGCGTTTAGAGCTTTTTGTACAGCGCATAGGAACGTAGTAGCGTATTCATGGGGCGCCATAACGCAACGCGGAGGCGTTAGGGGATAATCAGCAGGAACTGTAACCGATACTGGTGGAACGCATGGAAGATGACGATCGTCCAACCAACATATTAATTGAATACACTTAGATCCATTTTGTTGCGCTGGATCAAGGCTAACCTATAAAATATAATATCCATATATGTATTATACGAAAGAAATATATTTGTAACGAAGTTACCTTAAATCGTTGATCTAATCGTGCTATTTCTCCCTGTAATACATCTGGTATATCGCTAGGAGATTCTTCTATTTTTTGTTTCTTTAATGGCGGTGGTAAATTCCTATTTGCATAAAGAAAATTTCATTAATGGTACCATGGAGTTTAATAGATAGTTCTTTATAGAATATAAATATTACACACTTTATTTCTGGACCAAATAAAGCTTCTAGACATGGACCAAAGGTACGTTGTAACGTGTGGTTGACCACTGGGCTTTGAAGGTGCGTGCTTACTGCTTCCAAAAGTGGACTGAAGAAATGATGTTCTTTTAACGTTGATACTCGCCCAACACTAGCATCACTACGTTTAACGTCCACTTTTTCAAGGACTACCTCACACTTTAACAGTGTATCCATCGGCATACGTTTGCTAGGGTTCGATAAAATTTCTAAAAGCTTCTTCATTTTACTTAATTTATCGACATCTACAAAGGAAGTAAATGTGATATATATATATATATTACCTAATATGTACTACGTCATTGTATTTCCTAATTTACTTACTTCCATCGTTACCCATCTTGGCGATCATTCTTCGCAAAGGTTCAATGTATTTACTCAATTGTCTAACTTTATCTCTATACGCTTGATCTTCTTGTTGCGGACTTGGAGTAGCGCCCACACCTCCTGGAGTGTTCAAAGAACTGCTAGGAGATGGTGCCATACCTAGTTGAACGCGTATTATTTATTATCTTTTTCATTTTTATTTGAAAGTATAAATTACCTTAGATTCCAAATTCTTTAAACATACCTACAGATCGTTGAGGTCCTCCCATTATAGCATGTTGCGGGCTCGGAGATGGAACTAACGCTGGAGAAGCTACCATCTGATTACTGCAAATATAATATCATTTAAATATCTATTAATACTAATATGTTTAACAAATTATTTCAGAACATAACCTCGATGGTGCCCCTAAACCAGCTGGACTTGGAGCCGACGGTGACGGACTTTGTCGTAAAAACTGATTTGCTGTAACGTTTCGAGGACCTGGAAATCCAGTGTTTATCATTTCACCTGACTGTAAGTAAAAATACTTGTGAACGTTTCAAAATATTTTCGCGCGTAATTATATATATATTAATTTTTCATTTACATACTTTTCTTTGCATATGATTTAATTGTTGCATTTGAGCAGAACCTAATTGCGCCGAAGTAATTTGATTCATCTGTTGTGGCATACTAGTTTGAATTCCACTTATAGATCCACCAATTTGATTACCCATTTGACCTGATAATTGATTCTGCATTTGAGTCTGAAACAAATACGTATTTTGTTACTTATTTGTATATTTGTATTACAATCATTGAAAATACATACTCCTTCTCGCGATATGTATACCTGCATGCTTTGCTGCATTTGTCCTGGAGTAATTTGTCCCATTTGATTAGGGACTACTTGATTCATTTGCGGAGGAATTTGTCCTTGCCCCATTTGATTCATCTGGGTTAACATCGAATTATTTTGCATAGTCTGAATTGAACTCATATGACCCATCGGACCACTGGTTTGGGCAGGCATCATACCCATTCCTGGCATTTTATTTTGCATACCTTGCATGGTCATAGGTTGCCCAGGACGTTGATTTAGACTTTGCAATACTAACGAAAATCGTTAGTACAAATTAAATTAATTGTTGCGAATGAATTTATAATTATGTAAAATCAACATACATATTCAGTTGAACATATTATTTATTTATGTAAATAGAAGTAAGAATACATCGAAAAACGTGATAAAAAATAACATATGCAAGTTATAGATAGATAAACATCTTCTTTCTGATTAATTTCAAATATAATAACAACTTAATATAAAAAAATATAGTACATATTCAATCACTTAAACATATTACAATGATATAATTAAGATGAAGATGATACTTGTTCAAAATATTCATTTCTAATGAAAATTTCAAATGCTTCCATTAGAGGGAAATCAAAAAATATTTTTAACTTCTTTTCAAGTTTATGTACACACATTTCCTTCAATTTTTGCGATGCACCTTGTTTGCATATATACTCATATGCAAGGCTTGCAATTTGTAGATTTTCATCTAATTCTAGCTTTAGAATAATAATATCTTTGTAACTTGTTTTCTCTATATCCATTGGCCACCCTTTCTCTTTCAGCAATACTTTTACAATGGTCAGTGATTTATTTACTTCAAATTCTATATCGCTATATGTTTCTTTCACTTTATCAATTACTTGGTACACGTATACTAATCTTCGTGCAAAGGTATCTAACAAAATCTTGACTTTATCCACCATTTTAAGAACTCTTTGTCCAACAGGATCATGAGTGCCTCTCTTTATTTCATTATTAATATTTATAGTTTCTGGTAATCGAGTGCGTCCTAAACTGATGTACCATTTGCGTAATAATTGAATATATACAAGTGTTATTTTAAATTTGATGCCTTTTAAAGAAGATCCAGTAACAATAGGTTTATAATGATAACGAACTCGATCATCTGCTAAGGCAACTTTCATGCCACATTGCTCTTCAATTACTTTTGCGAAGTTTTTTCTGTAACTGATAGTATGTTTCCATGATTCATGCAATGCTTCTTCATCTTTTCTACGTTGAATATATTGTTGAAATTCGACTTGAGATGGTGAATTCATTAATTTTTTATATTCAACTGAATTATCAGAATCATAAAGAGAATAACTTTCTATGGAACTGTCATACTGTGAGTAATATCTGTTAGTCAGTCTCGACATTTTTCTGAGTTTGTTGTAAATATGACACAAGATTTAGCAATAAACAATGATTATAATTTTGTAATAACAGTAATTAGGTTAGGTTAGGTTTCTCTGTTCTATAAAATAAAAAATATTCAATAAAATTAACAATTCAGGATACTACATATTACAGAGTATTTAAAGTTTATACTTTTAGAATAGTTCCCTCCAAGAAAGAAAATTCTAGATTCAAATACTACTCTTTGTATCTGTTGCAAGTTTCTTAGAGTAACCATACCTTCTCCATAGATTTTTGACACATAAATGTTGGAGAACTTGCAATGTTATTATTGAGGTCATGTTTCTCAAAACAAGATACATCTTTGTGTAAATTTTAGTAACTAAGATAATATACCTCATTATATGCACTATGAATATCAGTTTTTGTTATAAAAGTGGATGTGGCACAGATGAATTTTCTGTTTATAATATCTATATCACAACCAATGACACTTGATATTTATAGTATACAGGATTCATCCTAACAAGTGATACACATTTCAGTGGTCACAAAAACGTATAAACATAAAAAATTTTAGGCAGACTGCTAAAGATATAATTATTTCTAACAAAAGTTTACAATGTTGATATGTAAACTTACGATTGGTAGCAGTATTGGTAGGTGGTTGCTGAATTATTCCTTGAGGATTAGATCCTGGTCCGCTCATACTCATCATTTGATTAATACCAGTTCCCTGGCGTGCCAATGTTTGCAATGCCCCAATTGGATCTGGCATCCCTTGATTTCCTGTACCACCTGTACCTGGTGCAGCACCTCCTGCACCTTTCTTGGAGTCTAAAAAGAAAATGGAAATATACATTTAACAAATACTTCTATTTTAAACTCTATGTAATAAAGCAAATATATATTACTGAGTTCTCTGACATGTAGAATCAACCTGGCAACAAAACCTAGATATTCCTCCTGCAATGAAACAAGTCTATGTTAGTCATGAAATTACTTAATAATTTTTAAACTGGAAAAGTCAACAAAGTAAATTTAATAAGAAAAAAAGTACAACATACCCTAGTTTTTGCCTTCTGAAAAACATGATTTTCCATATCAATGCTATTTCTTGTAGTGGGCATTCCAGACGTTTGTACAACTTCATCTCTGTAAAGAAAATATTCAGTATATACGATGAGCGATACTGTTATCATTATATTTTGTAATATGTATTATCAGAATGATATTATCATGAATTAACTTACATTTTCGCAATTACACTTTGTCGGAAACTTTGCGTTTTCCACGAATTCTCGTCAGTTGCCATATTTTTACATTCACTAATTAAGTAAACAATTAAAAAAATCTGAAAAACTTCTATCAGCATAACCATTAACGACTAAACATGCTTACTGGTATTACTGAATACTGATGCAATGCATACAGATCAATGCAGATACAGTAAACTGCAAACCTGATTTTCAAAGAATTGTAAATAGCCCCCTTTATCACGTTTCTATGAGAAAGATATTTTTTGATGCATCCATTGAATCCTGGTAGATAGCGCTGTAAATTAACCTCAAAATAAATGTCTTATAGCTAACCTCAACATTCACAATGGCAGAGATAACATTGACGGAAGAAGGATTAACGCAGAAACATAAAAAAGAACGAAAGGAACTACAAGGTAATCGAGTTAAGTAACTCTAAACTCCGATATTTTCTTTTAAAATGTCGCTTTTATGTTTCAAAACAGTAATCGATCGAAATGTTACTCTTACATATGTGCGTTAAGTTATGCTCTGTTACTAGCATTTAATTATATCACGTAAACACATATTTTACGTATATTTGTACAATTATCGTTTCTGAATTACAGCACAAATACAAATTTTAAAGAAGTCAATTTGCAAGGGTGACAAAAAGAAGAAAAAAGAAGTTACAGAAGAAATTAGTCGTCTAGAAGAAGCCTTGGATGAAAAGCAAGAAGAAGAATCTACTAGATGGAAAGTTGCACATCTTAATATTAATAACACGGAAGATGAGAATATTGAAAGTTATAATGATGAAGTGATAAAAAATGATATACAACACGAACAGTTGACACACAGAGTTTCGAAAGCACAAAAAAGGAGAGACAAAAAAGCAAATGCAGAGAGAGAACGTAATGAGAGAATAATAGAGCAAGAAGCATTAAATGTTTTTGGCAAAAGAAATGTTGAATTGCAAGCCATAAAAAAAATTCTTCAAGAACGTGGTCTAATGATGTTTGATATTCCAAGTGATGGTCATTGGTGAGATACTTATTTGTAAAGTATTAGTTCTGCATTGATTATAAATATTTTGTATTAATTATACAATTCTTACAGTTTGTATAATGCTGTTGCACATCAATTGAAAGTTATAGGAGAAACACCATTGAATTTTCATGAACTCAGGACAAAAACTGCTGTACATTTAAGAGAGAATATGAATGAATTTTTACCATTCATTTCTAATCCAGATTCTGATAATGTTCTTTCACCTGAACAGTATGAGAAGTATTGCAATGATGTAGCAGGTACAAGCGCTTGGGGAGGTGCTATTGAGGTTAGGTGAATTGGAATTTAATGTAGAATGAAGTCTTTCCTAATGATACTTATATAATTACTTTTACTTTTAAAATAGCTACAAGTTCTTTCGCATGTATTGAAATGTCCAATAGAAGTTATTCAAGCAACGAGCGCATCGTACATTGTTGGTAACGAGTATAGCAATGGGAAAAGAATGATATTAACCTATCATCGTCATATGTACGAACTAGGTGCCCATTATAATTCCGTTACAAAATCTGTTAAAGGAGAAGAAAGTTGATAAGTACTGATTAATATTTCTACTTAAGAAATTAAATATATAATTTCTTAAAAGTTTGTATTAACATCAAATGTACGAATCATTCAAAGAGCTGCCACAAGTGGTATCCAGGAAACATATCAGTCATATCTTAAATTAAACCTTAATGTTTCTCTGGTAACTAGCCATGTACCCAAAAAAAATTAGTATTTTGTGTCAATAGTAAGTTAGACTTAAAATATAAAGATAATGTGAATCAGTAGGTCTTCCTTTAAGTTTTTTTTTTTTTCTTTATAAATGGTCATAGTAAAAACTATATTAATTACTTAAATGTTTGACAATATAAAGAAGCTGCCAGTGAATTGCAAGTACACATTGTTCAGTGCTTGCGCTTGCTCCGATGTTCTAATGTAAATACCTATTTATTTTTAATTATGGGTTATATATTTTATATTAAATGTTTAATTTTACATGGGAATCGAGCAATGAAATATTTAAAAAAAATTTATTACAGCAGAAATATTAAGATTGTGTGCATGCGTGAATATATATATAGTAATAATTTTCTGATGTGTTTTTAATAGATTTATACTATTTTAATGGTAAGTAATATGTACAAATATAAAATAAAAAATAATAAAATATTGAAGTGACTATTAGTTTGTGGAAGTACAATTTATTTATATTCAGTATGTGTCACAGTATAAGAGTTTGTTTCATTTATCCACATTACTTGCACTGGTGTCATCTGATGTTTTATCATTGTCAGATACTTTGTTTTTATTTGGATCGTCTGGTTTCATTTGTGGAAACAATAACACTTCCTGGAATTATATATACACATTTAACATTACTTTATTTTTATTTTTGTTTACTGGAATACTAACCTTAATGTTATTAGAATCTGTGAGGAACATAGTAACTCGATCGATACCCATTCCCCAACCAGCAGTTGGTGGTAAACCATATTCCAACGCGGTACAAAAGTTCTCATCGACTAATTGCGCTTCATCATCACCAGCTGCTTTGTCTTTGGCTTGTTCCTCAAATCTATACACATGAATTGTTTGTTTTAGGTTAGATCGTTATCAGTGATAGCTTTTTACTCAAACAAATTACCTTTCTCTTTGTACCATAGGATCATTCAACTCTGTGTATGCATTGCAGACCTCTTTCTTCATAATAAATAACTCGAATCGTTCTGTAAGACCCTTTTCAGAACGATGCCATTTTGCTAGCGGAGACATAATTTGCGGATGATCCAAGATGAATGTAGGGTTGATACAAGTTTCTTCTATAAATTCACCAACGAGCTGTTTAGAATATACATATACATTTAGTGGATATATATATATATATGTATAGTTATAATTCCGAAATTTTGAAAAAGTCTTACTTTATCTAGCAACCTTGCTGTTGTTCTCGGCAAAGGACACTCAATTTCATGTTTGATACAAATTTCGTTAAATATCTTATTTGATTCTGGTGTATTCAATTCGTTAGCTGGCGGTAACTTGACTTTTAATACTTCTTCTAGAGTCTTCATCATGGAAACGCGTTTAAAAGGTGGAGTGAAATCAATTTCTACCGCTTCTCCTTCTGGACCATCTGGATGATACATAATTTTGTAACTACCATGTATGGTCTTCACCATCTCGGATACCATCTGCTCTGTGATTGTCATTAAATCATTATAATCTGCATAGGCCATATAAAATTCACAAGTGGTAAACTCTGGATTGTGAGTCATATCTATTCCTTCATTCCTGAATTGTCTTCCAATTTCATATACTCTATCTAATCCTCCGACAACCAGCATCTAAAAGTGTAAGCAGTATTATATTAATATAATTTTTACATAGTCAATTGTGATTATATAGTAGTATGTATTACTTTAAGATACAGTTCTGGAGCAATGCGCATATATAAATCCATATTTAATTCATTGTGATGTGTAACAAAAGGTTTAGCTGTGGCACCACCAGCAATCATATTCATCATTGGTGTTTCAACTTCCAAAAAGCCAAGTTCATCGAGAAACTTACGAATATACGCGATCACTTTCGCTCGTACATGGAACGTTTTTCTTACTCTATCGTTTAATATAAAGTCCAAATAACGTTGTCGAAACCTTGTCTCCTAATTGGTTAAACATAATATAATTCTTAACAATCATAAATCACATACGCGTTAGAATAGAAGTCGTTCCTTTATACCTTATCTTTTAATCCAAAGTAAAGATTAGGTAACATGTGTAAGCAGGGACTTAAAAGGGTAATACTATGTGGCATTATAGAAAATTCACCCTTTTTAGTTTTCCCAGGATTTCCGATAACACCGATAATGTCGCCTCTTCTGATTTTAGAAATATCAGCAACAAATTTTTCTTCATTCGCGTAATTTCTCGCGTTAGCCATGACTTGAATTTTAAGACCTTCTCCTCTTAGGTCATAAAAAATAAGTTTAGCACCAGATTCCCTAATAGCATATACACGGCCAGCAATACTATGTACTTCATTCTCTAATACTTGACCATCTGTCAAGATGTTGCTAAATTTTTCAATGAAATTTTCTAACGATATGGATACATGAAACTTATGTGGGTAGGGGTCGTTGTCTGTATTTTTAAGGTGGTTGACTGCTTGTGTCCTGAGTTTAATATATTCCTGAAAAACAGATTACACAATTAAAATATAAAATGTTTGAGTACAATGAACATAAACATGATGAACATAAATGATTGTTTACATTTGGACTGATCTCCTCTTCTTTAATATCATTTTTTCCCTTAGATTTGGCTTCACCTTTCGTTGTTGCTGGAGTAACTGCCTTTGCTTCTTTCTCTGCTTTCTCTTTCAATTTCTGTTCTGTCTTTAGACGTCTTTTCAATTCACTGTAATTATGATTGGAATATTTGATGGTTCTTATCCTTTATTTAAATAATTGAAATTCTTCTAAAATTGAACGCACTTTGTTCGAAAATGACACACAGTTATACGATGTAAACTTGTAGGTTTTCTATTAAATAGCAGCGGCAGTACAGTGCCAGTCAAAGTTTTGGTTATGTTACACAACATGGTTAATTAAAAGTATCGTTGTTATTATATCAACAATTTATGTGCATGTATATATAACAAATATACTTAATCATCAATTTTTACGAGATTGCATTATCTAGCACGTGGAAAAATACATAAACGCAGGCAGTTGTCCATTAAACAACGTGGATAGCCAGATCGTTGCATTCACTATTCCTCTATTTAGGTTATGTTAGAATAATAGATCTAAATAAAAGATAATTTCGAACAGGTACAGAAATTGGAACAAATAATCCAATTTCCTCTCAGTATTATTATTTTACTCACTTTTTTGATAATTTTTCACTCGTAGTGTCCGCCATGTTGGTAAACCTCCGTAGAAAGAACTCTCCTATGTAAGTTGGCGAACCTGCAAAATGTCAAGCTACTCATTGTCAGTCGATACGTTTCTTTGCGCCAAATTATAATTTCAAATTAATTAGACAGTTTAATATTGTGTTTGTTCAAGTTTTCATTATCTCGAATATAGTCTTTCAACTGTATGAAAATGTTAATAAAAATGTCTTTTTGTAATTCAAGCGTTGCTGCGGAAAATATTCAAAATGTGTTACTTTGGAAACCAATGCTTGTTGATTCGCGCTTTTGGAATCAATCGTTTCAGTGAAAAGTGTTTTACACTTGTGGGCATTTTTATGTGAAAATGGATGGCTGTTTAGGATGCCAGGACATAAAGGCGTTGCAGAATTTAATTAGTCCACCGATAGATAACTCGGATTCTGAGGATGATCTACCACAAGCTGGCGCACGAAAACTTTGTAAGTAGGAAAGTTTCGAAAAAGTTTTACGATCTTACGATGACTACTATCAATTACTATGATAATTAATGTCTACGACTACGATAATGGACAATAATTACGAGAAAACCGTTAAATTTTAAAGGTTTTTCAGGTCCCAGCGATATAGGCGCCCAAACTGTGGCGAATGCTGCCCCTGAAAATGCAGGCCCGCATAGACCGCTGAAAGAAGGGCCTGACGATATTTGGCACCCCTCCGAGGCAGACAAAGCGCAATATTCTGAAACATGCGATCCAAGAGAGGTGCCCGAATACGAGATGAAATTTAAGCAAGCTGTGTCAGCGGAGGATGTCTTTCTAGGCGTTAGTTTTCTTTTTTTAATTTCTTACGATATTTTTTAGCCTCTTGAGGGGCGAATTACTTTATTAAAAATGAATAAAAATTCAAGTCAAGTAAGTCGCAGACCAGTCAATACTCTTACATCTTCACCTACGTTGTTGTTCTTGATTATCACTAATTGATTACATGTTGGTAGATCAGATGGGCTTCAAAACTCCGAGCACGGCTTCCTGCGAGTGGCTGGCCATCCTCGTGAAGATGCCGCAGGAGTCGCGCGACAGAGTCGAGCTCACCGTGGAATCCGACGCGATCGACGTTCGCAGCCCAAGGTGAGAGAAGGAGGCGAGAATTTATCGACGATTTCGCCAAGTTTCATTGCTTTGACTCGGGGGACGGCTCCGGAATTTCTTTGACAATTTTACGAGGCCGTAAATCTGTCAGAGCGTAAAGTCAGTCACGATCTTCCAGATATCGGCTGCACCTCGCGACACCCCATCCGGTCGATCCCACTGTCTCGTCTGCCAAGTGGCACACCGACGTTTCCGCTCTGGAGGTCACGCTGAAACTCGTACGCGAGCTGGACGCCGTGAATTTTTAATCTACCTATTACGTGTTCGACTTTGTATGTAGAAGTGTCAATATATTTGTATCTTCTTGAAATGCGATACGTGATTTATTCACGGGGTTAGTCGATTTTTGTTTCAGACGGAAAGTAGGTAAACTTTAGAAATTTATGATGATTGATCTGTTCGTGTTTTCAATGTTCTGATATGTTTTTGGTAATGTTTGTGATGGTAAAATTATTGATGCTATTGTGGAGTATCATAGCTATTATAGTCAGTTCCAAGTTCTGCAGGCTTTAACAAAACTTAGCATAGTGAGGAGCCTAAGTGAACCTAAGTAGTTAGGTTAACCCTGCCCAAGGCAGTCGCTAATGACCTCGACGCGACCTAGAGCAGTCAGCTAGAAAGAAAGAGTAAATAAATCCACGGCTCGTAAAAGCTCACAGGGTCAAAACGCCAGGACCCGAATTTCATCGATAACATCTCGTTCGTTGCTTGTAAAAATTTACGTCTCGAGACAAAGACACGCGACGCGGTAAATAAAACCCAATCGAGCGCTCCGTAAACCCATTTCGTAGTCGATAACATCGTATTACCAGGCGGTAACAGTTTCTTTTTTCTCTCAAGTTCTCAAACAAATTACCGAAGCCGTATTTTCCCGATAACAACGGCCGTATCGATGACGGGGAATCTCGAAACACGATGCGCGAGTTCGGCGCCCAAGGAACGGTCGATGGAACGAGGGTTAAAACCGCGCTCGAGGACCGACTTCGTTCCTCGTTTCTCCGCTTTTCGTCGAGACCGATTGGCAATCGACTTGATCCGCCAAGAATCGAGTAATTTAGTGGAGTGTATGCCCGGAAGCTCGAGCACGCTTTCCAGCTATTTGAACAGCCTGGATTTGTTACCGTCAGTCACTCCTCCCTATCCCTCTAGCTCGCGATTCTGTGGCTGATGCGTCTTCTGCAGGGTGCACGGATATAATCTGATACAAGGAACGATCTGTAATTTGGTACTGTGCAGCCTCCGTCACGGAAACTCTTGCGATAGCCGAGAGGTCCGTTTCGAAAGTTTGTCGATAACCCGGCACATTTCTCTTCTTCCCATACGAATTTCATCTATTTTCATTCATATACGTTGTTTCCACGCGAGTCGTGGATCCAGATGCATTCCTAAATAAGCTAAAAAGAGCGAAGTAGAGATTGAAAATTAATGTCTTCATTTAGAAAAGTGCCGCTCGAATCGTTTACCCCAATTAGTTTCAAAATTAAATTGCTCCTAATATTAATGGCCTGAACAAAAGCGCAGGACTCGCAATTAGCGGGCTCGTTAAAAATGGTAACTAGATCAAGAACGAACGTCCCCCATTTTGGAATGCGTACTGCAAATTGCGTTTTGCGTTAATTTATTCTAAAAAATTCTATGTTTACGTAATGCTTGGTTCACTCATAGACGACTGGGTGTCTCTGTCGTTTACCTTGAAATATTTTTCATGAATTCCATTGCACGAGTGTTTCTAACGATCTCAATCCCTCCGACATGAAGTTACAAGCAGCTAGAGTTACTTCGTCGTCGTCTATGGATTTATTTGCAGCTGTTTCAGGAAGAACGAATGCAAAAGTTTTCGCGTTCGTTGCACGCTGGATCGCAGGTCCGTCTGCGAAGTTCGACGAACTTTTTTCAGTCGAGGTTGTCCCCTGGTATTAGTTGAAACAGCCAATTAAAGTGATTGGATATCGACCGGGCCTTACAAGTTGTCCAGAGTTTCTTCGCAAATTAAATATTTTCTTACCGAACATTGATTGCCAGCTTCGATGGAAACCGGGCTTCGAAGTAATTCGTAACGCTTCCAATGCTTGCAATAAAAAACTTTAACTGGGGGAGAGGCGGAGCTTGGCGAAATTAACAAGGGACGTGAGAAATTGATTCGCGTACTTTGTAAAAATTGAATTCGAAAAGAAAAATTTGTAGTAGCGCTTTAACTTAATGTCACGATGCTTTAAAGTACTTAAGTAATCTATCCTGTATTTTAAATTGGGAAAACTGTAATATTCAATGTGTTTGCGTTAGTTCGGTTACGATGATCAGCGACGTAGAACAGGTTTCGTTCGTTTTATTATCGCTTCGAGAGCGTGCACGTGTAAATAACGATCTTATGTATTCTCCAGCGGTGAAGGATGGCACAGAATTCCGTAGCCTGTAGTTTACACTTACACACTCTGTCGCACGAAAGATATTTTATACAAGAGGTTTCCGGTGATGGTGAAAATCAGCCGAATGGAAATTTCACATCTAGCTCAAGGAGACTGTATAAGCTGTTTACGTGGGAAAATAGGTAGAAAAAAAATCGATAAACACAACAGAATGCGCGGTGCAGATAAAAATTCTGTCAGCTTCCCTATAGACGGCATCAAACGAAAGTATCGAAGATCTGAAACTGAAGTTGAACAGTTTGTGTACATTTTAGATGAACGAAATTTCTATACGTTCGTGTAGTATTTATTTTTATTTCAGCACTCTTGAATCAGTCACTTCGGGATTAGATAAGGTCTTCGTTAGGTTTCCACAGTCTTAACTGTATTATTTCATTGCTTTTTAAATAAGGGGTGATGATAAGATTTCCTTGCGTTCCTGTAATATTAACATTCGCGTATTATTTCTAAATCTGCCATTCCAGAAAGTAGACAAGGTCTCTATTTCCTTCTTCTATTATGGTTTGACTCAGTCGGTGGTGTTCGACACTAGTTAGTTAGTTATTTATTTTCTTTAGATATAATACATGTATTGGTGCATATCCAAAGATGGCGTTTGAGGTATTCCAGTTCGAAACTATAATAGATAAGAAGTTCTCGCAGCGTTTCCGCGCTATTATATCTTTCTTTTATTCCGTTCGAACTAGACGGATTCGATCAAACGGAGAAGATCATGGCTCGCGGGCGCAACATCAATTTTCACGCGTCGAAATTATTCGCGTCTAAAGTTTGCGAGCGTTATAACAGTTATTCGCGCGAGTTGCGATCCTCGTCTTGTCCAGTCAATTTCCTCGTAAATTCCGACATTTTGGGAACTTTGAAACGGAACACCTTGAACGGGTTCGCTCGCGTGGCCCGACGGTGACATATTGCATAATGCAGTGCAGCAACACATTGTGATGCATGAAGAGAGATGCACAACGAGGCGCCAACGGTGAACGTTGGCGTCCTCGATGCAGCGAGTTCCGATTCTTCCGCGTGAATCGATTGTCGAAACTGTATCGAGAATTGAAATTCTTTTTGACAACTGCGCGTTCCATGCTTCTCAGTTATATTAAGCTTCCGAATAGTTTGAGTATTACGTATTATTTATAGAACTAAGGAGGATCACGTTCGCTTTTGTGCATCAACGTTTCCGATATTTTTAAACAACAAAACCTCCGTTAGAGAAAACATGTACGCTTACGAAAAGACGCGATACCATGTGCTCGATCTTGATATTGTTAAGCCATGGAAGTCCGAGATAGAGGTAGTTTTCTCTGTAATTCTTGGGAATGGAAGTTTAAAAGGTACCACACCCTTTTACCTTCGGAAATGGTTTATCCGTACTCGTTTCTACGTTACGAAAACAAGAGAAACTAAAAGCACGATCGGATCATATTTCTCGTCGAACGATTAGCTGCTCGATTTAATAAACGCCGCGAATAAATTATACGGAGCTTCCGCCGGTCGCGCGTTGTATCAATAAAATTCTGCTCGTTTCTGGTCGACGGTGCGTTCGATAGCGTGTTTGATAACGCAATATTGCGCGCGATAGTGTTTACCGGCGATACTTGGTCGACTGTCATGTTTGATGTACGCCGATGACGCGCGACATTCGGGTAATTATAAGTCTCGTCACGAGACGCTGCACGCTATTTTGTCGTAATAGTATCGGGGAAGTCGCGACGACAAATTTAACAGCGGCTGCGAGCGAAACCGTGCTAACTCGTCTTGGGGAATTAATAACGTTGTGGTATCTCCTAATGAAGGTTTTCAACGCATGCTCGACGAAGCTTCCGTTGAAATTTAATGGTTCGTGTTTGTATAAATTTTCCCATCGAGGAACGCGAATGCGACCTCGCCGCTGAGGACTTTGGTAGACCGTGGAGATCACGGGCGCGAATAGCAAATACGAATTTTGGGAGATACGTAGAGGAGTCCCGAATGGGCCTTTAGGGACTTTAAATTGTATCAGGTCATCCCATAAGTAATATCGCCTCTTACGTTACTGTAAAAAATACCTTTTCCGCAGTTTGGTGATGTATTTATCGAAACAGACGGATTCTGATGATTTTTTTTTTTTTTTTAATTTTTAAATTTAAAATCTGAAGGACACTGCCATGTAACTAAATCAATTTATTTTTAAAGGTTTAAAACGGAGATTTCCTCAGCACACGTGCAATTCTTCTGCAGAGGATCATAATTGCCTATTCTACGCAGGATTAATATTCCATGGACGAGCTTTCAAGCAGTTTTACCTTGAAAATTTGATGAAAGTAAATGACATTTCGGGTCCACCAACCTGAATACGTAGTTTCCCCTCGTACAGTGATCAAATTCTCCTTCGACCGCTTCCCAGCGTTCTCCTCCCTTCTTTCAGGATCCTCGTAGGTAAATCGAACTGGATCAGTCCCAATTACACGATTATACAGTCTCTATTCACGCACGATAATTACTGTTTTAACGGTGGAACGCTGGACAGTGAATTAGATCGGTGAAAGATAAATCAACGGCAGGCCCGATCAATTCATGACGAGATTCCGAGCATTTCGATAAATTGTCGGACAGCCGTGCCTGGATATTGTGAAATTGCTTTGACACATTTCCTACCATTTGGCCAGAGCCTCCTGCGCGTTGGGAATCGATAAATCAACCGATAGATAATGCACACGGACAGACGCAACGTATGCTCACCTTGTTCGTCAACTCTACTCGTTGTTTCTGGTCGGTGATTCATCTATGTTAATTCCCCATCAATTTCCAACGGATAATGCCTTCGCGCGAGACGTGTTTATTCCTGGCATTTAATACAGAGACGGTAGATCGAATCCCTAACGCTTTCATGGATATATTAAGCGCGAAAACAATTATTACGGGAGTTGATTTATTCGCCCGTCGAATTACCGCGGAGAGTTACGTGTACGGTATTTATTTTAAAGTGATCGGTGAAAAACGTTGACCGAGTTACGGATCTCGTAGGACTCGCTGAAATTAGTGCTTCTGTGTCACCTGGATGCGAGTACAAGTCGGAAACTCTTGAGAGCAGCGGGAAAGGTACATTTTTAGCTTGATGTGCTGTTTTATCTTACTTATCCATATGTTAGAAATTTTAGGGTAGAGATTTTATTTAGGGTTGGAGTCAGTGCTATAAATTCGCAGATAAAATATTTCATCGCGAGAATCGTCATTTTCCTCCGCAATCGAGATTGTTCCAATTCTCTGCGCACGCAACATCTACGCATTTCGAATCAGAGCGCAATATTTCCACGAGAGAAACAGACCAATACCCCAGCGATCACGCAAACTTTTACGACCCGATGATATCACGGAATCAGCATCCAACAGAAAGATCAAGCGAAGGTCGACGATCCCGCACCACGGAACCTGTTGACATTGATCGTCTATTGAACGAACGGACGTTCAGCTCTCAGTCTCAGTTATTCACTTAACCGTGATCGCATCAGGGATGTTTATGAAAGACGAACGAAAATACGGTCGCGATGACGCGAAATTGAGACGGGAATGAAGTCACGCGTCAATTTCGTCGCGTTAAGTGTCCTACTTTCCTGTCGGCGTTCATTTAGATTTATCGAAGAGCATCTTCACGGTGAACTCTTCAACTGGATGCAGCACTATGCCATAGTTCGTCGAGCAAACGCGTAGAATCGCGTCACGTAATTCCACGATGAAACGGGAACGGGTAGAAAACTCGATTCGAGCGTTCTGGTCTCGCCAGTGGGAGATTATATGTAGTATAGGGGTGTGGGAGAAATGCTTCTTCTGGGTGCAGGAGGTGCAAATAATTCTAGGTTTATTAGTATCATGTACTATGTTTATTAGTCATCGATGGACTGTGGGTGTCGATGCATTTATGGCAAATTGAGGTATTGGTAAATGTAGGAGAATGTACATATATTCATGAAACATAAATAATGTACAAGTTGTACATGTTATACGTATTAAACGTAATGCGCACCTTATACCATTTAAAAGAGAAGATACACCTTTCGTTTAAGTTTCGATTCATTTTCTGTATCAATAAAAATATGACACGCAGTCTAGCCTTTAACATACAAGATAAATTAATAAGGAGTTAGCTTTGTCCACGCGTGGCAAGTTTTTCTGTTTCATCGAATGTATTTCTCTCAAGTTTTCTTGAAACGCTCTTATTTTTTGAAAAGTGTGAGACAGTGGTACTCCTACCACGCGACTCGTTCGGACAACTGAGCAAGCAATGAAAATTTAGTCTTCTGATGAGTCCACGCGGTTTATTTCCGCGGTCGTTTTGAGCCCAGACTCGAGGTATGCGCTCGAAAGGTAGCCTCGCTTGCTTTGCGTTCTCGACAAACATTAATTTACGGAAAACCGGCTCCAGCGGGACAAAAAAACAAAGGGAACGCGCTTCATTAAAATTTACTCTCCGTTCTCGAGGCGAGATAGAAAAATTTCCTACTGTTATTCGTGTCGGAGTTGATATCAGCGCTGTTCTATATGAAAATTGGTCTGAATTTTTCGAAAAAAAAAAAAACTCCCTGCTCTCCTTCAAATAAGTCGATAAGCTACGGTCTCTATTTTCATCATTATTTCGATTACAAATAAGTTACACACCCCTGTATATAGACCTACTCGCTCCAAACTAAAGAGGGGGTGGGTAGCTTCCTTAGACTGCTAATCGATTTTCCGAATCTTTATTGTTTATATTTATCGCGTACACTCTGTTTTATTTTAAAGTTTGTCTCCCTTGAAAGGTAGAGAGTCTGTCCTCTTTTACCCCTCTTTAGAAACGTCCATGTCTCCGTGTACAATTCCCCAAAAGGCATATAATTAATTGCGAATTACGTCGAAACAATGCGTGTGTAATAGTGTTCGGTACGTTGCTCCTGAACGAGGACAAAATTTTTGCCAGGCCAGCAATCGTTTCACCTCTTGTTTGCGGTGAAGTTCGAGTGCGAGGGTTCGCAGAACTACTGACCACGGATGCATCGCGCACGTTTTATCGCGGGGTGATCGATAGGGGTGGATCGGTGGGAGAAGAATTTCTGCGAGGACAGGGAGAAATTCAGTAAACTGGCGCAAATATTTGTACACGCGATTGTCCTAATTCAGGAGGGGCATTAATTGCATTCGAAATCGCTGGTAGAAACTTGCGTGAATTTCGTTGTGACTCGAGAGTCGGATACGTGTTGTCATAACGGTTTCATATGCTCGGCAACATTTCACCATGGTAACTAGCAATATATTACACGTAGTAATTTGTGCGTCCTGGACTTGTTTATCGTCTCGACAAAAGTATAGTAATTGGATGAACGATGTACCGCTGGTGCGTTGAAATTTTATCAATTTGTATCATGATTGGCTGAAGATAAGACAGTAGAAGAGAGAGAGAGAGAGAGAGAGAGGGGGGGGGGTCAAAATTGTTCAATCAACACTAGAATATTTTCTGTGACTAATGGAATAATACTTTCTTTTTTAAACCTGTTTGAATTCTTTCCGCGAACAGCGCTATAATCTTGTTCCACACTGAATCGATAACGTTGCATTCGACACTGAAATGGTACAAGACTTCTACATGCTAATATTTATCACAAAAATGATAAATTTAATACTTTTTGTATCGTAAATGTGTTATATTAATTGTTCATTAATTTTTACGCAAAATATAAGTAAGAAAAAAGAAACTGCCCCCAGAGAGATTTGAACTCTCGACCCCTGGTTTACAAGACCAGTGCTCTAACCCCTGAGCTATGGAGGCTTACGATTTCCATTTTTCTTGATACTGTAGAAGAACCTGACACTCGGTTTCCTCAGAAACAATTTGTTTATAAACAATTTTAATGAGTCACGAGACATTTGTACGAGTTAATATCAAAATAATTTGTAATTATAGATATACATCTCCTGAATTGGTAATTTTCATCGAATATATAATTTCATTAAAGTAACGAACAAAGATTTGACGTTAACTAAATTGTATCTATTATTCAGCAACTAACCATTCACATCATTATCTCAGAATTTTGCATTTCATCTAATATAATCATGGACATAATATTTTCCAGGACGTTTAATTATAACGTTCAACAACGGATAGTTCAACCGGTAATTGAAAGCACCGCGGAGTTTCTGATTTGATTACATGTAAATAATGATTAGAACGGGAATATTCATGAAATCATGTACGGTCAACAATTGCGTGTATTGTTATTTGACAAACCTAATAACAGCGTATAACAATTAAATCGCGACAGGATTGATGGGAATCGCGCACAGCAAATTGTACATCGATCTTGTTAGCGATTACATAATTACTAATTACATTATTGCATGGCAATTACTATAGCGTTCAACGATGATAATGTTATCTAAGCAAATCCTAGCGACGCGACTGATTTATTATGCATGCGCTATGCGTCATGCGCAATTTCCTCGTCTTCGAATTACACGCGTACTTGGATGTTTTCGATTTTTATTCTTTTGGTCAGAAGAAGTAAATTGTAATGACATTATCATTATCCGAATTAATTGTCTCTCAACGAGCAATGAGTATTAACTGTGTCACATTTACTTACGCAAGATGCTATTCATTCAAACTGTTCATTCTGGAATAGTTGATTCCCATCAAGTTCGGAATATCCAAAGATATCATTAAGATATTTTTATTTTTATTTTTCAACAAGCAACAATTTCTAACTATATTACTTTTACTTTCAAAAGAAGCTGTCCATCCTGTCGATGGCAATTATTACTCTCGCAACCCAATCAAACATCGAACCGAATCACTTTCTCCTCTTAAATGATCCTAACCTTTCAAAAAATATAAAAACAAACCTTCTCGTGGCATGGTTCACCCCTCTGAGAAATTTTTCCCCAGGGTAACCGAGAGCCAGGATGGCTCCCGGGTTCGTGAATGTTTAATTCGATAAACGCAGAAGGAAACGGGCCAGTCTCTGGTCGAGGTAAGTTCCCGTGCAAACAAGCATCGTGCAGTTGTTGCGCAATGTCTGCAAATCGAGTGAAGCACCCTGCGAAGCCCTTCCCCCGCCTCGGTGTTCCATTTTTGCCGTGTTTAATCGCCACGTACGGCTCCATGGACGAGCAAAAGCCCGGCCCGGAGGGTCGAAGGGTGGAAAAGGCTGGAGGCAAGGGAGTAAGGGCGGCTTGGAAGGAAAAATGGGAACGAACGGATCTGCGGAGTGCCATAGCTTGGGAAGCCAAATGTTTGCGGACAAATCGTCGTCGTTTTCGACGGGGGAAAATCAACAAACCGTTCCTGTCCGGCCCTAATCCACCGAGCGATGAAAATCGTTCTGCACGCGCGGACACGGTCCTCCGTTGGACGATATAGGATCCGTGGATATTGTCTGGCTACGGCCAAGGACACGGTATCCGTTTCACTTCTGCGGTTTCCTGCGTTCGAGGGAAACGCCGAACGGGCAATCTAATTTAAGAAAATTCGCAGTTTATAGGTAGCGAGAAACACGTGCAGTGAGAAGCTAAACGGAATCGATCGCACAAATTTTTATAAAAAATATCTACTATTATTAGACTGCGGATTTTTGTGCATTTGCACGGGATTTGAATGTGCAAGAAATTACAAAATCTAAACAGTATGCGATAATATAAAGAAAAGTGTGGCTACAGGTTCGTTAGATTAATATCAGAGCGAAGCAAGAGAATCTTTCGTTTTCGACGCCGTGGAAAGAAAATTAACGCGAATTTCACTTTAATTTCTACCCACGTATCAGAGACCACCGGCTCGTTGGGAGAAACTGGACCGAATCCGCTGGATTCCCGCGAAACTGCGTTATACGCTCGATATTAAATTAATCCTTAACGCGGAACGTTGTAATCAAGCTTCGATACTAATTAATGTTTTATCGGGGCGAAGTCGGTTTACAGTGTTTCTATTATTGTTCGCGATGGGACTGGAATTTTTAATTAACAAGTGGTACATTTTATTTATGAAATACTCTATAGTGCATCAGTTTATTTAAGTCTAGATTCGAGACTCCGTAATGAATTTGAATAATTGTAAATATTATAAATATACGTTGACCTGTGTTAGAATCACGATGGATGATAACGACGCAAACAGAAACTCTGAAAATGAAATTCTAGCGCTGATCTCGTTAAACAGACCCAAAAAATAACAAGTATTTCGCGAAATGTCTGACTGCTGTTCGACGCATAAGGGAACGCGATGTACATACCCACTACTTGTTAAATTTATCATACAAAATGGTAATACCGTGGCCGTGCTCTGAGCGATCAAGTTTCAACGCGAGCCGAACAATGCATTTCGAAATTCCCTGTAATTTCTAGCACGTATCGCTGGTATATAGAAGACCTTTATATTATCGAGCAAACTGGGCTCAGACGAGAGTCTTACAACAATGCTAAAGCACTTTGCGCCAAAGTAACTTACAATTCAACTTTCCTGGCTTTTGTTACTCGAATTTATCGATTCCCTATCCCGTTACTCCTTCGGTGCTGCTACCACCTACGACGCGAACAAAAAGATTCACTTAATTTTCTCGTTACAGGGCTCCCTCCATTCTATCGAAATTGAAAATTGAGACAGAAGATCTACGAGTGGAATAAAGATATAAAATGTTGGAACAGTGATCGCGCAGTTTGTTATTTTTTATTACTTGGAGAGGAATTAGTTGGAGGTCTTGGGAATTTTTGTACCAAAAAACAATTATTTTCCAAAGCTGTTCGTATTCGAATAAAACTCATCTGGACGCCATAGCGTAATAGCCACGTTTTATTTTATTTTTATGTACAATTTCAGTTTGCATAGTTTTCTTATCGCCTAACGTATACGACCCGATAGTATCAGCAAAATTACGAAAGGCAGGATCGTGAAAAAAACTTGCCTCCAGAGAGATTTGAACTCTCGACCCCTGGTTTACAAGACCAGTGCTCTAACCCCTGAGCTATGGAGGCGGTTGAAGTTTTTTTTTCTTTTTCACCTGCGGATATGTCCAGGCTCTCCGCTGCTCAATTTCTCGATATATCGCGTTCCCCTTTTTCCACCGCGTTTATATTTCCTGTCCACGATTACCTTTTTGTTCGAAGAGAGAAAAATAAAATGGTGGATTAAAGCGGATTAACTCTAATGAAACTCATTTAATTCAATCTCTTTAATTGATTCCCTTTGATTACATAGTTTTATTATCAGGAATGTGAACCATCGGTATCTTAATTCGAAGAGCTATTCGTATAAACGAATATGCAATATTGTGATTGATTCTTGGTGGTTCTAAAAGTTCTCTTTCATTTTTAACTGATATATATATATTTCTAATGGGTATCTCAGTGAAACAGGATTAGCAGGATTATTTTTCCATTTATTTTCAAAGTACAATGGAGGAACCTTTGAAACTTTTGTTGTATAAAATATAAATTTTCCTTCTATTTCTAATCGCTATGTATTTTTTCAAATTTCACGTTTCGCTGTTTACAACGGTACTTTCTATCTTTTATCTCATCAAAAAAAGACTAGAAGGACGATTCTCCCACTGGTTTCTAAAGTACAATAAAAGAGCCCTCCCTATTCAAAATAAGCAGTGCCTCCCCCCAGGCTCTGAGCAAGGAATAAGAAATGGTAAGCGGTAATTTCCATATTACCCGGTTGATGTTTCGCGCCGATGGAGATTTCAGTTACTGGCTTCGCACAACTTTCATAATCCTTCGAAGCCAATCATTTCAGAAACGATTAATCTGTCCCTGTCGTTCTCTTTTGTGCGCGTATGTAATTGGAACTGTTATCTACAACGTGGTCTTATTGCGTTTTATCACTGCTACAGCGAAACGCTGGTGTTTTGATATTACGCAAGCTGACCTAGTAGCCGAGTATAGTGTAGAAACAGATGCTTATCATGTGAGAATTATGGCGAGCGGAGGGAAGCATTGGAATACAAAGAAGAAAGGTCCTCCAGCGGAGGAAGCGAGCTTGCCAAGGATATTTCAAGGTTAAACATATTCCTTCGGTTTTTTCGTAATCATGTTTTAAATGACTTGCAGAATTTGCAAATAGAACAGTGATTTTAGTATGCTAGAACAAGAAATAAAAGATATTGATGCTTCAATATTTTCCGAGACACCGGAGGACTTCAAACCGGAGTCGAAATGTCGAAGACTAATTTAATAAATAGATAGGTAATTTATTCCTTGCGATTTCGTACGTAAGGAAGAACTTCGGTGTACATGCGGACTAATTTACTAAAATTACGTATTTACCATACTATAGACCAAACATGGGCTGTAAGACATCGAAGGCTTTGTAATAATCAAAGTCGAAACATTCAAACTTTGACTAGCTAAATACTGAAAACACGTGACGTCACAGATTCCTGGAAATCACTCAAGTGTTTTCCGTCCGCTCTATTATACCATTTCTTAGAATTTTTCAGTTAGCACCACGTCAAAATAAACAAAGTCGACATACAGTCGAGTGGGCATTCCTACACCAGCAACCGCGATTGTTTTTGTCACGATCATACGGTTTCCCATCCCCTCTACTGTATCCTTGTTTCCATACCTGGTCAAAGGCTAATGAAAGCCATTTCTTAGAAATTTTCGTTCATTCTCACGTCGAAGTAAACGAGGTCGACACGCGATCGTTCGGTTACCGTGACATTTGCTCGCAAACACAAATCTCGCGCAAATCTCACGCAATATGCGTTTCGGCTCCTGCTGGAACATCTTCGTCGCTAATCGACTTTCGAGGGCTCCTGCTTGGATTCTTCTGGGTCGAGGAAAGGACATGTAACGTTGGTCTTTAAAGTTAACTGTAATGGCGGGTAGAAAAAGCAGCCGCAGATGTTTCGAATGTGAATTTTCCTTTGCTGAAAGCCATCGCGACAGGGCACAGGGAACTTCCGCAGTTTCAACGCGACTAATAGGAGTTGGGTGGAGTTCCAGAGGCGGTTGGCTCCGAGTGGAAACCAAATTGCGAAAAAGGGAACTGATGATATTGCACCTGGTAGCTTGATAATTGCCAGGGGAGAGTGAGTGTTTCTATTTCCATGATCTGCGTTTTATTAGATGGATAGTTTCGGAACTGAGATAATTTTGATTTAGACCATTCGAGAGTCTGAGTTAGGGTAAATTAGTTTGCTAGGTATTTTCGAGTAAAACTGTTCTCGTAATCAAAAAATAAGACCAAAATTCTGTCTTGAACATTCCTTTGGATATTCAACGCGGCAATCTTATATCATTTCGAGCACGTTCCTCCGTTTCCGAATAACCATATAGAATGGGTACCGATCTATCGTCGAACACCACTTGGAATCTCAGGAGCTCGTTGCAAGACTGTTTGCGGCAGTAAATTAATTCTAGAGTAAATTACGAGCTCATGGCGTTATACCAGCCAGCACAATGTATTTACTCCCATTAGGAGGCCTAAATCGAGACAGCGAGAACTGGAATGTGTCATAGAACGTGGTGGATGACGATAACAGTTTGGATTAATTGCATGGTCAAGTGTGTTTGCTGTTACACGCGTAACAAGCGTGTTCCGCGACCCCACGAAACAGATCACTGGGATCGAGACTAACAACGGTGCAGAGAGTTGCATAATTGGCAATCATTGGCAAGTTTACAACCTGACGGGGTGGTAGGGTGCGAGACGTGGACATTATCGACGAACCTGAGAATCCAGGAAATTAAAATCCTCCGGGGGATAATTAGTCTGTCTGTCACGAGCCCTCGTTCGTCTTGCGCAATGCTCGACGTTTGCCTTTTCCGACCTGTCTCGCCCGTAAGAAATTCAATCTGCACAACTGGGACGTTGCGTAAAAGAATATTTTTCGTCGGGGTTGAAATACGGCCGCGGAAATTTCTCGAGACGGTCCGTACGGGAATTCAAAGACGCTCGACGTTGATTTGTCGAACTAGAGCTGATTGCAACGGCTCTTTATCGTTTAGTTTTAGTTTGGAAAGAGTACAGATATTGGGTGACGATGGTTTACGATTCCTGGCAAATTGTAATATTCACGAATAGACAGTTGATTTTATACATTTATGACGTACAGTAATATATGTTGAATATATTTTACTTTTAATGTAATATAATATACATTTAATATAATAATAAGTTTTGCATAGGTGCACGTGCCTTGTGGTTATATTTAGCGTATATTTATTACATTGGCTTACACGATGAATGCGTAATATCCGCAGTCTATTCGTGGATGAAAAATAAAGCTGCACGTAGCAATTGCATATTTCATGAAAGGTGCATTTAAATAATTGCACCAGTATTCTTGAGCTTGTACACGCTAACGTTTATTAGAAAGGCATCGTGTTCTATTAGTAGATGGCAGAGATACCCCGTGACAGTTTCGAAAGAGCAGGTATCGAGTGCCGCAGTCAGGGTGATTAATGGATGTACAGACTCATCTATTATCTTAATGACTTAACACTTGAACCAACACTGTAACGTCTCGCCAAAGAGAAAAAGTCCAATAAAGTTCACAATCGTGTACTCTCGAGCTGGCTCTTACTTGGACAAATTGCTACCTCGATTCGCGTTTCGATTAAAATTTTATTGCTTCAACTTTGCAAGGTTTCGAGTAACAGTTAGAATTACTGTAACATATTTATCAGTTTCGAATGTAGTAGACGGAACATTCGACGCAGTGGGATTTTTCGTTTAAAATGGCGCCTATTTAAAACACGAATTAATACATTATTAAGTAGCGTCTTCAGAAATTGAAAATACTGCTGCATTTAAGCAACGTGAAACCATCCGGATGAAATAAAAAAAAAATGGCAGAAATCTAGTGGTTTTTCGTAAATGAATAATACAGACGAAGGCCTGCAAACAGCTGCAGTATAAAAATAAGGAAGCATCTGAACGAAATTACAAATGTCCAACACGAATACCTACAGTTACCAGCAGTAATAATTAAAACCAGACCTCGGGATGACGAAGCGTGATCCACAAGAATCCCCGCAGAAATTCAATACGTTTCCCCAAGTGCCAAAGAACCAAAGTACCAAGAAAAAGGGGAAGAGAAAGGCGGAGGATGCCACCGTTCCGTAAATCCATGAGATACTTATCGAAGATAATCGCAAGGGATCGACGTTAATTCGCCGCCTCCCCTAATCGCGTTAATCCGTGATTGCGCTACGAGTCCTTTCCTCCGCGGATATTTTCCGGATGGGGGAACTCGCCAGTGAATTATACGGCGGCTCTTTCACGGTATTTTTGCCCCATTTCCGTGACGCCCCCGATCCCGTGCTCGTGTTTCATGATTAATGGATGTAGGAAGGTTTAGTATAGGGGTTTGAAAGCGGGAGGGAGAAAAATGCAGCAAATGGCTCCATTCCGAGTGGCAGGGTCAACAGAGGAGATACCGGAACGCGCGAAGTCGATTATTGCAGGCATTCTCGAAGGCACGCGGAAATCGATACCTAATTATCAGCCGAGACACCACACACGAACTGCTGTGGGAATTTCCTTGCCCTAGGTCCACGAGACCCAGCTATTTCGTGCATGTACCTTCGCCTGTTCGGATTATCGAGGAACGACCCGGTCGACTGGATGGGCTTTGATCATTTATCGGGGCCTCGTGACGACGTAGCCTACTTCGGCTCGGGGGAACCGTTGTTAATTATTCGCCATTTATGACAAAACAGTCGGAAAGTCCGCGACAGGTTACAAGTACCCCTCGAGCCATCGAAGATATTGTTTCATGCATTATTCGATTTAGTTCCACGTAAGATATTTTTGTAATTAACCGAAAGAAAGTGTTTTTAAGACGAATCCATTACCACGATGGAAATAGTTACAAATGAACGTCGATAGGTTCAGCGTTAAAAAGGCTGATTGCCCGACAAGGAGCAGCTCGGAGACAAAGGCTCGTTCCGGTATTAATTACTCGAGTGGATCACTCGATCGTTCGAAGACGAGAAGGAGTTGAACGACTGTTAAACGCGGATCTTCGTTCTCCATTTATCCGCGGACTGGTTTACGGCACTTTTATGGTGTACTTGTCGGCCAACAACTTCATATCGATTGCAATTTATCTGTATAATCCGGGAACGGCGTGTTCGGAGCAGCGGACGTCTGATGCACAAAGAGAGATCAGACAAACGCTAATTGCTTTTTCAGTATGAACCTCTGCCAAGTTACGTGTTTCTTGTCCGCGAGGGTTGGGACGAAGACGGAAGACATTTCCATCCGTTAATGCCAAAATTTTAATTAAATCCCTGCCGTAGCGTGTTTTGTAGTTGTCATCGATTTACGTTGCCATGGCTGGAATTTGGATCTTTAATTACGTATAGCAATTGCCTGAACTGTAATTGTTCAAACAAAATACACGTTGGCTCCATTATTTATGGAACGGAGCGCTTCCGGTATCTAATTGCATTCGTTTCGAGGTAAAACAGAAACGAAATACAAATCGGAAAGCAAAAATTGTCGTGTGCGTGTACTTAGCACATCGTAGGTCATTGGAATATTCAGAGGCTCTTTAATTACATCGTGGAAAGGGTTCTTTAGAAAGGGCTTCGATATTTATTTTGTTAACCCCTTGAAGCTTGAGGGATGAATTTTAGTTATTTTGTTCTAATCGAATACACACAAATCAAACCAGTTTTCATCTGTGAATATGTTGTCTCATTTTAGTGTTGCGTACATTTTAATTCAAAGAGGTACTGTGATCATAAGTGATGATAATTTTGATGTAAAGGTAAACCTACGCATTTTCGTTAATATCCCACAAGAGGTTAACCACGCATCATTCATTTTAATATCACGCGAGATATTTTCGCATTTAATTGAAAAAACTTTCACTTACTCCGGGTGTGTTTTATTAAAAATAAAAAAATCCTGAAGGCCCCATTCGGAGAATACTTTGTAGCGAATGAGGTGCTAAGTAGGCAGGGCTCGTTTCTCCCATGAAAAGGCGGGCATCGGTGAAATACGCAGAAAGGTGGGTAGAAAATACCCCTTAGTCGCGCAGCACGTGACTTATGGCAGCCGTACGTATATCGTCAAGAACACTGCAGTTCCGGTGGCGTAGGAAGCGTCGAGTGCGGAATATAAACTTTAACGGATAGCTTCTACCACGGTTACCGTCTACCAGGGGTGATCTAGGATCTCTGTCCTGTTCTTGCAGCTTCTTGTCCGCGATCCTCGTCCCAGATAGACCGTTTCACCGCGCCGACCATTGTTCCGGGGACGTGTCACAGCTTTTTACGCAGGAGCGGCCGAGTCGCGATGCCCACGGCTGCAAAATCACATGTCTGCGGCGACTCGCCATGCAAATCGTCCAGGTATACGATTCTCAGTCCTTAGGAGGAGTTTGAAATTGTTCAGGGGTGGTTCGACTCGTAGAGATAGATTTCAAAGTCTGTAGACAATAGGGAATTTAAATGTTTAGCTCTCGGTGTCGAATAATGGAAGGATTTCTATTGTTTTTTTCTATTGTTTAAACACTCGTAAACTTGTTTCGAACGGTTTATCGAGATTATCGTTGGTATCGAGAGCGATAATCGTGCACGAAATTAATCGCGTGCCTCTGTATTCGATCCTTTTTAATTCTAGAAGAATATTAAATATATTTATTTAAATTAAAGTCGTAAATGATCGAATATAAAGAAGCACGGAATTAATTTCCATTACGTATTTACTTAAATGTCACAGTAGTTGCATCATTCCTCGCCAAGGATTATTATTTACGTGTTATTCAATGCAATATCAGGGTGTGATTTGTGCATTCCATCCTCCTACGCAATTTATCATCGTGTCTCCGCAATATTGCCATTTTTTTTTTTTTCTAGAGTAATCAAACGTATATTGATTGCTTAATTATCTCAGCCAGGTAACGACACGCTTATCGCTTTTGTTATGTTAATCTGAAAACTCTTTTACGTAACGGTGCGGAGGCATTGTCGAGTGCAATTAAAGATACAAAATTGGCGAGTGTTGCGGCGTGAATGTGTTACGGAGTCGCCGCTGTTAGTCATACCGTTTAATTGTTCATAGAGGTACATAATATTTCGCTGTTCAATTTATAAGTGATACCAGTTTCCTGTTTTGGAATTGTATTATAAACGAAAGTTCTGTAGCGTCGGAGAATTTGATGCTTTTCCTATGATCGATTAGATGGGTTTTTTAATTTTGGATTCAGATCCAGATTTAGATTTTATTATGGAGTTCAGGAGTAATTCATTATCTAACCCAAGATCCTCCTCCGTCAAAATTTCTAAAAGCGTTTCGGGAGATTAGGGTTGTGCAGCGTAGCAGAAATTCCGTAACAAAGTCTCTGGTAAACGACAATTTAGCGTTAGATTAAAATCTCCAATGCGATAGGTATTGCGCACGAATGAACCTTCGAGAACACGGTGGCTCGGTATAGCCTGGTCTTTCCTCAAGATCCTCGTTATAGATAATGCGTTTACTGTAACAATCGCTTCCAATGCTATCCTGGCGTTTCGTGGAACTGCACGGAAACGCGGGACGTTTAAGACGAGATAATTAATTTTATCATTCGAATCTCCATCCGTCCTCTAGTTTGCAATCGTTTCCCATTTTTTTTTTTTTCTTCTTCTTTCGCCACTTACCCTAGCACGTGCATCGGAGAATATGCGCGCGTGGATGCATTACGCATTTATACACGTCTCACGTTTCACCTGGAGTCGAGTTACGTCCATTTCCAATTTACATACTCAGCCCTCGTCAAATGCGCACTTCACTTACTCGCATACGTGATTCGCGGACGGCGGTATACGCGAGTATCATCCCTTGTCGTACCCGTAGAAAGTTCAATTTTGTAGTTAATACGCGGCTGTTAGGCTGAATTCATTTATTCTTCCTTATCCGTGCTTCATTTTCATTTTGAATGATAAATTGTGGGAATATTAAATTAAAATGGGAACGATTGTGAGCTTCTTGGTGGTGGAAGTTCATTTTAGAGGAATCATCTTTTTAGAGGAGGTTTATAATATGCTCTAGCTTATATTTGATAGATTTTCTTCTGTAGCAATTGATGCAACATGTGCGTAGCTCGATGTTTTTTAATTTTCATTTATTTTATCCTTCCAATAAATTCATTTGGAAATCATTTAACAATATGATGGATATGATAGCTTCAAGCGACAGAATAATACACGAGCATTCCGTTGTAAAAGCTCGAACAATTTATTATTCATCTCAACACAGCCTTCATTATTAAAGACATTGCTCCTAATTCCCAAAATGGAAATACCATCAGCACGCCCTGTTTTCTCTACACGACCGCGAACGCCGTTTCTTCGAATCTAATTTTCAATTAACTATTACGTTTTAGAACGCCGTGATTGTTAGTTGTATAATGTATTCAAGTAGAAATTCGTTTAAGAGAATTCCTCTCTCGAATTGGGCATTGTGAAACGGCTGTCCATTTAGCCCAATTGTAAAACACGTTGGCCTACAACCCAAGAATAACATCGTTGTTTCCTCGATTTATTTACGAGACTGTCCACCGAAAGCACGAGTTTGTTAGCCCCTGGTATATTTTTGCGGAACAGGAACGAAGGCGCAAAGTCGATATCGCCGGTATCTGTCTCGTGTTTCAAACTTTTGCCAGTCGGTTTTCGGGGTGTGTAACCGATGTACCGCCGTGATTTATGCATCCCAAAAGAGTTGAACCGAATATAAATTTCTATCGAGGCTTGTATCTGCGGTAAACGGACGTTTTTCGGAATTATTACGCAGCCATTAAGCGCGCGTAAAAAAAAAAGGGTACAGCGTAGACCAAACGGAATTCATTCAAGGGATATTCTTTCAACGGTTGATTGCAAAAGATTTAATTGGAGCATGGGAAGGTTTCGTTTATATTAATTTAAATTGCATTGGATGTAGCATTTTAGAGTTAACAAAAATAGGGTATTTTATGAGACTGCGAATGTTTATGCAAATTTGGATATGGAAAGTGTATTATTATATTATGTGTATTATGCATTTTATTGTCGTATACGTGCGTTTTATATATTTTTTCATTTGTGCACATTCTCGTGTACTTTCAATTGCCTATGATTGCATAAACATCCTCAGTGTGATTATGAGGTACATAAATAAATGACACGTTCTAACGATAGTCCCCTATACAAAATTTGATTTGATGTAATCTCAGTTCATTAGCAGCCGTGAGATTCTTCCATTTCCAATTTGGCTCGCGATCATCCCTACGGTAACCCAATTTAACAACATATTGCTATTAATTATAGAAATTTGCATTACGTGATAACAAACAGCAACGGACTGCTATTAACTTAATTGATACGTGTTATTACAAACAACAATATTAACTCTCAAAGCCAGCATCCACATTTTCGCTACACAAATTGTAGCGTGTTTATTGCAGGTTCGATTAATTTCGTTGATGGTATTCATGCGTATCCCAGTTTGTTTCAACGAAACGTTTCGTTTTAAAGTAACCAATAAATGATACGCTTTAGTATTATAGAGATCCTATAGATAAATTAAGGGAGATACAGGAACACCTGCAAAGCTCTGTGCTTTTATTAACATAAATGTAACATGTTCTTTCTTCATCTGCGATACGATCAGAGGTCTGTCACTCCTCTATCCATAACATCTCTATATTTATTATCCAAAATATCATTGTATCCTAGTTCGATTACCAATTGAACTTGAAGCCGCGCGCAGTAACAGGGTTTCCCATGTTCGCAAAGTCGTGTTCCCCATGGGATTGGTTACAAAGTTTCCGCCAAGTTAAGATTAGTTAAGATAGCAGGCATGGAGACCCTCTTCTCGAGGTTCCCTTCCGAACCGTGTACATACTGTGCTTTCATCTTTCTTCTTTTTTCTTCTTCTTCGTCCATTTTCTTCCCTGTCCCAGCGCAACGACGTTGTAATCGACAACTCCGCTCGCCAGGTCGTTCGGTGCTCACAATGTATTTACAAGTTTCCACGTTAGTCGGAGAAAATTACTGGACCGCAATTTGCTGCGCCAAGTTACTTCGATTGGTTAACTATAACGTGACCCCAAAGGCGACCAGTAAGACCGTTAGTGGAAAGAGCCGATTATAGTCAGACCGTAAAGTTACGGTACGGACGTTAGCTGTTTCTTTTTTTTTTACGCTTGCATGTTGGTTTTGGTGGAACTGGGATTAGTTTTAAATAGGAACGAGTACGGATATCGGATGACAATGTATTTTATGCATTTGCGACCCACAGTTATATGGAAATCAGAGAAAAAAATGTACATGATATACGGTGAACGTAGTTTACAATTAATATAATAATACTTTTACGTCGTTTTACGTAGGTGCATAAGTGCGCATTCCTTTTGGTTATATTTGCCACGTGTTTATTATATTTCTTTGTATCATAAATGCATAATATCCGCAGGCTATTCATTAATTAAAACTTAGAAGAAAAAGAAAAGTGTCGACCAATTACACGCAATTTATCACACGGTCATGCAGAAACGTCGGTTTCCAATCGTTCGATCGTCGTTGATTGCACGGGGGGGATTTCTTTTCTTCTAGCGCGATGATTTAAACGCGTTGTATCGGCCATTTAACCAACGCATTATTAGCCCAAGGTTCCTGACTGATTATTGTCCATCAGTAGAAGGAATCACGAACGTTTGCAAAGGCTATAAAAGATACGATAGGCTTGTGCAATCGTCAGTGTTCTACGGACTTCCTCCTCTTCCCATAGAGTAGAAATGTCGGTTTAGATTCGTCAGTGCTAGTGCTTTACGTCGATTCGTCTTCTTTGGTCTGTTGGTGAGTCAATTTATGTAAATATGTGAAGTATGTGTATTTATATCTGGAAGCAAAATGCCTTTTTTTTTTTTTTTTTTTAATCAATAAAATTCTTATAGTTTTTCAAGATTTTATTAGCCACCAAAATGCAACGAATGTGAAGAAGCATTGAAAAATGAATACACTAAATTTCCATGGTTTTTTTTTTCGTCGTGTCCTCTTTGCCGTTTTACAAATATACAAGATAGCAATAAATAACGGACATTGATAGAGAGAAAACAGTGAAAAAGTTTTCATAAACCCGTTTCACTTTTTTTTGTTTATAATGAATATTTTGTTTGGCAAACACGTTCAAAGGGCGGCCAAACAAATAATCCATATTGCATCGCTGCGAATACGAATAAATGGCTCCGTATAAACAAGGTTCATCTGAATCGAGGAATCGTATCACACCGTACTTTGCAAATGTACTAGCTGCCTTTCCATTTTATCCTTTTCTTGACGTAACATTAATTTCATAAAAGATTTATTTACGGTACAAAACTCACAATTGTCAGCATCGGGATTACCACTTTTCTTTTTACTCTGTCCAATTCAGCGTCAAAAATACATAAAAGTACAAAGTTTCGAAAATTCGTTTCGATAAATATTGGCGTTGGCCTCTCTTGAAATCAAAATAACTTCTTCAAGAACGAAGTTATCCGAATCAAATTTGTTGTTCTTCTACTCTGCGAAAGGAATTGAAGAAACGAGGGTATGGATTTCGTGATACGATTACTTTTTCTTCGAAATTTTTTTCGGAATCATGCAAAACGATCGTTCTTTTCCATTAAATACCTATTTTCAAATTTTTCCAAAAATGGCAAAGCAAACCTCTCGAAACAAACATCCGCCGTTCCTCTTCTTGCACACGAAACGCAGAGGTTTCGTATCCCTCAGGCGTTGGATATCCCACTGGTCTTTTTGCAATTAACGTCTAAATTAACGGTACCGATAGGCAAGCTTCTCCATCGAGTCGTGGAAAAAGTGGATATCCGGTTTTAATGGGAACCGGACGATCAGGTTCGAAAGCCAGCCTCCGACCGGAAATAATTTTAACGAGGTAGCTCGAAAGGGCGTCGAGGAAGGGAGGGAGGGGGGGGGGGAGGAGGGATAGAACCATCCCCACGTCAGAGAGCAAAGAATCGAGTGCAAAAACGGCCTGTACGCAGCGTGGACGAAACTGTTCCCAGCGGGGATGGCGTACCGCTCCTAAATCGCGCGAGGCTGGTCTGATGGAGTTTCTGTCGAAACTACAACGGTGGAAACGTGTCGCGGGGGTTTGCCGCAAATGTCGCGTGTACCGGCCGAAAATTTTAATGGAACCAGGCTTTCTTCTTCGAGTGAAACGCGTACGTACGCGATGCATTGTCGGTGTTCCACTGTGAGTGAGCCTGACTAGGTAAAATTGATTGCTCGTCGATGCATCTATGTCTGTCCATGGTGTCTGTTATATAATATTTTTTGGGGAGTTAGGTCCGGGATAGAAAAATTGTGGGTGAAAGGAATTTTATGTACTAGAAAAAAGAAAAGTATCAATTTTATAAGGTGCGAAGCTGGAGTTTAATTACTCTTGATTACTCTTAATTTCTGGGGCATATTTTTCACCATTCACGTGTCCGATTATGCGGACGATTTGCTTTGCACGCGGTGTAGGAAACCGATTGAAAGTACTTTTCCGCGGAAGTAGTGCGCATTCACAAAAAGGGAGCAATACGTTCGCGTTATTCGATGACGTTGATGGTCTGGATATATCGGATGTACCTCCCGGGCATATCGAGTTTGCAGCGATGACACATGTGTGTCGAAGTATGTTCCGTCGATGCAGCGCAGACTGTCAATTTCCAAAGTCTGTAATACCAGAAGGGATTTTTCCAACTAGATTTCAACATCCAGATCACTGATGAAAAAAAAAAGATATTGCTATTTAAACTGGAGTTTCAAATAATTATGTGTATAATTGATTAACTGAAACGTTTGTATATATTTGAAATCATAATTTTCGATTATAAAATTCGTGGCATATGAAAGCTCTTAGTAACTCCAGAATACGTTGTTAAAAAAGGAATATGAAAGCTCTGCTTTAAACAAGTAAAATAGAAGGGACATTTCGGGTTACAGCGTTCCCAAAAATATTTAATTTCTCGCGCATAGGGGGTTGGAAAATGCGCGTAGCGGTCCAAATTCGGTCATTTTCCTCCACACTCGAGAGAAACGTCATTAGAAGGTCCAGTTACGGTACAGTTAAAGGGGACAGTAACGCAAGGTCACCCAGTTACCATCGCGTCCCGTGGAGCAATTTTTGGAACATTATGGAATAGCTGTTCTATTTTATTCGCATAAACGTCTTGCTCGCTGCGATATAAAAGATCATTTAGGAGTTTCCGCGCGGCTAGGTGGCAAAAGTTTAAAGCGACCCAATCAAAGGTTTTATCTACCTTGCTGTGTACTTCTTTCAATTTATTCTTGTACAACTTCCTCGTTGCGGTACCTTTTCGTGGACACTTCGCACTTTACTCGCACTTTACTCCAAGACAAAATTATTCTCGATTTTATTTTGTAACCTCACGTTCAATTGATACTTTTACCGGACCATAAGTGAATTGATATCCAGAGATACCAGTTGCCTTGCTACAAAATTCTGTGGTATATCCTCTCTGAAATTTTTTTTCCCATCGATAAACAATATTTCTTTCCATTTACTGCAACTTCTCATTCGGTTCGATTCAGCGATGGACGAGATTGTTATTTATACAGAAATTTCCAATAGCGAGTAAAAGCTAAACAACCTTCTTGCACTACTTGCAGAATAAAAATACAAGTTTCAACAGTGGAACGAAATTAAATAAACGCAACCTATCTTAATATTAATTAAGAACTAAACGAATCTAAATCTTACTCATAAACTACTACTCGATTAAAATTTTCTTCGTCTCTGATTCCACCTTCCTTCATCGGCAATTTTCTTTGAAGTTTTCTGGATCGTTTGCACCGAGACCTCTGCAAAATATGTCGTGCATTTCTCAGCGGCGCAGACAGCCCTGTTTTGCGTGCAATTTGGCGTGCCGTCAAACTCGAATTAGGAGCATTCATCCTATCGTCGTCGTATCATTTTTCCGGGATGTGTACATCCGCGGATAATTTTATTCCACTTTTCGCACGGTTTGATAGCGGAGCTCGTTTATTCGCAGGGAGTCGTAACTTCCACGGGGAGAATCGCCATTTCTCACGCTACCGTATTCTTCGTAGCTCGTACGTGTGTCCGTGTAATTTGATTCCCGAAGAAAATGTTGCAACCACCGTGTATCCTCGATTCCACCGTATTGTGAGGAAGATCATGTGTACACTTCAGCAAGATTGAACTTCGAGCTTCCGCGTGTAACTGCAATTGAATTTCTGAACGCTGGATAAGGGAACGTATCCGCCGAGCCCGGCGTGTTTCTACTTGAGTTATTACCCGGGATCATTATTCCGGAATATCTGATTTTCTTCGGGGATTCGTGCTGTAGAAATCTTGTAAGGTGGAAGTAGGGTTGTTGAAGAATAAACATTAGGCCATCGAATTTTTACAAGAGTCTTTTAAACACGTTGGCTAGGCAAACTAATACTTCTAGGACATTTATTGTAGTATGTATTTTTGTAACTTCATACAAATTTATGAATTTCGTTTACATTCATTTTCATTGACAGTTAACTTTCAAAACGAATTCTTTTAACACTTTTAAATTTGAAGGAGGTACTTTGTTAGGTAATTGTTTAAAAGTTCCAACTGCATCGTGAAATGAATATTTTTCATCTGGAGTTTCATTTAACGCTGCCGATAATAAAAATGACAATTCTATGAGAAAACATGTTCGTCCTGTTTCCCACGACGTTGGAAACAAGGTACGAACACAAAACGTGTTTACCTGACATTTTTATTATAATTATAGCGTTCTTGTCGATACAAAAGTGATCGTTGCGTGCAGTTATTTCTTTAATCTCAACAGTTATTATTTTTACGTATATTTTCTGTATCTCCCACCTTCGTTACCCGTTTCTCGAAGACGTGCATCCCTTTTCGAATGGATGAAATTTTCCATTTAGAGTGGCAATATACGCACCCCTGCTTCCTTACGTGGAGATATGAAAATTTTTAATCATGAAGTCAGAAATTTAAATTTTCCCGTTACTCTCGTACCTCCCGTACCCAAGGAACTGTCTCGGTGGCTTCGCCCGGGGATAATGTAATATAATTAAAACGATACAACGCTTTAAACTCCAACGACGTCGTTACAAGTTTTGACGGACGAGATTAATCGTAACTGCGTTGCTTATTTATTTACTCATTTATTTATGAACGTGGATGCAGGGGATTCGTTATTCCTCGTTTGCTTGGAAAATACAGACAGACTTTTTCGAAGAACAAACCTAATTCTCGTCAGGCCTTGTTAATATTAAATCCAATAATACACGATATACAAAATGAAACTAAAAAAAAGCCACCTCAGATGCATGACAATCACAGGCATATTAAACGATGTATTTTTCGAAAACATATGACTCGATTGAAAATCTGTTTTCTGAAAATCTGAAAAATTAATTTTCGGTTAAATCGTTTCACACATTGCGTCGCGTAGAAAACGAAAATACTTGGCTTACGAGAGAATCGTTCGAAGAGAACTCTAACATTCCTCGATATACGCACAACAAACCCCAGCGAACAGATTTCCCATTAACCTAATCGATTTCGCAAAAAAAAGTGATCGAATATATGCCTGTGATTTTTACAAGTCCAAAGTGGCTTCTTCCTTTAAAATCGCGGAAGTTACGTCGAAACCAATTCGAGCAATAATCCTCGTACCTGAAGCGCGAGAGTCCTCCCTCTTCCGTCCCCTCTGGAACAATACCGCACGATCGTTGGATCAAGGAGTCGAATGGCGAGCAAAAACCCGCCAGAATCGAAAGCGCCAGTCTTGGCGCGCTCGGGGGTCGTACTTGGAGTCGTCTCCCCACCAGTTGGGAGGAAGAGCTTGCGCCAGTTGGGCTCGAGTCGCACGGAGAGACGCGCGTCGCGACGCTCTCGGTGCCAGGTGACCCTGCTCGCGGTGGCGCGCGACCACCCGCTGCCAGTTTCGTTCAACCGTTCCAAGAAGAGTCATCTCTACCCCCGTCATGGACTATCGCTGGCTCGCGACGCGCTGCTATCACGTTTGACAATCGATACGACGCTACCCCGTCGAGTGTCGAGCGTAGATCGGTTCGCTGAGTGCTATTAGTGATTGGATTGGGGTGGAAATTAAAAAAAAAAAAAAAAAAAAAAGGAAAAAGAAAGGCGAAGGTTGCGTGGATAGTGAAAGAATTCTGTACTTTGAAAATTAAAGGTTGAAGACACCTCGTGGGATATTTGGTGATGTCCAAAGGACCAGAGTATCCTTCAGAAGACGCTGTTAATCGCCAGGGAGCGACTTCTTTCAAGATTCGAAGATCCTCTATTTAAAATTAAGGGAAAATTCTTGATCTCGATCGTCTCCATCGGTCAGTGCTTCAAACTTGAGGACGTAGAAGAAACCCAGTGCTTCGTATCTCAACCACGTGCTTCGTCTTCGAAGACGAGATGCCCCTCGTCCTTCGACCCCGCGAGGACACCATGGTGCCATCGTGAATCCGTCGCGTTTTACCCAGTATCAAAATTTGTGATATGACTCGATCCCTCGTGGCCAGGATTTTACCGCGATGGTACGATTCGTTTGGGATCGGCTGGGATAGAATACATTTCGAGTCGTTCGGCGATATTCTGACGAGGTCGCTCGGGTAACAACTTGGGGGAACTATCGACTGTGGGCTGTATCGAGGCTCGAGGACGTCGTTAGAGGATCTGTGCCCGCGGAGTGTGAAAACGGAGTTCGCGTGGTGATAGAAAACAGTTATCGAACCAGCGACGATGAGATCGGCTGGGTCGACGCGTGGCTAAGCAACGGTGATTGTCTTTGGACGACGATTGGTCTTAATTAATCTCTCCGCAAACTCTCGCGGCGCTGGTTTTCCTCTGGAACGACTTCGACGCGCGCTACGGTGAGTCATTGGACACAATTTTTGAGGAAAATCGATGCATTCTTTATTTCTGATTCGATTTCGATATACGATGTCTCCCTTCGGTATTATATATTTCTTTAATTTCAAGAGTTACACTGATCGTGAATAATTTTTATGTAACACGCACATGTGATCAATATCCCTGAAGAGGTTAACATGTCTGCTACGAAAGTTCTGTATATTTAGCTCTCCGATTTGTTTTTGCGAGTCAGTGAATTTTGAAACAAGTGGAAATTAGTGAACACGCATAGTAAGAGTCCTCGACGTGCGATTTGTCGTAATTAAGAGGTACAGTCGCATACACGAGCCGTCTTAGACCTTCAGCTATCGTTCCCAAAAATTATTTTAATTGTTTCAACGTTTATTTTTTAAACGAAAGAAGGAACCAAGCGATTTTATTCAGTGTCTTTATCGCAACAAATATTTATAAACATTTCCCCATCGTTACGGTAACAAAACGCCAGAAACCCGTTGGGGAAACCGAATCACTTTATATCGCTCTGCATGCCAACCCAAACAAGCGAAGCTTTATATTAATACCGAATAAATCAAGGAGGGTTTCCAGCCACCAGTTGATGTTACGGTGCATCGATATTTTCATTCGTCAGAATTGCCACGAAATGGCAGATGCACTTAATAATATTACTGCGAGTCGTGTAAACAATTCTTCACTCGAATAACCTTTCTACCTTCCTACGTTTTCATTATCGACATTTTTTTATTTTTGGTATCCTGAGAATATTTTCACGTGATACTTCATAGCGTCAGGGAGTGTATTTTTATTCGAGAAACTCATAAATATATCGGGGTTGTAGGACTCGAAGTTTTACGTAGATATGGATGAAGATAAATAATACATCCGCGCATTATACATCATAAATATTTATTCGCGAATTTCGTAACTCGACGAGGGGAATGTTCCAGCAATCTCTGGTCACGGACGATCCTTTCAGGCTGGAGCGTCTTTCCGAGACGCGACGTCCAAATCTTATTTGTATCAGCCATTCTTCTTCTATTTCTCTTGTGTGATCATCGTGAAATTCAGTCGCCTTTCTTGAGTCATGCTATTGTAAACGAAAAGATCTCAAATAGAAAGTAGTACGCGTAGCTTTTGAATAAACGGAATGATTGTAAATTTTAATATAGAAAGGTAGATCGATTAGGGGCTGAGTAGTTAGATCGTTCGAAAAAGTCATCTTTGGGAATTAATTCGAATCAAATGAACACCAGCCTGGACTTTTCCTTCTACACACCGTTTATACGTATCTCGTAGACTCAACAAATATTTTTTCCTTATTTCCTTTGACTGACAGAGCAGACATTTTTAAGGATTTCAACGGTTTCCATCGCGTTAGACTACATCGAAATCGCCATTTCCCTCGCGCATGTTCGTACAACTGTGTTTGGCGAAAGGGGGCCTCGTGTTTTGTTTCCTGTCCGATATTGACAAAATGTCTGGCGAAACGAAATCGATTCCCGAGTAATATATCGACATACAGAACTAATATTCACCTAGCTACACTTTATAACGAAATTGGACAAAATGTTCTGCTACTTTAACGTTTGAATCGAGAGTGTGTGTTTCCAGTGATGAAAAAAGCAGAATTGAAAAAATTGAAAGCTTTCGTTTCGATATATTTCTAGTTTATATGTAAACAATGATCAGGTGGTCCTTCATCGAGGATTTATTTATCCATGGTTTCTATTGATTCGAAGCATTTTTACATTTGATACAGTTTATTCTCTTTTCTTTTTTCAATAATTTAACGCGTTGATCGCCACTCGTTCCAGTATTTAATTTTTAACCTTTCCAAATTCACGAATCATATGCCAATTTATTTTTATTACCACCTCACCCTCGAAATTGATTGTTTTTAGTAATGGGAAGTCTTGTCAGCCCCATTTCTGTGTGACACGGCGACCAAAAGAAAGTTGTAACTCGTTCGGTTGTGTTAGATGCTCCATGAAAATATTACGTTCGTATCTGTATGCTGGCCTCGATTCGGGTCAAATGTAAAAAGCTCCCACTGCAATTCAGCAGTTAACTACGACTGTACGAGCTGCATCTGGTGTTCAAATCGAGGGGCCATGGCTGCTGGAAACCGCGTTTACATCTGCATTCGCATTTATATGCTGTTTGGCTCGCACTGCGTGTTAACCCCAAAGTAACTTCTCCTTTCGGTAAATTATCAGATACCGCGGGGAGCACTGTCGTTCTTTTTCGTGTCGCGCATTGCAAATCTCAATGTTCATTGGTCGTTATCCCGGGTTAAGTAACGCGCACGCTATTCAAGAAATCAGAAATACCTTATGAAATGGAACTTCGTGGAACGTGAAATTGTTTTATAAACATCGTTTCAGTTAACGTTGCTTGGTATCGTTTCACGAAGTATTTCATTGATCAACGAGCAAGAAATGAATATCCTTGACGCAGAAATCAATTCTGTGGCTTTATATTCAATCATTTAGTATTTATTTCTTATCTACATTTTTGTCGTAAATCTAGTTTGAGTAGGAATATTTATTTTATCATTACTCCGTAACGTTAAAGCACCAATTATCCAAGTTACTGAGCCGATAACCCAAGTCTCAGTTCTGGAGAAATAACAACAATTACACCGCATGTAGTGTCCATCGGATCAAGACTCAGGTTACGCGCAGATTGGAATAAAACAGAGCGCAGGTTCGAGTATATAAAACCATGACAAATGGTCGTAGAGAAAACACGAGAAAGGATGTGATTCAGGGGAACTGCTGTTCCGCAACGTGACCTTAAAATCTTGTAATGCTACAATTTCTGTATCTCCTCTGCTTCCTCGAAGAAAAATCTCTTTGCATATCCTGGATGCCCCGGTGATGTACACAATCTTCTTTCCTAACGTCTGGATGCATATGTAGATGTTTTAATCTCAGGGATGTTTCCTGTTTGCTTCCATTCTGTAGTCTTCCTCGTCGAGCTCGCGTACAGGGCGTCCTAAAGTTAAAGTCCTAGCCAGTCAATGGAATCGACGATCCTCTATTTAGTTCCTCGGCTTGATTGGACGCCGCCTTGTAAGCCGTAATAAGTAGACTGGAGATTTTTATGCGTTTATAGGAAATTTGATCCACGAAATACGATATAAAAAATTATATTGAAAGTAAAGTTCTGATTATAACATTTGCAGGGTACAATAAATTCCTATTTGGGTTCACTTTTTCAGCTAAGTTTGTCAAGATTTTATTTTGCATAAAGATCCACAGCCTGGTAGTAAGAATATAGATACGATTAGAATTTGTTTCGTCTCGAAGAGCACACCTACTCTGTTTATAATTACATCTACATATCTATCAAGGTTTTATTTTCCGGAAGGTTCTTCTAGCCATTACCATGCTTCAGCCTGAAATACCCAGAATAAGTATAACAGGGTTTGACAAGGCTGGCTACTTCGCACGTGAATATTCACGAATAAATAACGTGAATGTATTGATAATTATTCTAATAAATTGACAAAGCGTAAAAAGTGCCAGTAGTGTACGCGCTAGATTATGCTGAAAGTGGTGTGAACAGAAAAATGCGAAAATCCATTCGCACCAAATTTTTTCTTTTTTTTTTTTCATTTTATTACACCCTTGTGTTATTCGATTATGATGCGAAAAGCGTCGTCGCTCTTTTACGCGACACAAAGGACAAACACCTTTTTGTCACTGGTTCGCGTAATATTCCAGAAAAAATGCAACTCGGGCATAATGGCGCTTCGAATTTTCGGGCGATTCAAAGGCGAACGCGCTGGGGAAATCTCTCGGATAATTATAGCGGAAAATTTAGACCGGTGTTTCTTCAGCTGTGTTCTACTAGCTCGTGGAAAAAAAAAGAACAGAAAAAAAAAACGATGTTACAGTAAAATAATGGCTCCTCATATTTCTATTAAAGACACTCATTAGAGAGATAAGGAGAGGTACACATGGATAAACAAGGAAATTCACTTTGGAAATTCACATTATTCTCCTATTGTCATAAGTAATGTGCATACTAAATTGGAATTGGAGATAAGAATCATAAATTAAATATTAGATGCGATAGAACCCTCAGGGGTTGTAGCTATATTTAATTATAGCTGCAGTACGGGGCCAGCGAAACCGAGGCACCCCAGCTATAGAGGGCCAGTGGGTCCCAATAGACACGTAAACAATATAGAAACATTCAGAAGTTAAGGATTGATGTAGAACGACGTAAATGTGATATGGAAGAAGACACATGTGTTTTCAAGACTGAACTAATAGGTACGATAATCAATCGTAAGATTACGTGCCTAATTATCTGAAACTGGTAGAGTGGAATAGGTGGTAGGTAATGCAGCGCATTCTGCCGGTAAGGCTCGGCAATGTAGAGCCATAATTGATCGAAGGAGTTATCGACAGAGTGCTCTACGCTGCCAACAGAGTAACCTGCCTCACCGACAGTGTTCTACGTTATAGATCGATGAAAGCAAACAAAAGTATACATACAAAGACAATATTTGAATTCTGTTCTGGAGGAGCCATGGAATTACGAGAAACACTGATTTAGGAATCGGAACAAAAGCCATCCAGAGACGGGAACAAATAAAAATGGAACATTTCCACAGGCACGTTGAACTATGAACGAACGCTAATCGGTCCCGGCTTCCAAGTCGGATCTGCACATGTAGCTGGTCAAATAATTCACCCGTAGACTTCACTTTTGTTGGTCGAACGAAATTCTTCGTTAACGGTGCAGTCGACGCGTTACTTAATTTATCGAACGACCGTGAATGGTGGCAAACAACTGGTTATCGATGAAAATTGATGTCCGTTTGCCAGGCCGTTTTATTCGCGTGCATAGTTTAACACGCGAAACGATTACGGTGATTTATCGCGGTGAGCGTCCCGCCCTCGCTTAAAATTCATTTTCCCTTGTTAGGACGATATAAACATCGTTATGATAATAATCGTCATCAATCAGCTCGCGTTAGTTTTAAATGCAGTTTGTCTCGATGGTATCTCCCTAATTAACTATTATTAATTACTGTTATTAATTAATTAATTAAAAATCGTCACTTTTAGTGCCATTTAATTTTACAGTATCGGAGTCGCGTAAACTTCGTATGAAGTTTATTCGTTCAATGGAGGCGTTTTTTTTTTTTTTTGTTTGCTGTTCCACCACGTGTTAAAGAATTACATTCCCCGACTCTGTAAGTAGGGACTTCCTTAACGACAACAAACTGTTGTGGCGCTTAGTACAGACCCTCGCCTCCAAAACGGACCACGCACCGTAATCCGTTGGATTAAGGTCAGATGAATAGGGTGGCCACTCGTCCTTGTTGATGAACTGCCGGAAATTGAACCGACACCATTGCTGGATCGCATTCGCCTTATGGGTAGGATTAGGCTCCTCTTGGAATCCCCAATCCTGTCCTCCCGAGTGCTGATATTGCATTATTCTTAAACAATTCGACGAACCGTAAATAGTCAGAAATGGTGAACTAGAAATCCTTGGAAACACCATCATCAGTGATTCACAGATGCGGAAATGAATTCTGTGCCTCTGTATTCGATAATGTACAACTTCGGTTTAAACAGATACGCTTTCTCGTCAAAGCGGTCGAGAACAAGTTGGAATAAATCGAACAATCGGCGGATCGCGTGAGGGGTTTCCAGCGTGAAAGGGGGGCGAATCGGTCGGTGTAAAAGCGTTGCCCGTTAAAACGCAAATGCCGCCGAAGTGCGGTTTCGTGTTAGGGCCTGTGAAAGGTCCTCGAGCTACACCCGTTTCCATCCTCGTATCCTGCGTACTCTTCCTAGCCGGTTTCCGCGCCGTGTTCGCACGCGTCTTTATTGGCTTTCGGTGGAAAACCCCAATGGACGACGCTTTGAACAGAATCGATATTATTTTCACTAGAATTAGCGGCTAGGCACATTTTATATTTCACATTTTATGTTGGATACGAAAGCTAGGAGACAGTGTTCCTTTTATTATTTTTAAATGTACTTGTTGCTTAACTTCTACTAGTGTCGAAATTATGGTGGAGTCTCGATTGTTACAAGAGGTGCAAGAGCCAGTAGGGTGTCCCTTCTATTATTCCTAACCTTACTTGTTGCTTGACGATCGTTTCTTCCATTTGTCAAGACTGTAGATGAGGGCCTTTCACGCTCGACACTAATGTACAAAGTACAGTGGAACCTCGATTATTGCAGCATTTTAATACAATAATCAAGGTAGCCAATGTAATCATTATCATTATCACAATCGCCCCTACTTGCCACTCCAAGTAATAAACGGGAGCTTTCTTGCAATAATCAAGGTATCGCTGAAAGTAGCGTTGTTTAAGACCTTCTAGTTTCCTATCAGGAATTCTTCACATCCACCTCTCTTTTCAGGTCACCTTTCCGTTTCTCGAAAACCCCCACCGCGATAAACTCATCTTTCCAGAAGCCTCGACACGCCACGATCCCTCTGTTGGTAGCCCACGTTTAGGGTGGTCTCGTTCCCAGAATCCTTGTTACGTGTTTGGCCCGTGTTTCGTTAGGTGCGTGTAAATTGGCGTGCACCTGCATCGTTCCCACGGGAACCGGGGGCGGGGGGGGGGAGGGGGGTGGACGAAAATACGCGGGGAGGAAAATTCCCAATTAAAGGGAAATAAAGATGGAAATTTTTCGGGTCGCGCGGTTGGCGAATTTTCGCAGCGCTGCGTCTCGTTTAAATCCACTTTAAATCCGCGTAGAACGTTGGCAAAAAGTGCGTGATTGTACGTATATGTACGAGTGGAAGGGCGTCGGTTTAAAACCAGCTGTTAAATTTTCATTCGTTTGTATCGGCTTTGCCAGGACCCGTTTAGGACGGATTAGATAGCAGTTTTTGGAGCGCGTTACGCTCGATGCTTTGGGAACGATAAATTTCTTTGGATAACATCTGCACGTCCTCGAATCAACGCTACAGTTCTGCCTGGTATGTTTTTGCCTATCTGGCTTTGCCAATCCTAGCAAGTGCAACTCGCTTTTTTCGGTTCAATGAGAAATTATTTCTGAGCAGGATTATTCGGACTCGCGTAAATTCAACCTTTTTTTTTTTTTTTATGACTATTAGTTGTAGGAATTAATTATCTGCCTTTTCAAGTCTCAGTTATACATTCCAAGAAGGCACATACAGTTGCAAAACGAAACGTCAAAGTAATCTGTACGTTTCATGCGGGTCATGATACTTTGATGCAACGAATGCTGGGCAAATATTTCTGTCTAAACCGAAGTTACAAATAATTAAATGTATAAAGGCAAAGAATTAATTTCTTCGCCCGATATAATATTTTTTATTCTGAAAATACTACAAAGGAAACCACCTTCAAATTATTGCATCTCACACTACTCAAATCCTAACTACACACCCAAAAAATAACACAACGCTAAAATAAATTTTAACCCCTCCGAAAAAAATATTTTCCCTGACAATACCCCCTTTCTAATCAACTCCCTAATAAATTAAATCTTCTATTCAGAAACCCTCCCTTTCTACCCGAAACCCTTTCAACCAAAAGAAAGACCACCGACGCCCCTTAAAGAGAGTTCCATTAAAGGAGCGGAGTCCAACGTGGAAGACAAAATTTCTCCAACGTAAACGCTGCGAATTTAATGCCACGATTACTATCGTCCATTCCCTCGGCGAATCGCAAGGATCCTCGTTGATTTCGAGGTTTCGAATCGCATTTCCTTTCTGTTCTGTTACGCGAACGTGTAAATTGGTCGTACCAGCGGTGGCGCATGGGGCACCATTGAATTTTATGAATATCGTTGCCGCGCGACGGTTTAGAATTCGCCGCATGGCCCGACGATGGTTCAGGACGTTGCTTTCAAGGCATGAATTTCCAACCGACCCGTCTTCGTTCATTTTTAAACGCGCCTCGAACCGCCAGCCGCGCTCCGTGGCGAAAACGTGTAATCAGAATTAATTGCACGGCGATAAACCAGCAACGACGACGGTTAATGGATACACGATCTACGAGGAACAAAAGATTAATACTCTTGGTACCCTATGCATTTAAATTTTAATAACTGTGCTTGATGCATGGTACGCTGACTCAAAGCACTTTCGGTGGCGAGATAATTGAACGTTCTTACGGGGAGGAATAGATGGAATACCTGATGGTTCATGTTTCCGTGGTTGCCACATAAATTTCCTACGACTTGCTTATATCACTGGGCTTACTGTTTTCCTGAAGGAAATGTCGCGAATATGATCGAACTAAACCCTCTGTTATTCTATGTCGAGCGAGATTTGACTGTATTGAAATCAGAAGATCTGGCCTGCAAAGGGTTAATTTTTTTAATAATCTAGAGTAAGAATATTCAAATCCTCGTATCAAAATGAATCGAAAAGTCCTTTTCCATTTTAAAATTCAAGGCATCGTTGTCGAGATACAAGCAGTTAAAGATTCCCGGCGCGATCAGCTGACTGTGACGCACACGACGCGCGCCAAAAGTCAAACTAGCAACGTTTAATCGCTCACATCTAGTCAACGAAGCTTCGTATCGGTAAATGGTAAAGGACTTTTCGGTGCCTTTTTGTACGAAGAATTCATTCTGAAAGAGACATCCTTAATTTCGTTATCAATCCATATGTATTTACATTTTCTGAACGGAACGGTGGTATTTGAGAGATTTGACGTTTTGTGCTCGAAGGGTTGGTCTAATTGCACGCGGAAAATCCGAGTCGCGAAGTCGATAATGAAGTCACGGTCGATGTCTGGGTCGACGGAGCAATCTTGAGCAATCGGGATGAAGAATGAAGCTGGAAATTTTTCCACCAATTTCTTCCCACGTCCAATAACTGTCTAGGACAAACGCTCGAGTATCGGGAAGCCCCGATCCAGTTATTGTTAGAGGAAATACGCCGGTCGACTTCGATATTCAGTTTATACCTCGACGGCGCGCGATCTTTTTCGTCATTGTGTTAAGTGAAGTAGAAGAATTTTAATAACATCGAATTGCTTGAGAGAGAAGTGAAGACGAGACATTTTCCCACGATTCAATCTTCTTCTTAAGGTAGACGTTTCTGTGGAACTCCAAGGTAAACGCTTTCGATAATTAACACTAAACCTACCACTACCAGAACCTTTTCAAATTTCTGTGGATTCTTATATACAATCTACAAATTATATACAATTGTTTCATTTGTTGTTGAATTTAATATCTGGTGAAACATTTTTGCATCCAATTAAAAAAGTGTCTTTAAGATCAGTCATTTGATTGACGAAGAAATAAGCAGGAATGAAATGTCAGTAGGTTTAGTGTTGATCAGAGACGAGTATAGTGATACGTTAGACAACGAATAAAATAAACGCGTAGCTATTTATTATTGACGTTTATTCGATTGAATTTTTATTTGTTCAGTGTGCAGGAGAAATTCTGATTTTTATTAAAGGAGGCGTTCAAGTTTCGATTGGCAATCTTCACAAGTCACGAGGGAAGTTGTATGTCTTTTGTAACTGTTCACTGCCGTTAGAGTTTCGGAATTAAAACTTCCTAAGTAGCTACGAAACTTCTTATTCTATCAGTGCCTCGTCTCAAATACTGATGGAAAATTAGCTTCCACGATCTAAATTATCTTTACTGCTTAACGGGTAGATGGAATCATAATTGTGGGGAGGACTTTCAATCGAATTTGAACGCCACGTTTTTCGAGACCGGGAAGCTACGTATAATGAAATTCTGACAAAAACAGTATCACGATTTAAAAAAAAAAAAATGATTGTTCGATCGTTTCTCGAGAATCATTTGCCTCTCGCTGACAAATATGAATTACAGAAATAAATTAACGAGGAAAGCGTCGGTCCGCTGCTCGTGAACGCAATATGCAGCATTCGTTGCATGAGATCTGCATCCAAAATAATGGAATCAACGATGTTTATTAGCACGATCGCAATTCAGTAGAACAATTGGATACCCGTGATATGCATTCAGCGTTTCACGGATTCCGTCGAGCGTTCTCGAGGCTTGTAATCCTCTGGCACTGTTAGACGTTTGTATTTTCGAGAATTGATTAGATATTATAAGATATCAAACGCACGTTCTCCAACTTCAACTCGCCTATCACTTAAACGTAACGAAAGTGTCTAGATCGATCGAAGTTGCAGCTAGCTCCCAACTATCGAACAACCGTGAGTCGTCAGTGGAGCACGTTGTTGCGGCGAAACAGCAAATAGGACGTCGCGTTGCAGCAATCGACGCTGAACTTGTACGCACGTGGGCGTTAGTATGCAACAATTTCGAAGTTCGCATTGCTTCTTTGCCAATAACACGTTTGTCGCGTTCGCTAAGCTACGAAACGCGAGGCATCGCTGGAATATTTTCCAATCCGTGCTGGCGATGAGATTTTATCGCTCTGGTCTTGCGAGTCGTTAACGAGGCGTTCGAAATAATCTTGCGAGCAGAATTTTTTAATTTTCCATGCTGAATTTTTTCATTTCGACGCTGAAATTCGTTCCACTTTTTCTTTGATCATAGTCACATCGTTGATAGGTCTGATAACAGAGCGGTTTATTTTGCGCGCCGATCTTGGTCCATAAACCGTGGTTAACGTTAATCTCCCGCGTTACTCGTGATTTTTCTCTGCAATTAACTCGTGGCACTGGTGGGAACGTCTGCGTGCAATGAAAACGCGTTAGCGTCGGGGGAAGGGTCCTAATTAGGGTGTCTGTTAACGTAATCTTTCGAAATTACGGTCGTATTATTATTATTAGTTCTTTTTTTTTTACGATTACTATTTTCCTCGTCTTTGTGCGTTGTGCGAAGTTAAATCGAGGAAATGGAGGAAGTTTTAAAAACTACACGGCTGAATGGATATTTTTGAAACTTTTACTGTATCAAGATAGTGCGATCCTCGAAATAAAATACCCTGAAGCTTTTTCTACAGCTTCTCCAAAATACCACGCTGACCCAGTAAAAATTAAAAAAATGTCCGTACATCCGTTTCCGTTAAAAAAAAAATTCCTTTAAGACACCCTTCGTCGAGCGTGCAACCGACGATCCTCGCGTGATTGCAAAATAAAACGAGACTCAGCGAATCGAATGGTTTCCGAGGGAACCAACGAAGGAGGAATTAACAGGGAAGTCGAAGAGGGAGAAATCAAGTCTTGCCAACGTGCCAACAAACGCGAGATTTAATTCCAACGGCTGCCTCGCGTGAACCGCAACACCGCGGCCATTATTATCTCGAGGTCGTGGATCTCGCGCGGTTTTATCTTAGATCACGTCGTTCCTGGTTGTTTAACCAGTTGGAGCAGAAGGTGTAGCGATTTTTCACCGTGACTTTCATAATCCTAGCCGAGGCAGTCTCATTGTTCCGTGTTCCGTCTGCGACGCTGGGCCCTTAACTAATCCGAGAATCATTTCTTCCGGGTGCTCATTCTCCGCCTCGTGCACCCTTCTTTCGCCCTTCTTCCACCCTTCTTGCCCATTCGGCGGGAAATTGCATGGATTAGCCTCTCAGGCTAAATATTTGTCAGGAGGAAGGGTTGGTTAACAGGTGCGAGGTATTCTATAATGCTTTCCTTGATTAAAAGACAGAAATTCTTATCATGTACAATTGGGGAATTTATTTTGTTTTTGGGGAATGATTACAAGTGAACTGCGGGTTTTATGCATTACAAATAAATATGACAAATGTATGCTAAACGTAACCAGAAAGTATATGCACCTATGCAAAACGAAGTATCAATATTATTGTAGTCAATATTATTATACTTTGTATGATTTCGATAAAATCCCGCAGTTTAGCTGTTATTCATTGAATATTCTAAGTATAGAGCACCGTGGTTTTGCCATATCATAATGATATTATGGTTCAATATGGAATAATTACATTATCCTTGAATGTATAATAACGACATTATGATATTGCTTTAATCATAGATATTAAGTTAATATCTCATTATCTACTGATATTTGGTTAATTTCCCAGGCCTGACAATGTGATTGTTTCGAGCAGGGCGTTTTGAAATACAATAAGCGACATAGCTTCAGCTATAACTACCATTTATCCCCACCGTATCAAATTTATTTTATGCAAAGTATCGTAGTCACATCGTTGTTCCGCTAGATTGCGTTTAAAAAAAAACAATGGCACGTTCTAGGAAATATGAACATTAGAAAATGAATAGCGAGAATTGGCTAGGTTCCTATAGATTCGTTTGACTACGGGGTAATTACTTAATTATACACGCGAGGACACTCCTACGCTCATCAGAAGACGCAATATTTTACGTTTTAAGCAACGTAGAAGTCTTCATCTGCCCAATTTAAATTGTTCCAACAGCTAAACGATAATTATTTAATTCTCCGCTTCGTCTACATGAAAGTTACATTCATAATCGCATAATGTACCGAGACGATATTCTACTTTCCATCCAGCGAATAATCTTCAGAATCTGGTATGGAAAGTTCGCCTCCAGACCGTCTGGCTTTCATAAAACAGTCCGTTTCTTGTTAGCGGAGGGTCGGTGTGGAACTTATGGCCGGCAGTGTACAACAACGCAGATTATGTAAAACCGGCTGGAGGGTAAGTCTCTTAGCAGCCAGTCCTTTTAGAATTAAATTCTGGACGCTCGGTTCGTTACGGGAAAACGTGCCCGGTTTCGCTGGCCATTCCACGCCGTCGTTCCTTACCGTCGTTAACACACTTACACGTAGTAGGATCGGTTCTTTCAAGCGTTTTCTTCGGGTGCCCACCACACGTCCCCGGGACTTCGACATTTTCCGCGCATTAAGTCGCATTGCATAATTGACTCGTGAATATTCAACGTCGTTGCCTATTTAACGTCTCGCGCGTTCGATTCGACGTCAGAGTTGAGGAAAATGCAGGGCGCATGGACGAGGGTCACGCATTTAATTTGGGGAACTCGCTGTTTCGAGCGATCTTATTTTTCAAGCTGTTTCAACCCTTAATTCGCCTAAGAAGTACTCCGATCATAACAGATTATACCGCCGCGTTCACCAGTGAAGCATTTTGCTCGCGCGGCTCGAGTAAATACGTAATTGACCGTTGAAGTTTCAATCTTCAATCAGTTTCCAACTCTCGCCAGGGCATTATGCACGCTCTTTTGAGCGAAGAATTCTAATTATAGGAGGCGGGGGGTAGTCGAAGCAACGATCAAAAAGAAACTCCTCGCGGCAAATACCAAAGAGCTGGCAACTACTAAGTCTCGGTAGCCGGGAGTTTCGAGACGTTCGACGGCAGTTCTTTCAAAGAATGTACTTTTAATTAAAGGCAGCAAGTTCGTTCTCTAATATCCTCGCAAATAAATAGCTGGCTCGCTAAGGTGGTCCAAAGTCTATCGGAAGTGATTGAAACGCGTTCCTCTCGACTCGTGCCCGGCCATTACTTTTAATTTGTTTTCCTCTGCAACCTACCGTGCCGCGAAAACAACATGGCGGCTGGAGGGACCCGTAAGCACCAATAAATCATTAATTATTGGTCCCTGGCAATAAATTGTTCGACAATTTTTATTAAAATGATTTAAGTAGGTAGCATAAAATACAGGATTTATATCTTACGTCATGCTCTTAAATATTCGTGGGTGTTTTTTTTTTTTTTTTTTTTTTTTGTATAGTACTCTGGCTGGTATCTTGGAAAAAGTACAGAATATTCCGACAGTCACCTAACAATTTTTCTGCACGTTAATTATTTCCCTGGTAGTTTCTTTCTCCGGTTCTCCGTAATATTTCTATTGCTCTCATATTCAACCCCTTTGTTTTTCTGCATTCTTTTAATAGGTGCTTCAGCGTATTTGTCCCTTTGTCGCGGACTTAGCATCTGTTCTCTTTCGTTTCAACGTGTGTTACCTCCTTTCTTCGTCGCCACATCTGAATCGCGCTATTAGGGTCAGATACCAACCCTTACGGTTCTTTGTCAGAGAATTGGGTTTCTCGTTCTCTATTATTTCTCGAAATATTTTTGGCTATTTCCGCCAGTTCTTCAGACATCCTTTCCTCTTCAACTCATTAAACTTCTGTTATCTCCCAAAGTACACTCTTGCCATTCTCTCCTTCCCTCTGCATTTTAATTTCTTTTCTTTGTTTTCTTTTCCACCATCTCGTACCACCGTTACATTATTATTCATTTCCTCTCTCTTTACTCAACTTTTCGTACTTGCTATAATTTCCTGTAATACAATATTTTCTTCACCTCTACTTCGTATCTCGTTCATTTACTCCAATAAAAAATAATTCACATTGCATTTGCTACTTTTTTTCGTTTAATTGCTATGTTTGCGTTACTCTTTACTCGAGTTTCCTTCACGCAAAAATATTTTTGTTTACCAACAGAGATACTCGAGCCAATTGGGTCGACCTTTTACCATAGATTGGCGGACGTTCCGATTCTTTCGCGGTAGTTGCATTTAAATTCCCCTCGATGAGACACAGACTTCACTAATTTCACTTTTAATTTCTCGAGGCTTCGAGCCTTTTGTTCTCGGTTGTCTTTAAAGGTCGGAACAAGAAATCCCGCAGAATCGATCGCCACGACGAGTTAATTTCCTTCGTATCGAGCAACCTGTAATTAAAACGGATTCGTTATCTCGCGTTCCTGTAATGAAATTTTTACGGAATCGTGCTGTCGTTGAAAAGAAGCCTCTATCTTCGCGACGTTAATGCAGATGCGCGTCCATTCACAAAATTGCACAATATTTAACGGGCTGATTACCAGTCTTCCATGTCTGGAGATTCTCTTTTATTATTTCTGATCGCGATAGTACAAAGAGTAGCGAATGTCGAGTAGGATATTTCAGTTCCTCCGAACTATAAAGTTGTGGGAAAGGTTCCTAGATTCTTTTTTTTTTTTTTTTGCGTCCACAGTACTGGTAAGAGAAAACTTTTTAACGAGTGTGCTTGGAAAGAATAAAATTCCCTGGGGAGGATTTTGTTTATTACACTTTATATTACGCTTTCTCTTTATAGCTAACTTGTGAACTCCACGAATCACAGCCTGAGAAATAAATTCATTCATTTTAAAATTATAAACTATTAAAATTGTAGGAGTCTAAACGAAAAATAAGGCACGGGGATTCGAAGCCACGATCATCCTCGGATCCACAGTCGACCGCTTTACCTACGCGACCAATCCCGTAGCCTACGTTTCGTGTTCTTATTTGACTCCTTATTGTTGGGTATGGGAGGCGCGGACACTAAAAAATTAAAATTATGAACGCTAAAATAAACTCAAATGTTTCTTTTAACAAGGTCTTGATCCATGTCTTCGACAAAGAAACTGATCGGACTAGAGAAAATTTAGATTAGAAAGAAGGAGAGGCTTGAACGTGAATTAACGATAAAAGATATCGCGTGGATAACCGTATCAGTAAACGATAAATGTAATTGCTCGTAACGTCTTGTTAAATTGCTCGTTTTCGCTTGATACTGTAGCTTTAATCTCGTCCAATTATCGCGTGATTAGGCTGCGTTGCTTCGTCGACCTACATTCGCCAGCGCCGTTGTGCAGCTTTATCCTAAAATTGTTTCCCCAAACACGCACTGGAAAGTTAATTCGGTGGGGTGGCTGATTTAATTAACGACGCACGCGCTCGCGAATGCAACGCTCCAAGGAGTTCTCGGTCCTCGTTGCTCGCAATCAGATAAGAGGAAAATTTTATTCGAACGGTAAATCACGAATAAAGTCATCACGCAACAATTTACTCGCATCCCTTAATTAGTGGGAGCAGTCCTCTCTCGCAAGAATGAGATTTTAATTAAGCTTTCTTATTTCGTTTATCCTTCAATTACAATCAATTTGAGAAGAATTAATCTCGTCAACTAACATAAACGGTTTTGATTGCTTTTTAAAGACGAACTATACTTTGTCAATTATAATGGGTATAGTGGAGCCAGCATCGATATCTTTGAATTACGGAGGGAAAGAGGCTCAAAGGTTGCAACGCTGCATCTCGTTCAATAATTTCAATAAAAAGCCTTTGGGAGCTTTGATAATATTCTGTGAAAAAGTCGATTGAACATATACCCATGGAGAATGAGACCTTTGAAACACAGTGAAAAGGAAACCCAGTAACCGTGGAGCGAGGTCCTTACGTGTTTAAATAATGCATGTACTTTGTTAATACGGTCTCTGTGTTTAATATTCCGCGGAGAAATTAATCGAAAGCTGTATGAATACGTTATCGGTGATTCATTCTTCTCCCTCTGGCGAGGAACACCAGGATCCCTCTCGGAGCTCGTCGAGATAAGGCGGAAGCAACCCTTTCAGGACACTAAATGTCCAGCTGGGGTCCTTGAAGAAGTTTATCGATCCGTCTATCTCGCGTCTTTCGAGCAGAGTTCTCGAGTGTCTACTTCACTGGGGAGAAAGTTGAAGTATTTGTGGAAATGAGGTGCCGTGAAAAGTGACGAGACGTTCGCGAATAGAGTTCGTTCTGAAATTCCCCTGTGGTTGGAGCGCGTTAACCAATTGGAAGCGGCTTTATTACAAGGGTGTTTCAGAGCTGTACGCAAAATAAACTCGTGGAATGAAGTGAAAGATGTAACGAGCTCGTAGGTTCTCAAAGTGATCGTGTTTCTGGGATCTATGGTTCTTTAGTTTGGAGTTAAATAAAAGCATTAAGTAACAGAATTAAATATTATTTTACGAAACGTTTAAAATGGCTTTTGCTTGATTTAAATATTTATATAAGGTTCGATGGATTGTTGCATTCTTAATATTCATATAGCAGTGGTCTGTTTCACTAATTCACTGCCAATGTTAACTAATCGCAGTGCTGGTCCATTAATTAGTTGACTATAATAAACATAACTATCCATCATGATTAACCATTCCGTCCAGTTCCGACGAGTCGATGTAAAGTCTACCGCAATATCGATTTAAGTATCGGCTACGTTTGTTACTACTATTGTTATATATTAATCGAAACCCTCATCCTGAGATTGATTTGCATAGCTGTGTATATACAACAATACACACATTCCATTTAATTAGAGTCACGGTGGGTGAATTAGGTAAGGTACGTGAAATCATGCAACCATGGAAACTTCTTTGGAATAATCGCAACAATTTTGGAATAATTTAAACAATTCCTTTCGGTCCTTTTGTTCTATTCCATCGCGATCATCAACGCCTCGTTCAAAATCGCAGTCTCGTTGTTTCGTGACGCACCACGGATGCCTGAACGCGAATAATGACAATTAAAGCAGTATCAGACCACCGGACTCACTTTTCATCCCCTTTCTTTCACCTGCCCCCCCCCCACACCCCCCACCCTTGTGTTTCACGGTGTTACCAGGGTATTTTCTTCTTGGGTAGCCAAAGTTGTTATAGCCCTGGGAGATGTGCTTTATTTCCATTATTATTATTTCTTGCATCCCTGCTTGTAAGAGGGTTGGCTCTCTGTTTCGAGAACTCATTATAATAACGAGTGATATTGAGGGATGCAACAATCAAAAGAAATAAATCGGAACAATGGTGGATTGGAGCGGCGTTAAGGGTTGCTTTGAACAAAATTCTGGTTGGTTTCTAATCTTTTTGCGAACAATCGATTATTTTTGTTTTACGTGTGTGCATATCTTCCTATTTTAGTTTCTCCGAATCGTGTATGAGGCCTCATTATAATAATAAATAAAGTCGGGAGACACATACGCACGAGTACATAATTAGAAAGCAGTGAAATAAGAATATTTTTATTATACGTTTACATATACATCTATCCATTTTTATATCTTTGAAACTGTCAGTAAAGCCTCCCTAAAGCTCGACCAAACCTCAGGAACAATAGTAGCAGAAGTCCGAGACCACGAAAAAACATTAAAACACCAAGACACCCTCAGCAAACGATTTAAATTATACATAACATCGTCCCAGAATTTGCATTAAAACGTCAATTTGTATTCACATCGATCCACCCACAGCCCCACGGGCGTCGATCCTAAACCCCTCAACCCTCTCCCTCTCATCCCTTATATCACCGGGGGATGCGAAAGTTTCCGAGCCTGCTGGAATTAATCCACCCGACGGTGTCTGCTTTGAAACTCGTTAATGAAATTCTATCGATGTAGCGGGACGATGAAGATTTTAATAACACTTTCCATTTATTTCTCTTTTATATTTCCCATTTTTTTTTCCTACCTCTTTCTCTTTTCCATCGCCCGCGGAAAACGTCGACCCGTAATTAAAGAATGTTCCCTGATCCCTTTTCGTTAGGGGGCGCCCCGATAAGTGGTCGGCGCTGGAAATTCCGTCGATTATTTCGCAATAATGTTCAACCGTTTCTAATTAGAACGGACATCCGTTTGCGAACTTATTTTCAACAGTTTTTAATTGGAACGAAACGACGGAGCGCACGTGAACGTTCACGGGGACACGTTAGTTTCGAATTGGGACGGGAATTCGTTCTCGCGCTGGTATTAACAGGTGAATATTGTATTCGTTTCACGTTATTTCGCGTGAACTACCTTATTGCACTTCGGATTGCACAGTTATATTAAAAAAAAAAAAAAAAAAAAAAAAAAAGAGGGCAATTAATATAATAAGAAAGACGAATAAATATAAGCCTGGTGCACATTCACACCCTCGTAAATAAAACTCACTCAAATTCTTTTTTATTTACAGCATTTTCAGATAGGTCGAAAATACGCGTCGAACGGCGGTCGAACAGCTTCGTTCCATAATTTCTCCCCCTAAAAACGTGTTTAAATTCTCGTCGCACGACTCTCGTTCGTTTCTAATTTTTCATCAAAATTCCCGCCACGTTGGGGGAACGGCTGCACGCGACACGTTCCGCGCTGAAACGATCAAACAAATCAAATCGCACGCGGAAACGATTCGACACGCGAGCGCAAACATAAATCCGGGAGATACGGTCTGCACGTTTCTCGTAACGCTCTGAATTATCGCTCGGACAAAATGATGAAACCAACCTGGGGGATGATACTCTCGAATTCCCTCTTTTTTTTTTTTTTTTTTTTAGGGATAGCAATCGAATGGGCGACTTTTTTTTATTTCACCTGCGAATGTACAGCAATCGCGATGAAGAAGGCATTCGAGTTGTTGTTGGTAGAAAATTACAGTAGAATTCCGATAATCATGGTTTTCGAACGACAGTTGGGAATCGTTGTAATTTATATTTTTTTTCGAGGGGCGTTCGTTTCACGTTTCTTACGTAGCAATGTTGGGTAAAAATTGATTCAATCGACAATTGATCATCTAAATTCTACTGTGGTATTGTCGTTCCTGTCATCTCGTCGCTGGACAAAAAAATAAAGAATCCAAACAAGGGGATACTCCCAAAATCTCTTTCTCGGAATATGATATCAAGTGCACGACCTGTTTACCAATGAAGCGATTTTCACGCGGAGAACTCGATTTGCAGTTTCGACACGTTGGTTGCAACGAGATCTGACGGTCGAGTTCGGTCCAGAATCTTGGGAGAGATTCCTCGAACCTCGAGGATGCTAGGGGTAGCGGGAGGGCGAAAGACAGAGCACGCCTTGATTGTACAAAGAGTCGTGGCAGAGGAAATCTGATTGATTGGTAAGACCGCGATTGTCTTGGTAGATTCTTCCTCATAGTAAGTGTTAATTCCTTTATACCATTATGTTTTGGTGTGTTTCATTCAATTATCTTTGTGACAAATACTTGACACTTCCATTTCTGATTTAATCGCTTCATTTAGAAATGGGAATATTCGTTAAAAACGAAGTACTATTTTTACGGAAGTTTGAGGATAAAGATTTATACTCATAAAATTCCTACAAAAAATTAAATATTCCTTTCGAGGATTAAATAACAAGAATCTCCCGTAACAACCAGCCACAATCAATACCTCTCCATTTTCAGAGATTTAATTCTCATTCTCGAGCGATCATGCGGTCCATTTCTCGCGAAAATCGCTCCATCAAAAAATCCTCGAGACCCAGCGACAATAAACCCCAGTGAAAATGGGGGTGGATCGCACAAAGTGCCAGAAGTGAGGCAATTCGATTGACTGGGCGCGATGCTGGCGACCTTTCCTTCTCTCTGCCACGGAATAAGATGCGCTCTAAAGGAAAAACGGAGCCAGATGAGTGCAGCCAATCATTAGACGATCGAGCTAAGGTCCTCCTAGGAGTGTTGTTATCTCGAGGCTCGTCGATTCGTCGTTAGCGCATGGTTTGCCTCGACGGTCGGTACTTTCGAGACGTCTCGAGTGGCTACATATCGATTACGAACCAATTTCGACTTCCGTACTACCCCTTGTGTCTTACTTGTTTTTGGGTTGTTTCGTTATCGTCGCCTTTTATCAACTATCGATCAAATGTTTCTCATGGTAAAGCTGAAAGGTGTATTTTCATTTTGGTACGTGAAAGGAAGGGTTCTAATTTTTATTTCGGTAGGAAACGTTGGATCTAACCGTGAGATGCAACAGTCTTCGATTGGTATTAGATTCGGTAAAATTATTTGCAGTTTCTGAAATCGTTGTTACATCGAGTTCCATTTTCTCCGTATAACAGCTCGTTCATCCTGCAGCTGACGTCCAATCGCTGGGGGCCATTTGTACGTATTTACGACGCTATTCAGCGACTTAGTTAATTGGCTACGTAGATCGCAGCCTAGGTGCGTCTGCGGTGGAGAACCGATTCGCCTGGGATCAATTAGACGTCAGCTGCGACTGGAACTGCGCGATCATGCTGTAGGCGTCGATTGATCGAGTGATACGAGAAACGATCGATTTTCTTTGAATACTGACGTCCTCGGGTGATGCACAATAGTGGTTACAGAAATTCCATTAATTTTGCTTTGAGATGCAGTCGAATTTGTGGACCACAATGGGATAGAATGTTTCTATACGACAAGTTATATTATTTATTTAAAAAATTACTACTATTTCAGATTCAACAAAAATAAGATTCAATTGTATAGGAACAAAGTGTTAGGCTCGAGAATTTCTTTGGAAACATTAAACCTATCATTCGATCTATACAAATTTCTTCGATAAACATAAGAGGGAAGGAATGTTTATAGGACCGACTGCGTGTTTCTTTTTATTTTTTAATGTGAACACTAGTAACACTTCTGCCAACGTTCCCTGACGGTCTTCAGTGATTGGTATCGCTTCCAATTCGACGTCCTCGCGTATCCCGAGCGTCTGGCAATATGGTTATCCAGAAATCCCAGGTTTCTGGTCCATAATCCGCTGGGTCTTAAAGCAAATCCGAGTCTTGTCGAAAAGGAAGGGAAAATGGGTGGAAATCCGAAGGTGTCTTCGCCGGCAGCTGGCCAACATGCAAATCCTTCGGGGTGAGCTTTCGAGTTTATCCATATTAATGCTTCTAATTAAGCTGTAGATAGGTTCGTTCATATTTTCCCCCTTGTTTCTCGCGGCGTTGATAAACTGGCGAAAGTATGCGTCGGGGGGCGTTGAAGATTTAGAGCTGAATATTATTAAAACGCGAAGACGAAGAGATTCCTGGGAATTTTTCAGACGTGTTGATAATGACTTCGTCCAAAATAAATTCAAGATTTTAATTAGATTCTATATTGTAAGAGGTGACTGAGGTGATTGATATAGGAAGAATTGATTTTACTCTGTATAGAATCGTATAGATACAATTGCTTTTCGAGGCCCATTAGAGGAACGAATTAATCCAGTTATCAAAATAATTGGTTTCATGAACGATAAACATGGAACATTTATTGCTTCAAATTGTGTAGAAATATTTGATTGTACCGAATGAAATTCTAAAGAAACAATTTATTTACTGAACACAATTATACAGAAACCACTCCAACAATAATTTTTCATTCATCATTCTGCCATAGTCACGATAAACATGGAACATTTATTGCACGAAATTCTGCAGAAACATTTGATTTTAACGAATGAAATTTCAAAGGTACAATTATACGGATCCGTTCTAAAAATAACTACCATTATTTTCATTCATAATTCTGGCACAATTATAATAAACGTGGAACATTAATTACACGAAATTATACAGAAACATTTGGTTTTAACGAATGCAATTCCAAAGATACAATTATACGGATTCATTCTAAAAATAACCACCATTATTTTCGTTCAAAATTCTGCAAGAATCAAGTACATAAATCCTCGTATTGTTTAATATCTTAAATCTGCTTGGAGTATTAGCGACTGGTCGCGTTATCTTTGCTAAACAGGAAGATCACCCGATTCAGTAGTTCGACATGTCGCGTACGCGGATTTGTTCGCGTCGGCTTCATCACGCGTTATAATTGCTCCGCTAATTAATTGCGCCAAGTTCGCGCATCGCGCGTAGAATTTCCCGTACGCCGAAACGGCGCCTGGTCGCCGATACATAATACAACATGTTTACATACCTCCTCGTGGACGTCAGCGCGATGCACAAAGCAATTAATGTCATTTACCTTAATTAGTTTGCCGAAATTCTGTAGATTTAATTAACGTGTGCGACGATTTCGTTACGATTGCGTGGAAACGTTTGCCAATCGAACGTTGCACTCTTTTTGAAGCCTAATTTGCTTCGAGTGCTAAAACACGAAAGGGTACAATAAAAATAATCATCGAGCACTGTTTTTTTAATAATATTCGAACGAAATGCCTAGTAAATTAATTCCATCCAATTTAGCAATTTGTAATATCATTGCCGTGGTTTGATTAAAATATACATAATTTCTCTCCCAACTGCTTAGTCATAAAAAGTAAGTCGAAATTTCCATCCATAAAGTAAAAGTCCTCCTAATTAATTTCTGTTTTTATTTCTTTGATATCCACTTGTTTATTCGTGATATATTTTCCAACCTTGTTACATTCACGCTATTCCATACGCGTCATTTTTTTCTTATTTTTTTTTGTTTTTATCGTTATCCAGACGTGAAAGTCGTTATTATTCTTACACAGGGGAACGGAAAACGCGATAGGAGAGAACGGCAGAGGAACAGCTCGAATTCGAAAGCGTTTCAGGAGCGATCTATCGCGACAGAATGAAACACACGCTTTAATCTCCTCTCGAGCAATATGTACGAGGCTACGGCATCGCGGTTTTAGTTATTGACGAGTAAACTACGAAATAAACGATTCCAGCGACCGCGTAAAATATTCTCGATTAACGGGCCGGAGAATTACGATGGTTGCTTTTATTTTTTCCTCGCCTGTCCGTTATCGAGAATACTAAACAAGGTTTCCAACGAATCGTCCGTTTGTACTCCGAAAAAGGCTTCGCTCGGTTCAAATATCAAACAAACTGCACCAAACTTTCGAACACCGGTCTTTCACCTAATCTAACCCACCCCGACCCCCAAATTTCATCCATTTACCCATTACAACGTTCATTCTCCCCATGTGACCAAACTTCGGCGCTTCCCCGGCTCGAATAAAATCATCTTGAACCAACTTCAACCCCTCGCGAAACAATGGAACGCCACGACGGATTCCTCGAGGTTGTCCAGCCTGAAAAATTCCCTCTAAAAATTCCTGGCGCTCCCGTATCAAGCCGAGTTGCTCCCGGTGGATGTATTCCTCGCAACAAATGAAGGAAACGAAAACGTTTATTCCCGCGGGATTTACGGTGCCGCAGGCTCGTTTGAAATGCGGCGCGCGAGCAATTTGAAGCGGCATCTCTCGGAGCAGTGCTCACATTCTGACGATTCAACGTGTACGCCTTGTTGGCGAGGGGTTGCGCGACCGCTTTCATACATGTATGCATGTCCTGGGACACGGTGAGCGGGATTTTATAAGGGATTTTATCCATTCCAAGTGAATTCCTCGCGCCAAAGGGCGCAAACCGACGTGTTTCGTAGTTGAACGCAGGACGTCTAGAACTTTGAGTATACGGGGTGAATTTTTGAGGAGGCTCGAGAATGTTTGACGTGGTTTGGGGTTGGTTCGTCGCTGTGTATTCACGAGGGATGCTTTGTCTGAATGAGTAGGGAGAGATTGGAGGCGAAGGGAGTCAAGAAGTGTTTGATGAAGTTGGTTGGTGTTTGAAGCTGCCTTCAGCGTCTTTATTGAGTCCTTCCAAAGGACTTGCAGTAAGTGTAACATTTTCTACAGTGGTGGCTTGATTCCTTCTCGATAAATGCGCAATCTGACACTAGTCGTTTTATATCACTGACGTCGCACTGCAGAATTCGCTGGAATCTCGAGCCCTTCCTAACGCGAAAAGAATTCGAGGCGAAACGTAATCAGCGTCGTGGAACTGGCGGAAAGATTCGACGACGGTCGTGCAAGGGCTGCGACGATTGTGGTGGGCAGGTTGCAACTGTAAACGAGTCGAATCGCGTAAAAGAGTACCGCGGGCAAACTTTTAAGTAGTTGAGGCAAGTTTCGGAATCGATACTGTCGCAGGGAACCTGGACGAAGATGTTCCCACTCCCCCGCTGGGGCTTCTATCGTCGAACATAACTCTATCTACAACTGTTTATCGTCGTCTCGGTTAATACAGCCACCGGTTTGCTCTCGCGAAACTTTTTAACTCTGAATTTTTCAACTTCCGCGTTCAAAGGATCGGGCTATTTTCACGATTTCGATGGGGCTCGAACAATCCTTTTGTTCGCAAAGAGTTGGATTCAAGTTTCAAACTCACGACGACGGATTACTATTTTTAACGCTAGGTTTACGGAGATTTCTTATCAAATTTCTATTACCGTATCTCAAAGATATTCAAGTATCTTGAAAATATTCTTATATTTATTTATAGTCCAAGCTCGAGTGTCGCTTCACTCTTCATCCCTCTTATTCCACTAAACCCACGATACAATGTTACCAGTCCTATTACGTTTCCAGAAAGTTATTATTTCGTACATTATCGTGCTACAGCCCAATTCCTAAGAGGATGCGGTGAGAATTGGAGGATGCCAAATCCTTTTCGTCCGTCTCCGTCTCTCTCGGGTGCTTTCTTGATGTTGTCTTCCGGCGTTGGCGGAGCGTAATACCTCACCCCGTTTACGGTGCTGCGGCCAACCCCTCGAGATTTCGGGGGTTGTATACGGGGCTTACGGGGTCCCCGTTCAACGGCGGTTGCACGTGCGTGCAGCCAGGGGCTTCATTTAACCGAGCATCTTCAGCCCTCGACGAAACTTCCTCTGTGTCCTTAAGTTCCATTTTACCGGGGGATGAAACTCGATCTAATAAGTCGAGGGAGATCGAGAACTCGCGGGGGTTTCGTGGAACGTTTGAATTTATGGGTGCATTCGGTTCGCCGCGATCTCGACTCTCTCAAAGCTTATCACTGGAACTTGTTTGCGCTGGCTTAAACCTTTCGTGCACTGCTTTGTTACCGATGATAGTAACATGTCAAAATTAGATATTCCTTATATTTTCTCTTTTTTATTGCGGACAGATGAAGTACTTTTACAAAAACAGAAAATTTCTATAGTAGCGTGTTTTCATCAGTTGTGGAATTTTTCTTTTCGTTGGAAAACGAATGTCAAAAGTGAATTTTTTCCGAAACTTCGGAATGTCCTGTAAAAAATTAGACACTGCAAAGGCAAATAAAAATTAAAAATTGTAGGTGTTACACTCGCGTGGCGTACGTGACGCGAGAGCTCTTTGAATTTTCGTCGTCGACGCTGCGACGCCATGTTATATGCAAATTTTGCGAACAAGCACGGGGCGAACTTTACACAGGGAACGGTAAATTAAATATTGCGGCGCAGGGTTTGCAAGAGACGCACGGTAATATTAAACACTCGGGTACTTTGCTTGGGAAAAATGTATTCCTTCGACAAAATCGAGAGTTGCAAATTAAACAATTTACAATGTAACGCGAATAACTGATGCGCAAAATGTAAGAATTGAAATTGGAGCGCGAATAAGGTGTATTTCGCGAGTTAACGATGCGCTTTGGACTCCTCCTGGCGTTATTATACGACGAAACTTCTGTGCCTGACACTGTTAGTCCCATTCGCGACGAGTGGCACGGAATAGCAAAGGATGACTATCGGTAATCGATTGTATACGTCCACCATGAATATAAAGGGTGGTCCAAAGTACGTGTCACGACCCAAGAAGAAACGATTGTTCCAGGAGCGAGGAAACGAATAAGAGACTCTCGAATCCTCGAAAGGTCACAATTCTGTGAACACCTCTCAAACAAATCATCCTCTTTCTTTCTTTCTTTTCTCGATGATTGCTCTGGGTATTTGTTCGCGGCGTAAGCCCAACAACGTTCCCACGTTTTATTATTAATTCTGTTTCGCGAAATTGTCTCCTGGCCTAGCGTATTTTGGCGCGTGCTGCACAGAGACGAGAATACTCCCCGAATGATATGCTTATTATGCAAGCACGCACGCCAGTCTGCATCCGAACAAGCCTCCCTGGAATTGTTACTCGGCATAGCAATAACGCCGTCTGAATTCCTCCCGTTGAGAAGGAAACTTTAAATCACATCAAGGAAACAATGAGTCCACGGGAAAAAACGAAACGAGTTTCTTTCGCGTTTTTTTGATAAATTTATTGTGAATTATGGATACGTCACTCGGCATAATAATGGGAACGTCCTCTCGGCGGAAAGTTTAAATCGTATCGAGGAGATAACAAATCTGGAACGAAACGAACGTGGCTCTCCTTTTTTTCCTCACCCTCCCTCTCTGAGAGGCGAGAAAGTTACTGTACAGATTCGCCTAACTTGGGCGATCTTAAATTACTCGTAAACTACTCTGCGTGGAGGGGAAAAAAGTTACTAGAAACTTGCCCAGAGACGGTGGTGTATACGTATATAAAGCGGTAATCAGCTTCATCGGTCAGATTTTCGGCAACTTTATTCCTCTGAACGGGGACAATCGATATTTTATTCTGGAATTAAAAAAAGCGTGGCCCGGGGTTGATAAGGGAAACTCGTGGGAGTTTTCGAACGTTTCGATCCTTCGTGAAAACATTCTTCGTCAACATTTTTGTTTGAATTACAAAAATATAAAAATAGCTTCGTGCGGTCTGAATAATCATTCTTTGTTCAACATTTCTAAATTTTTGGAGTGAAAAGCCCCACGGAATTGCAATTATTGATTTCGGTCTACTTCGTTTCTGTTCGAACATGAAAATAGCGTGCTAGACCGTCGGAGGTTAGATAATTTAATATTTTAACCGCTCTAAATGCATAAAACCTATCCAAATTTATTTCCGTTATTGCCTCACTGTTGGAATTCATTTCTTTTTATTTCCTCGATGAAAAGTTCCGTCACTTGAATGACAGTTTTTAATTTTTCATTATTCCCATTCCAAAACGAAGTCAATCTTGTTTAAAACTATCCACATCGCGTCGACTCTAGATAGCCATCCATTACATTAGCGAAGGAGAGTCAGGAATTTATATTCATAAAGTATCGAGAAAATAAAAAAAAAAAAAAAAAAGGAAAGACGTCTGAAAGTAACGGAACGACGATCCTTTGGAAGCGACAGTAAAGTTACCAAGTAATTTTGATAAATCGAAGGTGAATTATGGACACGACGATGAAGCAACGACCGTCTCGGTCCTTTTTCCCGTCGGGTATTATCTGCTGGCTCGTTCGTTCTCGGTGATTCATTTTCTGATTCGTTGGGAAACGCGAACAACATAAATTTCTCTCGTACGTGAGGCTTTCATAGCCACGGGTGGTCGTATTTTAAGAATATAACCTCTCGCTGGCTCTGTGTATAAATATTCAACGAATAACATTTCCAAATTGCAATACGAATGCTCTTTTCGGACTAGAACACGTGACGAGTTTAACGAAATTATAAACAAACAATTTTCTATCGATATTCAATATTTGGAATATTTATACTACTTCTGGCAGAGCATTATTTGATCAATTATTTTATTTGAGTTTAGTTCGGACCTGTTCGAGGCTCTGAAAATTTAATACAAATCGACGAACAATTATAATATTCTTTTATGGTCTCGATTAGTTCGAGGGCACTTTTACAAATAGAAATCACGACGGCGAGCGAAAAGACATTAGCGTTGGCCGCGACGAGAATACCATGAAAAACGCATTTGCATTCGAGGCTGCGTTTAAACAATCGCACGGGGTAGCTCGCCGCCACGTTTATATGGAAATTCCGACGAACGATGAAGCTCACAAAGGTCCGAGACCGAATTAAATATCGTCGGCCGAATCGGTTCAAAGCCGCGCGAAAAACATTCAACGTTTATCCGATGTTAAATGAAAATATTCTGATGGGGAATATTTTCCTTTCGTTTTTCCTCGGTACGTTTAGTCCGTTCAGTTTGCTATTTCGTTAGGAACACCTCATAGCGAGCGGGAACTCATTCGTATCGTGGCAAAAATAAATGACCCGTTCCGATGTTATACAAAGTACACGTGAATTTCAATCGAGGTAGTTGTTCCGTGGATTTATTCAATGAAGAATTTCAAATAAAGCTACACTCGATTGTTCTTTGATTAAATATGGATCAATTTTATGAAGAATGATATCAAAATTTTGTAATTTTAACACAAGGCTCTTATGGAACATACAGATTTACACGTGTAATTTGTTCGGTTTGAAGAAGAATTCGATTTAGGAACTTGCTGAAAATTCGATATGTTATAAAAATCGATATTATAGAGCGTAACAGTTATTGACCGCGTCGTTACAGAGATATAATCCATTGAAATCTGAAACTGAACGCTGCCACGATCATTTCTCGAGTATGTCTAGATATCGATTTATTATGGACTGTTTCGTTCAGTTATTCTCAAACTAGCAAGATTTGGGAACGATCGAATTCCTTCAGCCCTCGAAGTCTCATTAAGAATTATTTTGCATCCCGAACGCTACGAAACGGGATGCAAACTCCCAAACGATCATAATTCCACTTCGCGGAGCCCTCGAAACGTATTTCGTCTCGTATTAGAACGCTTAAGGTTACCAGAAACGAGAAACAGGAGCGCCCGTTTCGCAGTTTGACCCGACGCATAAATCTTTTAAGAAGAAACTACAGTCGGTTTTCGCTTGGCCCAAAAACCTGCGCAACTAAGAACAAGAGTCACGGTACAAGGGCCGGGGGAGGAGGAGGAGGAGGGGGAGGGACACGTTTGCGTTTCGTCGTCGACAATAATTTCATAAAGTGTCGCCGGTCCAAAAGAAGGGGTCGACAAAGCAGTGCGATTCCGGAATTATGCGAACGTCACGTTTCTGTTCTTAATTTTTCTGACCTACATGTCCACAGGGATTAAGACGCGATTTGTCGACGCCGTTTCGAATTTTCCGCGTGCTGAACAGCAGGACGAAGTTTATCAAATAAAATAACCGTAAGTTACGAGTTTATTATTAACACGGGTTTGTTATTTTGCCTTGAGGTTGTTTAACCCTTTCGACCCCTTTCCAGTTGGATTCTATTCGTTTCTCTTTTAGAAATTAATTGCGTTACAGTAGGAGCGTAAATAATATTCATTCTCTTCCATGTATGTTTCTGAGCTTCGACTATTAGTCGACCAGAGGCAATCAAAAATATTCACGCAAATGATATTATTTTTATTTCACATATGTTTCCATAAGTCTCGCTTGTAATTTGGCGAAAGGCAATCAAATATGTTCATTCGCGCGTCCCACTAGGCTCGAAAGCGTTAACTCGGCAACTTTGGGGGTGGTGAGTTCGCGTGTAACTTTTGGACCTCTCGTTTGTGGAATTTACTCATCGCGCGCGAAGTTTCGATGGCGACTGTGCAGTTTCTCAGTTTTAATCGCTGTCGATTCGACGATTGTTCTTGGAGAGAACTTGACGGAGGATCGCTCGTTGCGAATTTGCGGTCGAGAGGATCTCGAGAGAATGCTGATACAACTGAAAAGTAAAGATGTATCACTTTTTAAGAAATGAAGCAAATGCACAAGTTTTGTACGTTATATTTGAATGGTGCTAGACAGGCCTGGACACTTTTGAAACGGTATCAGTTGAAACGATTGCGTCAAATAACACGTTATTTTATTTCATAATTATTTTCACACCAGTGATCACTTTCGAAATAACATCTGGATTCCGTTTGGTTAATAAATAGCAACAGCGCTGATGTTTCAGTGGGGAAACTATTCTTGGTGTAATAGGATTTGATCGAATGTCTGTCAGATTGTCTCTTCCATGTTCGCTTTAAAATGAGGGACGAGGAGGTTGGGGGACGATTGGACCGATGGTACTGGTCCAGTATTGGAAAACAGGGCAAAGTTTCTCGGGACTAGTCCGAAGCAGCTTCTCCCCCGCGAATTAATGGCCATTTTCTGCCAGGGACGTTATTTGGCCGATATTTTACTCGAACGAACGCGCATTGGAAAAAGTTTAGGTGGCCCGGTTACGCCTCCCAATCCCCTCCTGAAAGTGGCAAAGGGAAACCGTCAACGAGTGTCCATCGTTCTCTTCCGTTGTTCTCGTTCCCGTCTACCTAACGGTCGTTGCTGGGTTCACCTTTCTAACCCTTTTCTCTTTACGCTGCTTCCACCCCAGTTACTCTTAACCACGATCCTGTGAAGCTGATTTGCTGAACTTCTCTTTCTAAAAGCTTCAGTTTTTAATACGGAGTAATTAAAATAGAATCGAAGTGAAACTTTGGATGGTTTTGTAGAGATCCATAATAGGTTTAATCAGTCTTCGGTGTTTCGTATCAACAATTTATAGCGGCGTTAATAGTCGTAGTGCATGGTGGCGCCATTGAAATTCAACAAGTAATCACGTGATGGCGTTGCTACATTGATATCAATGTAACTAATTAATTGTAAATTACAATTACACCTAAAATTTAATCGTAAACTCTAGTTAAATCTCCACGAATTAAACTCGCAAATAGTGCAACGGTCAACCACGGTTGGACATCAATTAGAATTTTTTGTTTATTTCAAGCGAACAAAAGTGGTCTTTGAATCGCTGCGTCCCTTTGCCATCGCCCTCTTCCTTTTCTTTTCTCGTTTCCGGTTCGATCTCCGTCCCCCCAAGTCGTATTCCGTTGGTCCGCGTTATATCGATGGCCAATCACAGATTTCTAGTCCTTTGTCTACGGCCAAAAGGTTTCCCGAGCCAATAGAGGATGAAATCGCGTTTCGAGGACACCGATCCGGTTACAAAACTGCGAATAACGCGATCAAAGGTCTTAATAGATGTTACTCGCTCGATGGCTCTTTGACGACGCCGGATGTCCTTAGGGCTCACACATGGCAACGTGCCCACGGGACTAGGATCGGTCACCGCTTATTTATTTTCAAAGTAAAAAAGTGTCTTCGATCTTTGACGTTCTCTAACATTTACAGACTAAGTCCAGTTTACTTTATTCTTTACCGTGGTCAATTAATTTTATTTTTTACTATTTCATAGGCCTCGAAAGGAAACCGTTGCCGCTTACTTAAAACTTTTTTACGAATAATCCATGATTTTAACTTTGTTACCTTGCAGTCCTCGAAAGGAATCGTTTCAGGTCGGAAAAGATGCTTATTTCTAAATTTCTCTCAAAAATTCCCTCCCCCCCGCCTTGTTTTTGGAGCTCTCCGTTAATGAAATAACGAGCAAACGCGGACTGTGTTTGGCTAACCTTGTTACGAGGAGCTTTTCAGCGAACGTATTCGTATCGGTGCGATTTCTTTGCAAATTTCGGAAGCTCTTTGGAATATTCCGTGGTGGAAGTTTTAAGTTGCTTCTGGAAGAGCGGGGCTGGAATTGTTAGACCTCGAATACGGTCGGGTTTATGAGCCAGACCTGCGAAGTCTGCTGTTTCTCAGATTTAATTTGAGTTGAGCTTGGGTTTATGATGCGGCAGCGAGGAGACTTCCGCGTCTGCAATATAATTTTGGGATTAGGTTTGAAAATAGCGTTTTAGTCGCGGCTCTCCTCTCGCGCGCAACCCCCAGCTCGTATCTCTGCTTTTCAAGCGTTTATTTATCACTCACGACGTCGCGCAGGAAACCCGTTAAACGTGTAAACAAATCAACTTTCATACGCGCGGTAAAACGCTCGGAAAAATATTCATACGCGGCAAAGAGTATTATTTGGGAGAAATTGTAGCGCGCCCGCGGCTACACGATTTGCGTTTGTTTCGTTTTATTTTATATTCGTTTTGCAAATATGTATTTTTGTTGTCGATGGCCGTGTATTTGCACGCCTTTTTTGTGCGCGTTTGCACTTTTAATATCCACGCGAAAGTGTCAGGCAAACGCGGGTGCGTTCGGTATTCGGCATTATGGCGAAATCAAAATCGAATGTTTACCGTTTATGGTTGTCTAGAAACAATAGACAGTATAGAATTCCGGTGTGGCGTTTACATTGCTTCAATACGTAATAACAATGCTGCAGAGGGAACGAGGTATTGATTTTTTGGGACTTTTGTTTGTCCATTTGATGCATTGAATGCATATTTCACAAGGGTATGCAATAATGCATACCTACAAATGCAGAACGTGTCTGACTATCTACAGGCACCTACTACTAACTCTCAAACTCGAAGCCTCGAATACTTCATAATAAAACAGAGAATCAAATGATGAAATGTTGATAAAACGAAACACGGTGAAACGAAAATTCGAGCATAAAAAGAAATTTTCCATGATAGAATGTTCAAGCTGGGATACAGCGCAGCTACTAATATACTTCCACGCGATTTTGCAAACGAACCAGCAGCAGTCGATAACCGAACCGTGGACTCCGTCGAGAATACCGCGCTCGTAATGAACCGCCTCGCCACACACGTCCGAGTACTTCCAAGCTGTTTACACGGACAAGAACAATCAGGAATTCGTTTCGCGGCGAGCCACACAGACGCACCTCCGATCCAGCGAATTTCCAACTTCGCAGACCTTTGGAGGCGGTCCGTTTCTCTTAATTACAGGGGACTTTGATATTAAGCCGGCCACGAAGGCGTCTCACCCCTACGGTAACGGGCGTAACGTTGCAATTACGTTTTTACTTGATCATTTTTCCACTCGTAGAGGTACGTTCGAACGTTCGAAAGCTCGCCTCGCCTTTGATCCACGATTCGATCTACGATGGAAACTGCAGAAATGAAATTATAACGAGTGGTTAAAAATGTAATTTCAATAAATTGTAAAGGGTGGTTTCTCAGAGGGGTTCTACAATACATCTCGTTTATTTTGGTTATACGATATATTTGTGCATGTTTATATTAACGGTGAAGCTCCTTTTGGAGAAAAGCCTGCATTTTGGATTTGTATCATTGTTTTTCAATTAATTTCTGGGAGAGTAATAAGAATTTCAAATGCAAAGTCTCTGTAAAAGCTTCATCGTCAAATATTCTACAAGTAAAATAGAGTTAAACTCAAATTTTTAGTGCTCATGTCCCTGGTATATGTCCCTGGTATTATACATCGTCTTAAAATCAATTAGAATCTGAAATGCAGGAGTGTATATAACGAAACATAAAAACATTGGACATCAAATGCCACCGTTTTCTCTTCTCCTGAAAGCTTTCAAGATATAAATTTTCTTTCGCCAAAGATGGCTTTCGTTCCCAGTTGCTCTACGAGTTTGCCTCTATCTTGAATATCGATACGTCTCGTTAAAAATGATGTGGTCTTTTGTGCGCGATGCTTCGTCCTGCATCTCGTTATTTCGCCATTGTCTGCTTAGTTTTCATGCGAAAATCCCGATAATAATTCCGACGGAAGTAGGTGGCTTCAGTAGTCGAGATGAATTCTGGTCAGACTTGGCTTGACCCTATCCACGCTATTACTACTCGCATCGAGGCACGAAAACCGCAGCCTCCACCTTTGACAGTCCTCTCTCAGCATCCTAACAAATTAGAGTGATCGTACTCCGTGTCTATACAGTGTCCACCAAAACTGAAATTCCCTTTTCGTAAATTTATTTAACTTGCATAATTCGACAAACACTATGACTGTTGAAATTCGAAAATTCTATAATAGAAAATAAGAAAAGTGTAGAAATATAGTATAAAATTATGCAATAATGTTCTTAATATAATTTCGGGCATGTTCGTTTCGCCATGCAGTTCCTTATTCAGCAACTTATCGTACGGGATGTTTACTCGTCCATATTTGCCACTCTACATTCGCCAGCTTTCATTATTTGCTTTTTCGGTGACTGGGCGTCTGCGGAGCTACGTCTGAATTTACTTATCGCAGAATGAGATAAATATCGGAGCGTGCACCTCGCGTCATCGTGTTTGGAGAGTGTTGCAGATCTAGTTTACGCTTTAATCTCGCGTATGTGCTTCGGGACCGATTCGTAACCCAGTTTATGGAACTCGGAGAAATCTTCTAAATCATAATCAACTCGAACGCGCCGCGTGGATCGCGGAATATTCTGTGTATTAGTAGAACATCCTCTAATATTAGCAACGCGGAATATTCGGTTCTGTAGAAAATTAATTAACATAAATCTCTCGAGCGATAGTGGGTCGCGTAGAACCGTGGTCGTAGATTTAAACGAATTTTCGTCGAGTGTATCTCGATTCTAAGGAGCCTCCAGTCTATAGTGGGAGACTGGAGACTATAAAAACCTGGGTAATTCAATCAACTTTAGAATTCTATAAAGACAAGCGACTGAATTAATAAAAAAGTGTAGCGAATAAATATTTCTAATTCAAATAAAGAAGAGCTCTTTCACAACAACAACAAAATTGAGCACTGCTATTTTCCTCAACCCTCTGTTGAAGTAGTTATCGCATGGACACCCTGTAGTGTCCATCGAGTTGGGAGCAGGGTGAATGCTACATCGCGAATTTATGAATAAATGTCTGCTTCGTTTTTTGGTACCTTTCCAGTGGTTTCCCTTGGCTCGTGTAATGCTTGCTCATTTTTCTAATTGGAATGCAATGAGGGTACCAAGTAAAATGCTGTTAGAGGTAATTTTACTGTATGCAAAAGAGGGATCTCGATGAAATACGGTGGGTTTGTACCGCGATACGGATCGCGGGTGGAATTAATTTTCGGTTGAATTATGACTCACCGCGATACACGTTTTTGTTTATCGGCCTTGGGGATATTTGCATAAAATTTGGACCGTTTAACGGGGAGAATAATTTTAAAAGGAAACGAATTCCCTTGCAGACGTACATTTTTCGCGTTTGTCCGCAGCTGCTCGAAGTTATTGGTACGTTTAATTATGATTAATGTAGAGAATCATAATTAGTACTGTATTAAAGTACCACGATTTAATGTTATATATCCTCGAAATCGAACATCAAAGATGCTTTCTCCCTTGCCAGACGCTTTTTACATCTTTCGTTTATATTTTCGCTGCTTGGAATCTCCCTCGTACCCTTCTCCCTCGCTTTCGGGAATGTCTGAGACGATTCAGGTTAATCGATGCAAGGTAGTTTATGATATAGAGAAAACACTCGCGTCTCTTTTGATGTTGTAACGCTTTTTCCTCCTTTTTCCATCGATCTCTGATCGGTCGAGCTTGAAATCGGCACGGGACACGAGCTCGCGAACCATTTGCTCTCAGGTATCGAGGCTGAAAGTGTAACGTTACTCCGAGCAGCGAATGTTTGGCAAAATTTCAAACCTATCCAAGAGTAAACTCCTTTCGCTGAATAAGCAGACTGAAATTGGCGAGGATGGACAAGCCTGATCGGGACGAAATGTAAACCAAGGGATGGTTCGCTGGTTTGTTGCATATATGTACGACTGGTATATATTAAAATTTTAATGGAATCGATGAATGGAATGACCGAATGGAATAAGGTGATGGAATTAGCGTGGTTCATTGAAGTCTATAAAATACTGTATATTATAATTCACAGTCTCAAATGTTTCGCCCTATTTAATCACCCTCTAAAATCTACCCCAAAGACGATCAAAAACTGATCAAAACCAATCTGAAATAAATATAGAAGTACCGAAAGAATAAAACTGTCGCGACCAAAAATATTTAGCGTTCCTAGCTTTTTTTAAATGGTTTAGTCTATCGATTATCGAGAATATCAGTCCACCTAATCGTCCGATTTTCCGCGCCATAGTCAAAGCACTCACACGTGAAAAACGTTGGCAAATACGCTTTCGAGGCGCACGTCACCGATTACGTTTAACACAATCTGTCTTTGTTCACGTTGTTCGCCTTTGAGGCAGTTTCCTCTGCCACTGACGTCGGCAGCCCTCGTCGCGACGGTGGACATCCCTGTTTCGCGTTCCCTAAATAATGAAATTTGCCTCTGAAACGGGGAATTGTGATTAATGGCAGGCGGAGACGACGCGAGTTTCCTCGTTCACGGTTTTCAACGTAACGCGAATTTCGCGACATGATCCCTGACGAAGTTCTTAAAAATAACGAAATTTCAAATTGACGAGCTTTGTTGTAAAACGATATTAAATGGGCTCCAAAGAAAGGAAACGGTTAATTGAGTATTAAGTGGTCGGACTTCTTTGCTTGGGGTGCAGTGGAATGAAAGTTAATTACCATTGAATTACAAAGGACCTTGAAAATGAATATTATTGAAACTCTATGGAATTGCTGATACTTTAATTTATGCCAAAGGATCGTGACAGGAAACGGCTGTGCGACAATTGCTCGCGAAAAGATTAAATAGAATGTTGCACCCTTCGTTTCAATTCTTCAGTTAATTAATTTCGATTTTTTGCAAGTCTGTACTTCGTGTTCCACATCGAACGAGACTATTTCGCGTAAGCTGGCTTCATTATGTTTCCGTTCGCCGGTGGCGAGGTATTTATTAAAGAAAACCTCTTACGAAGCTTCTTATCTTCCCCTTTTCCGCGACGAAATGACGTCGCGTGCTCGTATCCGCTTCTGATAGGCGGGCGTACGTGCGCGAAAACGGAAAATCAGGAACGAGAAGCGAAGCAGCCGGCCAGAAAAGAGCAGGAAATGAAAACATAAGAGACCTAAAAGGGGACGCGACATTAACAGTTTAGCCTACTTTGATGACCCCGAAATTGAAAAATGTTTCGTGGCTTATTTCTGAAAAACAATTGCACCCACCAATTTCAAAGTTTATGCAACCGTTCGTTTATTTAAATAGAATCCGAACGAGATGTTTAATTAAATTTTTCTTGAAAATTGAATGTTAAAACCATAGAAATAAATACAATTCCAGCGACATTAATAAATTTTGGTTCGAATGAAAACTTCATTTTCCTAGGCAATAAAGCGATACAGAAACAAATTCTGCGCCTGATCGATATTAAATTAAACTCTTCAAGAACCATAACCATTACTCAACGCGAAAGCTAGCAGGATTATTCCGTTTCAGCTTTCACGATCTCGTATAACAAACAGGGTAATATTACCACTGGAAATAATTATTTTATTAAAAGATCCTGGTGGAAAACGTATAAAAAAGAAATATATCACGGTTTTCCGTGAACCTTACTCTACAAGATCTCTAATTTTTTAATCTGTTCGAGCGCACTGTTTTGAAAAAGTCCAGCTTTAGTAGAGGAAACTCGCAGCCCTTGAGTGCACTTTCGCAGGACGCAGTCTTCCTGGCTTACCGTTTTATTTTCACGTTTTTACGTTCGGCGAAGTCGATCCAGGTTTTTGAAATACGTACACCGCCAAGGAAACCTTCAAAGACGACGTGATATTTTTTGTTGGGTGGTCACGTGTAACTAATCGGTCAAGTGAGGATTAAGAGAACCGATAGAAAAATTAGACGATTAATTTTAAATAATTAGAGGACACACGACGTCTTCGTGCTTCCGCAACGATGTTATTATTAGGAAAATGTGAAATGAAATATTATGGTAATATAGGAATTGGTATTTTCTGAGGTACGTAGCGCGCGAAACCATAATTCCTTTCCAACTACATGGGCGTTCGAGGAGTCACGCAAGCCTTACATCATATCGCACGGATGTTACGCTGTCCCCTTAAGGTTTTAAATTCCCCCTGCAACTTTTTATCAGTTTTATGGGATAACATGTCCGTTCGTGTGTTCCAGGTCGTAATCGAAAATTATGAGGTGGCTGTGGATTATCGTCCTGATAGCTCTGGCGCTGCCGGCGGCCGTGCCACGGAAGACGCATCGCAGTAAACCCAGTAAAGTATCATTTATTTCAATCGTTTCTCTCCTTCCACCTCCGAAAACGTTGCTAATTGCTAGGACTGTCCAATGTTCCGTGCTAAAACCTTTAAAACAAACTTCACTTGACCATTTATACGAAAAATATTCCCTCCTAACCACGTAGAATTAAACTGCTCTGGTTACACGGGATGCTGTGTACACGGTTTATATCGGGAACCCTATTGTTGATACGAATACAGGTCGTGGAAGCCTTGAAAGTTTCATTCAGCTAGACTACAACGCGGAGTCTCCGATTTCGTGCTTGCATCGCGATGAAAATACGTACATATTGTATTCCCTCCGAAGCCTCCAATAACAAATTTCGTAGGTGGAATTTCTAATACGACATCCCAGACTCGTTTAACGTTTGCGCGACATTTTCACGCAGATTGAATACTCCTTATCCAACTTTCATTCGCTAATAGGTATTCTGAAAATGATATAAAAGACTCGTGATGACAAAAATTTCACCATTGTGTCTAAGAAGTTGCTCTCACTTTTTTTTTTTTATTAATAATAGCAATCGTTCCAATGCTTTAACCGCAGAGGTTTCCTGAAAAATTCCACGAGTATTAATTATGCGCAGCTGTTACGGTTCCGATCTTCGTCGTCTCTATTTTTGGGGTTGGAAAAAAGTAGCGACACAAAGTATCTGTAAACAACGCTCAGGGATGCTGTAGTGTATATACGCCGCTATAGTTCCGCGAGTATTCGGGGAATTCCATAATCTACGAGCAGAATTTATGCAGAAGAAAACCTGTACGAAGATACGAGAACGTGTCGCAAATTTTCTCGCGCAATAACAAGGACGTTTCGCGCTCTCTGATATCTTCTGTTTTATACTCCCACGGTCTTTATCTCTGATATTTAAAATTCAACTCGGTTTCAACGGCACGGTGAACGTTATCGGTGAAAATGCGGGTCGCGAATTGTGATCTGCAAACAATTTATGTCCGTACACACAGGCTAGCCTATTTTTCACTTTAGTCGTTATTCGAGCTAGATATTTACGGCGGCGAGCTTGAAATTTAACATGTCCACATGTCCAAATATAAATGATACTCTGATTAGTATTATTACTAGTACGTCGCAATTTTAGTAGAATTTTGGAGGACATTTTTGCTCTCGTTATTTTACACGAAAAATAAAATCGGAAACGTGGAATGAAGTTTTTACAATCCTTGCCTTGTTTTCGAGGAAAACAATTTTGAAATTGTTTGGGGCCCGCATTTCACCGGAATTTTGTTTATTTCATATCGATAGAAATGTCGATCACGCTCGAACGCAATGTTTTTACCTGTGTAAAGGTAAAAACGTGTAATCAAAAATTCTATTTCTGTTTTTATAATTGACGCACGCACGCTAACATCGCAGTCAAATAACATAACGCAGTTCTCAGAAGTAATTTTTTCTGCAAAACTATATCGTAGATGTTAGTACGTCTGCAAAATTTATTCTACGTTTTTGGTTCACTTTTGCGTGTACAAAGCCCTGTCTGTCAATCGCACCACATGTCACGGAACGCTCTGTGTTTTTTCTTTTTGTAAATGGTCGCACGCGAAATGTTACAAATAATTTCGTACGAGCGCCGTGCACGGTTTGAAACGAACTCGTTGAAACTGAGCGAAATATGATGTCCAGCAGAATTTCGATGTAAACGTAAAACACTCTGTCGCTTTTATTAATACAATAACGCGCACGACGTGAGAATACAGTTTAAAGTATGGTATAATTAACAGAGTGGTTTCCATCGATAGCACGCATTTATAACTCGGAAGTGGTCTGCAATGACAGGTCTGTTCGTGAAGTTTCAATAATCACGCGGGAGGAGGATAAAATAACGAAACGTGCACACAAAGTAACATTCTCGCGATAATAATGGGTTTCGTTTAATTTCGAAAACATACTTCGTATCGGGACATTTAATTGCATACCCTGGTTTCTGAATTGAACATTTTATTTTAGTTATAGTTACTCTCTGGCTAGTCGATACACCTTGAATTATTGCTATACCGCGGATCATTGTGCATCTTTACCTTATAAAATGTTCGCAAACGTACCTACAAAAATTGAACACAAATAGGAATTTATTTTACTCTGCAATTATAATATGAATTTTGTTATATTATCGCGTACTAATTATCGCATACAACTTGCGAAAGAAATTTTCAGGACAACCTAATGCTAAATTCACCCTGACAGAGTTAGGCTGGCCAGGTCACGCGGAATCATTGGAAATTATCCGTTGTTGAGACCATTCTCAAATCATCCAATCTCCACTGTCATTCGCTAAGCTCCCGAGCGCAGACAAAGATCTCCTTGTAACTTGATCTCCTTGTAAATTCCTCGCGATCCTAATTTATTGGGTTACGAATTCGAGGGATCAGACGTTATCCACTCGTATCTTGATAAAATCTCGGTCGAAACAATCTCAGACCCTAATTTAACATTTGGCCCATCGTGGGTCAGCTCCTGGCAAAGTGAATAGCTCGCTCACGAGTTAGGGTCAAATGGTCGATCCTACTTAGGGTTCGAAACAAAGTTCTGGAATAATTCATCGCTTGACGACGTTTATCTTTCGTAGTTAAACTCGCGGGGAATTTCCTTAGACAAATGTTGGCCTTTCAATCGGAAAATCGAGCCGTAATTTATGTCACGAATATACGATTTTAATGGGCTTGACGTTTTTGGTAACATTAAGAAACTTCTTTAAGCTTTAGAAAATTTGTCCGACGTTTGAATCGACGTGGTTGGATCGAAGACAGCAGCATTTATCTGCAGGAGCTACAAGGGAGCTTTGGGTACAGCGCTATCGAGATTCAATATAAATCCGGGGCTCATAATTTTCACGAATTTTTTCGCCAAGTCCCTGACACAAAAGTTCGCCCCATAGATTCGCCAGAAAATGGTCTGCTGATGTCGAGGAAAGGGTTTTCTCGTTCGTTTTGCGCCGCGGCGAAAATCTCGACGCAGCTGTCGTCGAATCTGCGTCCCAAAGAAACTCGTACTCCGTATTTACTCGAGGGTGAATTTAGAGAACCACGACGCTCGTAATAAATCAGTTCTGCAACGAGTTTCAGTTTTCATTTACAATATACATTATTTGAGTTCTTTCTTTTGAAACCGATGTACTTAATATTTCGATACTTGGATCTTGAACTCTTGGGCTCTTAGAGTCTTTATTTTTAACATTTTTCTCAATTCTTCGTTTCTTTACAATTCTTTAATTTCTTCCATTCCTCGGTGTCTGAACACTTCGTTGCGATCAATTCTTCAATTTCTTCATTCATCGACGTGTTCGATTCCTCGGTTTCTCAATTCTTCGATGTGTTCAATTCGTCAGTTTTAGACTTCTTTTGAATTCTAGCCTTCTCCGATTCTACGATTCGAGTTCTTCTCGATCACCTTTAATTCTACCAAAGAAACTTTGAAACATTTCAACGCGTTATTCTGAAAGAACGCGTTTCCAGTAGCCGTATTCCAAGGGAAATTCTCTCGCTGCATCTGATTTTCGAGATGGGGCGTCGCATCCAGCGGCAGCTGTAAGGTTGAAGGGTATGAAAATAGAATGTTATTGCTCGTTTGGACGTAGCCGAAGCAGTCGATATTCCCCTTTAAAGCGGACACTTGTTCCGCCGCGAAAGGGGGAGGAAATGGGGCAACGCGTATAGAGAGGACTTTTATTGGCAACGAATATCGGTTATCGCGACCTGAGAGGAACGTTTGCCTTTGCTTGCAGCGCCGAGGCTCTACGGCGAGAGGGTGCCCGTCAAGTTAATCAGGACTAGCAACAGCAAGGTCAGGCAGAAGATCGTCGATACTCACAACCACTTTCGCACCCAGGTCAAACCTTCCGCCGCTAACATGCTCGTAATGGTAAGTACTTGGCAAGCTTCCTATCGATTATGTATCGGAAAATTTACATTGGGCGTTTCTGATTCTCCCGAGGCACTTGTAACTCCTCCTTGTAAGGACGAAAAAGGAATTTCGATTAAAAATTCCTGTTCTCGTCGGGGTGAAATAATTATTTTACTATCGGCCCATCAAGTGGACTTGGTTTCAGAAAATTTGAAAAATTCTCGTCCATCCTCTTCCAAGACTCTATAAACAGTATCAAACCATTTGCATCGCACGGAAAAGTGGAAAATTCTTTTTTTCGTATTCGAATGAATTTAATATCGTCTAAACGAAGGATTTGTTATTTTCTTTTAGTCGATTATATCTCAAGAGTAATAAGACAGATGAAATCTAATTATTTTGCGCAAACATGACAAGACTTGACACGGTCGATGCATAAAACCACGTAGGAATGATCACACCGATAAAATGTATCTCTTCCCAAGAAATCTACGTGAACACAAACTTGTCAACGATGATAAGCTCACCATCCCCCAATCCTTCACAACTCCAAGCGCTCTCTGAGCGTAGAGGAATGTCTCCAAAAGACGCTTCAGTTCTCAAGAAACAATCTAACCAAGTAGAGATAACGAACGGCCTCCAATCTCCTCAGTCTCAACTTTCCGCGGTGCCACGATCCCAATTTTTGCCCGTGAACGCAAATCTCGACGGAGGCGATCGCGTTAAGCGCGAGCCAATCGTAATTTCCACGGATCGGAAGCCCGAGGAATCCCGAGACGATTCCATCTGGAAGAGTGCTGGAAAATTACCAGCGGGGTATCCGCGCCGCGGGATTTCGCCCGGTGATCCAGCGAAATCGATGGAACTTCAAAGCCTGGCGAGGAAGACCGATCGAGGAAGCGAGGAGGTTTAAGGGGTTGAGAAGCGGCCCTCGCCTCGCGTCTTTCAGGGTTATGAGACCGTAATGCGTTCAGAGGAGACGAACAGGGCCGTGGGGCTGTTTCTATCGATGCGAGAGCTCGTGTCCACGGACAATGTTGGAACCTCCATGTTGGAACGTGATCGCTCTGAAAGACGCTCGCCTTTTCCTGACTCATCGTTCTCGTTCACCTTCGAGATACAATTTCTGAACGATTCGAGGGACCAGGGTCCGGGATGTTGCCTGATATTCGAGGCAATTTTGCCGACACTGCTAGTTCCAGACTAGAATCGGGGGTTCCTTGGTACCCGAGACCAACACCTTGAAGATTTATTAATCTTACTCGACAAATGGAGGGAGATTTTTTTCTCAAGAAAGTCCACAAGAGAGATTTTGGTTTCTCGTGGGTGCTGATGCTGGTTTCGATGTCGCAGTGTACTCTGTGGGGAAATACCGTCTCCTAATTCTCTTATTAAACTTACTAAAATCTCTATTTAATCTTCGTGAACAAAATTCTCGAATCTTGGCTACAATAGCGGCGCGAACCCACCCTTGAAACATAAAAAAAATTACGATTCAATCCTTTCTCGAAACGAAAACTAATCATTCCACTCCACTCCTCCGTGTTATTTTCTCCAGAACGTGGAATCGATTCCGTCGACTTCCGCGAGCATTCTCGTTACGTTCAAAAGTACCCAATAGAAAGCACTATCGGTACTTCGTTTACGATTTCCGAAATGCTCGGTCGAGAAAGAGCTGAACCGAAATCCCGCGGGCTTTATCGCGAGGATGGAAATTACTTTCGGATCGCGTTTGTCCCGACGAGACGTTAAACTTAACGCACCAACTGCAGTTTACATAATCAGGCGTGGCCGCTTTTGGTATAAACAATGTCGTTCTCCTTCGATTTCATTGCGCGGGATCGATAGCGGGATCGATAACGCAATGGAAGTATCCACCGGAAATCTTTCGGTATCATACGTTGCGAAGGAATTGCACGCTCCCGAGGATTCTATGAAACGACCCAGTAACACTTTGTTTGTTTCTTTCCCGTTACCTCTAACTGCGAACTCTCTGCCGAGCTGCGGTAACAACGTGACCGGATTGCCAAGCCAAATGAAGCACGAGGCTTTCAATATTTACGGGGTTACAGGTTGCGACCCTCGTTGGGGTGCTACCGAAGGGGATGGATACGTTGACACGTTGGCTACCAGACAGAACCTTTGTCTCAAGACGATCGGAAAGTATATAATATAATTCTACACGAAGTACATTCCCGCAGAGGCGATCTGTAAATCTTGATGGGGTCCTTTTGTAGCATGCTTTCTAGTGTCAGCTAAAATTCGAGCAACCAAAATCGTTATAACTACCTGAATGTATCGATATGCGTACGAAGATTCATACATATATACATAAATATATAAATTCACAAATACTCGACGCGAGATACCTACGTCAGACTCGTACCACCGTCAAGAAAAGATCTCCACTATCGTTACATCCCGCGAGAAAGGGGCTCCTCGTCATCTCAGCGTTCATAACTCGCTCCCCCGAGACACTTCCAAGGGTTACCACGAAGAATACGAAAGTGTAATACCTGACCCAGTCGACGTGGAAATTCCAATTAAGCCGTACGCGAAAATGACGTTCCCGGCATTAGCAAATAAAGGGTTAAACTCGCTGGAACCGTCGGTTGCCTTTGTGTCCTTGGCTACGCTTCGTTAGCCAGCGCGACAAAAGCAGCTGGCTCGGTTGTTTTTTGAGGAAAGAAAACGCGACCCGGGTACGCAGCTCGTTGCTTCCTCGAAAGGGGATTTGTCTGTTCCGAGGAGAACACACGGTCGTTAGGTTGCCGCGTTACAGATGTTTCCACTCGCTCGAACGGTCAACGATCCGCTTCGGAACGCTTTTAAACGGTCGCTCGAATCGCCTGTTACTTGGAGAGGCTGTCGCACTTGATCAAGTGCAACGGAATAATCGAATCCCGCTGCACTCGTCGGTATGCAAGATTGGTTCTACATGGGAGCGACGTGTTCCACGAGTCCCTTTGAATACGCTGGTAATTTTGCTTTGAGGGAACGCGTGGGAGTTCTTGGGCGCTGTTTGCGAGTCTGCCTGCGACGCGTGGGATCTAACAGGCCCTCTTCGAGGCTGCCAACATTAATGCGAATGTTCACGACGATCAATGTATTCGAGATACTCAAAGATTGGTCTTCCTTGGTTCTTTTAAATATCAGTTTCGATATACCTCGTTATGATTTTTTTCTTTTTTTCTTTTTTCGGGTACACTTTAATTAGGAAGCCTAGACAAAAATGAATTCGGATACATGCTTGTCGCTGAAATGAAATCTACTTCGAGAAATTAACTGCGAGGGAATTCGTTCGAGTTCAACATGTACCTCGTGTAAAAGGAAAATTTAAGTTGTTTCGTACTTTTTTTAACGCCGTCGTTCGTTAAGTCTCCCCGAAACGCTAAGCGTTTTACAAGTTTCACGAAGCAGATTACGCGTTCGAACGTAAAACGGGTGAAAGATTGTTTAAATTGCATTCACAAAAGAGACACCGAGCACAGGGACGCCTGGATACCGGACGCTCAACTGGATACAATTAGTCTAATTGTCTGGAGTCCATTTAACCGAAATAATTGCATTGCATCGCGAACGAAGCGCGTTAATAGAAACACTGGTGCAATTAATAATCGTGGACGGAGGCGTGGAGGGGCGGAGAGAGAGAGGGGGGGAGAGATCTAATTCCGGAGTGAAATAGCTCGGTTCGTTCGCTTTGCGGAGATAATTTCGAATTGGAAACTAGTAACGCGATTCGAGACGTCTGGAGTCGAGGAACGAATTTCCAGATGATTCAAAATAACTTTCAACTCTTTGCAAGTCTTTATCATTTTCAAAGACTTTAACAGTCCTGATGATTCTAAAGAGTTTCGAGACTATCAAGACCGTATGTGGTTCGCAAGTCTCTGAAAGTCTCTGAAAGACTTTCAACGCTACCAGGACTATCATCGTTTGTAAGTTTCTAAAAATCTGAAATAATGTCGGCAACTCCGAAGAGTTTCAAGTCTCTGCAAATCATGTTTCCGCGATGCTTTAAAAATTTGCGAGCCTAAGTATCGAGCCCTAAAGCCGACTCGTTTTCGTCCGGAGAGGATCTCGCGTATGTCGCGTTTTTGATTCGCGTCGGACGGGGTTCGTTACGTCGGATTGGAAGCAAGACGACACGCCGTTAACTCGTTTATACAGCGCGCCGTATACCCTCGCGAGAAAACTTGCATTGTAAACGGCCTCATAAAAATTTATCGCGTCGTCGCTGTACGCGCGATGAATTCATCCATTATACTCATCCCTCGCCGAGATATACGAGCGCGTCGAAATTTTTTAACTGCGAAATACCGTGGGGGAGAATCCCGTCTGCGTCGGAGGGGGTGAACGTTCCCGCGAATAGTTTGCAGACCGGAATTATTCTGGTTCGTATCGATTGGAAATTAAATGTAAATCGTCGACGATGTGAAATCTAGATGCGAAGCGATTCTGTAAAAATTTAATCGTGAACGTTATCTGAATTGAATGAAATATTCAGTCTCGAAGGAGCCTCGTGGCATTTTAATTTTAAAGTAATTCATCTTTCGGAAGAGTGAGTTGAAATTAAGTAAAGTTCAGACAGACAGAAATACGAATCGATTAAGAGAAGCAGAATATATATATATATCGTCGATTCAAAGAGGGTACGTGATATTCGTGAACTAATTAGATATCAATTTCTGACTTTGATTCTGAAATACCCGAGCGACCACCCACACCCTTGCATCTTAATAGACAGTTGTTTAAAACAGTTTATCCTGCGTAATCGTGTTCGACGAGGCGAACGCTAGCTCTCGCTATCCGTGTAATCTTCATGGACATCGCGTGGGCGAGTTACAAGTGTCTGAGGGATACTCGTCCTGGCGGAGGCGTCCGTGCGAGCAGTTTAACACCCTTTCGACGACGGTATGCAATATCGCGTCGTCGAGGGAAGCTATAAATTTTTATGAGGGAACTTGGATCGCAACTGTTACGATTATAACAGGGCTCGTTGCCTGGGAAATTAACGACACCGGTTCGAATAATCGAGGCGGCGTTTTCTTACGGTCGCTTTGGTTTCATGGGCCAAACTGGAACGAGTGCCTTCCGGTTCTTTTAACGCGACTAACTCCGACGAAACGATTGTTTCAGAAGTGGCATCCAGGCTTGGCTAAATCGGCGCAGAGGTGGGCTAATCAGTGTCTGGGATTGGTCCATGACAATGCAACTGGCCTATACTTGGACGGTTTCGGCCAGAGCGGACAAAACATTTTCATAACAACGGGACGAACCCTTTGGTGAGCTCCGAAGTTTATTATTTTAACACGTTGATCGCCACGTTATCCATACGTGGGTGACAGAGCTTTTCACTCAACTTCAACTTCAACAATTAATTTTAATTTTTATAGGGATACAAAATAAGCGATACGACAAGTGTTAGATTCTATAGTTTCTAATTGTTTCGTGACAAAATTTTAGCCCTGTATGCAGTTCAATGTGGATCGGACTGGCAGTCGACGTGTTAATTCTAATTTTATTTGAATTCCAGCGCAATTTGACCCACTTTTTTTTTTTTAAACACATGACGGGATAACGAGGGTACAGTGGACGTTTAACTTTGCACGAGGGAGTATTCTTTCAAACGCTGCCACGCGCAGAGCCCATTCGTTTCTGAAAGGTAGATCTATTACAGCGGATGATTGTTTCGCGGTTCCCGAGCAACCGCGGAATTCTGGCGCACGAAGTGCGGAATTCCAACTGCCAGATATTGTGAAATACCAGTGAAAATCGAATTTCTATTCTCGTTGAATTGGTCCGTCGATACGCTTCGATTAATTGAATTTTTTGTCTTTTCGCGACGACCGCCATCGTTAGGAAAAAAACCAACGTATCTGCTTTCCGTGCTGGAAATTTCTTGCGTTATCAATTCCTGAGTGAACATTTTCGCAAGGAATCGATCACGTTCCGTTTGGGAACGATTGACGTTGAAGCGGAGTCAGTCGTTAAAAAATACACGTCGAATCGAGTAACCTTTTCGAAGTCGGTTCAATCAGAATTACAAGCTTGATCTACTTTAAATCGTTCGAAAAGAGTTTCCATTCTCTTTGGTTGCTCGGGTATAATATCGATTCAATTAATTTCTATTTTATGCCCAAGAGTGACATGAATTTCATTATATCATACCGAGTGTCCTATTTCAGGAAGCGTTCAACTGCACGAAAATGATGTAATTTTAAAAGTTTCAAACTCATCCCCTTCTGTTATTTATACCACGTTTGCTACAGTATATAACAGAATCTTAGAAAACTGGGCGATCGATTATCCAAAAGCTTCCTCTTCCAAATATCGTCGTCTGGCTATGAATAGGATGTTCCACTGCAGGTCTATTCCTGGCTCCCATACATCGAAGACCGTAGCGTTTCAGTGAAAGAGCTGATTATCGTTCAGACACGAAAGTTTCGACCTATTCGGGATTACAATTCGCTATTGTCCTATTTCTGTCTAACGATAACTCGCTTTCGCACTCGTTGGTCTCCTCGGGGAGCCACCTGTTGACGTTCGCCGAACAATTGTCGCCGATGTCACTTCCACGTCTTTCTGTCCTGCGAACAATTCCGATGGAACCGTGGAGCACCACGTCCGTCTCCGTTTTAATTGATTCCATACGATTCTTTCGAACGGAACGTTTCTTCTATTATCTTCCCTGTGACCGGGACATTTCAATGGAGAAAGCTTCATTGGAGTCTAGACGAAACCACCTTTCTCATTGGGATACATCCTTTGCAACCAAACACTAATTCAGAGGATTGTTCTTCTATTGAATTCTGGTATACAGTTTGAGAATGGCAATAGCTCAAAGTCAAACAAAGCGTATACTTTCCATTCAGTCTTTCATTGAAATGCGTCGCTCTTCATACCCAAACACTATAATTTGAAGGATCTCTACTCGAAAGTAGGCCAATTTTGGCAACCCCTCTCCCCATTTCTAGTTTCTCAGTTCGAGTCAGAAAATTGTGCAATACCACTTGAGCAAAGTAAAGCAAAGCATACACTTTCTATTCAATCCTTTATCGAAGTGCCTCCCTCCTTCCTGCTAGGGTACACCCTAAGAAGGTATTATTTAAACATTCATCCCTCCACTCGACTCTGTGAATGCACCCAGAATTCCCGGACGCACCTCTGACCTTTCAACCCCTCTGTTCGCAGGAACTTCCCCATCAGGATGTGGTACATGGAGTACAAAGACTACAAGTACGGGGACGACGAGACAAACGACCTGCACGAGATCGGCCATTACACCCAGATAGCGTGGGCGACGACGCACCTGGTTGGTTGCGGGGTTAGCCACTGCACAGGCGGCAGGGGTCCGTTGGGCAAGGATTTCTTCATGTACGTGTGCAACTACGCCCCAAGGTGAGCATACAGATTAAAACAACGCCGTTCGGCCCGGCTATCCGCCGTGCACAGACTTTGTTATAGACTCGTTTTTTTTTTCCGCGTACAATCAGCCTTCTCCTCGGTTGTAACTACCGCTAATGGAGCTGCGCGGTATCACACCATCCGGAAGAGCCATCCAGTGGTTTCTGCGCGTACTCTCGCACTCCATTATATCGATGTTTGTTCCCCTCCGAACGGGTTCCCCGGGAACTTCATTTTACGTTGGCCGTTACGCGTGGAAAGTGGCTCGCTGGGAGAATAACAATCGCGACTCGAGCTTTAACAGGATTACCTCCCAATTGAAAGATACAGCGTGTTCCGGTGGTCGTGTAACGCGCGCCTGCTTCGAAAATGTTTCGCCGTTTCCGTGTTAGCGGACGTTTAATCTTGCGCTTCGCGGTTTGGCGTCGTTGGAAACGGGATTGTTCCGCGTGGACAGAGATCTCTGTATTGTTCGCTTGAGCGCGGATAGATTTAATCACCGGGATAGGCAGGGGTTAACTCGACGTTTGGAAGTGTTTCTGGGATAGGTCGACTCGTGTTTGAGGATGTTTGTCGTTGGACAGCACGAGGTAATGGTTGAAAATGATATTACACTGGGGTAGGTCGAGTTGTTTCGTGGATCGAAGGAGGCCTTGCGTTGAGAATCAAAGATCGACTCGTGTTTGGGCATGTTTGTCGTTGGATGGAACGAGATAACATTTGAAAATGATTCTGCGCTGTGGCAGGACGAATTAACTCGACGATTGAGAGAGGCTTTGCGTTGAGAATGAAGGCATCGACTCGTGTTTGGAGATATTTGACGTTGAACAGGACGACATACAATTTAAAAATGACTCTGCACCGGCCCTGGAAGAGTCAACTCGTCGATTGAGTGAGCCTTAAATTGTGAATCATTTAAACGTGTCGGAATGATGAAATTTCTCTGTTTATTCTACGATTGGACAAGGATTCCGTTATCTATTTCAGTTATAGAAATAATTGATTCGTTAGGATAGGATTCGATTGGCACTCTCGGCCAAGACTATCGAGTTGTTCCCTCGGTACGCGTTGGAACAGCGAAGCGCGCAATACAGCAGCCGACCCGCGAAAGAACCACTTGTCAGGGGAGAATAAAGAACGCGGGAAACGAGCAGCTAAAGCAAACGCGATACAATGTGGACTACCAACAATACGCTCGTCTATGAGGAGTTGAAGCACCTCGTACGTATTCCCTTCGAGCTTCTCACGATTGCTCCACCGCGCGTGCACCCGCCAACGTACCGTGCACTTTCATTCCAGGCTTTCCGTTATTCTCGTGATTTATCTCGCGTTCCAGAATGAGGACATTTCGCGAATTAATTATTCTCGTCGATGCGTGTAACCTATTTTCAAGTCGATCGGATCGTCGACGATTTATTATAGAAACGCGATCCACGATCGAAAAGATCGATCGCCTGTTTAAGGTAATTAGCTCGACGTTCGCGCGACAACGGACAATCGCGAGTATTCCTGGTCCGACTTGGAATGGACTGGATTTCGACGACCATCGCGTTTCGCACGTTCTTCTGGCACGCTTCGTACAAGCGAATGTTGCTTTTTGCCAACGAACGAATCACGTTTCACCGACTTCGTCCGATGTTTGACCCAGTTCCCACGGGGGAACGCATCTTTTCCTGGTATTTCCCGAGCGTGGCCACTTTTTGGCGACTCGCTACAAATCTCTCGGCAATTAAACCGCGCCGTGGAATCTGGTAGAGAATTTCCGTCGCTCGACATGGCGCACGTGCTGTTTCGAAACAGCTTTTTCCTCCTCGACGCTGTCTCGTTGTATGCGCATGCACTTGTTTCGCCGCGATAGAAATAAGTATGACGAAACAATTTGAAATAATTAGACTGTGGATATGTACGCAAATTTATATTTTTATTTTCACAGATGAAGAAGCGTTAGGTCGAAGTATGTTTCGTCTTACGAATGGTGTAACGTTTCGAATATTCATATATCTGTACACATTCTTGTATATTTTTGCATATCCGTAGTCTAGTTACAATTGATACATAGCTGGCGTGTGTTGGAATCTTGGTATCTTACCTCGATTATTTTTATTCTTAATAGATTAATTTCTCTAACTCGAACAGCAGTGTTTACAAGTAAAAAAAGCTCCGGCGTTCAGCCATAATTTTCCTTCGCCCGTGTTTGGCGCGATCTCGTAATTAATTTCGCATATACACGTAGGGCAGCCGGCCATTTGAATTCAAAACACGGCGCGATGATTGCGGTCGGGACCGCGGCAAAAATACTCTAAATGTAAATTAATTGTGGCCGACGCTCCGTTTGGAAATTGGCTTAAGGTCGTTCCCTGGTGTTTTGGCGACGAGGGGAAAATGGAAGCGTCGAGGGACTGGTAAAGGCGGGCCGACGGTTCTCTGTTAAATCGCGTGCAACATTCAGTGTTTAACAGTCAACGCATACCTAATATGCTTGCTTAAATTCCAGAGGGAAGAGGCACATTAATTTCTTATTAAAATTACCCACGAAGGGTTCGCTGCATTTCTTCATAGGCGAGTTAAAGTTTACTCTTGTCCAGGTTTCATTGAGGCATATAAAAATTGCTGAATTCTATACTCATCCAGCGGTTCTCGTGGTTCCAAAGAATTCCCAGCTAACCACCCCTCGATTCCTGTTCGCAGCGGCAATTACAAGGGTCACCTGGGCCATCCCTACGTGCCTGGGCAGCCTTGCAGCATGTGCAAGGACCATTGCACGCGCAAGAAGCTCTGCACGAACGCCTGTTACTACACCGATCTCTGGTCGAACTGCGCCGAGCTGGTGAGGACGTTTCGGGCCTGGGTCTGCGAGACGAACACCAAGGAGGGTAGAGAACGACGGAAGTTCTGCGGCGCCACTTGCAACTGCAAGGACAAGATCTATTATCATCACGGGTAGTGAACGATCCCCGACGTTGAGGGTCGTTTAGTTTCATCGGCCGATCGATCGACGCGGGATCCACTGCTCGCGAGTCGGCGTGACCGAGTCTGAGAGGTACGGAGATCGTTTCCAAAGATCGAGGCCATGGCGGCCTCTGGGTACCCTACGATCGCCGGCCATCGTATCCTGACTCGATGACAATGGGTGAGCCGTTCGCCATGAGAGTGGTACTTGCCGAGGTTTTCTTTTCTCTTTTTTAAATGGAGATTTCGCAGGGGTCGTTTGGAGAATATGTTTCGTTTTTATTCGAGCAAAGAGTGGAGGGTGGATAGGATTTATTGTACGAGTTCTTTTATTTATTGTATTTATTTATGAATTTGATACAAAATTGAGATAAGGTTTTAAGGTTCCACAAAGTGCACGATGCTCTTCTTCGCGATGCACGTATCTTTATGTTGGCATCGATACGTTTAGCACACGTTTTCCTGGATCAGTCAATTAACGTTCGTATTTCGGTGTAAGACAGGTGTGGAAAAGTTTTTTATACTTGAAAACAGGTCGCGTCACTCTCATAACGAACGGCTCGCGTAGACCACGTAGAACCATCGATCAACAAAGGGAAATACGTTCTCCACTGGACGGGCCCTTTACGTTGAAATGGTCATTCGGGCTCCGCTGGTGAAGTTGTGTCTTTCGTACGGTATCTTTCATTCTTCGTTTTTTTGGTGGAGTTCACGTTCCGTTACGTGCCGTGTCAACCTTCCGTTGCATGAATTTTGTTTCAGCTTTCCAAGAGAGACCTGCTACGTCGAGTAATCGCGATTAAACTTGTAGGAAAGCATCTGTCCTGAAGTTCACAATTTATTTTTCATATAATGTAGCAGGAGGTCAACGAATCCTGGTGCACTCGTTTTCGTTCGATTCGCAGGATCTTCCTTTCAGTTCCCAATTGATACGTAATCTTAAGTTACCCGTAATAAGATTTTAAGTTACCTGTAACAGTTGTATTTGTTGTGTTCTTTGTCACGTGGAAATTTCCCTTTGCTCGATAATCATATTCGGCAACGTTGCCCCCGTAAATTGACTCTATTTTTCGCGAACACCCCCGTGACTCGTCTTTGTGCTGCTGTTATCGACGGTGCGAGGGGGGGGGGACGCTAAGGACACCTAAAGGCGAGCTACGAGAGGTGTGTGGCTTCAGAGAGAGAGAGAGAGAGCGAGGGATGAATCGAAGCCCCGCGTGGCCTGGAGAATCGGGTGAATCCTTTTGATATTTGTAGACGATAAGGGTGTCCATATATAGACGTGCATGCGGTGTGTACATAGCATAAGTAAGCGGAAATTCGTAGGTGGAACCTTGGTTGGGTGTTCTCGGTGCTGTATTCGTCGTCGTTTCATTCTGGACGATCGCGAACCGCCAATAAAAATATCAATTTGAAGATTTGGAGAAAATTTGATACTTTAATCCTGAATACCGTTAAACGCCACCGTACCAATTAAAAATAATTCTTTTCGCGTTATTAAAAATATTCCTAAAGGTTTATTATATACGTCGAATCTTTTTACTCGATGTTATTTTTATATTTCTCTCCATATCTCATTAGCGAAATCATTACGAACTGATTATCCACCGTCGGTTGGATTCTTCATTTTATAAAACCGTGTCTTTTAAATTTCAGTCCACGGAATTAGACTTTTCATGCCGCTTTGATAAATATTCACGGGAATTTCTTTACCGAACGAAATTTTAGTCTCTTGCAGTTGAATTTATTTACCTTCGTTCGCATCCGGCAATTCGGTTTTATTCAAAAAGCTGTTTGATGTTCCGTATGTAGATATTCTTTAAATTCGTGCACAACTAGCCTCCAACTTTGTCGAGTGTTTTCGACCAGATTTTCAAGAGATATTTCTTGCTCGTCTCCGGTACAAACTAATCGCTTCTATTGGCGGGCTCGTGCGTCGCCTAAACGTGGGACTAAAAACTGTATAAACCTAAGTGGATGCTCTATCTAAAAGCGTGTTTAGCGATGTAAGGTCTACGGTAGTCGGTGTATACAGACGACGTGGTGTACTCTTATCGCGATGTCGTTCAACGTTTAACGACCGCAAGAAGTATCCCGCGAGCGCTTATGAACGCGCATACTTTGTATAGGAAGAAAGCGAGCCATTTCGTAAATTAAAACAGTTACGTAATCAGATTTGCGAACACTTAAGAAAATTAAATTCCTACCTTTATTTCTGGGCAAATATTGATCGTTTTAATCGGGTCAGCCGGGTTTCAACTTCAATCATTTCATTACGAATAACGCGATCGAGACTCCTCTGTCTTGTTTCGTTTGTTAAATTGGACAAACCTCGAAGGGACTATAAAAAAAAAAATTTCATCCGAATTGGACAAAAATTAAAACAGATATTAAAATTTGTATTAGAGTTTTCTTGAATATTCTATTGATATTTCTTATTCTATTATTATATACTCTATATAACACATTCCATCAGCCTCTTTGGTCTTTTGACTCGCTGCAATCGTAACATTATTTTCACACAAATGCGTTCGTAAGTGGTCGCGAAAAACAAAGAACTATAAATTTTCGAACGAAACTACATCTACGTCTAGCACGAAATCGTTAGGTGGATAAGCATTGATTTGTCGTGGGGGTATGTTTGATTAATCGAATTTCGAAAACGTATCCGGCGCCCTTGTACGATTTATTTGCTATTCGGTGCGTTTCAGAGGCAATATTTTTCATCGCGTTTCACGATGTTTTCGTTTCGTAACTTGCAATTTCAAAGCTGCGCGTGGAAAGCGCAAATGGGCGAGGAAACGTAGAGGACGAATGACGAGTAGTTCTCGGCTTTTAAAAGTCGCGGCAAAAGGTCTAGGCAGGAAAATTGACCCTGAAATGAAATCTCCTTTGAGGAATTAATCGAGAGGAAACGCGTACGAGTATAGACTTTTCCTTTTATACGATATTTATGTTCACCTTCTGGACTCAGAAAAATATTTTTCTTGACGCGAAAATGACGTGGAAACGTTGTGGAAAAATTTAGACTTGCATCTCTTTACTTGGCATCAATTTGGAAATGCTTGCAAGTCCAAACGTTTCCTTTTATTCGAAGTTTATGCGCACCTCGAAGGCTACGAAAAATATTTTTCTTGGCCAGTAAGCTACCTGGAAATATTCCGTACAAGAGACTATTTAGAACTTGCGTCTGTTTACTTGACATTAATTTTAAAAGAGACTCTATTTTGGTGTCGTTCGACTGCCTAGTTCTTTCGTGAGAAAATAAACAGAACAATGGTGACGAGTCTTGAGTGAGAGCGTCAGGTATACATATAGTGTATAGAGTAGCTCGTAAGGCATAAACATAACGAACGGCGTTAAATAAGAACAATATATACAACACGTGAGACGTAAAGCTGTGGTTAATAGCAGACACTTGATCGTGTTAAGTAATAGTTAAGAGGTTAATGTTACACGTAAACGATGTAATGCGAAGCTGAGCCACGCAGCTTCGAGTGGAACGTTGTAAGCTGGCATACTTTGTTCACTTACCGAAATAAAGATCCTGTAAATATCGATCCTCGCATTTCATTGTTTTCATTGTGCGTCGCTCGTAGTCCCTGTGACAATATAGAACGATACCTTCCGGTTTGTAACAGTTCCGTAGTGTTCAGATGAATCTTTTAGAATCAGATTCTTTTTTTTTGTTCTTTTTCTCTTTTTCATCGAAATTGTTCACAGTAAAAACGATACTTTCACTTTCGGTTTTTGCAATGAAATTCGAGAAACGAATGTTTTTCCGTATTCCTTTTTTCGTCATTCCTAGGTCGAAATGAATAATGCTTTTTTTTTTTGTTATCGATATACGTTTATACGATATATGTTTATAATGTAATAAAATACTAATATCACGAAAATAATTCTGGAAATTTGTACGAAAGTCAGAATAACATTTCTACATTTATTCGCACCGAGATATCAACGAACGAAACGGCTCTCCCTTCTCGCAATTTTCTTTCTCCCAGATCAACAAGAGAGTTCCAAAGAAACGAGCGAGAGAACGGTTCTCCCGCTATTTCAAGTTACACAAAAACCGTCTTTTATTCCTTGCAATTCCTCGCGTTTAAAATAACCTTCGTCTCCGCCGCGCCAAACCATAAGTGGCAAACATTTTCTTTCATCTGAAATTACTTTGTTCTTCGATCACTTTTCTTCGCCACTTCGTCATTACAAATTCCGTCCCTTTAAAAAACTGCGAGGTCCCGGGAGCGAGAGTACGTCCTCTGCATCCTCGACTTTAACTCTATCATCCCCCGTGTCGCGACCGGCTTCACCCTCCATCAACGTCACCGTTTTTATCGCTCTTCTCCGTCTCCTTCGCGGGCCCATCCGAAAATAGCTGTTCCTCGACGCGACTCGTCGCGTTTCCACGCCGGGGGCCATAATTTACCCCGAAAAGAATACTCGCAGAGAGGTTTGCATACAAGCACGCGGTGGCTCGAATCCATTCGGCTTTAGGATACCGCGCGGTAAGTTGCATTTATGGTTATTCGCTAGGACACGTTGTCATCGGGGCTTAAAGGAAACGTAGCGCTGGGAATGGATTATATTTTGCGGCTGCTTCCTGTACGCTGCTTCGGTGATGGAGGAGGCGTGGTTCATAGAATTCTATTTTGTGGAATTTTAAGGCTGCGAAGCTTTGGGAGTTTAACGACTTATTTGTCCGTTGGCACGGCAGACGTTTGTTAATATAATATCTTAATTGATACTTTGATGCTTTGTTACATCGCTACTTTGGTGATCCGAGGCTCTGATAGTTTGTGGTCCGACACTCTGATACCCTTTGTACTTTAATAGTTTATTATTCTAATACGCCCAACATTTTTGATACTCTAACGATCTGTCCGATCAGTTAACCGTTAGTTTTTAACGTCACAATCAACGATTGTAAATGGCAGCCGGACTTTAAAGCAAATGTGACGCCGCAACTTTATCAATAAATCCGATTAAATCCGATTACGAAGGGTTTCGGAAGGGTTTGTAGAGGGAATTAATACGCGGGGTGCTATCTTTGCTACGTGCTTAAGCGCTCGCCGATATTTATTGGTTATGCACGGGGAACTGTGAGGATTAAATGGAATTCTGGCGGGTATGAATCGATTGGCTTTCGAGTCGCGATAGAAACAGAAACGTCGAGGAGCTTCCGCGTCGAGGAACGATCCAGGTGTCAGTAATACATTCGACGAACGAAAAAAGTTAAACAATAAAAAGATAAAAGGTTAAAACAAGAATTTTATACTTAGAACAATAATATTGTAACTCCTGTATAACATCCTGAAAATAACATTGGAATCGTATCCTTCGTCTGACGCCTGCTTACTTACTGGAATTATTAATCGAGTCATACCACGAGTACCACGGGCTCAATTACCTAATGGAGGTTCTCAAGGGATCGGGAAATTCCATGGGAGCTCGTTTCCAATTCCTTTGAAATATCACCGTTAATTTCGCGAGATTTCAGCTCACTCGTCGCGAATTAATACACCAACGTAACGAGCACGCGTGAAACAGACGCGGGAACCACTGGAATCCCGGGGATGAGTGGAGAAAATCCCGGCAATAAATCAGCTGTCCGGCCACTTCACTTTGTTTGAGCGTTTAAAACGCGATGGAATCTTGTTTGCGAATCCCGGTATTCGACGCCAGTTTCTGTTTGGAGATCAATCGATCCGACTACATGTCCTTTAACGATCGATGATCGATGAGCTTTTGACGGGAAGCTTTTTGAACAGGTATCCATTGAACTGATTTTATTGTTGATATTCGAGCTTCGACCTCATTTTAGTTAGAGCTTCTTTCATTTTTATAGAATGTTAACAATCCTATTTCCGATTTATTTATATTTACATATTTTTCTCATTGGATCGTATTTTACTTTCATATTTTAATGTCATTCAAGGTGGTTTTTGCCCAATTGTATTATTCGAAACAAAATTCTCGCATACCAACAGCATCTCAGCGCCTACAAGATGGCAACCGAATAGACAAATCGACTAGTGCAGGTTGCCGCATAGCAGGGGCACTTCTGCGCCTACGAGGTGATAACTGAACCGACATGCAGGTTACAGCCGGTTGCAGCATAACAGGGGCACCACTTGCGCCTATGACATAGCAATCGAATCTACAAACTGGTTAGCTTCAGTTGCCATCTAACAGGGACATACTCCGCTCCTACTTTGTAACAATAAATTTTCGTTCACTTTTCGTTCACCATTCTACAACTCCTAACACCTCCTAACAATTCCTGACACCACCTGACACATTCTAACACCTTGCAACATCTCCTAAGACCTCCTAACGCTTCCTGACACCTCCTAACACCTTCTAATATCTCCTAACACTTCCCGACATTTCCCTTCAATTTCCATTCTTTCTCTGGTTCGCTCTTCGTGTGATCTCGATACAAAAGGTAAGTTTCAAGCCAGAATTCGATACATACCAGATTTCCTTCGTGCCACCTCTTCGCATATCATGTTCTCCCGATACCAGGAGTCAAATTCTGACCAAAATTCGATACGATGAATGTCACGACGACTATTGTCGTATAGATATTCTGGATGGTTATGTCATTGCACTGAAAGAAGGACAGCACAACTGACTGGTTAATTTTCTTAGTTAATTGGGAATGGAAAGTATTATTTCTTAATAATTTTTTATTTGAATCGAATATGGTACAGAAATTTTGGACTTTAGACGTTCGGACTATCGGCTTTCGGGCTCCCTTTCAAAGGAATCGACATGTAACGCAACCCAACTTTCCCCGTCTCGGGGAATCCGCTTTGTCTGAGACTGAAAGTGGCTTTTGACGATCCTGTTCTCGGCACAGACGTACGTTATTCCGCTTGGTTCATTCCTCCCACGAAAATTCACCTTTATCGCTGCCATTTTCGTGGGGGAAAGTACCCTTGTACTGTAGTTCATTTTTATTCTTTTTATAGCTTTCACCAAAAATATTTACAATTCCATAGTACAATTCTAATTTTAAAATTCTTGTTTTAAGAAGGTGGATGGATATTATACAAAGGATTCTTCGAGACGAATTTCGCCTCGACATCGACGGTAAAAGACCGGAACAAGGAGCAGCAATACACTCTACGGAGTTCAATTTCTGATTTATCGGTACAAAGTCGGAAGTCTATATGAATAAAAGATTCATCGTTCCGGCATACATCGTTGGCCTTTTCTAGAAGAGGAATCGTTCGACGTAGACATCTTGAAATTCTTCAGCTTCCGGTTTTGGGGCTTAACAGCTTACGAACGTGCCATCTTCGTTTCATAATAAAATAGATATCACTATTTCTACCATAATATTACTCGAAATAAAACTTATTATTCGTCTAACGTTGGCAATAGCAGAGATTTACGATGGATCCATACTGGCAGCAGCAAGCATCGAAAGGGGAGCAACCGGACAAAGCTGACGCAGGACTCCCGACTCGAACGGCGCTTAGGCAATCCTGCAGGAGAGTTTCGGCCATCCTGGACGTGTCGACATAAGGTAAGCTTCCCCGTTTCCAGAGAAGCTACGTCAGCACGATTTCGCGCGATGGCCCTCGTGGCTATAAATCAATGTACAGCCGTTTGCATAAATGCCAGCCGAGCTCCGAGGCGTCGTCTTTATCCTACGATGGTTCGTCGAGATAGTTCTAACGATAAAAGAATGCTGGAATCCATTACAACTTTCACTCTATGGGAAAATTTACTCATTTCTATCGAACCGCATTGGACAGACGTATTAAACCTGTCGAGTACGTGTTGGAAAGTATTAACGTGACTCGTGGACTCGCGGTACTGTCTGGCAGTCAGCGATAAACGCGACAAAGAGGAGCGAAGCGGAAAAAGCTCGCTTACGACCGAATGGAACTTTCTTTCGGGAAGTTTTCATTCGAAAACCAGAAGTTTCCGTCTCGATGCTTAAAGTTTCGCGACGTTGCTCGCACGTAGACGCATTCGGAGCACGTGTTAACTGGGATATCGAGGTAAGATGATTGTAACGTCGCGATTAACCGGGTGTTACAAAGTTTCAGTTCTTTTCGGACTGTTCTCTTCTTCGAAGAACTTCCGTGCAGTAGGAACATTTTCCCCTTGAAATAGACTTGAAAAATACTACAACTTGGACATATTCGCAATGGTAAATAGAATATTCAGCTAAGCAGCTGAAAATGTAGAAGAAACAAAAGGAGAGTGTGGGAAAATGTTGGAGAAATGAGAGGAAAATTACGAGAAATTAATGAAGATATCAAAGGAAATCGAAGTGAAATTAATGAGAAAGTTATAAGTAATTACGAGGAGAATAATGAGGAAATGAAAGGGACTGTAGTAAAATTCGTGTTGTTTTCGATATAACACAGGTTGTATCACGATTACCTACTACTTCCTCCTCGTTAAAACTTCAATTCCAACTTAGGATACACTCTTCCAAAATATGCATAATTTTCACCCCACCATTCTGCTCCGCGCCGCAAACCATGCAAACTTCCTGCGCCAGCAATTCAGCTCCTCACCTCGCGAAACAAAAAGAAACCCACCTCCCACCTCCCCCCCGGGTCGCCCGAAACCATATAGTCTCGGTTCAAAGAATAGAAGTTCGCTCGAGTCGGAACACCCCTTGAGAATTCGAATATTTCGAATGCAAAAATAAGTTATACCCTCGCGGAATGGTTAACCCGGGAGCACCTCCTCCTTCTTCCTCCGATATCACGAATTCCTGGATGGCGTACAAGCATCGGGCCACGATATAAAAATGCTAAGCTCGTTGGGGGATGAGAGGCGTCTTGTTTTTCCATCCGCTCCTCCTCCTTGCGCCAGGATACCGCGACGAGGAACTCCGTGGAGCGGTTATGGCGAGAGGTGCATGGTTTCGTTCCTTGTTATACGAGGGAGACGCTGGTGTTCCGCCTAGTTAGAAGCCAGCCAGTTTTCAATATTTTTCCACGGGACTTTCAGCGCAGATTGCTTTCCTGGCTGCACCGTCGCGAACGAAGCCACCGTTCCACGAAATTTATCGCCCCTGTTCGCTCTAGTCTCTCGATTCGCGCGCCATATTTCCTACGCGGTTTCATTTTGCGCGTTATCAATTTACAAGGAGACGAAGACGTGTTCTGTAGTACAATCGGAGATGGCACTTATATTCGTTCTCGACATCTTAGCAATTTATCGAAGGTTGTGATACATAATACACACGTCCTATTCTTTTAACCACGTAATTCTACCGTGCATCAACGTCTGACCACGCACGGGTGTATTCTACTTCCTCTGACCACGCGTGGTTCTATCCCACTTCATCGTCTGACCATGTACATGCTCGTGCTACTTCCCAGTTGTGCGAACTGGTCTGCTTACAGCGTGCGTGTCGAGAAAGTGAAACGAGACCACGTCTGGCCAGACACGGTAGTACATAGAACCAGTGTACGACTCTTCTCATATTGCACATTAAATTTTATATACTATATACAATCCATAATTTTTTAGTTGAATAAATTTAGCGTTAGCTCGTTATATTTTTACAACGCTTGAAAAGAGCTCCACTTTCACCCATCAATTTATAAAAGTTTTGCTCACGTTGGCAAACCCAGCGCCCCAAAGGGCTGCACAGGACGCTTTCATCAGGTTCCTATGCTCTATCTAGTAATCTAGTTAAAAATGAACGGACGAAAGGTGTTAAGCTTCTTTCTAATATTTCCTCGGAAACTCAAGAGCGTCAAGAGACTCTTGCATTTTCAATTGTTCGTGCGTCGAACTTTTGCGAGTCCTCTCATCCGTCCCGGTCGCGTCCTGCGGGGAATTAAAAAATGCCGTAATTAGAGGGAGACGTATCAGGAGGATTAATAAGTAGAAATTTTTTTTCGGAAGGAACAACTCGCAACTAGATTAGGTCGAATTGTCTCTAGGAACATCGCGACTTGCTTCGTTTTAACGCTCGAGGCAATTAATTTTCAAACTCCTCGTTCTTGTGTACGCGTTACCGCTCAACGGTTACCGTGTTCTGTCGTAGACTCAGAAACGACGGAAACCTTAACACGGTTCCGAAAACACTCTCTGTTGCCAAGCTGCGCCCCCTCGTCTCGACAATATATCTGCATCGAGCCACGCCGCGGTTATTCTCCGCTTAGAGGTGTCTCGACGAAGGAAACGACGTAGCGGGATTTTCAGTTTTAAAGGAAACGGAATATCCGATTCGAGCGTTATTCCTTTTGACGCTAGAAATGGAAACGCGTCTATATACCTACTCGTGTACGTGCCGGCTGGAATCTATCTAATAATAATTTTAACTTTACCGAGAAATTTGTGTATATTATTAAGGGAATCCAGAAAATGAAGAAAACTCGGGGCGCGCTTTGGAAAAATTTCTCTGGAGACGAAACATTACTTTTCGTGCAACAGAAAGTTCGATGATGCAACTTGTATATTATTACACGTACGTTAAATATTAGAGTGACATTTTAGCGAGTTATTTTAATAAAACATCTCTGTACGATACTTTGTTAAAATAAATATTTTACGATACATACGATACAAAGGAAAATTGTTTTCCTTTCTCTCAAAATTCCTAAATCGAAAGTTCTCCCAACCTTTTACAGCATCATGTTCCCCTGTAAAATTATTTCCCGTTCGCGTTTCTATCGTTTCCTTCTCTCTCTCGAATTTTCTAAATCAGAAGCTCGCAAATCAACAGACTTTTACAACGTGTATTCCTCGTTGCACCGAGATAAATACTCGAAGCGTTGATGGTGCGGTAAAGAGAGCAGAAGGAAATACAGCGGAAGATGGTTGTCAAACAACGTAGTTCTCTGCGTGCGCAGTCGGCGAAGAGAGAAAGAATGATCTCGAGGTTGGCGTGCTCGCGGGCGAACGGAACTCGCAAACAGGAAGCTTCCGTGGGAGAATTATTTCGGAGGCGTGAGCTAGAAGCGTAATTACAACGAAAATTGCTTTCCCGATTTGTACAGGACGTTCCAACAACGACGATACTATCGAGTAGTGAATAATTGCTTTTGGAAAAAGTAAGTTTTCCGTTTAAGAAAAAAAGAAATTGAGCCCAAACGTTCATCGAGTACAGGAACAACTGCAAGTTTACACTTATTGGGCTTCCATTTTTATATATTCACGGTTACAGATTATTAAATGACGCACGATAAGATGTGAATTTCTCTTTAGAATCGTCCCTTGCTTGATTGCGCCATTATTTAAGGAACGCCCTGTATTCTCGATCGTGTAGGAGGCGGTGCAACAAGAAATGAAGAATGAAATCTTGGCTGAGAGTCCGTGGCGAAAATATCCCAACGGAAAACAAAGGGATCGGGTCGCAGGTGTTAAGGAAATTTCTCGCGAGACAACTTAACGGCCCAGCTAACCTAATTTCCGCCGCATTCCACCAATTTGTAGCTCGCCCTCGCCTAACTTTCATAGCACGAGGCAGTCGCGACCAACGAACACCGACTTTCTTCTTCCAGGGCCCTGGAAAGTCGTTGAATTCTCGTGTAAACTATCGTCTGTTTGTATTTTTTAACCGTGGAGGATCGAGATGTTGCGGAACAGAAGCTCGAAACTTGGTTTCGACTTTAATCGAAGATTCAGAAAGGTTACGTTGAATTACAGGAGTCTTTCAGACGGGTCCAGGACTCTGGGAAAATATCGCAACGGAAAGTCGCATTTGGATATTCCTGGCTGGCAGGAAGCGAGTCGAATGGGAATCCAATCGCGTGGAGAAAGAACGGATTTGGATCGCTGGCCGAAGAAGAAGTTTAAATTAAAGGGAATCGCGATGGCAAAAGACTTCTTCTCGGCTGACGGATCGATGATGCTCCATTTCCTGATAGAAAATGAAATATCATCGATACTTCCATGGTGGCATTTTACAGCGTTTAGTTTGGATGAATTCAGTAAAACGAGACTTTCGTTCAAATTTTCCCTCGAAACTCGGCAGGGACATAAGAGTTCGACTATAAATTTTCCTGTAGATTTCATTTATAGATGTCCCAAGCTGTCGATTTTTTAATTTCTCATTCGTTTGAAAAGAAACTACAACGATCGAAAGTAAACCAAAGCTTCTTTGTTTGAAATATTCCAATACCTGTCTTCGCCGAGGAGGTTGGCATAATCATTGAACAAGCCTTTGAAGTGTCCGTGGGGATAGCTGCATTGGAAGACTAGAACGCAATCGCCGGACAAAGATGTTGCTGGTAGACATAATTCTCGACGGTGTGCAGCAGTCCCTGTTATTGCAACATCCACGACGAACGTGGGTGGACCGGATGAAAAGACTGGAGGTAAAGAAAGGGACCGAAAGAGATAAATAAACAAAACGGCGAACACCCAAGAGCTGAGCAAAGCTCGCAGAAATTCTTGCGACACGGCAACTGTCGAGTTGCTTCTCTCGAGATCGTCCTCTTTTCTTCGTTTTCGTTTAAAATCGATCGATTCTAATCTTTCAACACCTCCATCGTCGAGTGGATATTTTGGGTAATTCTAATCCGTAAACCGAAACGATAAGACTTTAATGTCTTCGTTCGAACCCTTCACCGACGTTTGAAATTATTATTTAGGAGCCCTTTTACGCGTTGAAACATTTCTATCGAGGCGATACCTAGACTTTACATAAATTCGTATCATAAATGAGAAACACAAAGTTTAGAAAAATATATTTATGCGTGTATTCGCGCCCTTGTCACTCTTATTAAATAAACTGGTTATTCAGGCTGTGTTTGATACGATTAATTGTAACGTTGCTCAAACAAACGATCCATTCGAGATATAATTGAAAAACAGACATCCTCGCATCGATCGATCGATGCTGGCTTGTAACAATTTAATTCGCGCTACGTTTACGATCGATCCTGCAACACTCTAACGATTGTTCTCTCGTTAGCCATAAAGCTATCGCATCGATCATTCGCGTCCAATCGCGGCCTCTTTCCTCATTAACACATTTTCATTATACGTTCGCTTTTCACGCGTTTAATTGCTTTCGGTGAAATAATAGCCAGCAGTTACTCGATCGGTTGTTTTTTCATCCGGATTCCAGCGTCGACTCGACGCGAACATTTATTTTTTCCGGTTCTCGAATTTCGGTTTCGATTCGAGCGAATGTTATCGCGTTTTGCATCGGCTATGGTATCGTTCGTTACGTCACGTGTCGCGGAATTCGAACGTCGGCCTTTCAAACCAATATGAAAGGAATACACAGAGGAGAACGCGAAGTGGTTTCACCGGGACGATCGTTCTCGAAAATGGACCGCGTATAGGTCATTCCCGCGTCGAAACAGTGGGTTTTCGACTCGTTTTCAAAAGACGTACTCGACAATGGATTTTGTTTAATACCGAGTACGTTACGATTCGCGTGAAAATTCTTTAACGAATGCAGGCTTTCGAATACGACAGCTTTCGACAATTTTCGTAAGAATGGGGGCGTTGAGGTGATACTATCTTTTTGGAAAAGTTTCGAGGCAATTTTTAAAGACCTCAGGGACATATAAAAAAAACTTTATAGAACGAGTAATTATGTAATAAATAAGAAAATCTTTAGTTGATTTTGTTTGAAGGCTCTACTAATTTTCTATCGAAACAAAATTATTTCTGTAAGTTTCGTAAAGATTCGCTCGATACGTTACTTTCAAAATATGCCTCATTTCCGATATCCTGAACCAAGCTTCCCCCTTAAATCCCGAAAGGATGGATCGCGATATTAGCGATCGTACCTCTAGAAATTTCACATTTCTTTAAACGCAACTCGGTAGAAATCCTCTAATAGACCTCGAGCAACAAGAATGTTCACCAAGAAAAGTTCTGTTTTCGACCCAGAAAAAAAACATACCCCCTTAAGATTGACGTTACTCGCGAAAGTAGGAACGTCCAGACTTTTTTCTGAAGAGATACGTTATTGTTTCCCTGCTCGCTAAATCTTGACGGGATGTCGGCAGGGAAACCTGGAGTCGGAAAGGCAAGAACATCCGACCAAATGTTTCCTGGCTGTCGGTGTTAGCGAGCGTTGCCTTTGAAATTATTTCATTTCACCTGAAATAACAGAAGAGGTGCGCGCGGCCGAAATTGCGGCCAAACCCCGTTCCCGTCCCGCCGATCTCCTCCCAAATATGAAACCAGATGAAATAATGCTCGCGATGCCAACTCCCAGGGTTTCGCGAGACCCGGCGTCAAGTGACACTGTAGGATGCAGCTGGCGTTCCTCGTTTAAATATTTCTCATCTTCGTCTGGCTCCTGAAACTGTTTCATCGCGTCAGCAAGCTTCTGGAAATTCCCTTCGAAAATACCTCCTGTTTGTGGAACAAGGAGGAGAGGCTTCGTCCGCGTGTTGGCCACGGTTCGATCACGTTCGAGGCATCGGGGGTGGTAAGCTGTGTTCGTTTCGAAAAGTGGGAACGTTGAGCTAACACTCGGACTCGCTTCGCTGGGAACCTAATCCATGGAATTCACGGGACGTTATGAAATTTCTTTTATCGAGCTAATTCTTTTGCGTAAGAGACAAGAGTAATGGCTTTACGAGGGTGTTCCGAGAGAGGGTTAGGTTAGGTGTTCCCTATTCTTCGGTAGATAAATTTTCTTTTCTCTTTGCTCTGGACGATAAGTCGATAGCTGGGATTTTCAACGTCCACGAAGGTGATGTGCGAGCTCTGACCTCTTCCGTGGGAGGTTAGATGGATTCTAGTTCGCTGAAATAGTTGCTGGTTCCTTCGTAAGGTGTTGGGCGAATGGTGTACCTAAGCTCTTATATCCAACGGTGTATCCCCGATGGCTAAACATGGAAGGAATTCCATTCCGAGCACGTAAAGAGTCGACTAATGATGAAGAGTATTAATACTTACATTCTTTTTTTAGGAGGAATTGATTATGTATTTTTTTTTTTGTGTGTATTCTGGATGACGTTGTGCATCTTTGTTACGGTTGGTACGGTCCAAAAATTTTACTCCATTTTTCATACATAGTTTTTCGTGCGTTGATTATTTGATCAAGGCATCGTATTGGTGTTGTATTATTCACGATATATATTAATATACAGTAAGTCCTTTTTTTCTTCCAAAAATTCATTACTGTAAGCGAGAAACTACCAACGCAGTAAATAAATAGCAAAGTTAACATTGCAATTAAAAAGCCAACAAATGTTCTCCCAGTAGATGAATCGTACAGTTAATCAGTTTGCCACCTGAAAGACTCATTTGTCAGACCTTATACACGGCGAAATAACCTCGAAACACCTTACCTGCATTACTGCTTCTATACGAAAGGTGTTATCGCCCCCGAAATCACCGAGAACTGGCCAGTGACGCGACTGATTCCACGATTTCGCGTTTCTCCCCTGACTCGGCGATAAGAGAAACTCGATTAGCACCGCTGCCCGGACTGCTTCGTTCGCTGTATTTTTCCGCCGGCGTTCTTTTGTTTTATCAGCTACGCTCTATATCCTTAGCTAGCTGAGCTAGCAGTTGGTACTGACAGCCGTACACGAAGGGAGACCTACACTGGTTCGTGTGTATAGAATGTGTGTGTGTGTGTGTGTGTATTTCGCTGCGATAATGCTAGAATTTTTTGGTATGCATCGCTCCACGACGATGGCAGAGAAATGTCCAGACGTCGAGCGTATCGTTCCAATTTCTTTCACCGACAACAGTTGCTGCAGTTTATCGCTCCAATTTGTTTCACCAGCAACAGTTGCTTCGGTCCGCGAGCTACGTCTCTCCTTTCGGTGTGTTTCTAATTTAATTGCCGCGAAATAATACACGAATAAATATATAAATTAATTGATTCGTCAATCGTATCGACTATTCAATTTTCATCGGTGCATATCATCACAGTTGAATCCAGTCAATTTGGATGTCCAATAAAGATCTATTTTCTTAACCTGCTTCAATAAAAACACCCTTCAATAATGATAAAGCAGTCGCAAATGCATGAAACGAAAGACTCGATTAACAACTAAACAGTTCTTTCTTTGCTCCATCGAATTTTCACCGTTTAATTGGGTCATTTAGTAGCAAGGAAAATTTAATCATCGAGAACCAAAGAGTCCGTTCGAAGCGATACATCGAGTATAATTAATTGTCCAATGAAATATTAACGAGTCGGCTTTCAGGTCACGGATGTCTCGATCGTTCGAAAAAACTTCTGCTTCGAGACTGTCCTCTCCTATTATTACGCAAATAGTCTTCGAAGCGTCGACTATCGGCGTCTTCATCTCGTACACGTTCCGTTTCACGCGTAATTTCTCATTCTTGGAGAAATCCTGCTGTCACCGTGTTACGTAGTATGGCAGTTACAGCGACACGGGCGAAAACGCAATTTGTAAGCAAGCCAGAACCTCCGTTGAAATATTCAACCACCGCTAGCGACGGAGGAACGAGAAAATGAAAACACGAACGAGAGACAATAATCGTTAATTACGAGTAGACCGTGAGAAAGGTGCCTGAACGACGCTGGTTTGCTAACAACGAATGCTTCGGAAATTTTAAGAGAGATGGGACTGCCGCCACCCGTTCTCAGTTGGACGAGGGACGAATTATTTTGCTTTACGTAGATGAAACTGACGAGTAGACTACGAATGTTATACATTTACGACATCAATCAACACTTGGTTTACAGAGTCATTTTGGCCCGTTTCAAATTTCACGAGATTTTTAAAAAAAATCGTTTATATTCTTTGCCAACCACTTGTGCTGACATTTGTCCATGTAAAAAAAACAAGCATACATCAGAGTTCACTTTTGTACGAGCCTCCTAATTAATTTTAGTAAATCGACACGACTTATTAACACGTTACTTGCGATGCTAGAACACGTGAAAATTTGTACAAAGTTAAAATTTTATTTCGGAACTATTCGAGAATAGATAATCGTAGAATATATTCGACATACGAAAGGTACCCATTGAGAAATTTCGAGACGAGTATTAATTTCATATTTCCTGTGAAAATATTAATCTCGTTTCACAAGCGAGGTGTGAATAGACGTGACCCAGAAAATTTATCTTTTAGGCTCCGAATGTTCCTGATGGTTGACCGCCATCTTCATTAGCGGGAGATGTATTATTCAAGAAATTCTTTAGTGAGATTGAACTGGCTGACTTGATATATCCGGAAATTTGAAGGTGAGTAGGTTCTAAGGTGAAAGGTAAGGAAGAAGACAATCTTGGAAGGCTGGTACCTATTCTCAGCTGGTCCGCGGATGAATTATTTTGCTGGGCATAGGTGAAGTTGAACAATATGGCGCTACTTCACCTTGGTATCGCGTAAATATATGCGTGACACACCGATGTCTGGCTAGAGGTACGTGTCGATTCTCGCAACAGGAAATATTATACCTTCCTTTATAAACTACTGGACAAAATTAGCGGAACACTTTTTTAAATGTTCATACATATGAGAGTTTTCAATCGATTTCGGTGAAACTTCGCGAGGAAAAGTGTTCCGGTAATTTTGTCCAGTAGTTTATATCCAACAGTGACCTACAAAATAACCAAATCTTATTCCTAGCGAGAGGTTCTCTCCTCTAATCCTAGTTCGATTACTACCCTTGAACATTCTACTCAAGCTACCAAAGAAAAATACTCTAAACTCGATACAATTGAAAACGAACGGAACAGGATCGTGTTTAGGGTAATTTTCACCAGGAAAGCTCGTCAACGCAGCGCTAATGTTCTCACAAAGAACATAACAGAGTCCATCGATAACGTTTAACGCCGAAATTCCAATTAGCATCGAGTCAATGGATTTCCCTGTCCGAATGAACGCAAGCAAACGACCCCATAACTCGAATATGCGATAAAAATAGTCGCTCGACAGTCGAAACTGCTGCACCCGGGCCTGGTACGTATGGGAGGCAGTAGAATGACCACGGATGGGGGATGGTGGAGGCTTCGCGACGTTGGCAGAGACGCAAGAGGGTAATTTGCGGGTGTAGCTAATTACAAGCCTCGTTACGGGAACGTCGGAGTAATTTCGTACGGATTCCACGTCGTGCAACCAGTAGTCGCTTTTTTTTCCCTTTATTTTCCCTCCGTTCGAACCCTCCCCGCTCGCGCTGCTGATCGGTCAGCCGGCTCGCGGAACGACAACGTCGAGAGATCGTTACATCGGAGGCGCTTTGTTCGTTGTTTTGCTCGTTATCGGCAACATGGTTTGACAGATTGGAAATTCACGTAATTATATCGTGGTCTGCCCCGTCGAATTTAATCGTTACCGTACAGCGTCACTGGTTCGACGGGTACGCGAAAATAAAAGAGGATGGGACCGTTAACGCGAAGCAATTATTCGCGTAGCGAATGGATCGACGATGAAGTCCGCGGTGATTTGCACTTTGAGATTGAAGGAGGTGCGCGTTTTCTTTTTAAACGTTAAACGTCTGATAATGCGATTTAAAAAAAAAATAAAAGAAGAAGAAGAAAGGAAGAGAGAAAAGATTAACGTACCTTCGCGGGGAACGTTTCACAATTGAATTTATCGATCTACGCCGAAGCTTCGTCCTCCGAGACGTCGCTTGTAGGATATACCCTGACAGCCGAGCGAAATGGCACGCATGTGGTATGTTTTCGAGAATATTCAAGCAAACGATATACAGCCAGCGACGAAATGTATATCGTGAGATGGAATCGAATTTCAAAAATGTCGTTTACATTCGTATGCTGTCTGGGTGTAGACTAAATATTGCGGTTGAATGATACGTTTCTTTTTATATAGTTTCGTAATATTCCCGGAGTTCCTGTTCACCCCTTTAAGAATGGCAACGAGGTGCGCACTGAATTCCGAATAGTCGACGCGGGGTCTTTCGTGATTTTTCAAAGTTTTCTTTGTACCTACCTGTGAATACAGTACATGCGATGTTCGATATTCTTTCCTATTTCTTATACCAGAAAACTTTATTTTTGCAAGCCTGAAACGAACACGTTTCACTTAAATAAAAATTAAACACTTATCGTCAAGTAATTTTCCTTAATAAAAGTATAGGACGTCGGCTTTAATTTACGGTCAGATTCCTTAAAATGACATTTTCCTATCAAAAGTTATGAATTTTTAATAAATAAATTGCTTGTTTAACGACCTTGCTACGAACGAACGTATTTATTTATGGAAAACAAGTTTCGTTCCCAGAAAAACCTTTTGAATCTTCTCTAATAGACACCCGAAACTAATACCATGAATTTTTACAGGATTCTTGCAAGACTCGAAAAAGATCCATGTTGCAAAGATCCACTCCGTTCATCACTTTCAAAGCTTCGCAATATTTTCCCAAAGACAATGATCCATCATGAAAACCACTTCGACTCCCTTCTCCGCGAATTTCTTTTTTTGTTTTGATGGACCGCTCCATCCACTCTGTTTCCCGGCGGAAGTTTCGATCCAAAGATTTATTCGTGGCAGTCTAGCCGAGACTATCCGAAACCAGTGCACTCATCTAGCGAAGCAACGCCAATATTCGTCGGTGATTTATGGGGAGATCGTTAGGAAAGCGTATTTCCGAACATCAGCAGGCGGGGAGTAGCGTGACGGCGACGGAACGATGCGAAAATTGCGAGCAATCGACGCCAGTAACGTCTTGTCCTAATTGCCTGTCGATCGCCAACAAAATCGTGCGTAGATGGTTCTGTTCGCGCTAACTTCTCAAAGTGCTTTTGTCAAAGACTTTTGTCCATTAGATTTAATGCGGTCCGTCGATCAAGGATAGAACAAGGATAGAGGATTTTCTTTCTTTCTCCCTTCTCTCCTATCCTTGTTCGATCGATTGTGGCGGACTGCATTAATCGATAAAAGCATTTTGAGAAGTTAGCGAGAATAGAACCTACAGGACGAGGCGTATTACGTGTTGCGCGAGGGAACACCTCGTGGAAACGAAAATGGAAGATGGAATAATTTTTAATTAAAGCTAATTGATGCCTGACGGTATTCCCTATCGCGCGAGGTTCAGAAATACTTTGCCACGCGAGGATTAAACCGGTTGATGTATCTAGAGGGAACCTACAATTCGCTGCGTAATATCTCATTGGAGTCGGAATCGTGCAACGTTGGGGTGAGTACTTCTCGTAATATATTAGATCGTTCCATAAGTAATGTAGTATCTCGATGCTATTCTTTGGTGAAAGAAATTAAAATTTATGTTTACTTTACCGTAGGTTACTACAACCTCTTTCCATTTTTTAGTTATCATATCGATTCACCCTTCTCGAAATGTTCGGTGTTTTGATGTAAACGATACTGATTTTACTAATATTTTCTATAATAGTTAAAAAAATATTGCAGCAATCAAAATACATAGTAATCGCTTAGCGAAAAGTTCAAAATGGATTCCACAAAAGATTCCATTTATATCTTTTGTTGTATTTTACTCATGGGAGTTGACATTACTCATGGGATGACCCGATATAAGAGACTCCAGAATTGTATACTTTCCATCTAAAAATTAAGCAGAAACTCAAGTACTATCAAGGATTAACATTGCCTTCAAACGAGCACGCATCTCATTAGACCGTTTTATCACCGCGAACTACTCGAATCACCGATGTCAGGCTCATCGTTGATTCATAAGAGGACCTCCCCGAGCCTCGCGACAACGTGATCGATACAGAAACTATAATCTGCTGTTAGAACTTCCCGGGTAGACTTTGCAACTTCGTACCAAGTTCGGTCGGTTCAGCCAGCACAGCGGGGAAGCAATTATTCTTGCTTTACGATCGCGAAACACTTCGTCAGCCCGTCGCTGGCCAGACACTTTCCAACGAATTAGGACGAAGGCGATAAAATCTTTGACGAGTCGCGATTCCGCCCCTAGAAGGACGAGCGTGGGCTCTGATATCACTGACGCAGCTCGCGATTAAAGCAGCTTCATTTCGGGACGATATAAAGCGGCCGCTTGGGTCCCGTCTTTACGACCGACCAAATCCCTCCATTTTGTCCACGCGTGGAACCCGTAAATTGCGGCTTTCTTTTTCATTCTGCTGGCTCCGGATTCCCGCATAAATTATAATTCGGAGAGATTAGCGCCTCGCGTATCGAAAATGAAAGACTGAGTCACAGCAACGCGTGGGTACAGCCACGTAGTTACTTTCTAAAATTTCCCCACAAAAACGGAATATTCTACTCGAAAGGTCCAACTTTATTTTTCACCCGAGCATCTCCTCCTGGGAAAAATGTATATAGTCAACCGTCTTGGTCCGAAGCAAGCAATTTCTCTACGCAACAATTTCTCGCATAATTTACAGGCTATTCGGTATGATCACGTTAGACGCCTGGACCTGTATTTTCCTGGCCACTCAGCCCCGGCCGCTGTTATCGTTTCGTCCTTATTCCCTCAGAGAAAATTGAATCCTTTTGTACGAACCCTTCCTCCGTCCGCGGATAATATTCGCTGTAATTTTCCACCTGCTGGACATCGATATCCCGGTCCGATAATAATCCTCCCCTTCTACCGCTCTGCATCCCCGTGTTGGATACATGCTACACTTTGCACGCCTCTTTCGGGGGTGTGTAATCTTTTATCGAACGGTCGGTTTTTATCACGCCAGTGGTTACGATAACGAGCGCTGTGTATCGGGAATTCGAGGGCCGCAGGATTATTTTTTAAAAAAATCGAAAGGAAATAGAGGATACCGTGGCAGTGTGTTCTGAACATTGGAATTATTGTAGAGGTTATTTGCTTATAGGAGACTATGTTGGCTCCAACTTCGTTTAGTTTTGAGGAATATCAGAAAGAATGAAAAGTAACGTCGTTTCTTTTACATTAAACTGAAAGAAATTTTTAATAAATCTCCATTTTTGTGTGTAAATTCTAGTGCGCAAATATCCAATGCCAGATCGATAAAAATCAATGAGCTGACGAGTGACAAACAAATATTTCAAATTGGAAAAACGACATTACTTTCCAGTCCACCTAATATTATCGGTAAGTGGTCATTTCTGTGTGGAAACTGTGTGTAGTGGTAATTTTTATCTGTTTCCGTTTATACGTTTTCGATGTAGGTGACCGAAGAGGACAGAAAAAGACACGAGAGAAATCGTTCCAATAAAAGTGGAGCTTGCCGAGTCTACTGCAAATATGAATTTTTTAAACGAGGTCTACTTCGCTAGGGAAATTCTGAAAAACTGGATGACGCCGTATATCTTCCCCATTCTCGCCCTAAAATTAACACGCGACCCATGCGCATTAAATTGCATATAAAAATATCTTCCTCCATAATGGTTTAATTTTAGAAGACACTACTCAACTTCGACATCAAGTTTCGAGAACTTCACTTCCGTGAAACGTAAACGTAGAAAAATGAAATATTTTTGTCCATAAGATCGAAATAGTTACAAACGAACGAAGTGTAGGTTGGGTGTTAATTCTCTGTTACCACTCAAGAATGTTCCTGAAAATTCGCGAACGACTATTTCTGAGGTTTGTTAACCACTTTGAAGAAAGATGAACGAAAATTGTGCCCCGACAATCGCACTCGTGCTACGAGAGCAGCTGCATTTGCATTGCTGTTATATAAATTGTTGTACGGCGTCGTAAAAGGCGCTCCTCGAGCTTGGGATATTACGAAAATTTACGGAAGCATCCTCGAAAAGGAGTTTCGAAGGGGAGTGGAGAAAACGAACAAAGCAACGATCACATTCAGAACAAGACGTCATGCCGGAAACGGACATTTTTCTCGGCAAAAACACTCGGAAGACAGGATGTACTCGATGAAATACGAACGATAAAACTACGAAAGAAAAGGTTTATTACTATTTATTCGCGCGAAGAATAATTACGCAAGGAAAGAAATTCGAGATTATTCGAATACCAATAAAATACATGATAGGATTGTCAACTTATAGACAACGGAAAAATGTATCTTCGTTGCAGCTAAACGTTATTGAATTTTTAATAAATGTTCCGACGTCTTTTAAATTGTTCTTAAAATCAAAAATATGTTAAACCGAGCTCGTTGTATAGCCGCATCCTTTCTTTAATTAAGCGACTGTTTGCTAGTTAAAAAAGTTGGAGAACGTTCGAAACGTGGAATTTCGAATGCAACGGTCGCGCGCATCGACCAGAGAGGAAAAAATGTTTCGCCAGTGACGACCATAAATTTTTATTAGAGGTAAAAGCGCAGGGGCGACGCGCATTTGTCAAGTGACGACGCAGTGTCGAACGAGGTCGCGGGAACAAAGAGATTCATAGGGTTTGAAATAATAAAAATCTTTTTTTCATAACGCCGACGACGGATGATTTGTGGACCGTCGAGTGGACTTACGATTACTCGCAGTTAGACCTCGACGGAGAGAAACATTAAAAGTAAGAAAAAAATGTACGAACACCAGCTTGCTCGATTACTTAATTATACAAAAATAATACAACATCGAAATAAGAGAAAATCGAAAATCGATTTTTTGTTGAATAAGTAATTGTGTCTATCGCGAATGTTCTCGTATTTGTAAGGAATTTATGTACGTTTCATATTTCTCGACAAAGTTGACTCTGTCTTATCCCTCTCTGATTTTGTCCGATTTACAAAAATAAAATGATGTTCTATTCTTTAAGGTTCTATTCTTAAGATTCGATTGATTTGGAACGGTCGGCTGGAAGAGCGATTGAAAATGGGAGAGAGGCGAATTTCGTAGAATGGAACGGAAAATTTCGGTTCGCGTGGCTCGAAAGATGGCAAGAAGTTGAGAGCGCGCGGCGGGATACGCGCTCGTCGAGCCCGGTAAGAAACAAAGGGTGGAAAACAATGCGATTCCTGATACACGGAAAGACGTCGTCGTCGCTTTAGTTTCGTGCGATGGTTGAGATTCAGAAGTGCCGCTGGAACCATAAGCACCCGGAACGAACCAAGGATCTGCGGTGCACTTAGATGAAAATCTTAAAACGCAGTTTGAGATCTGAACAAACAGATCCCACGTTCGATAGTCTGTTATTCCACGCGTCGTTCCTTTCCCTTCGATCAACTTGTGCTGAAAATTTCAGTTTGAACGTTCGCGGGGATAGGAAATGCAATTGTTTCATCATCGAAGTAACAGTTTCTTCGAGGGTAACGGAAGTAAAACGTAAATGTAAATTTTCATTTTCATTTTGTCTGAAATGAAAATATTTCTAAGACGTTTATGTATTATTTAATCGATTCTTTATGCAGCCGAACGATAATTGAAAAGGTAACTTTGAAATCCATTAATAAGTCCTTAAACTTTCATCGAGTGCGAATAGATTCGTTTTAATTTTATGTTCGAGCATACTTTTTATTCGCAGATATTCCCCGACGATTCGTGAATTTCCATAGTTGATAAAATCGCATAAATTAGCGTTTCGACATTTTCCTTCGTTTTCGTGCGAGTGACAGGCAACAACTGCGGTTGCAGATGGTAAATCCTTCACATACGGAAAAACAAAAATCACTTTGGAATAAAACAGCGAATGCGAAGGAGGGCGGGACTGGTCGAAGCGAGATTTGCGTTCGGAGATTGACGTATTTCCTTGAATTTAACGTAAAAGCCACGAGCGAATTTTAGGGAGAAAGTTCGAACGCAGCGCTGCCTTTGGTTCGTTTAAACTCTGCGACATTCGACAAAATTGTCGCGAAAGATAAACAACGAGAAGAATTGGTAAATTGTTTTAAATGAGTTTGACCTTACAGAGGAATGTTATAACAGGTAGAGAATCGATGAATCGATGGAAAAAGTAACCACAATTCGCCACAAAATTGCCTCCAAGTTTCCATTAAAAATCTCTTGGAGGAAGAACAGTTAAGAATGGAATCCCTGCGCTTGGTTTACCGCCGAGCAAAGCTCCGAGAGTAAATACGAATTTTCTAATCCCTTTGACTGCTTCCCGAGAATATTCCAATCTTCAAAGAGATAATCTCCCCTCGAATCCGAGGAAAACACCGATTAACACGGGCGGCGGTCGTGAAAGACGAGACCGGAGATAAAGGAATGTTCGATACAAGACGAAGGAAGAAACGGTCCATTCGATGCAAAAGAAGCGGAATCTCCGCGCTGGGTAAAGGAACTGCGGTGGAACCAAAGTCTCGGGAGTCGAGGCTTCTGGCACCCACGAATTTTCGTGAAAGCCTCGGATAGCTCCAAGACGGTGGATCGCGCGAATGAAAGGCTATTTAAATCGTCTATTCCCGTGTTCGTACCGCTTCCATCCGGAGTTCGCCTAATGCGTGCGTTTCCTCTTTCTTCCGCCTGGCTGGGGAACGCTCATCAACGAGCCAAGTCTTCCTCGAGCTCTTAGCGACAAGTGTTACCATCAGCGGAGAACTTCTGTCTCTCGCGTTCGTTGCGAATTAGGTTTTAGAATGACTAACGTCCCGTCGTTTACTCCAGAGATTTAGGATTCTGCTTGTTAGTCTCCGCGACGCTATCCATCGCGTCGTGGCGCTTCGGCTTCTGCTTTTCAGCGTTCAGAATTCTTCAGATCGAAACAGATTTTCGATCAATTAGTCTGATTGGACTAATAAGAATATTTTTGTTTCTTATTACAAACAAACAAATATTAATCTACAGTTGAATGTGTTTGTTCGGTTGGAATTAGGTTTCAGGACCACTCGACCATAGTAGATACTCCGATATCGGTTGATCGAAGCGAAGTTTCGAATCACTGCTGCATGGCCCATCGCTGAAGTAGCTATCGGTTCAACTTACAAGGATTGAATGCGTTTTATTATCATTGGCACAACTTTCGAGATCCTTGGAAGATATGTGGCTCGTTTATTTTGGAAAAGGCGCCGAGCGGATTGCATTTTGGATGGGTGTAAAACTTCGAAATGGTAACTTCCGGCGTGGTGGATGCCAAGTAATTTCGCGAAGTCCTGAAGAGGCACGGCATCATTGTGCGAATTTTCTCGATGTATTTAAAGATATATTTATTTTTTTATTTAGCATAGATTTATATATATATATAAATCACGTTTTCCGTCATTAAGGCCTGCGAAGAGTCAGGACTAAGTAGTGTCGTTTCGATTTGATTGTATTATAGTAGTTCCCCATGTTTGTTCGCAGCGAGTCGAGTTTTGGTACGACGAGAGACGATGTGTAGTTTAGAACTCGCGATGTAGATCCTCGTTCCAGTTTCAACGTGACACTATGTTACATTGAAATTGTTGCCCTACTTGAACTAACTGACGACCCTCCACTTGCTACGAAAAATAAGACGTTTTATAGCTATTTCATCGTAATTCGGCTTGGTACGCTCGAGAGGGACTCGGCAGAAGGAAACTTGACTTTAGAGCTAAAGCACGTAAAGGATACCGAAATGCCTAAGACATAAAAGAGCTTGGATCGCCCGAGAAATTTGTCTGAAGTGAATCCTGTTATTTATCGTCCTTGCTTCCAAGAAGGAGATGACGAATATTAAGATAAATATTGTGCACGATGCGAGCCCATTTATCGAAGTTCATTCCTGAAGATATCTTTTATTATTTCCTTGTATTTGTATTACATAACTCGTCTCTCTATGAGTAATTCTCAGGTAACGATGATTCTCATTTTCGTCGTTGCGAATGTAATTGAATTTCAGGAAAAAGGAGCTCTAATTGTAAGTTCTCAAGTTTTCTTTCCGAAACTGAATGTCGTATGAATAGACTGTAAATACAAAAAAGTTTTCTCTCATCTCTCTATATAACGCGAAATTTTTTTAAAGGGTTAATAAATTCTTCCTTAAATATTTTCTTCATTTCATGTTTGTCCCTTTATATTTTAACCGATCTAGTTTCCCCTGCTCACGCCGATACAGTTGAAATTTCCCTCGTTCTCCGAAACACGTAAATCTTCACGGAAGAGAAGCTTCCGTTTCGGGCCAGATTCGTATAATTCGTTACTCGCTCGATTGAACATCCCTTCCGTACACGTGTACGCATGCACATCCGCGCGATTGCTTATTCTCGAGCTCGCGTGCGCAACGCTAAGTACGTTTCAAAGTCGAGAGCTAAAGCGAGGCTTCTCGGCGAACTAAGACGCGACGATTGTTCCGCGGCGCGATCCCTCTCGTTTGTTATTCCATGTTCTTTATAGTAAACTGGCTGGAAAACTTTGGGACTCCGTGGTGCATTTTGCTCTGTCAACTTCTTCGTCCTCTCGCGTGATCCTTCGCGAGTTTCAAGAAATTCCGTCTCTTCTAATTCCGTCCGCAACTCCGTACCTCGTCGTTTCGCTGATAATTTTATGGTTGCTTGAATCCTGGCGCACGACAATTCAAGGGGAGACATTTTTCTCTCGTTTCCTGGTAACTTGATTTCTTCTGAATCGTTGACTGTGATGCTGGTTATTAAATACAGAGTGCTTCCAACGTAGGAAGTATATTCTTAACATTTATTTACTTCTGGAAATTAGATAGGGAGTCCTGTGTATCTTTGTAGAAGCACGGTCCCAGCTGATCCTCGAATATATCAAGAAATATATTTTCTTCGATAACCGACTCAAGAAATTTACTAATGATATTTATTTATTTCGTTAGTTATTCGTTTATTTGTGATACTTTCGTTCCGGTAAGTTACGTTTATTTGATTTAAAATTTAAAGAAAGAAGTATCTATTAAAATATCCTGACGAATAACTTATTAATAATCCTGTCTCAAATTTTCCCTGAAACATTTTCTTCATTTTCAGTGAATCGTCGAATGGAAAGGGTCGATCATGGTTGAATACAAAGGGCGCGAGCGAAGCGAATTATATCGTCCATCGTGTCAGACGGTTTCCTCGCATGAAAGTTCGGGTTCGGAAATTTTTTCGGTGCGCGAGCGTTTTTTTAAATATTTTTATTAAGCTCCATTCGGTGTTCGTTGGCCGGGCGCCAGCGCCCTGGGGTGCATTTTTATTTATTTTCTTCCCGTTGTAAAAATGTTCGTCGCATGACGCGGTATTTCTTCTTCTTTGCCCCGATATTGGATGCTTCCGCGAAATATGGGAATCCACTTAAGTAAATTTCTGCATATTTTATGCAAAGTGTTATCGACGTGAACTGCAATTCAGATTTCACGTCTCGGCTGGATTTTAGTGACGCGCGCTTGCTACACCTACGCCTCCGCTCCCTCTCGCCGCCGCCCCTCCCCTTGCCCCGTCGTTGGTATAAATTCACGGTTGCTCGAACCACCGGAAGTTTCGTTTCACGTCTGTTCCCTTTTTTCCTTTCTACATCCGCGAACGGTTTCTCCCTATTGGCGACGAAGTTACGGTCTCTCGGGAATTAAAATGGACGAAATTTCGAAGAATCTCACGCTGAAGCAAAATTTCGATTCGACGGTGATTCTTTGAAAGGAAGATTAAAAGATTAATTTATTTGATTTCTATTATAAAAGGTGATCGGAATTCTTCGAATTCTTACTTCATCGAGTTACAACTAAGAACCCCTTTTATTTTTTAATACAAGCACCCTTCTCAGTCGTTCCATGGTCAACAATCGAGCATATCCAACGAAAGAAACAACGATCTCCGACATCCACCTCGTCCAAAGAGAGTTAGGCAACTAAGAAGATGACAGGCCGATTGATTCGCAGCGTTAACGGCGTTAACATTCAAAGGGTCAAAGGGCGAAATTTCTGGCTCGCAATAACGTCGCGCACGTTGATCTTGTTAACCCCGTTTCGCTGACGGGTCTGCCTAAGATTGTAGCCCCCGTTACGGACCGTCGTCGGTGTCTATATTGACAAACGCAAGGGAAACAAGGGCAGAGGCGAGCCAGGGGAGGGTTGAAAGAGCGAAGCAGGGCAGCGCGTTACGGTGGACTGACCGTAAAAAAAAAAGCGTACATTTTTACGAGCACTCGCTCTAAACGACAAAATGCAATTCTACGGGCGAGCACCCTGTGAGATGTTGTTAAGATGGCGCTACGTCTCGACTGCCGACCCTCTTCGCGTCGTTCAGCCACGTATGAAACGTCCCCGCTTGGAATTGCATTGTTCCTTACCCGCTGCACTTTTCCCTTGCTGTAATTTATCGTAACGAGCTACGGGGATTCATGCACTGCTTCGACGTTCCGACTACCAAAAAGCAAAGGGGGACGTCGAAGACTGAGAGAATTCGAGTCCTGGGAGACTCCACTTCTTCGCTATTATTTCGGAGGATTTTTCGATTATGTACCGTACTGTGTGTATTTCATTAAAAACGTAGGATCGTTAAATAAAAATACTTGGAATGCTTGGCTGCATTTTTCAAGTTCTAATCAATTGTAAAAGAACACCAGCCTCTGCTTTTATTTTTAAGATAACAATTTAGAATGCTTTCCACCACCGAATCTGCCATCAAATAATGCACCCTTTTCGATGTAAATTCCCTTATCAATTAAATCCTCAAAGGAGCTGAAATTTTAACTCGATATTATTAGTGTCCTCGTTCGTTAATTTTGTGGTACCATCAAAGCTGAACGGAAAATTAACAGCGTCGATCGCGATCCTCGACAGAGTCAAGACACATCTGTGGAATGTCACCGACGCGCGTGTCTCTATAAATCAATATTAAGAAACGTTGGTTCGCGTGCAGAGGTTTTAACTAACCTCGTAAAGTCTGGTTAACGACTGAGAGGGTTCTAACGCGTTACACGTAAAAAACGACACCTGTCTACTTATCGTGACCTGCTCCTGAAATATGTTTATCATTGTCCATTCTACCACGAAACGTAGAAGGAAAATTTTCAGGTTTTTTGTTACCTGGCAAAAATGTACCGAAGCTACTGTAAGCATACTTCGACCGATAAGGAAGTGTTTAAATATCGTGGTATTCCCATTTTACCGAATGTTCCAGCTAACCTACTTACAGACGTAAATATGTGGGGTAAACATGAACTCGAATTTCCGAGTGTGTAACGAAGACAGTGTTCTGAGGGAGACAACGAAATAAGGCGTATAAAAGTCGTTCAAAAATGTGATTTCAGCAGTGCACGGTAACACCTTCTCGCTGGAAGAACATTGGATTTAAACTTACCTGTTTTCCCGCGCTCCCTGGAGTACTGTTCGGTTTTCCGCGGAACCAGCAGCTTGGCGTCGTAGCGAACGTGACGTTGTTCGCTATTGAAACGTCCTTCCAGGAACGGAAAGCCCTGACAGTAGAAAAATAATTTAATTAGTACATAGTGACTACTTCGGACAGCGTGGAACAGTCGAGAGTTTTATAAAGTGGGCGAGTCGAGAGTCACAGTGGTTTGATATAAAACTATTGATACGCGGAGTCTTCGAGCGCAAGTAGAAACAGTTAGCAATGGTCAGACGCGCTTCCACTTTATACAGACTGAAAATAACTGCAGTTTCCCGAAGCACCGTATCCCCGTTATTTTTAAAAAGGGTTTCGACACAATTTCCAGAACACGAGGCTGGAAGTGTATACTTGAATATATTAATAAAATCAAAGACAGACCGTTTGACCGAAGATACATTCCAAATAAATTCATATCAAAGTTCCTGTGTGTCTTAGCCTTCCTACGTAACCTCTCAAGGACTCAAGGGTCGCCTGAATAAAATATCGCAATTTTCTCTGAGCGTCCAAAGACTGTGCGGATCCGGAGACGGGAACGAGGAGCGTCGAGACGCGTCTGCCGACGGCGGAATTAATTTTCGACCGTGTGTCTCGGTGTATCGCGGCATGGAAACACGTCCTTACGTAATTCAAAGTCTGCTTAATTCGTCAGCGCCCGTGAGCCCTGTTTCTCTGTTTCCAACAGGGACCAGCGACGATTTCCGTTCCACATACGCAGCTGTGCGCCAAGGAGAATCAGGACGGATCCCTTCAGACGGCTTCTCTCTCGTCGGAGGTCATCTCGCGAGGTTACTCGTCCCGCGAGATGGAAAAACTTAGATTACCGCATTTATCTGCACTCTGGTTCTGGAACCTTATTCCACCTTTCTCCAACCCTTCCTCCTCCACCTCGCGGACGTTTCGTCCTCGACTCCCCATTCGACGACGTATCTCCGACAATTTTGCGAGACTCTTCCGGTTCATCTCTCCTTTTCCGCCTTCTCTCTGTTTTACTACGTCAAATATTGTCCGTTACCCCTCTCTGTCGAAAGGGTTGCGAGCTTTCGTTCTCCGATTTCGCCACGTTTCCGATTCTTCCCATTCGTTCCTAGCTGATGTGCATGTTCGTAGTTACGTACAGGGCGTCCAAACGGTCTGGGTTGGGAACCATTTACATTCTGACTTGAATTTTTACAATAGAGACGAGTTACTTTGCAGAGCAAATAGAAACAGTAGAGAATGGTCAGACGTGTACTTGGTTCACTTTCCTACGAAAACGAAGTCTTTTATTACAAAATTTCATGGATATTTTCTAACTGTTTTTGCACGAAGAATCATAAGTTTCTACGATCTGTTCGATATTCAGAAAAATGTTCGAAATTGCGAACAATCCTCAAACACATCCCTCGGTAAATTAAACTGCATAGTTTCTTCTTCAAAGGACTCTTTGACACTCCGATTCCTTCTTTATCTTAATTTAAAAATTCCCTTTAAATTCCCTGTATCGATGCGATCCTTTTCCCAAAGATCTCACCCTCCCTCGCCGTCCTTATCTCCTCCTCTTTCCTTTATCCCACGACGAGGCCACGACGAATAAAAGAAAGTTTCGCGGAAGCCTTCCTCGATTCGACTCTCTTCTTTCGCTGGATCCTTCCAAACCCTTTCAATCTTTCCGCGACCTACGCCCCGCACGCCGCAGATTTACGACGTGGAAGTACGTACTTCGGGAACCGTCGTCCCAAAAAAGTTTTCCTCTTCGCGCGTTGAGCCGGTTTAAGGGGCGCGCCGTGAAAAAAGGAAGAACTCGGGCACTTGGGTGGGAATCCCGTTCTTTAAATTATTCCCGTTCCACGATACACTCCGCCACGGTGAATTCCGAGACTCGTCCGTGTCGTCGTTCCCGCGATACTTTCTTTTATTTCCCTCGATCACGGCGTTCGCCATTCACAGGGAGGGAAACTGAGATCAGGGAGATTCGACCCAGGCACATCGTTCGACGCTTTGACACGTCGTGACTTGGCTTACAGATTGGCGAATCGTGTAATTTAATTAGGGAAGGATTTTGTTCGTTGTTAAGTGAACGATTTTATTAGAATTTTAAAGAACTGGAGCGTGAATGCTTTAATTATGGCTGAGACCTGCTAGCGACTTGATACCGCAAGGAAATAGAATTTTGAACAGACTCTAGCGATTTAATATTTCCGAACACGAAAAGTTGAGAATAAAATTTGAACAAGTAATCGTGAGGTATTTTTCTATATTTTAATATCTATCGATTGGAACAATTGAAACTTAATATCTCCGACGTAATTAAACATTTTTTTATACATACAGTATCATTCATTGTTCGATTAAACGTTAATAACAATTATGGTTCAGAATAAGTATCCATTCGAGACATTCGACGATAGTTAAATTAATTATTAACAAGACTTGTTATTCAAACAATGATGGGGAATATGATTTTGCTGCGATGTTAATGTTTCACGAATTATTTTCTCGATGGATTCACTCTTCTTCGATAGCGAGCCGCGACTAGTTGAATAAATTGTTAAATAGATTGCGAGTATATGTAAGGAAATGAAATAAATTCATATTTGTCTACAGCCTCCTCGCGTCAGCTCGTGTTACGGTTACTTTTCACCAAACGTTTCTTTCATAACGCAGTTGAATTTCGCATACACCCGAGCGGACGTGACCATTGTCCGAGAATCGCGGTCATTTTTTCCCTCACGGTCGATGAAATTCGAAAAATGGCCCCGCGAACCTTTTACTTACCGAGAACGGTCGTATGAAATTATTCCGACGGGCTCAGGAGCCACGTGTACGTGGGGTCGTTCATTCTTATGCGAATTGCACTTTTAAGAGTCTTCGGGTGCCGCGCCGTGGAACGGCCAGTTAAGCTTGGTCATTCCGCCAGAATCGGTCCCCCTCATAATCGAATAAGTCGTCCCTCTTGACCCACTTCCCTGACTTCGAACTAGACTGAGCCACGTTTCGGTAATAACGAGCCACTTTTTTCGAAATTTGTTCGCCAAGAGACGGAATTAAGGATCCCGAGTCTAGGCATCGAGTCAAAGCGCTTAAGGCAACAGAAATGAGCGACTCGGTGAATTGATTTAAACTCGAAATATGCCGCGAGGGTCAAGCATTTCCTGTGGAAAACACGAGCGGGACAAGAAGAGTCGGAAAAGTTGGCAACTTGGAAAAGTGGTCTCAAGAAAATTGCAGAGTCCTCGTCTTTTAATTTCAAACTCGTCGCGTCGGTTCTCAGCGTTGACGATGTAACGAAAGGCGAAAATGCCGAGTTCCCTCGAGAAGAGAACGAATTCGAATCTTCAGAAACTCCGGGAAATCCGCTGGACTACGACCGAGTTCATTTTTCAACGCTGCTCGAGTTGTCAAGTTTTTTCTGTCAACGTCTGGTGCATATCTGTTATCGTTTCTATGAGTCCCAAATTTATTCGATGCTGGTGTAATAGTGGAAATTATAAAAATTTCCTTCGTCGCGAGTAATAGCGAGCTTATAGTGAAATTTGATTTCCTTTGATTTCTTTTTAATATTCTACGATCGATTTTACTAGTTTCAAAAAATGCAGCACTGTTGGACTCAGATACGATAGAATCGTCTGAAAGATGGATAGCGAACGATGTACCACAAACGATACAATTTTCTATTTATCGTTCGATATGTTACCCTGAAGCTAGCCTGAGTCTTCGAGCAAAAAATATTGTATAATAGAAAGTAAATTAGCTTAGAAAAAAAGTCCTACCATTCTCCGTAACGACGGTGTAACGCGTCTCACGTTTGACGCAAGGACGAAACGATATCCAGCACGAAGTTCTGTCCATTCATCACACTTCCTGGATTTATCCATCATTGTCTGTCGCCTTTTCCGTCACTTAAACAATTCTCCGAGGGGTACGCGAGGAACATTTCGTTATTATTTACAAACCCTAGAGTTTATAGCGATTAAACCAGAGTTTTCGAGTAACTAATTTAACGTAATCGGAGTTAAAAACGTAGTGTTTGCCAAATGGAAGCAATATACGACTCGATCTGATGTACACGCTGCACGTTTCCGATTCAGGGGGGTGGATAGCAGCCACGCGTGTTAGATATAGCCGCGCATAACAAACCGGAAAGACTGGTATATATTACGTAACTGAAAATGGATGCAAACTACGTTTGTCGGCATCGAGGTTCCGCGAATGCCTTCCGAAGCACTCGACAGGGAGGAAACGAAGCTCGTTTATTTAGCCATTCGCGGGAAAATCCCCAACGTCGATGTGTACCACCCATCCTACCGTTCACAGCCGCGGGATTCTCACTTCGTGCTCATGCGAATTGCACTTTTAAGAGCCATCGGGGATCGTATCTCGGACGGCAGCTAGTTAAGAGTTTGATTGCGGCGAAACAAGCCGCTTTCGTAATCGGATGAACGCGGCCGTCTCCAGTTTTCGACTCCTTTAAACTTGCAGACAGCTCTGCGGATAATTCGCGGAGACCGAATGATGATTGCTTGAAATCGCAGCCACGTTCACCGAGACAGTCCATGGCAAAACGGTTTGCTCCGCCATCGACGAATTGTAATTGAAACGATGTCATTATTATATTATTTTTACTACGAAAGCGACAGATTCGAAATTTAAATAATCAACGTATGAATGTCTTTCGAATCCTCTCTCGTATGATAAATTTTAATATTTGATTTAATTACCCTCATTCTCCTGCGTCAGTTATCGACCAAATAATTTCAGTCATTTCGTATTTTCGTTTAATAAGTTCCACTTTCGAGCGGTCAACAAGTGGTTGTGTATGATGAAAATCAGATGAAATGCTAGAATTCTTAACAAATATCGATGTTTCGAATTCCCACTGAATCATATAATAAATTCTGATATTTGGTTTCACTTGCCAACCGAATAACTCGAAATATTTCATATTTTTCGTTAGTTTCCATTCTACCGGATCAACAAGTGTTTACGTGTCATAAAAATCATACGAAAATATTGGCATCGCTAACGATACGTAAAAAGAATTAAAAAACTACAATTAATACCCGCAACGTCATCGTCAATGGTCGTTTTAAAAATCGACAGCACAAAGGAAACGATTCAACATTTCGCGGAAAACTTCCGCGACAATTCTATCAGTGGCTCCCGTTGCGGAAATTTTCCATTCTGTGACATTACAATTTTCCGAGCTGAAAAATTAAAGCTGTTTTAGTTAACGCGCCACGTAAAAGTAAATCTGTCGCTGGTATTTATTTCTCTCGCTTTTAATAAAATTATTACCTTTTGCCCAGCTGCCCGATGGCTCTTTTAGTATGTTTAAAGTTCGAGTTCTAGCGACAAACACCCCATGGAGTCTACGCGTTTCTCGCGGCTGGATTTTTAGTTTTCAGTAAGAAAATATCTCGACGTTTAAGAGGTGTTTTTCAGGTGTACTTGATTCCCATCGTGCTCCGAGGAATTGTTTTCGTTGCCCTTGTGCCGGCTATAGGACCCTTTCGAGAGCTTTTTAAGACGGAGTAATCGCGGAATTTTTCAGAACGGGGCGTCGAGAGGACTTATGATAATAATTCGGTTTTTAAGTCGGGACCAGACTCGCGCGTGCTTTATTGAATTTTTCTGAAATTTTAGAGAGTTATATTTAACACTAAGACCACCAAGATTCGATATTTTATGTCTCATGTTGCATTACGTAAGTGTGCAAGATCTAGTTTGCTCTATTACCGTTATAACATCGACTAGATATAAGAAATAAAGTTGTCTATTTATACAGACACTGCCATACAAAACAACTGAGCGCAAGTCTTTGCGTGCGATATCTTTAAAATTAGAAAAAAAAGAGAAAGTAAACTAATTCTTTAATAAAATTAAGTTTCCATTGTGGTTATATGCCTCTAAACTTTGGTAAATCCGTTCCTAATAGTCGAGTGATGTGAAAAGTTAAAAATATCTGGTCGATAGTTTCGGCGTCGACACTTAAAATTGGAATATTCTGTAACTCAGAAACTCTGATACGTACGGTTCGTGTTCGTGATATATTCGTTACACGTATCGGTGTTTTGTTTTTTGAAGTATCGTTGCACTTTTATAAATCACCGTGCCCGGTACTAACGAAAAATAAATGAAAAACTGTCCGCTCAACATAGGTTTCCAAAAATCCACTTTGATGGAGATACGCGCAATCTGTTTTATACATGAAAACCAATTGTATAGAAAATGCTCTACAACGTATACCATATAGATGTGACGCACAGGTTGACCTACAATATATATTCATTTTATCAATACCATTGTTATTCCGGGCTGCGAAGATCTCGATTCTACAGTGGAATGGATGGGCAGACGTGTCGAACATCTTTTAGAGATATTCCGAATACACGTATCGCTCGAAATAGCCATTTAACTCTTTCGCGGATCTAAATTAACAGCTGTATATTTATTGTTATACGATTAAACCGTTCGTTCGATGTAATAGAATACTATTCCGGGTTGTAACGATTTATTAACCACGTTCTGTTTTATCGATTCACCCGACACTTTCTGTTTATTTTCGAATTGTAGAATCAAAAAACGTTTAATTGTTTGTCGAGACTATTTACTTTAGTTAGTACTTTATTTTCGAACCGAGATTCTTCGAGCTTCTTTTCAAGTCGACCCACGCGTTACACTATTCAAGCAAATAGGACGGTGTAGAAAAACGTTAAGTACGTTCGAGGATCATTTGTCGTGGAGCCGTAAGAAAAATCATGAATTTCCGGCGAAACCAGCTTCCGACGCTGTCAGCAACCCCTCGAGTGTTATCGATAACAGTAATTCTCGTAAACATGCCATCGTAGCTGCTTCTGGGAAAAGGAAACGAGAACAGGATCTCGGATCCGCTCGTGTTTAAGCCTCGATTTATTTCTTTCGCGCACTCGCCCATGTTTTCCAGTTATCGCTTTGAAATTTTACCTGTCTTCTAACGTGTCGACGAAAACAAAAATAATCATTTAACTGCGCCAATTCTCCGAATCGAGTAAAATTGACAGTTCGAATGGCGCAAAGTCGTGGACGAATAATTTCCAAAATCCGTGTCGTTATTACTCGGTTTTCTTTTTCAAACCAAATAGAAGGGCGATCCGGTAATTGGAGCTTTGGATCGGTAATACCGAAATTAGGAGGCTCAGGGGCGGATCGAGAAATTTCGTTTCCAACTGGTATTAAAATCGTTAGTGCTGAGATGATTACCAAGCTGCAGATTGTGAGAAATGTTATAATTGCCAATTAACGCGTATTAATCTCTGCGAACGCGCGTTTTGTTTATTACGCTAAGGATCATTCCTGGATGATAGAAACCCGTGATACGTCACGGAGTGAAACACCTTTAGTCGTTACTTACAACGGAGGAAACATACAAGTCTCGAGAATTGCAAAAATAACAAGTTTTACGATATCGTTGGTATTACTGATCACTCGCTAGATTTAGTTTAAAAAGTTGGTACAGAGGGGGAGTCCCAAAAGTTAGTTCTGATCCGACATGTAAATATATAATTAACGTTTCTTATGTATTACTTTACTTATCAATATTAATAAATAAATAAAAAAAAATATATATATATATAGGATGGTTTATTTCTTTCTGATACTCTCCATCAGATATGTACACATGTACACAATTCCTGATTATAACAAAATATTCCCAAGTATCCACGATCGTTATAAACAATATCGTTATTCCTCGCCCCAAAATCCGTATCGTAAAAGAAGAACTTTCGTCGCGATTTTAAAGGAATTTAGCCGCAGACAAAGAATGCCACCGAAAAAAGATTTCCGTGGACGGTACGCGACGAAAAACTCCGTCCCGGTGTTTCGAGTATCGGTTCCCAACGAGGAGGTACCCCAGAAATCGTCGAAATTCAGTTTACACAGCGCCGAGGGAGCGTTGCTCGTTCTTGCGAGGATAGACGTGAGGCTACTACGAATATCGACTGACGAACCTTGCATTGATTTCTTCCCTGACGTTATCCCGCGAGCGTGGGTAACGGGATACGGGATTACGTGGTTTCAGGGATGTTACAGGATTAGGGCAGGTTGTATCTCGAAACCTGCGATCCTCTAACGCGATCCCTGGCTATACATCGAACGATATCAGCCAGCCTGCTAATTAATTCGAGCGAATCCATTGGACACTTTCATATATGGACAGTGCACCTGTTAGATGCCTCACGTGGATGATTGTGTGATTAGGGAGGATTAGGGATGTTGTCTTCTTAGAAACTCTGTTAGGATTTGGAATTCCCAGTTTGATTTCGATGGAGAGTCTCATCAGATTGGCATCAGGAAGATCTTTGAGGTGTCTTTAGAGTCCTTTTCAGTGTTTGGGCAAATTTCTTTGATGAAGAAAATATAAACTTTATTTTCATTGTAAATATGCACTGTAATAATCACTAATCGTTATCATTTTTGGAACTCGTATTTATCTCTGTATTAGTACAGTACGAAACATGTTTTGTACAAATAGCGAACGACCAAGCGTGAAAATTCGTTTTCCATCTACGTAGTGTCTCATCTGCGTTCTACGCTCAATTGGCAACCGCTTGGCAACGTTTTCGGGCTGTTGCAAAATTCACGTGGTCGAAATTGCTTTCAACTTGTTGTTACGTTAGCTTTAATTTCGCTACGTCGATCTATAACCAACCGTGACAATATAGGCGGACAAATTCGTAAAAGGAATATTTACGGATCTTTCATTCTACATCATTAGTAGTTTTACGATTCGTTTCCGCGGGTAAAAAATACGACTGCGGAGAACGAGATAGTAGAGGTATCAAAAAAGCTCGCGAACAGACAAATAAATAATGATAAATGCCCAGTCTCGAGCATGAAATATTTATTACGTTTCACGTTTCTACTTTTTACTTTTAAAACTACAAATACTCGAGTTCTCCTCTTTTTCAAGTAAACTAGCTTTGGTGTTCTTTAATATAGCCTACTGTCTACGATGTCTAAAGTTAATTTTAATTGAATATCCGTTTCCATTTCCACGAGAGACGTTCTGATCGGAATTAAAGTGCTTTATTCGCTTATTCATAATAGCAATTTCCTCTCTCGCTAATTGCGTTGTATCCACCATCGATAGAACGATGGTTGAAGTTAATTTTAGTTTAATGACCGTTCCTGTTTCTATAATCGACATTCCGTTGAAAATTCGCTTCTATTCTAACTACGTTCTAATGCCACGAAAAATTCGTTAATTAATCGCTTCTCGCAACGCGTCAATCCATTTTCAAACATTATATACCCGAAGCTGTACAACGTTCGGCCAGTTCTTACGTACACAGGCGAATTCTATTTACGTTAAATCGTTTGTGCAAACCTGTTGCGATTCTAATTAGGAAACAAACGAGCAGAACGTTGCAGCCAATCCGATGACTGGAATCGACGGCGGTTAACGTTTCTAGCAAACATCATTCCCCCAGACGATTAATCGTGATCGCTAGAACCTCCAAATATCCGTTACCGATTCCGTGATACGTTCGACCAATGAGTCGCGACGCTTACTATCGATCCTCGAGCACGTTCATAATTATTTTCACGCGCCTCGCTCGGTTTCTGTGTGTTTCGAACAAACATCGGTTTTCGCGGAAAGACTCGACCCTTCGGGCACGATGAGCCCATATATGCATTTCGACGGAAGCCGAGGTTGCGCGCCGCGTTGTTTTAACGAGCTTTCGATCAATTAATCAGGACGGTTAAGAAATCGTATCCTTTGCACCAGTTCAGGACGCACGAGTCTGTCGAATCATTTTCTATTCAAATTCGATTCGTCCTGCAACGCGTCAACTGTTGCATCGTCCCCTTACCACCGCGTTACCTCAAAAAACGAATGCGAACGGACCGCAATTGAAAAGGATCGAGGATCGTCTCGCACGGTGCCAGTAGGTCAGAAATTCAATTCGTTTACATATTACCGGGTTGCGTAATCCGAGGGTATTAAGATTCGGAATTAAACGTGTTCAGCGCCCCCTTTATTGTCTCTGAACGAGCACATGCTATGCGGAGGCGTTCGAGCGGATTACAGGCGAATGTTCCTAAATTACACGGCTGCATTAATTGCGATACAGCGCGAACCCAGCTCCCGGGATAGGTTTGACCTCGCGCCTGGTCGCCGTAAAATCTCGCGTTTCCCAGAATTTCATAAGTTACTCCCCCGTCTCCTCCTCTCCTTCCCCCACCCCCCTGCATTGTAATTTCAAAACTCCCGCGCGCCACTGTCGTCTTAATTAACTGGATCTCTGGAAAGAAGGGCGGAATAACTGAGAGCCGGCAAAGTTTTACGACGCTCCGCTCGAGATTGACGATTCTGGTTACCGGTTAATTATTTCACGCCGGAAGTCCCACAGGAGCGCGGTAAACAGTGCATAATGGAGGCTGGAGAGATCGCGTCCTGAACTCGAGCATCGGTATTTTTGGAAAGAAAATGTTTTCGCACCGTTGACAGGGACCGTGCGTTATACGAAGTAACGATTGATAGTATTGCCGCGATAAAAACGCGGTTTACGAGGTGTACAGACTGGGAATGGCAATTTTTATAGCTTTTATAGTACTTCTTGGGACCTGTGCGCCTTTTTTTTTTTTTTTTTTTTTATTCATCTCAAACGTTCCAACTTCGCTTCTTCGATGTTCGAGCAAAGTGACCACGAGAATTTATTGTTTACTTGAATCAAACAGTTTTATTCGTTCTATCTGAAAGAACGATAAAATGTGAATTAATCTTGAAATCGAAAATTGTCTATCTATTCTTAATTCCTCGCTTAATCGAATACCGCGTGTAAATACGAATCTACGACTGCAAAAAAGTAATCGCTATTTACGAAATAATGTATTCGGAACTTTCCGCGAGGGCGATGGAAAATGAAGAGCAACGGGTACATTCGCGCATCCCGTACACGTGCAAATTTGAAAACGTGCGAAATTGATCGACAAGCGAGACTGCAGCTCGTTCGCATAACAATTATTTTTGCCGCGAACTGAGCCGTAATAATTGGCGTATTTCGCGTGCAAACAAACGTGGATTGTTTCGAGCCGTGCTTTTAACCCGACTTGACGCGCATTCTGAAACGAACTCGCACTTGAGTGTACTTCTTCTCTAATAACGAACGCGGCAGTCCGATAAAAATAAATACCGCCTCCGGAATTGAACACGTTTCCTACTGAGATTTTCATTTTTCATTAAGCCTATGGACGGCTGAAATAATGTCCTGGATCGGTGCGCGTCGCAGAGGAATTGATTCCATCAACGAGGACCCATTTAGTTGCTCGTTGGAAAAGTTATTTCGTAGGTTTGCTTATGAAAGAAAAACAATTTATCATGATGAAACCATGAAATTTCGACTGGTAATATATATAACTATTAGACTGCAAATCCTTATGCAAAATAAAATCTTTGTAAATGTACTTCTTCTTATGAATGCATGAAAATCCACAGTTCGATAATGATGATACCATTTAGAATGAAAGTTGGCTAGTCAAAGATACAATTCATCATTGTGGTGGCAAAAATACGAAATTACTTTCCAAGCAACCCAACATTATTATTCCCTTTTGGATTAATGTTTTGTCATCGAAGCAAGCAAAATGATAAATTTAAATTTGTATTCAATTAGTGTAGGAGTCTAAACGAAAAATAAAGGCACGGGGATTCGAAGCCACGATCCTCGGATCGACAGTCGAGCTCTTTACCTACGCGACCAATCCCGTACCCTACTTTTCGTGTTCTTATTTGACTCCTTATTGTTGGGTATGGGAGGCGCGGATACTACATTAGAGATATTTAATGAACGCAAGTAAAGGATGGTCTCTCGTTCCTTATTAATTTCCATACAAATGGAGTAGCGAACTGGCAACGATACAGCACCAAATATAATTGTAACGTTAATTAACACGTACGCTATCATAATTACGTTACTGATAAATTTAACCGTTGCAAGCAGCTAACACCGTGCCCGATAAGCTGGAGAACTCTATCACGTGGAATTTGCAAATCACTGAAATCGCTTTGTACTGTAAATGAGCACGCAACTCTTGCTTGTAAACTTCCAGTTAATAACTAGAAACGTGTTCGCCGATTGAAATTAAAAGTGAATGTATAACTGTACACCGATTAAACGTGCAAAAATTCACAACTCGATAAATATAAATTCCGAGGATTCGACTGTTATTTTATGTAAATTTTCGGATAACGTTAAAAATGCGTTATATCTGTAACTTTCCTCTATTTTAACGCGAGATGTTTGTTGAGATCAAATAACTTACACTCGATTATGTAAAATAATTTTTGTATGCAACAACACGAAATTTTCAACTGTCTACCACGTCGAGTATAGTTCGCAGGGGTGAGTCTCGATCATTTCTATAGAAGCTCGCATCGATTCCCACTGAAATTATATCGAAACAATCGAACAGTTGCTAACTCTTCGACGGAGAAACGAATCCTTAACAATTGCTTTCTGTTTGCCAGTGAATTCTGCACGGCCCGTCTTCTTTTATTTTCTGAGACGGCGAAACGAGATCGCGGTTGGGAAAGAATTTAAATGAAACCGAGCTCTTCCATTAACGTTGATGAGTCGAAAATATTTTATGAATTGCTGCGGTTTCCACGAGATACGGATAATTGCGTAAAAGCGGACCCTCATTATTGGCGATCGTGCTTTCGTATCGGAACGTTCTCCTCGTTTTCTTCGACCGTTTCTGCTTTTTACGCCATTTATTTGTCTCGGGTAGTCGCCGAGACAGTTCTTTGGCTGCGTTTGGGGAAGCGATCCATCACTTTTAACCGCGATTATCGTCGATGATTGATTCGTCATGATCCTGATTAATGGTCGCCATTTGTTCGTTAATCAACGCCCTCGGACGTGCTTTCTGACGATCGAGATTGACGATTTTGTCAGGGTATCGAAATATTGATACTGATATTTCTGAAACTAACGAACCCACGATCTCGACATATTTTCACTGTTCACTTTTCATTATTAAAAGAGACAATGACGTCGGTGCTGCACCGTTCGTTTAACAAATTACATCCGGTCACGAGTGACGGAGTCATTTCTTAAATTGGATTTTCCAAACGCAGCGAAGACAACGTTAATTCTGCGAACATTCGTTATTAATCAAAAGACAAACTTCCCATTGAAGCTGCGAGTCCATTTTATATTCTAGTTAAATTATCGTCGCGAGTGGTCTACAGTAATCCTGCAGTCTTCAGACCGAATCATTCACTCTTTATTCCGAGCGGTTTATTTAACAACGTCCACACTCCCTTCGATCGATCGTTATTATGAATTACAGGAATAAAAATAACAACGCAAATAAATCGAAGTCTTTCCACGAGGTTGTTCAACTTATTCGCATTGTTGCTTCGTATAACCTGATTTTAATTTCCCCGAACGTCGAAGCTTATTGTGGCAAACCGAGTCAACGTTAATTAAACCCCTAGCGATGAAGACTGACTCCATCCTTCGAGTCCGTCTTTGTTCGTTTCAACAGCAAGCTTCCTTTATCGAACACAATAATTCCATGAAATGACGGGAGTGGAAATTAATCAGAACGCTTAATTGTGAAGATATTTTTAACGCGACGAGGCAAGGAGAATTTCGTCGTTTTGCCAGGGAGGAATCGGTGTACCGGTTGCAACTTAGCGACCCGTAGCGTGCAAAAAGAACTGAAAATCCGTCGCTAATTAGTCGCGATGCAATTACGGGCCAGATTAACGACGACCGCGATAGTTTTTCGCGACGCTCGCCCTAGGTTAACGAGCATTTTCAGCGTGCTGTCGTCGTCCTTTCGTCGACGTTACATCCGCGTTGGCTCGTCCTCCGACGTCGCTCGAATCGTTTGAAAGATGGCAGAGACGCGTTTCCGCTTCCCCGTTGATAAACGATCGGTACGTTTGAAGCGCGTTTGTAAAAGTTACTCGCGGGAGCTGCGCTTTCGCTTCATTTTCGTATTCCTGTCGCCCACGACGCTGTTCATCAAACTTTGCCACCGCGTGGACACCCTCGATCCTGTCGAATTTTATCGCGCACCCGCCAGACCACGGAAACGGACGAAATTTGATCAAACTTGAGGTCTGGCGATGTTTCGTTCGTTTTAGCTGTCATTTAAATTCCAATTTTTGTTTCAAGGAATGAATTCCTTTGTTCGAAGTATAAGACACGTATTTAGAGTAAATTAAGTAGCAGTTTGAATACGAATACATTTGAACGGTGTTGGCACCCTCGATGAAATATAACGAAGAACAAATGTCAATTTAGAAAATCAAGAAGGAAACAACTCGAATAATACTACGGTCGAAAGCTTTGAAATAAATAAAAAATAAAAATTCAATAGCTCAACTATTACCGATTCAGCAATCTGTAGAATTTTTACTACAATTCTCCCAACCTTCCGATATTTAAATTGGACAAAAAGCTAGTGTCAGTCACCGATGACTGACGTGGCACTCAACGTGTCAAGAAATTTTTGGTTGATTCTCATTTAGCAGGTAAATTAAAAATATTGCTACGAGAAATATTTTGATACCGAATATTCCCCAAATGTAAATTTAACTCCCTATCCAAAATAACAGAGAAAATATTCGATTCTAACCGCTCCTCCATTGGGCAAGATATCGACTCGATATTCGCGCACTTTATTGTTCAAAATTGAAACGGTGTGCGGTGACACGGAAGATTCATCTTGATCTCTTTTAACACTTTTAACCGCGACGGTCAGCGACGAAGAAGTAATTGAAGGAACTCGTTTCGCATCTGTTTACTAACAATCTTCAAAGAAATGTAACCGAGGAGTATTTCACTTTTCATCAGAAAGCTTCAAAGCTAGGTAACACAGGGAGTTTTATTCCGCCCCCCTATCGTCGTTTGAATACCTTTTTCCCAAACGTCAGAGGGATATTTTAATTTTATACTCGGTTCTCAAAGATACGCGTCAAAAGAGATGCCCGGAGTGATGGCGGGGCAAGAAGCGAGTTCTCGTTACAAACGGAACAAATTTAACTTTTTCCAAGAGCACTTAGCCGACGAGGGAGAAAAAAGAGAAGAATTTCAAAAAAATTTCGTTCGCGATTTACTGCGCGGGAAGTATTACTCCGGAATATACCGTGGGATATATTCCTAGCATAGAAAATGCTCTATGATACTCCTCGGACGGTGTTATTTTAATACTTGCGCGTAATTAACGTGAAAGTTAATATTATTCACGGGAATGGTGCGGTCCAAGTTACGCGGATCATATTTTCCGAGTGTCTCGCGATAACTTTGAAGTTGGTACAAGTAGCTAGTAGCTGTGCAGTTTTAAAACGCTATTCCAGGGAGGATGGATATTTTCTGAATCGTAAAGAGTTCAGGTTTCGTTCTGTAATACATTGTAATTGTTTTATCATATATATATGTTTGTTCCCCGTAATGTCTCTAATTTTTGAGTAAGGAAAACTTTTAATTCTGCCATAAATATCAAAAGCTCCGGCTCGTTAATTACGCAGACGTAAATACCTGGCTGTCCAGGCCAGCAGAGTAATCGTATCCAGCAGCTTAAGGAATTTAATAACTTCATTCGAGTTCTCGCCTGGGCGATACGTCTGTAATTTTCTAGAAGAGCGATTCGGGATAACGTTTCCAGATTAAAAGAGCCCAAGACACCGCCACGGGATAAATCGTCCGGGCACTCGGAATGCATAGTGCGCAGCTTCGAGGATAATTTCATCTCGCATATCCACGTTAAATCTTCCACGCAATGAGGTTGTCAGAAACGTTTTCGTTACCCGCAGACCGTAAATCCGCGCCCGTTGCGCTTTGATATTCGTCTCCTAATTCGTGCCCGAGACTCGTTCGTCGAGGTGAAATGTATTTTTAATAACCGCTACCCGTTAGTTACCCGTAGACCGAGTTACCCGACGCTGTTGCAAGCTTTTCTAGTGCAGTTTGTAGGTAGACGAACGAGTAACCTTGGCTGGTCAGTTGATAAGGATTTACAGCAGAGCACCGAGTAACGAGTTGGCAAAACAAGAAGATGCATTTTATATTACCGCCTGTTTGCGAAGCGAGGGTACGAGCGTCGGGACTGGGGGGCGCCAGAGAAGAGGGAAAGCGCTGTGGTAGCGAGGTCAGAAGATGAAAAGCGTTACAGTGAAATCACAGAAAATCTAAAGCGCCACAGTGGCGCCATTAATTTTCAAGCTCGCCACGCATGGAAACAACGATCTCGCCCGGACACTGTTTGAAGCAAATAAAACTTTCAACTATTACTCCTACTAATTTATACACATATTCCAATTCGAGGTAGAACTTAACGAATCTCTTTCTTTCCCAACAATTAATTCTGGCCTGAAAAGGTTAACCTCGCTCTCGGACATTAAAGCAGCCCCTACTTCGAAACAATTCTACTACTTCGAGATATTCACCGCGTGCATTCCTCGAACGGTTTCGAACAACGTCGATCACAGTTGTTCCAAAGGAGGGTGTCGCGCAGCTTGTAACCCATCCCAAACGCCTCGCGTTGGCAGTAATTTTTCAAGAGTACATTTTTCTAGGAAAAGTGATTCCCTGCCAGATTATTCCGTATTCATGAGACCGATGCGGGCGGATTTCTTACGAGTTATAGACCGACGCGGAAGGAGAGACGGGTGAAAAAGGGGCGACGAGGTAGAGAGAGATAAGTTTTAGCCGAGCCAGAGGGGCTGTCGTGATCTTGTTACGCGAGTAAAAGCTCGGAAGGTGGGTTAGAAAAGCTCTAGATGCCAGCGACCATCCACGGGGATGAAAAGGAGAACCGAGCTTGGGCCTTTGAGAGACAAAAAAGCGTTACATAAAACCGCGGACGGAGTTAAATGACCCGTTATAAAAACAACTCACGTCGTCGTACTTCATTTTTCAACCTATTTAATTAAAAAAATTCTATCCAAATATATATTGTCATTGTCTCGCTTTTGGAATTTATTTGTTTCGGTTCTTTCCTTAAAAATTCCTGTCGCTGATATCTGGGTGAACGGTGGCGACCAGCGCGTTAAAAGTTTTTTGAAATTAGATCACGTTTTCTGGAGCCAACGTATGCGCAAAATTCTGGTCTTCTTCGGACGAAAAGAGAGTTCTTCGTAGACTAAAAAAGGGCCAAAGCTTCGACCATAAAGGCTACTTGTTGAGTCACGGAGAATTTAATCAGTCCGAAGTTCATCCATCTGCGAGTGAAGAGCAGATAACGTCTGCGAGGTGTGGTTTTATCGAGACCGCTGACCCGTGGACGAGGTCACGGTAGTTTTCTGTGCAGAGTGTTATTAACTCGGTGGTTTGAGAGAGACCGGGGAATAATCAACCCCGTGGTACCATTCACGGTACGTCGAGGCCTTGCGGGGCCATCAGGAACACTTCCAGTCATATTATTTTGGTGTTCTTAGCAGTAGTCACCTGGCGTTTCAGAAACGTGCAGAAGTTACCACCCGACAGCACCCGGTCTACAAAGGGCTCGCCCTGCGGGGTTGTTTCTTGAGACAAACGACCCATACCGCAGCGTCCTGCACAGCATACTTACGAGTATGTCTTTTAAGCAGCACACCCAAGGGCTGTTCATCTTGATTCCGCGATGATTCTCGATTCCTTTCTTTGTCTTTTTATATTTTCATTTTATCTCTCGCAGGAGAGGACGAAATTAGGAAATATTCAATTAGGTCATCAATGGAGAAAACTATTAGCGTTAAATGTTGACTGACAGACTGATGGATCATTCACATGGAAATGTCTGCAGGGCTAAAATTTCGTCTCGAGAGACGATTGGAAAGTTCAGAATCTACCATTTGTCGTATAACTTACTTTTGTATTCTGATGAAAAAATTTACGAATTTTATCAGGATTTCTTGTCGTTAACACTTAGCCCTCAAAATCAATTGTTGAAGTTCCATATTATATGTTGCATTCTATGTTCTATGTACATTATAATAGTTTGAATGAATTCTCCTTTCTTTTTGTAGAAACATTCGACGTTTACTTTTGTAACTTTGTCCGAGCTTTATAAACCTCACGAACTTCCCTCTTAAAGATGTATCGGATCGTTTTCGCCAACCCTCCCTCTTTCCAAGATCAAGAAGGCGTAGAAACGCAACGGAATTCGTCCTGCGTGCCGAATGCAGTTTTTCCATCGCTGTAACCGCCGGAATTCGAGATGCTCGACTTGTGCGCGCCGGGACGATGCGATCTCGGCGTAATTTTCGCGGAAATGTGCTCAGCGAACCCAGTCGCGGAGAATTCTCTTGCTAATTGGCGCATACATCGAACTCCGAACTGCTCCGAGTCTACCGGTATCGCGAACATTGTAATTAAGAATTCACGTACTTTGCAACTCGGCGAAGCCGGCGACTTAACGAGCTCACTTTCGCTGGGACCGAGTACCCGCCCGTCGATTTAATCAACGCAAAATTCACGCGATGCTCGGGCATAGTTCGCGTCACAAGGACCGTTTAATCGACAGCCCCAATTTACTCGAGATTAATAAGTACGAATTCGACCGCGACGTTTTAGTGGAATCGACTGGCGTGTGTCGTTTTTGTCGTTCTCGAAATAAACCGATTATTGTTCGACGTTATTTAGTCCCGCTTCGTTACTCTATACATTCGCCTAACTGCAGCTGCGTTAATACAGTCGCTAGACTGTGGAATTAATGCATTTATGGTGTACGCAAACGTGAAACATGCACATACGCAGAATGAAATACTAATACTGTTACATTAATTAATGAAATATATTCCCCGCACGTTTTCCACGTGTCCTCGGCATTAACATGCGCCATAAATACACGAAATCCGCAGTCTAACTACCAGAGTTCGCGCAGAGGTATTATTTTACACCTGGACAAAGCTTCGCGAGAAAGGAACCTCTGCATTTTTTTTTTTTTTGTACTTATTCTGAAACACGCAATTACTGCCTTTCCGATTGTACCACGGTGTTCGTTGTGAGATGACGCTACTTTTCTACTTTTTTCTTTTTTTTTTTTTTGCGACCATCCTTCTTATTCGCGAGATAGTAAATTCGCGTAACGAGCTAATTAATTGTGCCTCGAACGAAATCTCTCGCATAAACGAACGTCGCCCCCGGCGCTCGCGCGGAGGATAATAAAAGCGTATTAAATTCGAGGGTAGGTGCCGGAGCATTGTTCTCGCCGTTGAAACGCGTAGACAGGATTAACGTCGCGCTGGGCGAAGATGAAATAATTTATAAAACTAACTCCGAGCGAAACGGACACGTGTACTCCCTAATAAAAAAAAAAAAAAAGAGGAATCTTCGCCGGTCTTCTTTCGACTTAAATATGGCCCGATCGTCTGAATTTTAATTAAACGACCAAAGCGGTGTCACCCCTTCAGCCTGTTGCAACGCGTATCTCTATTTCATCTTTATAAATCAGACATCGTTAAATCTCGTTGTCTCCTTTCCACATTTCTCCATCATTGAACATTGGGCATACTTTGTTTCTCGAAATGTACACGACGGAAAAATTTTGTTTACGAGTCACTCGGACCGCCGTGCTCCATTAGGCGAGGAATTTTTCCACCACCGCCAATTAACCCATTTCTAACAACGTCATCTTCGCGGTGGAAGCGAGATACGACACGCGAGATACGTTCCGGCGCGTATGTGCCATTCCTGAAAAGACGAGCATCGGGGGCGAGAGAGATAAAAAGAGCGCTCTTCGTATCTCCCGTCCACCATGAAACTGGCAGTTTTTCGTAATTAATACACTTCCGTCGAGAGATCTAATTTGCGAACCGAGCCAGTAACCGCTGGGACGAGGAATCGTACTCGGAAATCCGATTACAAGGTTGAATCGTTCGATTAATTTAAAACAAACCCCTCGAAACGATAACAACAACAGTTGACCTTTGGACAGTAATTCCTTGCTATTGTCTTCTCCGTTTCTAAGCATTGCATTTTAAGCGGACATTTCAAGGATCGCTGTGACGTTAATTAAGCACGCTTGAATCGAGTCGTTCATCTTTTTCTTCTTGTTCGTTTCTGAACACCGGTTTTAATATCGATCGTAACTAGACTGCGAATTTTATGCATTTGTGACGTACAGTATAATAAAAAAAAAGAGACGCTACATGAAAAACGTACAAAAATGATACATAATAAATGTTGAGTTTATTCTACAATTAATTTAATAATATTATTATTTCGTCTTGCATAAGTGCACCATTACGCATGCCTACGTGGTTACGTTTAGTTTATATCAATAAACAATCTTGCGAAAATGATAAGAAAAAATTCCAAAGCCGTCTCTGCCTGTAAAGTTCGACGAGCATAACTCGCGACGCTCTACCCGAATTTTCGAGAAGAGGAAAACGCACAGGTGATGACGCAAACGTGGAAATACGAGCTTATTTACAACCGAGGGGGCTCGTTCGCGCGTAAAATCCTACGTAACGAAGTTATTCTTCGCGATTTTATGCGAACTGGAGTCTCGCGACTATCAGAAGTTCGCTGTTGCCGACGTGAAACATTTCCGACCGTTATTTCACCGAAACCGAATGAAGGCCGATAGTACGAGCATTGTTATGTTAATTCGCGAACGTCTTCTCCGGGCTGAATTAGTTGATCATTTTGTCACCGAAACGTTTCCAATTTAGCGCGATGTCAGCTAGTCGGAGAAGCTTGTTTTTACGTTTCGATGCGAATTACGGAGAAGGAGTTGTTTGTAATTACTTGTTCGACCTATTTACATGTGAATAACAAACGAGGGGAACGCGGAGTCTTGTCCGTAAGAAAAGCACGCGAACTAATACCGTTTCTGGCATTTTAAAGCTGCGCAAGTTCACCGAACACCTATTCATCACTCGTGCTCGCTAGACTGACGAGGAAATTAACTACGTTCGAACGTTTGTCTACGTGCACACAGATATTCGTCTTGAATCGATATTGCATTGGAATTAAATACGGCTTTTTTTTTTTAACTTCTCTCAGCGATTGATTCTGATATAAAAATAAATTTGAAAGTCAGCGACCGATGTCGTTAGGGGATAAAATTGTGCACGTAGCGACGGGGATTTCGGAGTATCGCTCGCGTAAAAATTTATTGCCCAACTTTTTCGCTTAAACTTTATTTACACGCGGGAGAATTGAAATCGGAACTCGGGTTCTGGAACGAAACGACGATAAGATAGAAGCGTCAACACTGTTGCATCGCGAGGAAACGTTAAAAGAACGCAGGGGTGGTGTAGAAAATTAAACGAGACTCTATTCGACGTAAGCATGCATCGAATGCTTCGAGGAACGATTAAAAATTTCATCGAGTGCGAATTCTATTACCGAGGACAGCAAACGATTCACGTGATACACAGTTATTTGCGCGTATCAAACAGCTGTGCATACGATTTAATTAAAAAAAGTGCCACGATTTAATTTTCGTTTCGTGAAGTTCTCGCAGTCAACAAGAATAAACAATACCGGCTTTTAAAAAGCTGAATAATTTGCTCTCGTGGTTAATTAATGTCGTGTTTTGCTTGTTCCTTGGTTATCCTCGGATAGCTGAAGTCGCGAAAGTAATTACCACTGGTGAATAATTAAATGTGTCGCGTATCTCGAGATTAAAATTGGTAAAAAGCACGGAGAGAAAGAGGAACGCTGTCTCGATGGCGATGCCTCGATTTTCCCTGTAAATTAAAACGGGAAGGGAACGTGCACGGTCGGACTTGTAAAGCAAAACTCGATGGTCGCAAGAAAAGCGTGATTAACGAGCAAGAAGCGCCGCGCCATCGGACAAGTGGAAACGGACCGTTTTTGATCAGACTGCGCGCACCGATCTGGAAACGTAGCAAACACAAATAATGTCGGTCTCGTATCTCCAATTTCGCGCAAAAATTTTTACTGGACGATTCTCTAATTATCGATCGTTCATTGAAACGAGCAAAACATCGGTGAATTGCTTCGAAAATTTAATAACGTTGTCCGCGGTGACTAATTTCTCCAATTTGCCCCATAGAACGTGCAATATTTCGCTTCGCGGTGCTTTTGTAGGAAAAATGCGTCTAACAAAAGTTGACAGGAATTGCATTTGGAAAGTTTTTTGTTTCGTGCAAGTTTTCGATAGTGTCGACGGCGATGGAGGTATCGATCGATTCCTACCTTCGAATCGTTCGTGAATAGATAATGTAATACCGATCGAAATTTTGATGAAACTGTTCTACTCGATAGAAACCAGAATTAATATTATTTTATGCAAAACAATACTTAGTATGGATGGTACGGTTCGATGCCATTTGCATCATTAGAACCATGGGGGTATGTATTAAGATCGATCCTCGACCGTTTTGGTGCGCTGCAAATTGAACGGAGCTCGCGATCATTAACCGCTTAAGTCGCTTACGGTCGTTTAGGCCAGCTTACATCATCGATCGATTTGCGCAAATCGTCTTTGAGAGATCGATGGTTCTCGTAGATTCGTTACAGGCACGTACTAAAATGCCCAGGCGTTCATTTCCACATACCTATCATCGTAAATGACCTGAAGCTTTTTATTTGCCAAATTCTTTTTTCATTTTCGTGCTTGCGAAAACGTGCGAATCGTACCAGATGCTCTGGTCGAATCATCATCTCAATTTCTCGGCTTGTTCTGCCGTTTCCACCTCATTTCAATTATAAAAACGATCGTATTAAGCTCGACTGGAGATTTAAATGAATCCAGGACGAAATGTGCAGCTAGTGTGCCTCCTAATTAGCACTTCTTACTATTAGCCCAATTCTCGTCGCAGTAAAAAGATGACGAGAGAGAGGTCGTTGCGGAAAACTGCGGCGACCGCGTCGAGATTACCGAGTCGCCTCGGAGAAATGGAAATTCTATGGAAACAATTCAAAGAACGCGCGATTTTATTTCTTCCCGCGACCGAAACCGCGTAAACAAACGTTCCCGAAAGTTTGCGTACGATATTTCCCGACGGAAACTGCCTACAGTGTTGCATTTTGACGTTTAATTCTCGGCTCGTCGCTAAAAAGAGCTCGACCGACGAATCAGTTTTCGATATTTTCATTTCGCCAGCGGCGGTTTTCGAAAAAAAAAAAAAAAATGCGTCCGTTAAATATAAACGACGCGGCTGAATTTTGCTAAAAGGCACGCGCGACCCGGTATTTTAAAAAAGAAAAAAAAGAATGAAAAATTTGAAACTTGCGTTTCCCGAACGCAACTGCTGCTACGAAAAATTTGTATCGCGATGAATGTAACATGTCGCGCGATAGTTTTAGAGAAATCGAACGATAGTGGAGGACAAATATTTTTGGAATTATTCAAGAGGGGAATTATTCGAGAGACGTCTTCGTATACACTTGTGTTTTCTCGATTCATTTTATGAGGAGAGTTTCTCATGTGCACATCTGACCAGAACCGCAAAAATTGAAGCAAGAATTCGTAGTATTCTCGTTAAACACTAATATAATCGTCTCATGCTATATTAAACAAACAAAAAAAATATCGAAAACCTTACACGTTCACCTGTAAAAATTGTAACGATAGAGAATGTCATACTCGAAACCATTTCAACTCTATCAGAAGCATTTTTTTTTAAATTAAATGAAGATAAGTTTCTTCCAGTGAAAGAGGAATGTTTTGAACCGCCCATTGCAAGGAGTAGAAGAAGGTTGACGTTACGAGGTATCCAGGCGTAGTTAATTTCCCGTTTGAAACGAGATAAATTCGGGTTAACTAAAATTCCGTTCATTCTGGCCTCGAACTGTCCCATATCTGACGCGATTACTGGCGCGCCATTTATACCAGAAATTCCGCTCGTGTTCGTTGTGTACGCGGGCCGTTTCCTGCAGTCGTGGGGGAGGATCGAAGGGAAATTTCCAACGAGTAATTCGATCGGCGCGATTACTTCGGCGTCGCTTTATAAAGCTGGACTTGAGCAGCGTAGACTGTTTCCCGTGGAGCTTTTAGGTTAATGCCGAAGTTCTTGGTTGTTCGAGAAGCTTAACTTTATCGCGTTATATCGATCCGTGTTGACCTGTAACGCTTCGCTCGTAGCCCGCGGTCATCCGTCGTGGCTCGCATTAGTGCATTTCCGCTACATTTCACCGCGTTGTTCACGCGTTGGGAACAAGGCGAGGAAACAAAGCGCGGCGGTCGACGAGACCGTACGCGCCTCTAGCTCGAACGAAAGTGCGTCGGAGGAGAGAATTTGTTTGACAAGTTTCGAGCGAGTAGGCCCCGAGTGGCGGTTAGAGGTCCGATCGATTAAAAATTCCATTCCCGCCGTCCCGACCGAACCAGATCGTCGCTTTTAATCGGAACTCGTCGCGTTCTATTGTAATGGACGCGATTTCCAACCGACGGATCCACGATTGCGGTGCATTTCGATGCACATATTAATGCAGCCTCTCCACGAGGAACTACCTCGCTGGCGGTCAATATTATAGCCTGTTCCGTAGACGATTATTCCCAACATTGTCGAGGAAATGAACCCCCGGTGTTCTACTTAATAGCAGACGCTTCCCATGTTCTCGCCGCCGCGCGAGCGTCAAAACCAGCTGCTGATGACGATGATGAACCAACAGGGACGCCTCGATCTTCCCTGATTCACGCAAAGGCGAGCGAACCCCTCGTATGGGTGGCAACCGTTCGCAGTAATAGTCTGATGGAAGTCTTCCTCGACGCGTGCTACCACATCCTGTCGACCTATTACGGCGCTTTGGAAAATATCGCGATGCTTTCGTCGCCTTTCATCCTAGCTTCGATCGCGTTCTGTACTCTCTGGTTTAAGTCATCGTTTGACTGGATTTGAATTTGATTGGATGACGGAGATCAAATACTCGAATTATTCCCAGTGTTTTAAGGTGAATGAAATATCGTTAGATGATACAAGACAAAATACTCGAATATTCCCAATAAAATATTATTTAAGTCGCCGTATCGCTGGATTTGAATCTGTTTGTACAACGCGAAACCAAATACTAAAATATTCCCAGTGTTTCAACGCCGATACAATATTCTAATGGTCCAAGACTCTCCATCTTTCGACACCTATGTATCTCTGCGATCAAAAAATTCAAATAGAAGCAATATAAAGTGCGTGACGCGATTACCTGCGACGCGCAATAACCTGAAACCGTAATAACAACAAAGTGTCCCGTAGACGGGACGTAGAGGGCCGCGTCAGCGATAAATTATCCAGCGGGGGAGCAGACGATGTAGACGGATGATGAAAAATGACCACGACGGAGGACGAGAAGGCGAGAGAAAAAGACTCGGGGAGAACGTTGGACGCGGGAAGAAAAGAGTAACGCGATCGGCGGGGAACCAAAGCGTCGAAAGGAGCAACGAAGAGGGATTGCTGGATAAGGACTACCCTCGATCTTGCTGGGAAACAACGAACGCCTCCGGTGAATGGACAACGTTGAAAAACGAACCGAGAGCTCGAAAATGCGAATTGAATTATGTAGAGGGAGAGAACGGATGGGATAAGGGTTCGAGACGCGTGAAGAAGGGGGAGGAGGTTGAGACGAGACAAAATTGAAGGGTCGCGAGATTAAAGCGTGGGTCGAGGATTTCGAGCGGGTTGGCTCGACATCAAATAATCAAGCAGGAGCTTCATCCCGATTTAAATTCGATTTTCGGATATCTATTCTCGAACATCGTCCAGTGTACGACGATGTCACTATTCGCTGTGACATTTCGTTTTTGGTCAGCGAAAGTTATGTTTTCCAGCGTTCGATCCGTGTTCCCGCGAGCTTTAAAGCATTTCGTTGTATCAAAAGTTTCTTATCGGTGTCCAGAAAGTTTCGGTTGTCCCGCCAAGTATATCGAGCGCGGCGAGAGAAACGAGTTGAACATGAAAAGCTATTGTTCTAAGCAGGGCTATTGTTCCACGTAGAAACGATGCTTTTAAGGATTTCTATAGATAGATGCGAGGAAATCTCTCGCTGTTGTTCCCGTCCACGTTTCGCTGGCATGCGCGTATTACACGTTCGTTAACCAAAGATAATATGAACTCGCCGACCACGGTTACAGAGAAAACCAGCATTCACTTACGAAGAAAAATCTGAACCGGTTGCATTTTGTCGAGAGAAAAGTGCAACTTTTTGTTTAACCGAGTTGTGAGAGAACAAAGTTACCCGTTATTTTTAATATTTAAAGGAACACGGTTCTAAAAATCTTTACGAATCTTTTCTTACGTTTAAATGTAAAAAAATGTTAGCGTCCCTCGAACCGGAAAGACGAATAAAAGTTTCGCGACGCGAGACACCCACAAAGGAGCGGTACGATGCTCGTTGAATCGTTGCCAGGTCGTGGCAAGGTTACTCGCGGGAATAACTGGAAGGAAAAATCGTTACGTAGGCTCGAGCAGCTATAGCGGGCTGCGCTTTTGGCTCGCCGTTAACCGCTAATTACAGGAAGATCCCGAAATGAAAGGACGCGCGCTCCCGCATCGATAAAACGATATTGCACGTACGGTGAAATTGGTCGTATTTATTCGCTGCGACCGTTCCAGTGAAATTTCACCGTCCAGAGTTCGTCCTGTCCCTTTTCCAAAGTGCCTAGCAAGCTGGGTAATTCGAGGAGTCGCGTGTTCGTCGGTTACGTTCGAACTTGACCCAAGTTCGCTTACGTGCGTCGAATCGCACGGGAAATTTACTTAATTAGTTCGCGACTGCAATGAAAAAATTTAAAACGAAAAAAGATTTACGAGAGGAAACGTAGTTATTTTTTAGGGAGGCAAGGGTAGGATATTGCGTTCAGCCTTGGTGAACTTGAAATTTTCAGTGATACATTATCAACCCATTCACTGTCAACTACGAGATATCTCGTAGTTCGAATTAATTGCAATTACTCGAGGCGTAAGATTACAGCCTTTTGAGTCACGAATTATTGCGACAGAAGATCGAAAGTTTCTTTTTAATACAACAAATTTAACATCACTTTTTATATCTTGGCGCTCAAAGCAAAACACTTTAAATTTGCCTGGCAGTGAATGGGTTAATCGATAGTTATTCAACGACGTGTAACGCTTCGATATCTTTGGTTTGTTTATCGAGTCGTCGGTGTAAAAATCTTTAAAAGGGAGACCGAAAAGGTGATCGATGGATCATTGAAATAATTTCTCACCCTCTAACCGTCGCGGAGTTGTGACACATCGAAACGAAACACTATTCTAATAAAAATACGACTGGAAACTTGGATGAAAAGTACGATCGCAACCACGGGTTAATTCGTCGTTCGATTTCCGTGCTTTCCAATCCCCGAGCGAACGCGTATCTCAAACGGATAGAAGGGAAGAGAGAAATTAATCCCGCCAAGAGGAAAGGATCGCCAGCGCAAGTAGCCGAGTGCTCGTCGTATCGATTATCGGATTGCGTCAACGCATTTCCGTGACACTCTCGTCGGGGATCTCTGGGAAACGCGTGTTTACACAGCGCGTGGACGGAATCGAGCCGCGTATTGGTGGGTCCATCCCTTTATGGCGGTAAAATGCGCAGTGACGCGTCGCGTGGGCCACGGATCGGCCCAACCGAACGTTAAATATTCAACCGGATGGGCTGCGCTACTGGCAACTGGCCAGTCGATGACAGTCTGGCATCTGTTACGGGGAATAAATCCGACGCGAGACCAGGGAAGAACTTCATTCGTCGCGACGACAGCGTCACGGGGAAACAGGGACGAGTAAATTGCTCCCTGGTGATGTTTCCTGACGCTTGCGTCGCGATGTTACGGTTACAGGAGATGATTAATTTCGGATGGACGTTGACATTACTTGACTGATGAGTTTTCAAAGCATCCGTTCAGAAACGAATAATCATTTAAATAAATACCCGTTTAATTGTAACAACGGACGTGTTTACTTCTTTTCTTTTTTGTTAATTAAGCGACGCTCTGATCGCTCAACCGTGTCACTTCTTATAAGAGTGAAACCAAGGGTATATTAATAAGTATAAAAGTATAAGTTTGCCACTTCCAAGTGATACCCCTGTAGATACTGTAGATTCTACAGACGCTATAAACACCCCTTTGTTTTTCGACTCGAATTGCCTCTAGTACAGTTTGAAATTCCGTTTGGACAAGCATGTAACACGCTAATTATTCTAGGGTTCAGGACGAGAGGTCCCAAGCCCAACAAGCGAGAAATGACGCGATGTCATGCAAACCAAAGACTCGTGGAATTCGAACCGAACTTTTCTCTCTCTCTCTCTCTCTCTCTCTCTCGCTCTCTCTCTCTCTCTCTCGCTCTCTCTGTACAATTTTGAATACATGGTAATGTATCTGGTGAGCGACGCCCTTTATCGCTAGGTACGATGGAAGTTGAACTTTGCGCGAAATCAACTTTTGATCCAGCAAGTGCAATTTGCTGAGTAACGTCATGAGGATCACACGCATAGCGTCTCACCGGCATTAATTTTCACGAAGCTTGGATATTTACACTAACAACGTATCGATATTCGTGATATAGCTTCGATTTAGGATTCCACCGATAGAACGAGGAAAAAAAAGACACCCCTCGTCGCGTTTAATAAAAATCGAACAGTGTGTCGTACGAGACCTGGTCCCCGAATGGATGCCCGTCATCCGGATCATCGGTAAACCCCCAATCGGAGCCGCGATTGCCCCGAAGAGGGAAAAATGCGCAAGAACAAAGTGACCTATCACATTTGCACATAGCAATCGTAGCCAGCAATTAAGCGGGCGCCGCGCTCGAACGGCCGGAGATACGCTCGCACGTATTGCAATTTGTATGGAAATATGAGCTGGTTTCGAGTTTCGTAGGCAGTGGCTGCGTTCTGATATACTCCCGTGGCGGAGAGTGCATTTCCTGTATCGTATCGCGGGCTCCCTCGTTATCATGCAGAGACGGCCACGCTTTCCTCCAACCCTCTCCTATTCTATCTCTGCGTGTTTCCCAGTCTGGGTTTCGCGCTTACAACGCCGTAACACACGATTGCAGAGGGATGACGAATGCCTTCCCGTACCCGGTGGCTCCATTCTTGATGCAAATGGCCCTTTTCACGCGGAACCACGTCGATATCTAATGTGTTTACCATGGCGGTCACCGGGATACACGCAGGCCGACTCTCTGCCTGATCGTTCTCCCGACCTCGATTCGTTTGAACCTCTATTGTTAGAAAATGCTTGGAAACCGATTTAATGCGATTTTAGGTAGCATCTATTCAAACCGGAGTGTTTTACAGCGTGATAGTTGATACCGAGATTCGTTAGTCGCGGTGGAAATGGTAGTTCGTAAGCTTTCGTAAGAGTCGCGAAATCGTGTCCCGTTGGGAACTTTTAACGAGGGTCTAGGTAGGAGGCTGGAAACGATCTTCAGCGTTCATGGAACTATGGAATTTCTACAACGATAAAGAATAAATGATACGTGTTTTATGTGGTCGAGCTGCTTAAATTCGAGCAAACTAAAATTTCGCCGTGAAAAACATTGACTCGGGTGAAATTTCAAGTCTCCATTTTTAAGTCTCCACCCTCCACCCTAATCTCGTATCTCTTCGAGTGCCTCCAATAATTCGATCGTCGAGGGAAAACTTTACGCGCCTCCGAGGTATAAATAAAATCAATTTTCGCCCTCTTTGGTCCCCCTCCCCCGATCGGCTTAAATAATGATTGAGAATACGCGGTAGAATGGACATTCTAATTGCTCACGCTCCGTCGAAAGCATTAATTGATATCACGTGACACAACCTTTTTTGTTCCTTTCGTTTCTAGTGCTTCGTGTGGCGACGAGAGAGGAAGGAGAGATTTGTTAGCAATAATGGTCGGCGATCGGCACACTCGAGCAGACCGGATACCGTGTATTTCCGGTTGAAAACCGCACAAAATTAAAGCTGTTCCGTTGGAAACCATCGAGGAGAGACGACGCGTGGCCCACGGTCGGCTCCAATTAATTTCTAACGATCTCTGGGTCGTCGACGATACCGTTCCTATCAACTTTTTTCTTCTTTTTTTTTAAAAAAAAAAAGGGGTGCACTAGATGCAAATCTGAGCGTCGCGGGCGAGAGTCACTGGTGACGGAACTGGCAAGGATTCCTCCACTCGATTGGCGATGATATTTGCAGATTTCCAGGGCGATAAAAAGTAAGGGATATGTATTTTTGTCGACGAGCTACCCGTGTTCGAAATGAAATTTTGTCCGAAAAACATTGACTCAAACATAAGGTTTTATACAACCTGTAACATTCGATTTACGTCAATTAATGTATTCGTTAATTTTGCTCGCCACAGAAATTCAGCAAATTAAATTAAATTAAATTTCCAGAGAAAATGAGAATACGAATAACTTGCTTACTCGACCAAAGGAATCAAAACCTACCGATATTAACGAGTACAGCTTCTCGAAAAGCAGAGCAGCTGGTGCCCGAAGATTTACGTTTTTTTCTTTTACGAGACGACTTTCATGAGCAGACGTGCCCGGAGCTTTATTGCGCTCTGATGCGATAATGTTACGCGATAACGTAACGTCGCATAACTGTTACAAATTGCGGGTAATACGAGCGTTGCTAACAATTTATCGCGTTGCGAGTTATGTCTGGGAACTGTTCGCTGCTTTCGACTGCTATTTCGAGGGCTAGCTGCGCCGCTTTCCAGCGGATTGCTGCAACCAGAGACATATGTAAGAAACGCCGAAACGTAAACTTCTGCTCCGGATAACACCAAAATTTACTGATTCATGGGTAATTTCTATAATTATTCTCATCCATTGTACTTCGTTGTTCCTAAACCATAGATAATTTCCATAGTTGTTTCTGTATATTGTGACTGAGAAGACCTCCGCCCTCGTACAAAATTTATTACCACTGATGCTCGTATTAACAAACAGGAACTCGCTTCAGAAACAATGATAAACGAACTATGATAAAAGTAAGAATCCACAGGAAATTTCCGTAATTATTCTCATCCATTGTGCTCCATTATTCTCGATTTTCTGCCATTGGTCATGTCCATAATTCCTATCTATCGTACTCCATTGTTCTCAAGTTTTTGCTGAAAATCGTTGCAAAATAATTGTATCGGTCTCTCGGTGTCGGTGTACATTTTTATGAGAAAATCCTGGACCGCTCCAGTGCACGGGAAGTTGCTCCTGAAGTTACGTGACGGACAGTCGGGCTTTAAAAAACAGAGGGAGGATCTATATCGTGCGGAGTGATGAGCCAGGTGTGAGGTAAAAGCTTGACAGGAAATCTGTTTGAGTAATTCCTCGATGTAATTTCCCCTTTCCTCTTCTTCTTTGGAAGTGCTGATCGTAGGAAACTTCGTTAGATTCTTCTCTCCGCCTCTTTTTCTTTGAGTCTCGTTCTTCTTCCAGCCATTCGACGAAGAAGCTTGGGGAATACTTTGTCCGATTTTTATTGGCTTTATTTTCAATTTTTGTTTTTGGAGTTCGTTAGGAGACTATGGAAAGAGTGCTCTTCGTAGTTTTCTTACTGGTACTCGTAAAAATGATCACAGGAATGAATCGTGAGTCGTGAATTTTTCTCGTCGTTTATTTTATTTGTCATGAATTTTTTTCTACCGCAGTTATAAATTGCCACGCGTATTTAAAATCGCAGCATCTGTTAATGCTTAGGTAACAAGGAACAACGTTGCTCGTAAAACAGTGCCGTGCCTTTCTCCATTTTTCGCGCTGGCGTTCCTTGGCTTTGCGTTCAAATCCGTATACGTTCTTTTTTACAGCGTCTAGGGATCCGGTGCATAATGCACTGAAACGCATGATAAAACCTGCACGGCCCAAATACACAGGAAAAGCCTTAGATTCCCGTGTACTCTTACAATAATCATGAAAACGCGACATAAATATCCACTTTCTGTCTCAAAGTACGAAACTTATCTGCAGAGTTTTGAATAAAACGTGGATGGAACTTTCACAATAACGAAAATAGGCACGACCAGTTCTCGAATTCGACCTGGTTTTCCAATTGATCCTGTTAATATTTTACACCGTCCTGCGTTCTTCCAAGGAATACTCATTCGTTGCTGTAATTCGGTTAGCAAAGACCGTTACTGTGATACCAAAAATGCAAGGCAAACATTTACATGCACCTTTTTTAATATTTTCGTTAGAAGAATAACGTTCACGGTTTACAACGCGCACAGTTTAGAACGTTGTAGTACGAATTATAACGTATAATATGTTTTAAAACATTCGCCTGGGGCAACGCGCGGCATCCCCCAGAGGCTGCACAAATAAATCTTGTCCCAGTTCCTTTTCCCGGTGCAGCGAAAACGTTGCACGCCTTTGTCTTTCTTCCACTCTGCATTGACCTTTGCGTAGACGTAAATCATGCCCAAACAAGGGGGATCGTATATTCCATTTTTCCTTAAAAATATTCAGACATTTCATTTATCAATGTTCCCGTTGGCGTTGGTAGCGCAATAAAACCAAAATCTCAAAGTTGAACAAGAGTCAACCTCTTCGAAAAAAATAACATCCCACAGACCCAAGTCGGAAAACGTAAAAAAGAATACTTCAAGGTGCTTCGTTAGAAGACCTATGCACGTACTTCTTGCCTGCGTATGCCCTCTCCTAAACAAAAAAAAAAAACAAAAAAAAAACAAATGATAAAGAAATCGCAATTTCCAGCCAGGAGCACGGCTCTTAAATCGCCTCGGCGTTCCTCGGCGTTCCTCGGCGACGAGAAATTTTGCTGCAACCTCTTCACTTACAAATTGCACGGAATATATTTCGCGAACTTTTCCCTGCCCGAATGCGCCAGTTAGCATCGTGGGAGGAATTTTTTAAATGAAACCCTGGCGACAGCCGCGCTGGCACGGAAAAAAAGGTGGGACCCTACCGCCGCCGCCGCCCCCCCCCCCCCCCCCCTCCCCCGAGCACCTTATGCGCCTCTTTTTCGTACGTGGGAAGCTATTCTCCGGCCACTCCTTTCGCTTCATATTTTTTCCTGTCCAACACGCAGGGTGGTCCGTGGAGTCACACGTGTATATATATATATGGACACATTCGCAGCGTAGGAAGCAGGCATGGCTGGGTTCTCTGTCAAGGCGATCACGGGTGTGCAACCGGTGCAACGTGCAACCCGTACAGTTATAACGTTGCTGGTAATACCCAACTGATTTCCCATATGGCGCCGTCGGACGGGATTCTCGGCCAGGCGAAAAATTCCACGTCGATGCGTGAAATCGTTTTATTTCCGCGGAAATATCAGCGAACAGGGGTCCACGTCGGCCGGGACCCGAGCGTTTATTTATTGCCGGCCGTGGTAGCCTCGGATAGGACGAAAGCTGCGTGTTCGTCCGACGGTGATTTGTCGATAGGTTCCTGGCTCGATGACGGAGGCTACGCTATTCGTTAAGGTCGCGTCTCTTAATTATTTTGCAGAGGTAGATTTGTCGGGGCGGCCCTCGGACTCGATTATTTTCTAAGGCTTGTGTACCTATTTAGGTCATAGGTGGAGTTGGCTGTTGTACGGTTAATTAATGTTTGCGAGCAGTAAGTAAATGTGTTTTCTTGAATTGTTTATCGTAGGTGGTTCCGTGCTTGAGTATTTCGCGTAGACTTCTTTCTTTAACCCTTTCGACTTTAATCCCAGTGAATATTTATAATTGGCAAATTACAAGCGAGACCTGCAGAAAAACCATTAGCGAGAAACGAATAGAATATAAACAGAAAAAAAAAGTCGGATTGAACGGGTTAATACACGGTCGTATCGTACGTTTGTGCCATTTATCACGATCGTGTTTTACTGTGATTCGGACTTCTTCGTTTCGTATACTTAGTTGTGTGTTCCATACCGTATTCAGTTCAAACGTATCCCAGCACACGATAGATGTAAATCTGCAACGATCGTTCTAAAAAATTGCTCCATGTTCCATTCACAGCGTACGCGACAAACTTTTCAAATACCAATTAAACAGCCCTTTCCCCGCGAAGCAGGTCTTTCTGGAAGAGCGATTCGTCGGCATAAATAGTGTTTCGATGGGAGGTAGACGGCGATAGAAATCAATCCTGCCGGTAGTCCCATCAATAATTCCTTGTGTATTCGATGGCTATGTTGATAGCGTCGTTCTAATCCGATCCTGTTTAGTTTACACGCCAGCGAATCGAATTTAATCCGCGTCTAGTTCAGCATTAACATGTTACTATCCAGCGGAGGGGCTTCTTATTCGATATTCGATGGAATCGAACGCTGGGTATCGCCAGACCCTATTGCACGGATTCTGGCAGCGCGCCATCTCCACTAGGCTTAACTGTAGTATGGTTATTATTTTGTCAAGGTAAATGTTCAGGTTACTTCTTCAGGGAGTATATATTCACTTTGTGTTTAAACATTTTCATTCGTACTGTAATAGAAGAGCAGTTGGAATTATAAGGCAGAATGGCCTCTATATTCCTTCTCTTGAAATATACTCTATCCTTTCCTCGTTCATCTCTTGTACGGACCTCATTTTTCTATGCAACCACTTTCATTCTTTATCTAGAACCCTGCTACCACAGCTCCAAGTTTCATTTTCTAACTTCTTCCCTTTAATGAACCCATCTTCTCACGTTTTCCATTCCTCGTTTACTGCGACAGCTTGCTTCAATGAGACAACAACGTGACCGATGCATCACTCTTACAAAAAATAGAATCAAATTTATAATCCTCCGTCCTTTTCAGCCAAACAGATCGGTATTCTCCGATTCAGATATATCCTCCTAATTCTACGAGACTCTGGCATTCCTCGACGATTCCTCCGCGTTTCCTGCTTCCCTCGGCATCGGATCGTCGTCGTCCGGCGTTTCCCTCTTTTCATTCGAGGAACGGTTGACAATTTCTTTCAGAGGCGTTCGTCCGCTTAGGTATTCTTGACCCTCGGCGTTTACTATGCGTCTGGCGTAACGGCTGACGGACTACGAAAGGTAATACCGCGGGACGACGAACGGAATCCGTAAGCCGGGCTCGCATCGATGTCGAGAGTGAAAAGGAATTGCTGTGTACTTGAACTCGCGAGACAGGCGACAGGTGTTATTGCGTGTCTTCGTTACCCGTACGTGACGACTCGCGAGCTACGATCGATACACTCCTCGCTCGATACCGGTACCTCGAGTCGATCTCGTTAAGGTTGTAGCTGGCTGTTCCTCTTCGGAAATGATACTTGTTTGCTTCGTCTTCTGTTGATGTTCAGGGGATGATCGTGGCATTTTTCAGGTATGATTTTCTTATTAATATGATTACTTCCTATTTGGATGCGTACAGGAAAAGTGCAACGGTTTGTTTCGTTTACAGTTATCGAGAAAATGTTTTTACAGAAACTGTTTAGTTCAAAGGAGGAATATTGTTAAAAGTAAATAATTTTGTTGTAAATGAAGTGGCGGGGGAATTTAGCAGTGTTTGCTACCAAAAATGTATCTATTTCTGAAATATGTACGGTCTTGTGAGTTAACAAACAAGGCCACAGGGTCGAAGGAGGTTCGATAGTTAATTAAACCGCGAATGCAGTAGAAAAAAAAGAGAGAGAGACGAAAATCTTGGAGAAGTATTCCGATATCGGAGACCGAGGGAAAAGGAACCGCCGATGAAAGGGGCGCAGCGTGGCTGGGAATAAAAGAATCGTGGAATTCCGATGACTGAACTTCATCTAAATGTCGAAAGCTTTCTACCATCGCCAAACCCTTTCACATCGAGCCACCGTTTCGCGATATAATCGATATACCTCGGCCGAAAGTTCCGGCGCAGAATAAACGCGGAGAATCGAAAATTGAAGAACCAATTCTTGTTGTTCTATATCTGAAAATCAACGAGACGTTTGATACCCCAGTTCCTCGAGTGTTTCCTAGAGAGAAATAAAACCTGGCGGGATTGAAAAGCAATTAGTGCAGCGAATGGAAACCGAAATCTGGTTTCTCGAATGGAGATATTAAAGGGGAGAGTGATTTTTACGAGCTTCGGAAACTATCGATGTTTGTGTACTTGTTACATTCAGAAGGTAGGAGAAAAATATGCGGACGTCTTTGCATTGAAATTTTATTTAAAAAGGGGAGAATTTTTACTATGAATTTTTACTATGAATTTTTACTATGAATTTTTACTATGAACGATAATCGAGTTCGATGCTCTTTGAATTTAACGAGCAAATTTTGTAAGTAAAATCGTTGTTGGTAAATTTTCCTCGAGAGCTATAGAAGGTACAGGTTTGATATTCACCCCTTTATTAAAATAAAAAATTAGAAAAAAGGACACGAGTCTTGTTATTCAGTCCCGAGTGGCTGATGTCGTTTAGCATTCAAATTTTATTTAAAATGGGGACCGGCGCGGGATCGCGTAAAAATTCATACGCGGAGAAACGCGGGGGACAAATATTTGCCCTTGGAGAAGGTAGAATTGCCTTAGCATAGATGTCCCGAATCCGCGAACGAGAACGAGAGATTCGAGATCGAGAAGAGGAGAGAACCGCGTGAACCAAATTTTTGCTAGTCCCCGTCTCGTGGTTTCCCGCGCTGGAAGTTTCCTTTTCACATTATAATGAGCCGCTTAACAATTCCGATTTTATTAAGAACCCTCCCAGAAGGGGTGGGTCGGCTTTCGCTCGAGTGGAACGAAGGGAGGGTGGTACCGAAACGGAAGGGCCTCGCGCGTCCGGATTATGACAGTTGAAAAAGGAAAACGTAGACTTAGACAAGAAGGATTTACGATAGAGATTGTTCTCGAATCGAGCAAACTTTTTTCCTCTTTATTTGAAATTTATCGTTCTGGATCCACTGAGAGCGACAAATATTTTAAACGCGTGCAGACGGTGAATCGACGTCTAAAAGGCACGACACCGACCAGTGAAGACGCCTCTTAGACAGGATTCGATACATATCAAATGTTTCTATAACGAATCGAATAAATGTTACTTCAACTATTGCGTTACTTTTTGTTTCGAAAAATCTCTCTTCTCCGCGTGCCAGGAAATATTGGTCGCGAGTTATCCAAGCTTCTCTAAAGCGCATATTGTCACGAATAACGAAACGAATCCCACCGAAATTACCCACTTTTTCGAACCGTTATCGTCGACGATGTATCTTTATTTATGGTCGCTGAATGTTAATGTCTTTCGATGCCCGCATAACGGAAACAAAATGGAAATCCCGGACATGAACGGTTTTTGTTAAGCTGCTGTGCGTTTCAATAATTGACGGAGATAAGGTTAGAATTGTGCTCGTTGGTAAACACGAAACGCGAATTTCGAGTTATGTTATCCGATACAGCACACGGGAATTACACATGAACATAAATTTCTAACGAAAAAATATTCTAATAAATATAGTCTGATGTAACGCGTCTAGAAAAATTTGTCCGCTGTAAAGAATGACCGGTAGCCGAAGGGAACAGGATCGTAGTAAATACTTTCGTCGTTACGTAATCACGATAAACAACGTTACCTTAATGAAAGTCCATTTCAAGTTTAATTAAAGAGCTCGAGTAACGAAGGAAAAAATGCTTAGTGGGCAGGTTTAATTAAAGAGTTCCAAACGCGGAAGGCTCATCGAGAGGCAGATAAATACGGTACAAATAAAATGAGGGCAACCGGGAACACGGGAAACGGTACGCGTAAATCAACCACGACGCTTTGTCATGTGAAGATTAATAAACCACTATTTCGAAAAACCTTATCACTTTAGCGAAGTGATACGTTTCAATCGGGATGACGCGAAAGCCAGCGTTCAATCGGAACTTTCGTACAGGGGAAAACTACGTAACAAGCGCTGAAGGGTGTTAGATTTACGACGACTCGATCGAAAACATTGATTTACACGAGTCACGCGCGACGAAGTGTAAAATTGAAGATACGTGTACAGAGGATAATACATTTTAAAACGTAGATAAGTCTTGGCGAAACGAAATCTAAGCTAACAAACTGGAAGGAACATAGGAGGTACCAGGCTCAGCTATGAGAACTTAAAGGGTACTAGGTTCAGCTATGGGGGCCTGCAGGGTAATAAACTCAGCTACGGCGACCTAGAATGTACTGAGCTCAGCTACGAGGAGCTTAGAAGGTACTGAACTAAGCTACAGGAGGCTTAGAAAGTACTGAGCTGAGCTACGAAGACCTAGAAGTTACTGAGCTCAGCTTCGAGATCCTAGAAAGTACTGAACTAAGCTAGGGGGGCTTGGAAAGTACTGAACTCAGCTACGAGGAGCCTAAAAGGTACTGATCTTAGCTACGGGGGGCCTAGAAAATACTGAGCTAAGCTACAGGGGGCCTAGAAAATACTGAGCTAAGCTACAGGAGGCTTAGAAAGTATTGAGCACAGCTACGGAGGCCTAGAAGTTACTGAGCTCAGCTCCGGGATCCTAGAAACTACTGAACTCAGCTAGGAGACCCTAGAAAGTACCGAGCTCAACCACGAGCGACCTAGAAGGTACCGAGGTCAGCTACGGGGGCCTATCCCATCTCTAAAATATCGATCCACGCGCGACAAAGTGCAAAATCGTCCAAAGACATATATTCAGTATTTCGGCTGGAAGGGGCCGAGAGTAACACGTCTGTCGATAACTCCATTAGGAAGCCAGGGGTACGTTGCGAGAAGAAAGGGCACGATATCGCTGGGAAAATGCGCGTTCGATTGGTCGATCGCCGTGACGGTAACCAGACGGTGTCTCCGAAAACGCGGACCCAATAAATTGTCAGCGTCGGTAATCTTCCCGGGAAGTTTTCCGATATTTCACGCTGGTAACTGGTAAATCGTGCAGGCCGTGAAATTGGGAGAATCCGGAGGCCGTTGTCGAGTGCCGCGATCGATTAGATATCCTCCCGTGAACTCCGTCGGATTACAAGCCCTGATCGAAAGAAGGTCGCGCGGGGTCGCAATTCGAGAGGGAGACGAAACGATTAGGTGACGCGGGGAGAGTCTCTTATGCGGGCGGTACAGGTTGACCTTACACGCCTATGGTAATTGGAGGTGGTGCTTGAGGTAACTATGGGGCACCAAGCAAATTACATGTTCATTTGTGATAATGTCGACTTCCAAGGATCGTGTGAAAGTGTAGAACAAGGACTCCCCGCTCGATAATTTTAGATAGGAGAATAGGAGCGAATTTTGTTAGCCTGTAGGACTGTCTAATACCAACGCGAAAGTATATAATCAACGGTACGTATAGTAACAGTAGCGAAAAAGGTTACAGGAATGACCGAATCTAGATTTTCGCAAGAACCACTCAATTATTATTATTAAGGCCGATCGCACACGGGCGCAACCGATCGGTTTCAAACCACTCTGAAACTAATTGCACGCGACCGTGGATCTAGATAAAACAAAGATAGTGGAGTAGACGTAAAAAATAGCGCGAACGGTTTGCAACAGTACTTTCAAATCGGTTGCGCCCGTGTGCGATCGGCCTTAGGCATCGACAGAGAAATCTAACATGCGTAATAATTCCAAGTCAACGCGTCTTTCAACTAACGCGTCGATACAGAAGCCTCGCATAAGCAACAATTCCCAACCAAAAGATTCCTAGCCGAATAATGGCCTCCAGAAATAAGGAACAGAGTCCAAAGAGGGGTCCACGCGAAGTTCGCTAAAACCAACTCGTGGAAGGGGACGAAGAGCAAATTGCTTGGGTAAAGGAGAAACGAGGACGGAAGTGACGCGATCGTTGTCAAACCCATTGTCCTGGCTTTGGCGGGCGCAGTCAAACGTCGGGGCCAGGCCATTTAGGCTCATCCGCTTTAATTGGCTTCGTTTGTAATTACGGCAGAGGAGACGGCGAGGGCTGGTGCGAGAGGAGCGGTAACGGGGGTGGAGACAATAAGAAGAAGGGAAACAAGGGGACGCGGACGCGCCACGAAATACCCCGAATACTGCACGTTGACATGGATTGTGGCCTGAAGAGATCGCGGAAGTGGGTTAGAGGAGTGCAGCCATTGTGAGTGGTCCTTCCAGTACGGCAAGACTTTATAGGAGTTTGTCGGATGAAACAAAAGCGCGTCTTTCCGTTTTTTCTATTTTTTTTGTTCTGTGTATATTCTGGTCCGAGCGATTGTCTCGTAACGAATTTTGACTAGAGTATACGCGGATATTCGCTCGAAATACCGTGGCTACCGTGGAGATGTTATAGACGGAGCAGGACAGACGCTGGCCTGACTCTACGTGGAAATGTCCCGCTATTAGAAAGAGAAAAACAACCGTGGTGCTCTATCCAGAGGCACGATCATTTTGAACCATTCGTATTTTCGCAAAGTTTCACAGAAATCGTTCGTACTTTTCGTCGATCACTTATGCTGACTCTTATCCATAGAAAATGACAAGTTTCACGTTTGTCCAAACCTTCTAATTAACTTTAGTAAACTTTAGTAAACTTTAGTTCGCTTATTAAAGCATTACGTCGGTACCACGGTTTTCTTTCTCTTTTTAGCTGCAGCGCTCCCCTATTCTATTTACATCAAGTATCTCCATATATTACGCTATTTCAGAAGGTAATGGAACAATTTCCGCCAATTTGGACGCTCGTGGTACTGGTCAAACGACTCGCAAAGAAACGAGTGGGAACGAGAGGTCGTTATGAATTATATCTGGGATTTGATGAGACCGTAACGACCCTCGCTTATGTTCGCGATAAAAAAGCAATGATCGCTCATGCATGAAATTTATAATTTGGATAGTTAATAGGACGCCGGGTCGTGACGTTTTTACATGGACGGTTTCACCGTGTTTCCGCGAGAATAATCCCTACGAGCAACATTGTGTTGGTCAGACACAGTAAATGAACATAATGTGTAGCTAAATGCACGGGAATTTATGAAATTTGCATTTATCGCATATAAATGCGGGGGAGTTTGTTACGTCGGGCTGGTTTTAAACGAACATTTTTCGAGCAGGTATTCGTTTCCGTAATAATCACGGTGGGAAGAAGTTAATCGTTCCAAGATGAACAGAGAAAAAGCAACGCGATTCCTGTTGTAAAAATTGCGATGCTATTTAATCGATGGAAATACTTGGCGTTGGAAGAGCGTTTCTTGTTCCGATCGACGACGCGTCGGGTAGAGAATGTTCGATCAATTAATTCTGCCTCGGTTCTTCCTCAACCACGGTACAAATTATGGAAGTTTCTATGTATATTTAACGAAGACTTCCTCTTACTTCGCGTATCTCACCGACCTGTTAACACGTACGCGACCGACAGATACTTTACCGACGAAAATAATAAAGTTTTCAAGCTGGATATCGCAAATTTGTATCGTTAGGGCGAAGACAAAAATTACAAAATATATTTTGAAATATCAATGTTGTAAATATGTAGCGTATAAAATGAAAAGGTTGTTATCATTTGGAATAGATACCAGGAATAGAATCAGTTAACATAGAGTACGAGACACATGTTATGTGTTCAATTATAATCTGGATTGTTCGGATACTAAATACAAGCTAGTAATCATCATCGCTAGTATCACAACCATGATTTGCAACCAGCGTGAGCTTTCGATATCAGACATAACATTTTGAATGTTTGAGAATCATTTACATTTTTGGAGTTTGTCCCCTGGTGTCGTTGACGCAGCCTTCACCAACCAGTAATATCTGCAGAACCCAATATCACCCTTATAGTCTTCAGGCACAGGTACTGGTCCCTGGAACAAATAAAACGGAAAAATAAATACCATATTGGACATCTGAGAATTTAAACAAAAATACGTGATAGATAAAATTGTATATCACTTACATTCATGTGGATACCGGACTCGAAGGTTGTCCATGTAGTCCTCTGTACAGATTCCCTTCCTTCTGGTCAATCTGTGGGTACAACCATTAATTGTTTTAACTGTAGAATTTGTTGCACTCGCGAATGAAAATACAAGAAACGATAGAACGATGTATAAATGTGTAAACTATGAACCACGACCCGTAGACATGTCACGGTAACGAACGTCCCAAGGTGACTGACAAAGGACAGAGTCGTCGAACGCGATTAACTGATATCGCTCCGCAAAGTCCGCCTTTCAGACCCGAGTATACGAATTTCATTGGTTTTTGCTTTCCACGGTCCGCGCAAGAAAAATAGTCCCAGAAATTCCGATAAGAACGTAGTAACGCGTTCTTATACGAAAAGAGTCGTTTAAAGCCACGCGTCACGGGCCACAGGGATTTTGCAAATACACTGAATGTTACTTTGAAGGATACCCCAGGGGTTGCTCCCTCTCTTCCTCTCCCACACGAATTTTCACGAATCGCGACCTTTTCCCTACCAACACTCGCATTCCAAACAGCAAAAACCACCGAACCGTATTATTCTCGCCTCCTGCTCTCTGTTCGATTGTAAACAAACATTATACGATATGACGAAATACGATATCGCGGACAACGACTCTGTTCCCTTTATTTAATAATGTGTGTAACCGTATACGATAGTTATTTTACTCAAAGTTCTTCTTAAATAAAACGATATATCCACTCTTTCTTCTGTCTTTCTTCTACTTTGTCTTACATGACTCTGATAGTTTTCATTCGAACTTTTAATACATTGCCTGTACGATATAATACATTACATGGGCTAGCACGATATTGTTTCAATAATTATAATAAATGAGAACACGTTGCCAAATATTTTCGCTCTCGTCGTTGTTCTATATTGGATTTACATATTTATACAAACGTCGAAGCAATAACAACATTTGAAAATGTTTGTCAATGTTGGATGGACAGTGGTAGCATTGAATAGTTGAAACCAATTTCGAGAACCCTCTAAGACCATCGTGAGGCTTCCCCACAGGAACACGTCGAAGCGTAAACCGTGTACACCAGTGGCAAACCCGCACGTCTCGGAAACCGCACCGCCGTCGTCCCTTCAATCAGTCGGGCCAATTCCGCGCCTTTCGGACCGATTCCAAGCAAACTCCGAGCGAAATTTCAACGTCCTCATTGAGAAGACCCACTTCAGTCGTCGCAGGGTAAGCGCGTATCGTGCGGCGTTTCCGGACGAGCGGAATCCGTCGCTTTGCATTCATAGCCCGGCTCCTGCCCAAGAACCGATCCGCCCATTTCTCCTCGCGATCGCACGGAACCACGTACACAAAAGGGACACTCTGGTTCTCGCGCAACAAGTTTCGAAGCGGTTCGCATTAACCCGTCACCGACGGACCTCGGTATACACGGTATAGACACCAGTTTCCTCGCGTGTCGGAACGTCTATACAGGGACACGTGGCACAGAAACCCTTTTGTATGGCCAGCTACAACGGCTACGTTCGGTTTCGACGTACACACCGGGTGATCCGGGAACAGGGCTATATTTTCCCTTGAAGCGAACCAGCCAGGGAATTTATCGAGGTAGACGGTCCGTGATTTAACATCGAATATACGTACATCTCGGATAAGTCGGTACGATCTCTGTTTCGCTTCTGGACAATTCGTGACACTACTTATACGAGCAAATTGTAATTGTACGTACAATGGTAACTTGAGGAGAGGCGTACAATCTTGTGGTTAATTAATGTTTGAGCCATAGGAGGACGAGAAAATGGCGTCGTAGGTCTGTAGGATCTACACACCGGAAAATATTAATTTTTTAATTGAATTCAGGAAAGGGCTTGAAATTACTTGACCCATTTATGGGCAGGATTCATTTTTCTGCAGCCAACTCGCGAGTATTATTGGTTATCAGAGAGATTATATAATTAAGACGTGTAACGTTTCGACGCCGTTAATTTTGCTAAAATGAAACTCCGTGTTTTGCAAATTCGAAACATTTGTGAAGAATTCTATAGATTTTGATGCTGCTTGTGGATTATAGTCTTCAAAGGAACGTTTTTCGACAACCACCACATGGTTCCACGTGTGACCAAGACACACCTTCGGCCACTTCCTGGCAGAAAAGTTGGACACGCACGTTGAATCGGGGAAGAGGATTCGTGGGAAAAGTCGTGCATGCGTGGCGGTTCAGATTTGCATGGAAGGAAGGTTGTATTGTTGATTTCTGGAAGGCAGTCGGCGAAACGCATGATAATTCTCGGTAGAATTTCTGGTCTGAATTGGATCTCTGTGGGCGCACCGGATCGCCATGTTCGCTTCCTCGACAGGATATATTGCGTTAAATTATTATTGAATTAAATTGCAAAACAAAAATTGTCCACAAGAGATAAATATTTAGCTGTCGAATGAATGAATACTACGAATGAATTGCTATACACCGGTTTCATTCGCGGTCCGTCGTTCGAATAAAATGTTGCCAATCTCCGTCGTAATGTAATCGAAACGCTCGCTGAAATCCTCGCTTAGAAATTTTTCTATGCTACGGTTAATAGGAATGTAAGAGAAAGTAAACAGAAATGTGGGTCGCCCCACCCCGGGAGAGGATAGCTTTCGCATTTAATTCTAGCGCGAATAAAGGTTTCGGTTTACTTTAATCAGCTGAAACATCAGACTTCCCGATGTCGGTGATCCTTACGCGAATATTATTCACCGCGACGATGGGAAAATATGCATCGACGTAAAAATGAACTATCACCGTAATCCGACACGCGATAATCAGCGCTGAAATATTGGTACTTTGTTTAGATTTCATTACCGTCGATGTTGGAACGAACGAGCCGAAGGACTATGCTCGGAATACGAAATCCCTGGATCGATAATCGTTTTATTTGGTCGAGTGCCAACGCTCTTCCCGGCAGAATCTTTTTCCGTTTTCTAATCTCAGTTGGGAGCAAACATAGAAAACGAGCTTATGTTAGCATCGTGTTTGGCAATTGCACTTATCGTTGTATCGAAACTAATTTCTTTGGCCTAAAATGGCATACAATCGTCAGCTTTTCCCAGCTTGAAACACTTTAAAGTCTTTCCCTTTCTGGCAAGAACAGTGTGAAATAATACACCGTTATTTTCCCCAGAGAAAGAGGAAAGAAAGAATTCGCGAGTTCATAAAACTTTATTCTGGGAAAACGCTAACTTCGATTAGCGATATCTCTCTCTTCTTCTCTTTCTCTGCTTTGGGCGAATTAAAATTCTGTTTATTTCCTGGCCTGGGATTAGTCGTTTCTCTCTATCCGACGAACTTATCGTCCTACGATTGTACGCAGCGTGAAAATTACAGTTCATCAGGGTCGTTAATTATTCAATTCATTAACGGGGAGTCCATTAATCACCCACGCAACAACACATTACGTTCGCAAGATGTAAATTATATACCTGTCGCCCATTGTGTCGATTAAAATTTCGACGGAAACTTTGTCCATAAATTTTCGTTTGCCAGGGACCCAATTAACCCCGAAAACCGTATTAACGTTTTCAAATAACAGCCGATGGTCGTTACTTTATCAGAAATAAACAAACTCATTGATTCATATTTGTGGCGGCGTCCTGCTGAATTTTAGTTACAATATTAACCCATGTTTAAATAGCCGGATTAATTACGCGATGGAACCATCTGCCTAAGATACACTGTGCGATATTCTTAGGAATTTCAGATATATATTCCGATCTATATCTGTCACCTGATACAATATCGTCGACATACCTGACGCTGTGTCTGTCACTTAACGTTCTCACCGTTTACCATAACTAACCATCGATCCTTGGTAACGATTGGAGCTTCTATTTCTTCAAATTACATAGTCTATATTTTCTATCGAAGCGTAAAGTGCGAATACTTGAAATTTCACCGAGTTTGGTCGAGGAGACAGAGGTTAGTGGTTACAGCGAGCCACTGTTTGTGTACATGCATTCTCTCGTCGCGATAACAAAAGGTCGTACCGCGTTCGAGGAATTCGCGAGTGGGGGGTAATGAGGAGGCACGCTTCGCCACGCAATAACATCGACACTCGAGAAGGAAAGGAACAACAGACATTCACCGACTCGAACGTCGAAGCAGCGTTCGGTCGATCGCCTTAAAAAAAAAAACCTCGTACCGTACAACACGGGTTGAAATTAATCCAAGGCATCGGAACGGAAAGAAGAGTGTATCAGAGGACGGAAGTGCATCATTCTCAATGGTTTCCCTCGTCGAGGGTCGGCAGCTGGGAGCACCTTTCCCACCGCCCTCTTCCCGCTCTGATACAGGGTGTTCAAAAACCGGTCAATATTTACATGGCATGTAGGACACGCTTTACCGAGTAAAATCGCTTTAGTAAACATAGGTCGAAATCGTCTGAGACGTAAACATTCGATACTGTAAAAACAAGATGCCAAGCGAGCGTAGAAATGGAAGGCGGGCACGTGGAAAATCTTCCGTAAACATCGAAAATTCGGTAGTAAAGTCAATTATGATAATAACAAAGAAAAATGTTTACATCTCAGAAACGATTGGCCTCTCTACGTTTATCGAAGCTTTTTTACTCGGTACAGTGTGTCCTATGTACCATATAAATATTGAATAGTTTTTTTTTGAACAGCCTGTATAACCACGTGAATCGAGCACGTGGAACAGAGATGCTGTCTTCTCCCCTTTCTTTCCTCCCCTCGTAGTATTGCCCCCTTCCCCGTACTTTCGAATTCTCCCGTCCTATCGGTTTCTTCCTATCGTCTCCTACTCCCTTAATCGTCCCTCCTCACCTCGTGCTCCCCTCCTGTCGTTTTCATTGTCCCTAACGCCGTCCTTGTCTGGTGAATGGCCGACGTACGACGTACAGCACGGTCAACAGGTAGAGAGACGGACAGGTGGCCGAACGATATATTCATGATGTCGGACGCTACACGACAATCCTGCAGGCCCGGCCAGTGCTCGCGATGTCTCCCTACTCGCCGCAGTTCGGGCATTAGGCTCGCCGGTCTGCAAACCTTTCGGATGTTTTAGCCGCGACTGGTGCCTCGGTAACACGTGGGTTTTCTCGTTAGCGACGGTGCGGTTGCTCCTTTCGGAGTCAACGACTGAATTTTACATCTGTGGACGTGTGTCAAAGGAGTGTTCAGTGACGTGCGAAGAAATATTTCGGAAAGGTTCTTGCAGAAGTGATCGAGGTTTAGGTTCGCGTCTTCGTAAGTCGTGCGACGAATCGAAGTTTGTTTATTTCTGGTGATAGTCGTATACGAGATACCAATTTTCGAGATTTTACTTCAAACTTTGTGCCTTGTTGCTTCATAGTAAAAAAATCATTTTTGAATGTCACCATCGTATAAAATGTTCCAGTGCTTGGTGTTTCAGAGTGTTTAGTGTGGTTGGAGGGTTTAACCCCGAGGGATTCGTGTCCACCAGTGTCCTTGGTAACTGTGGCAGTGGAACAACGTGCGATTGGGGAGCCTCTCGCAAAGATCGAATTCCTTTGTGTCTTATCGACGTCGAAAGAGGTGAGTGGCAGTCGACATTTATGTCAAGTGTTTTGGAGTCTGAATGAACGAGCGGAGGGACTCGCACGGGCAAGGTAGGCCATTGTTGGGCATTGTTAGACCCCAGGTCTCGATGCTCGATCAACGTCGACGTTAATATTCCGTCGGTGTGCTGATTGCGTCACGTACGCCGTTACTCAGAAGTCTGGAATCGCGCACGGCTATCGAACAAAATTCGTAATTTGTCATTCAACGTGCGGGATCGGAACATGTTGGCTGGGTAGAGTCGAAGAGAGATTACGTTAGCATTTCCTGGCATCTTGTAGCTTCTTTGTTATCGACGTGTCTGTACCTCGGAAGCGAATTATATCGAAAGAATGAAATGAAAATATTCGTTGTATTCAGACAATGACGGTCTTTTAAGCCGAGTTAATTATAAACAAAATTGTTGCAGTACTATCGAACAAATTCTGCTGTTTACCAAACGAGGGTAAAAGGAGCCGAATGATCGTTCCAACCGCGTATTGATTTTAGAGATGAATACGAAATACGAAGCATCGATGTGGTTGATTGTCGTGGAACAGCACGATGGAATGAATGTAACGTTTGTCCAAACAAATACTAACACACACGCTTCCGGTATTCATATACATCGCTGGAAATTTGTTAACGAACTCCACCGACATGCAAAATGATATTAATTAATAGCTTATTAGAGAAACGAAGAAAACACGATAAAATAGTAAATTTCAGTCACGTGCTTCGAAATAAAATCGAATCAAATTCGTTAAAGAAATACCTTTACGGGGGTCACTTCTGTCCAGATCATTTTTCAAAACTCGCGTTCGTTTTGCGATCGGCCAGAAAAATGCCCCAGCCGGTCAATATTAATTTCCGCGTAAATTCACACGCGAAATACAGAATGAAAATACGTTCGGCAATCAAAAGACAAATGCCACCGTTCGAATATGACTGCTCCGAAAATCCTGTTCGACGGAGCGTGTGTCATGCGCTCGCATTTTTCCAAAATTTTGTTACCCTTCATTCTTCCTCCGGTTTGAAACTCGTCACTGTTATCGACTGGGACGATATTTCCCGCCATCGACGTCCTAGCGAGAAATTCAGGAAAATATTACACCGTTTATTTTTAGTGCCTTCCGCTCCGTGTATTTTATATTGCATCGACTCGTTTTGAATTAGAGCGGTCGCAAATTACGTCTATTGGCGATATTGTCAGCGACAGGTCCCGCGGTAAATTCGACATGTGTTTAGAACCACGCTGGAAGGTGGTACCCCGCGACATTTCGAAACGGTGAAAACGGTTCTCTAAACGCGCGCAAACCTACCGAGAGTAGGAATTATATTCTCCTGGTTTGGTATTTATCGAAGCGAAGGTAAGGAGATTTACGAGGCTCGTTTGAATAAACAAAGTCGGCTGAGGCCTTGTCGAGTAAATCGTCGAAATCATCCTACTTTCTACAAAAAAATTTTCAAAGGTGCTCGAATAAAAATTTGAGTCCGGTCTTGGAATAAATAAAGCCTTCGCTGGATTAAAACGAACGTTTGTTCATCCTGGGTCTCTCGGTTGTTCGAATCCAAGCTAACTATAGACCAACAGGCTTAAACGATTCATCAGTGTTGCGTACAAAATTGTTTCCACTATGAAATGCGGCGTCTAATTACAGTTGCATACCCCGTAGGCAAAATTAGTGCCTTGCGTAGTAAGTTTCCATGTTTGGCGACAGCCTCTTAGGAGTCTCGAGAAACAATGGTAATTCGTGTCATTGTCTTCCAAGCATCTCCCGAGACGCTAAAAGAGGAAAAAAAATATCCTTTTTCATTCAAGTACCTCCCAAGGGCTGCGATCTCGCCCATCTCGTTTACTGAAAATTTTTCCCAGTTGCATCTCGTTAACATTCAGAAAGATTAATTCGATTGGTCTACCATTTAACGCGTTTCATATTCATGATCGCAAAACAGCTCAGTCATAATTCATTTCCGCAGCGATAAATATTCTAATAAGCACACAGCCGCGGGAGTAATTTCTTGAAAATTATAAATTAATCCCCCGCAATTTTCACCGTCAAATACGTATTATCAATTAAATGTTTGATTGATCGTGATGATAGCGACGCGACACGACGCAACGAATTGACATTATTTCCACTCGCAAATGTTTCCCTTACGTTTGATATTCGATTGCAATTACCGTTCGATTGACGACACTCGTTATGGTAGATTAAAATTGATTTCGAACTGAAATTTCCATCAATTGATCAATACCAAATAACGATGGTATTTTGAAAAGAAATTTGTAGACTTGCACTTAGTTAGACACTGATAGTGCAAAATGGATCCTATACAATTCGATAATGTAACATAAAACATAAAATACCGTGAATGTATTACTTATTAATATTACAGTCGTCGTATCTCTTCGCAAACTATCGAACGAACCTTGTCGGTACTCTAACCATCGCTCGTTTGATTCTTTCAGACAAACGGTAACACCTCTGCCCACGGTATCGTCCGTATCGCTCAATGAAAATGCTGCAACTCGTTCGACAGTACTCTCTGCGATGTCTAAAGTCCACCGAACGCGAAGACGATGATCGCGAAAGACGATCGTGATACGCAGCTCGAGGAGCGTCGGCGAAGCTCGAATAATTCGCAATCAGGATGGTGATAGCGAGCGAGTCCAGCGCCGAAACCATGTCCAACACGGCTGGGAAGCTGAGGAGGTCCCGCAGATTGTCGTCGACCAGAGGTCTGAAGGTACGCGCGAGTGCAAACACCGCTGGACAAGCGATACCGCGACAAGATCTGAATCAAAAGCTGGGTCTGTGCCCCATAGTTAGTAGGAACGTGGCCGCTACAAAGGGACGGTCGGCGATCAATTGGGAGTTGAACGAGAGGATCAGCCTGAGCAGCGGTTCCAGCACGGGTCTGTCGGTTCGTCCGGACGTCAGAAAGGGGATCGAGTTTAGCGAGAATCGCAGGAAGCCGGGGATCGATGGGACGAACGACGACGGGAACGAGCGTCGCGAGACCAGAAACGTCAAGGCCAGCCTAGAGCTTATGAACGTGTCGGGGTTTCGACAGGACCCGGAGAAGAAACGTCGTGGCTCCTGGTCGATCGACGTGGACGTGATCGAGCGATCGTCGGAGGAAGCGAACGTGATCAAGAGTGACTCCAAGTACGAAATCGGAATCCCAGGCGACGGCTCGTCCGCCAGGAAGCCAAAGCAGAGGAGGCAGCTGCCAGGCGTCGCGAAGGCTCAGAAATCCGCGAAGAACGAGGACGAGGAGGCCGCTAACCGATGGGGCAGGAAGAAGGTCGATAAGACCAACGACTCGATCACGAAGAGATTGGAGCTGATTCACGAATTGAATCAGAAGATCCTCGCGAATTACGAGCGATTCCAGCAGAAGTCGAAGCGAAAGGAGGGAAAGGAGAGCACCGAGGTTGTTCCGAAAGACCAAACAGGGAGGAGTCGTGCGGGCTTGGACGATGGAAAGGAATCCAGGAAGGAGGATCGCGTCTATGCGGAACCGAAGCGTAAGAGCAGGACGAAGGCGGAGTGCGTGGTCCAGAAGTGCCAGGACTCGCTCAGACAGCGAAAGCTGGACATCAACAAGTTCACCTTCTCCAAGGACCACTGCGAGAAGCTGACGGGATCGAAGGATCGCGGTGACGCGTCGGACAAGAAACGCTCGACGAAGACCCTCTCGAAGTCGAGGATTCTCCCCGATAACGAGAACTTCATCATGGCAGTGAAGCCTGGCTTCCACGAGCCGAGAAACGACAAAGGCGGAGCGGTTGCGAGAAACGAATACTCGTCCAGGTCGAGGAAGGACGAAAGAAGGACCTCTGTCTTTTACGCGAACGACTCGTCGGGGAGGCACGTAGGCGCTGCGATCAAGGACGAGGAGGATTGCCTGGGGAGCTCCAGATTGTACCCGGAGACCTACTCCAATCGCTCTAACGAAGCGAAAATCGATGACGAGGGGGATCGTCCTCGGTGCACGTCGAAGGTATCGGCGAATAAGGACGAAGAAGCTCGCGACACGATCAATGGAACGCAGGGAGATGAGAACAGGGACGCCGGCAGGCCTGTCGAAGGTAGCGAGAGCCCAGCGATCGATCAGACAACAGCGTTGGAGAACGAGATCCTGGAGAATCTCGACGAGACTATCGAGAGATTCGATAACGAAAAGACGGGCCAGAACGGAGCGGAAACGTCGGGCGAGAAGATGGACAGCTTCAGCAGCGATTCGATACAAAACGACAGCCCTTTATCGGGGAGCAGAAGCCCGAAAGTGGCCAGGTTGCAGGAGACGTTTAATTCCTCCTGGGATTCGGGAGTCGGCGTGGACGTGGGTACAGGAAGCGGATGGGTCAGGATACACACGGGAATCGAGAGCAGCCTCGTCTATCTTACTCTGGATACCACTGCTAAAGACGTCTGCAGGGACATGCTGTTAGGAGACGACTTGTCTCTGTTTATTCAGGTAAGCGAGCTCGCGAACTTCCGTGGCTAATTATTCATTTGATTTACGACGCAAAGGTTACGTGCGGAACCTAACGAGGGAGTCGGACATACTAATGAGAGGAATGTTCAGCGACGGCGCCGCCGCCCGCTTTTATGATGAACGACGCCGGGCGTCGGATGTCTTTGGACTCGGCTACACGTACCGCGCGACGGGGAGGTATCTTGAATAATTTCGCGACGAAACGCCGGAATTTTCTACTTCTTGCGAAACGAGCTCGACGGATTACACGTCCGACGAGGAGAGGACGCGACCGAATGCTCGTGGATCTTGCAAGGCTTTCGCATACGTGAATGTATCGGGTTTTTGGTGAAAAATTGAAGGGCTTTTTTAAAAAGGGAAAATCGAACAACTACCTTTACGCTGGCGAAAAGTGTTAGAAATGGAACTATGGTAGAGATAAATCGAAATATTAGATTGTCCCAAAAGTTTCTTTCGCGAGTTGCATTCAATTATTTTCTCTGGCGGTGTTTATATAAATAGACGATCTAATTTCTTAGACATTGATGCTGTAACCTAATGACAACCTAATGAAATGCATCCGTAGTAATTCCGTCGATCGGTCTGAATGATCAAAGAATTTTTATGGGGTCGTCGACGACTAATTTGCAAACAAAGGTGTCACGGTTTCCCGGCGACGCAGCTTTGAAGTTTCGACGAACACAAAGCGAAACGAAACGCGATAAGAAAGCGCGATTTCGAGGGAAAGATGAAACAGGGGAGAAGGACGACGATCCACGAGAAAATGGAACGGAGGACAGGGAAGAGAAACGCGAGGAAAAAATGCGATGGGTTTCACAGAGGGATATCCCCGCTGGCTTTATCGCGTGCTCGAGCATTAACGACGTCTGCGACAGAGAGAACAGGAAATCCTGGCGAACCGCGAAATCTCTCTGTGAAGGGATAAGTCGCGCGATTTCGTTTCGTCATTTTCGCGAGACCGTAGTGAAGAGGCGAGCTATCGTTCTCGCAGCGAACAAAGGATACGTGTAATTTACATTCACTGTCATCCTCGCTGAAAGGAACTCGTTCGATACCGGGGACTATCGAAAGGAGGCTCGAATCTTGCCCATTGGAACCGAAAGAAATTTTCAGAGAGAATTTCACAGGTTTTTTTTAATCATTTTCAGTCATGTTTTCGTCAGTCTTCGCCCCTTCGCCGGAGCGCAATATATCTGCGAACTTTACTTGGCGATCGAATTTCAATCAAATATTATCGAGAAGAAGGAATTTTCGTGTAATGGAAATAGGTTAAAGAAGCTTTTTTATTGTACGACCAAGTCGGGAATCTGAGAGCCAACCGTAAGTATTTATTTAAAGAAAGAAACAGCGAGACGGTTGTCCAATTTTGACTAAGAACGTAGAAAGGAACAGGTTCAATTTGATTTAATTGGCCACCAGTAGACTCCGGATGTTTATGCATTAATGGGGCATGAAGATACGGGAAAATGTATAAAATACATCAAATACCAACACCTAAATACAATACATAAATTTTTCGTTCGTATCTATAAAAACACGAGTTTGCATAAACATTCGCAGTCTAGTCGTCGTAATGAACAAGTCCACGATCGATACCGAACATGGCAAGTATTCCACTTAACGACTTGCACACAGTTTTCAAAATGTGATTGGTTCCCGAGTTTAATTCCCGAAAGCGTTTCGCGTTATCTGGACTGCGCGAATTTTAATATCGTCCAAGTAGCTTTAATTCCGCTAACAAAACAACCAGGGCACGAGAGCACTTTGTGCGTCGGGGTTCTTGCAGATTTTCTGTTTGGTGGGGTCTCAGTGCTCTCGAACCAAGGGTGGTATTTGTAAAGCAATGCAGGCTCGAGTTGCTTTTATTAACTTTCTCCTTATACATTCGCCGGGTAGTATGTATATTGGAAACGTGATCGTGCCGAATCTCCGATAACCAATAATATCGTCCCTTTGCGTTTCGGGTCACGCTAAAACAGATATTCAACGAGATTAAAGATTCTAGTCGGGATTCGATTCGTTTCAACCGTGAAAATGTATTCTTATTTCCCCTGTAACGCCTAAACGAGTCGGAGGTACTTCTTTTTCCTTCGGTTACGAAGAAAATTATTCAGTGGCATATTTCACCGATTCGAAATTAGTGCTGCAAACCGTTCGCGCTCTCTGTTTTACCTGGATCCACTTCGTTTGGAACCGATCAGTTTCACTAATTTCGAATCGATTGCGTCCGTGTGCGTTCGGCCTAAGCGTCTGAAGTAGTCTGAACCAAGGTTGGCCCGCAGTTCGCTATCCGAGTATTCGAACAGAATCGCGTCTCTTTCCGCGATTGCTATCGCGGCTGGTCGAATTGTTTCTTGCTATCAACCTTACAAGAACCGTCCTCCGACTCCGTGCCAAAACAGACCTCTGTGCGTCGAAATGAAAGCAACGGCGCGGTCGAAACCGCGTAAAAAGGGAGTTCGAAAGGCTGGCAGGGGGTCTCGTCGAGTTGCTTGCCTTTCTCGCCCCACCGAACCGATTTCGCTGTACAAACCCCGAAACTTTCCACCCCTTTCCGTGGCCGGATGAAGAGCGACCTTGTATAATGAGTACGACGCGGCCTGCCTTCTCAAAGATAACGAGGTACGCGCCAGTAATCAAAGGAGGCTAAGACCTTAAACAGCAGGCAACCTCTCGAAAGAAGCCCCGGATGCAACTACTGGCAAGTACTCGAGTCGAACCCCATGTACGGAAAGTCCACAATAACGACACCGATGGACTTCCATTTTCTTTTATTTGCCTCTTATACTACCGTACTGTAATTAATCGGTTGGAGTCCAACCGGTCTCCAAATGTAAATGTAATAGTTACGCTGTATCTACAAAAATTGAAACCTGCTGAGAAATCTTCGTGGACCTAGTGTTAATTAATTCGCTATCAGCGTCCTATTAGCAAACTTTTTTGAACCAGAGATCGGAGTCTGCATTTACCAGTCACTTTTTCATGTCACTTCTTCCCCCCCCCCCCCCTCTCTCCCTACCCCCACCCACCATCCCACCGTTCGTTCGTTTTTCCCTTTTTCGTCGCGCAAAATGCTACACCGTCGGGCGAAAAAAGATTTAATAATTATTGGAATTCCATCCGCGGAATGAGGGAATAAAACCGCGTCACGGTCGGCCATTTATCTGTATCATTCGTGCGGTTGATATCTAAATGAACCGCTTTTACGCTCGCGTGAAACTAAATCGAAGTTCCGAGCTCCTCTGGTTCGTTTTGCCCGGACTGGAGTTCCCGTCCCCTTCTCGTTTTCCACGGTTAAAGGGGGTGACGTGACGGATATTTTTAAGATCATTTGTTATCCGATTTAAGCGGCGAAACGCTGACGCTTTTTGCGCTTATTGAAACCCGTTCAAAGGAGGGCCGGGTTCAGACTGATGCGGGTTTAATTCGAACTGGTAAATCGACGAAGACCGATTCTACCGAAAGATCGATCGCGATGAAATTGAGAAATCAGCTGAAATTCAGGGAATCGTAGGTGTTCGTTTTACTAGGAAAAGGTACGATCTTTCTTTGGATTGATGAAGAATCGGACTTGTTGCTTTTTCATGAAAAAAAAAAAGATCTAAAATGGGAACCGAAGGTTGCTCGAACAATCGGTTGCAATATTTGCAAATACATAGTCTCTAAACGTTGTCTAATATTTTACCTTCGACGGAATCGCTTAAATTACGAACGTTATCATCATCGTATGTATATCACGATCCAGCTGTCTGAGGTTTCGTTTATTTCGAACGTGTGATTAAATCGTAATATAATCAAATTTTCCACTTTTAATAATTACTTTTTATCTTCCACGAATCGTCCATTATTCTCCGCGTGGGAGCTACGCGACGGTCGTTATAATTATTTTAAGTTTAGTATACGAGAGCTTTTACATTTATCTGGTAACGCATCAAGTTATAACGACCCGAGCATAAAATTCCGCTCTATTTGCATAAGCCGTTATTGCGCGTCGTTATAAACTATTATAATTATTGTGCGCGACGCGCGATTCATTTTTTAGCTCGGGATCTCGTCGCTGAAAATGCGCGTGTATCGCGGACCGCGATATTTCAACATTACCGTCAGCAGAAGCGGGGAGTTTTATTTTCGCGCGATTACAAATTATCGGGATAAAGGCACTTTGAGCGTTCCTTTAATTCGAGCAACATTCGTATAACGAAATGGCGCGAAAGAGTAAAATTTCGAGAAATTCTTCTCCTAGAAATTGCTTTTTAAGTAACGATAATTAGGGGGAAATGAAAGACACAGCGTAGAGATTTATGAAGGAAATACACGATATTAAAATAGCATTTTGTAAATCAAGGTAAACAAGTCGTTTTTTTCGTAAAGTGTTAGGAAGCCTCTTCCCCTGTTCGATTCGTTTTATTTTTCATCGATTCGAAATCCGATTTAAATATATTTAGGATTGCCAAGCATTACGTAACTTAAGAACGAACGAATCGAGAGCGAATATTTTCTACAAGGAATTAACACGGAATTCAGGTGCAACGCGCATCCTCGCGACGGAAGCTTCCGTTTCGCGCGTTGACAGTACATTTCGAGCCCTTGACAGGCTTGACACGTCAAGCTCATTCGTCACGCCCCTAGTATGCACCGCTGGAGGATATATATGCCAGGACTTGCAAACTTGCGTCTCGATCGTGACGTACTTTCTCTTCATTTGGACGCGAAATTCGTCGATGAGCAACCATCCCGTCGGCTGGCTGTTCTATTACTCTTTCATGCCCGACGATGACGCGCGTTGATAAAATTGTCAGTTTGAAAACGGGGAGCTTCGAGTCTGCGGAATATCGCGGAGTCTGGCCAGCATAGTTTTTTTTTTTTTTAGAAAAAGTTAGTATCGCACCGCAATCCACGAGTTTCGACGATGAAAGAGTAAAAGAATTTCTTGTTCGGAAAGTTTGCCGATAAATAACTGATTTGGTTGAGTTGGACCGCGCAGTCGAATTATTTAACACAGTGACGGTGTTCCGTCGTGTCTGCATTGTACGTGAAACCTACGAATAATCGGTGTTCTAAGGATGAGAATCCTGTGATTAAGAATGTTTAAGTCAACAGCGTGGCCCACTAACGATCCGAAACCATTCAACAATTTTTCTTAGATTTCTCAAGCTTGATGTAATCCTATTACATTCCAGTAACCATTCGACAATTTTTCACTCCCGAATAGGAATGTTAAAATTTAAGAAAATAGTATGAGAATGTATAATACACCAATTCAATGAAAATAAGAGCGGAAAATATTAAAATAGTACGGTCCACAATCAACCTGTAACCATTCGGCAATTTCTTACGCGAGAATATCGATATTAAGATTCATCTTTCAGCTTGCAGCCTCTTATCGATGCTTTCGGTGCTCTAGGCGACGATACTCCTTAAATTATTTTGTTTTTTTATTCGTGCTCAAGACGAATTAAATAGCACGAGCTTATTGGTAACGAGTTAACTCGTCTTGAGCTCTTTCCTATTTAAAAATCTCGTGCGATTTAACTCGTCTTGAGCACGACAAAAACAAAATAATTTGACGAGTACACACACGCAGAGCACCGAAAAGGTTAAGAAACCAAACGTGTGTAATTCGTGTAGTAGAAGGTCCGACGACGTTACAGTTTCTCGGCCAGGTTGAGTTCAATACGTCATCGAATCACAATAAATTCGCCATGAAATCCCCCAACGACAAAAGTCGAGAAAGGGATGAAAGCCGTTCGGAGTAAACAGCGGCGCTGAATCGCGCGGAAACGAGGCATTTATCAAGCATTAAGAAAAGTGTTTCGAACGAAGGGGTGAAAGAGCTTCTACGACTTTCGACTCGACTCGCCGGGTCGTTCGGGTCTTTGGAAATTTTTCGTAGCTCTCGTTGGCCCCGACCGAACAACCACGGGTGAAATTAATTGAAAAATAACGAGTCTTTCGTTCAATCGAACCGATTGGTGTAGCAGTTTTCGACGAGGATGCGAGTTTCAGCGAAACGGACTGAGATGGATCGCGGTTCGCGTTTATAATCGCGTGTCTGTATCGATTCTATGTTTGTCCGCAACGTCAACGGACTGAAATTTAATAAAATTTACGTAGACAGCTTCGATTAGTTTTTTCTGCGAAACAAAAAAATTCACGGTGAATCTATGATACTGCGTCTCGTCTAGAATTTATTCTGTACGAGACAGAGTACGCGGGAACGTTGGAATTTGACGAATACGTAAAATTTTTGGTGTATTTGGGTGAGAAAATTCCGGAAACTCGAGAACGCCTGACCCGCGTGCGAACTTGGTCGTCCCTTATGTAATTAAACACCTGTTCGCCGCGCGAACCGGTCATTCACGTGTTACAAACAGCCCGGCTTCCTTTGCCACTGTTTCTCAGGTCGGATACACCTGTTTCAACGGTGTCCAGGAACGCGACAGCTGCCCCATAGCGAATTCGTTGCCACGCTCGATTCCCGTGAACTTTATCGTACAATCTACGGGCACTGGTCGAAACTATAAATACGAACGTTGGAACCGTAAACATTTTAAATTTGGGGACAAGGACACAAATATTAAATACAGTATTTTTATGAAAAAAATAGTTGACACTTGTTGCACCTACGTCTTTCTACTCTTTCATTATAATACGATTCTTAAATTAACAGCTACTTGAGAGTAGAATGGAACGGACCATTGAATAGAGAATACTTTTAATACTTTTCGAAGCGTCGTTCGATTCGCGACGTTATTCTATCGATCGGTGACCCTTTTTTTTTTTATACAATTCCTATAAAACGATCGGAGTGCCACTAAACCATCGAACTTTTGTCGCTCACCTTGTCATGTTCGCGACGAAAAGAGTGCTTAAGATCTTCGATCGAGCTGAAAAATGACTCTCGTCAAGGAACGGCGAATAGCGTCTACAGACTAGATCAGGTGTGATTGTGCGTCTTAATTTTTTAATATCTGTGTCCGAATATCACATCAGGAAGCCAGTAGACGGTTCGTCTAGTATTCCAGAACCGTTCGTTACGAGGAACGAATCGCCACGGCGAGCCTAGATATGTCCACGTGCTGGACGTTTATAATGAGTTTTGTTAATTACGTGCGAACCTCTGGAGGGATGCAGGTAGCCTAGTTTCTCTTGTGTGGTAACGTTGGATCGATAATGTCGTTTCTATCGAACGAAAATAAGGCTTTTACGACGTTAACGAGGATTTTAAAGCTAAAACCATTCGGATTGTCGGGCTCTTTCTTTTCGCGCCAATTTCACCCCCGTTCTCGCTCTCCCCGACTTTTCTTTTTAACCCGCCCCGCGCCGTTTCTCTTTCTTTCCGCTCGTTTCCCTTTGAATCCTTTGTGCCGTAACGACGGAGTCCAAATAGCCGCGACCACTCCGCTCGGAAAATGCCCAACGACGAACCACGCTCTTCGGAAAGCTTAACCCTTTCGTGCATACGGTCCCAGAGACCTGCTAGATTATAGATTACATCGAGGGTGATTTTAATTTCGCAGCGAGTTGAAGCCTGACGTTTACGAAATCCTGCTTTTAGGGGGATCAACGAACTAGCTCAGGCCTGAAACTTTGGTCAAAGTTGTTTTGTACGAGTCACGGCGACGTTAAAATAGAATAGTTGGCGAGGCAGGCCGATTTCTTTACGTGTTTTGCTTTAACGACACTGTTCGCTAACACTTTGCGCTCGAGAGGTGACTCTCAGTCACCATTGGGTTTCACGCAGCAAATCTACGATGCCTGATGTTTCTTTAGGTTTCATTTCTTTGGAGCTCGAAGTGTCGATAAAATGATTATCGGCGAGGTAAAGGTGACCTTATTCTCAAATCTAGATAGCTTAGAATTCATGGCAATAGAATACCAGGAAAAGAGACCTCGAGTGCAAAGGGCTAGTATCTTACGAACGAATAAAAAATAAAAACACGTTCGTAATTGAGCCTTACGTCCAGTGCCAAATCTCGAGGGATCGCGAGATTAACTGTGAACCATTAAAAACGTCAAGACGTTCCGAAATCACGTATTATTTTCCATGCTCTCTGAATGGCATAAAATGATATGAAATATTCCCGTAATGAAGGAACTGCAAATAACACGAGCTCGGGTCGCATAATACGACGGCGATCCTCTCAAAGGAGTCGGATTTATCTAATGAAAAGTGTAATCGCGCAGAAAGGATGAAAGAAACTGCGGACAGTCGTTGATACCGGTCTACATCTTTTAGTAAATATAGACGTTACATTAAATTTTAATTAAAGATTGTCATTCTAGGAACAGAACCCTACTGCTCGCGAAAACGTTTTTTTCTCGCCTAAAAATGAACAGAGTCGGGCATCCTGTTGTCACCGAAGTCGTCGTCACCGAGGTACGTCTTTTTGTTAGGAAAACTTTTCCTCTGAGAAAATTGTAATTACTTCTTCAAAGGAAACGGAACAATCGTAATTCAGCGCGAGTAATATTTCTTTAATGAAATGTATGTCAGCAAAATGCCTCCTATTTCTAAGGAACACGTTCTAAATAATTCAGATGTTAACCAGTCTAACATTGGATCGCAGAGATATATTAGATCGCGGCAAAAATTCACGCCGCTTGTTCTTCTGCTACTCGAATTAATATGTGAAGCATACTCTTAAATAACCAGTGGAAATTTTACGGGTGACGATTATTCTCATCGCGACACAAAATACTCCCTTTTCTCCGTAACGAGTATACTCTCGATACTCTCGCTCACTGGTTAAAAGTTTTGAAATAATCAAATAGCGACGAAATTCAGCAATTAGAATAAGATCACGAATCCGCGATAACGGCTACCAATCCATCCCGATTGTAGATGGAATGGTGGCCAGACGAGTTGATCGAATACGCAAATGGCCACCGAAATAACGATGGTTTTAATGAAGCTTCGTTAAAGACCTTTCCACCGCGCGTCGCTGCAAAGGTGAATTCGGTCGGTACCATTTATTTCCGTCTAGAGTCACCCCGAGGGACCGACGACGAGCATACGTGACGATACGTTTCCACGTTGACGGATAGATCGTTCGAGGAAATCGAATCGACTGATCAGAAAATGGATGATAGAACGGGGAACCTTTTTTCCAGAGAAGCATCTTCTCTCGAGCTTGGTACGCTCGCAATATCTCGTTTCTTTGAAGACGAGACGTGGGCGGATGGAGGAATCTCGTGCTCCTCGGAAAGAATTTCGTCTTTAGGTTAGTGCATAGTAATCGAGCAGAGAAAAGCTTACGCTCTAGACAATGGTAACTGGACTACGGATGTTTATACATTTATGGCGAGTGGAGACGTAAGAATGTAAATATCGATAATGGACTACTTGTTGCGCTATTCAGACGATGAGACGTAGGTGCTTCTCTTTAAAGTTCGATTCGTGAATCTGTACGAATATGAATTCGTATAAACATGCACCGGCGAAAATTTTCTGTCGAATTCAACGCGAATGACACGTCCCAAACGATCGACCAATATTTTTGTGCTAATTTATCATCTCGTGTATCATCCTCGTGTCGACTAGATTAACACGAAGAGCTGGTGACTTCAAATTTTTGGTGTAAGTTTAAGAAACTCGTGAGATTAGATAACACGTTCGACTTTAGTAAAGCTTACACTCGATTTTGTGAAACAGTCAAATTTTCAACGACGAACGACGGTAGTACGTAAATAATAATATTCTAATAATAATATCCTGAAAAGGAACACGTCGATCACATTCGACTGCATTTCGGAGCACTCTGTGCGTTATCACGATCGCATCGACAATTCGTCGAGCGAAATTAACGCGGCGGATGTTGAACAGAACTTGGAGCGAAATCCTCATTAGATTGGACACCGCATTGAGCGCGACGAGGACGAGCAGGTTGTCTTCGTCGAGGATGCGCTTTTATGGCAATTCGGGTACACGGCTACGCGAGCTTTGTCGGCGGTGATAGCGGTTCCAAAGGAAGTTACGCTGCGAATTGCTGAACTTACGAGAAAGGGAATAATCCACGGTTGCGTCTCGGGAGTATTGCAGGAGTATTGCATGCTCTATAGGCGGCCTTTATGTGCACGCGTCTATCCGTTGTTAGCAGAGATAGATGGACCACCCTTAGCGGCTGTTGTTTCATTCATGGACGTCAAGATTCACCTAATAAGCTGTCGAACATCTTACGTTGCGTTTCGAGCTTGCAATTTCGATCGAGAAATCATCGAAATTGCAAGCTAGGCTGCAGAAACGTGTTTTAAAATTCCACCGGGTTCGTTCGATAGAAATAATTTTGTAAAATGAAAAAGGATACTGCTGGTAGCGAAAGAATTTTGGGAAGAAAATTGATGAACGGATTTTCAGCAAAATGTGACCGTTACAGCCAAAGATACTATTTAAACGTAATGTGTCGTTAGGTTGACTCTCCCATGCGAATGACTCGCAGAATAAAAAATGGAACAGTTAGCTTTACTCGTTTCTGAAATTACAGGGCAATCCTTTTCCCGAACAGGTATTTTCACGCGAAGCGTTACAATGCACGCTAATGCGAAAAAATCGCGTACGAAAAAACGACGCGTTTCGTGAACCCGTTCCGGGCAGAAACGAGATATTTTAATTACGGCGAGCGAAACGATACAAAAAAATCGCGCGCGAGTTCGATTATTTTTAATAATTCGCGAAATAAACTTTTAACCGTCGCCGCGCGATTCGTTTCCGTGTCAATGAATAGGAATCCGTGTCGTCCGCAAATGGAACGCTGTACACCACGATGCAACATTGGATTAGCTTTCATTTTTATAAATCCATGCAACGGCCAGCAATCGCGATCCAATATCTCTGGGCCACTCCGATATTTTATTCCTACTTTAAATATTTTACGGATGTTCGAATGTTAATACGTAAATATTTTATGGACATTCAAGTATCGTTATCAATATTCGAATAAAAAAGTACTCGTGCATTCAGCTACAATATTTACTCGAAATGGTAAAATATCGTTAAAAACGACAGACGTCCCGAAACTTTCGAGCGACACTGTACGAGAGTGACTCCGAGATCGAAATGAATGCATGGAAATCGTCACGGTTCGAGGATCGAAGGGTGAAAGGTGGGTAAAAAACGATTTCGCGATGCCAGGAAGATCAAAGTTCCCCGTATTCCGGTTGATTGCGCTTAAAAAGGGTGTTCGACCGAACTGCGACGTTTTTTTTCCAAGAAACTTTTCGATTTACGCGACGCTCAGAGCTCTGCTTGACGAACCGGGGGAACAGTTTCTTATAAGAGGGAGCTGTCTTACAGCGTAGCTGGATCTTAAAGTTTCGAACTCGCTGGATGCTCGAACAGCCAAGAGCGAGAGCAATTTTTTGGCCGGGGATATTAAAATCCTAGGGCAAGAACGATAAAGTAGTTATTTGGAATTTGAACCTGGATTTTTATCGAGAACCAGGAAGGGAAAATTTAATTAGAAATACGTACAAGGTGGACCAAGCAAGCGTGACAAATACTTTTCAATGCAGAACGACGTATTCCCATCTAACAAAATAATACAACTAAAAAATGAAAATGTGGTCCTACAAAAATCCTACGAAGTACTCTTTGAGCCGCTCATCTTTTCCCTAAACCCATCGATAACGGAGTTATGGCTCGTCACACTTGCTTGGTCCACCCTGCAGAGTATCGAAAACAAGTACGAAAAGTTGATGTACACAATTATATTAATGTCCTCGAATGAATCGAGTAAACAAAAAGAATTCTCAAGAGAGAAAACGACTCGGTGATTTTTCACCACGCTATTTAATAAGATCCATTAAGAGATTACGTTTGTTTGTTTTTTTTTTTTTCAGTATGGCGGCGAAGCTGGGAGGAGACTGGGCAGCCACGAAAAACCGTTGGAGATACAGGACCAATTTCTCCAAAAGCTCGGCTACCAGGACGTGTCGAGGCGGTCTCGACTGGGGGTCGATCCTGAATTACGACACCTCGTTGCTTTCCACGTGGGTGAGTACAGTTTATTCGTATCCGGAAACGTTTATTTTAGCGTTGCGTGCCGAGGAGTTGGCGTGTTTTCCGACTCATTTCTCTCGATTGGCGCTTGAATAATAAAAAGGTCCGTGGCATCGAAACAGCCGTCAAGTTGGTAAAACGTACGGCGGTAGAAATACAGGTGTCCTCCAAACGCACGCACAGCTCTCGAGGGTTCTAGTCGCTGAAAATAAAAGTACAAGCATCGAAACATCCCCAAGTAGACGCGAACTGATCAGAATAGAATTTTTTTTTTTTTTTAAAGCTTCTGCGTACGCGTTCCCTGTCGCAAGAACGCCGATTAAGTCCGAGTGCCAGCGATTCGCAGCGCCGGAAGGAAAAACAAGGAAATACGTTTGCATGGCAGAGGTAACACGGAGCTCCCGGAGAATTTTAATCTGCTGAAATGACATCGATAAAAAAACCCTGGACTCGCGTTGTTTACGTTTCGCGGACCCGAGGGAGTTGCGCGAGTTGCGTCGACTGGAGAAATTACAAGCGAGAATGCCCCTCGGAAAAACTGTGACGAGGAAAACTAACGGAAACTCGAGGAATCTCTGTTCACGTTGGGAGAGAGAACGCGAGGAAAAGCCTCGTCTGGTTCGCGCCAGTTCTCATTTGCACCCTTTAAATTTTCAAACTCACGCCAACGACGGGGGAATCCCAGGACTCGTAACGAAATTTCGCGAGGAACAACGTTCTCGAGGACGGGTAGACTCGTCCTTCCATCGAGGACGACGTTTACAAACCCTGGCAAATATACAATTAAAAAATGAATGCGAATGGAAGTCATTCAAGAAGTTTCGAACAGAAAACGTATTGATACATATCGATAGTGCAAATTCCAATTTTCAGAGATAGAGAAAATCAATCGAAACTCGAACGAAAGTATGTCTTATTTTCGAAACGATTAATTTTCGACCTATTCTATAATAGAATCCACGTCGAAACCATTGTTGCCTGTTAATCGTACGATCAACTAACCGCACAGTTTAACGCGACCGGATTCCTCCTCGTGAATGGTCACCGGAAATCGGATGTCCATTGTTCCCTATAATTTTCCGCTATCGTCGCGATGATACCGACAACACACGTTTTCGGCGTGACTTGAACGCGCATCCACATTTTTCTCCTTTTCCACTGTTTCATACGCAAATCTAGGTATACCGTTGGTTGCGATACTGTGACACCAATTATGCGATAATGGAGAGTAACGAGTTGTCCCCGTAAATGAAATTCAGACACTTTCGAATCCGTCGAATCGATATTTAAGACGTATCGCCTTATAGAATATGACAAGACGAAACTATTTTATACTTACAATTCATCGGACGTTTAGTTTCAAAAAGAAGAAGTAAAAACTAAAAAGTCGTTTTCTTTTTAATCATAATTTAACTGATTACAAACTTTTCTTTTTGTCCCGTACGTTGTAATTTGTAATTACTATTTGTTTGACGCTATTGAAAAATACGCGCAAAGAATATTCGTAAAACCCTACTGAGCGGTCAAGTAGATTGATCCTATGAACTTCCCGCCCTGGAATTCACCATTGCGCTTGAATTATATACTTATCGGTATTTTCCGACGTCCTCGTAATTAGCACGATTAACGCGCGAAATTATGCGCTTGTAAATGATCGATCGACGGACCTACACCAATTGATTTCGTAATTAACGTTCGCAATAAAGACGGTCCGCGTATAATTCGATTAATTTCGATTAAATCCGTGACTTTTTATGCTGGATGAAAGGTGAATTTTCAAATGATTTAATTTTTCGTAAATTGAATGCATCGTTTAAGCATTCATCGCGTTCGTTAAAACGTAGTTTCGTTATTTTCCTGGGCGGCAGAAATATGAACCACTCCCGAAGAAACATTGCTCGCAGGAATAATAACAACATTATTGTTTTTCAAGCAAACGATCAACGAACGAATTACAAACCCTCCATATTATTCCGTCGTGTAACTGCATATCTGGTTTCGACTAGACCCGTGAGGAAGTCCATGGTAGTCGGGAACAATCTCCGGTCCAGACTATGACCTTAACAAAGTCTCGGTTACTCTTCGTCCCAGCCCTTCTCCAACCCTCCGGCACTTCGGAATGGTTAATCGCTGTTTGCCCATCAAATAACGCTACTAATTGCCTGCTACCTTATATACACGCTTATTCGAGCGTTTCCAACCCTTCCGTCCGAGAGATACACGTTGTTAGAGCCGAGGATATAGACGCCGCTTCGAGACTGTAATTAAATGCCGTTTCGCAACTATGTTCCGCCTCCCTATGCTGGAATTGATAGTGCGATTCGACTCAATGTCGAATTCGCCTTTCGAAAATGGAAAGTACGTCAGATTTAACTATTTCATTGCTGTAAACTCTATTTCCTTTTTCTCTGATCTTCCTACCTTAACATTGTTCGACTACACTAACATCCTACACTAACATTTTATGGAGTAACGCAAAGTCTCGCGTTTTCTGCGAACTATTCCAGATTCCAGCTTGGAACTCTCCGTCTCTCCGACGACTGTGTCACTGATTCCCTAAAGTCAACCTTAACTAATTCTCAATCCTCGAAACACGAGTGCGCTAAATTCCAGCCTTGAGCTCTCTATCACGTTTTCAAACAATGGCTTCCGCGTACAAGCACGTGCCTAGTCTTCGTTAAACGTCCCGATCTCCTGTTTGGGTTCCGTTCAACACGAATCTCTCTGCTCCGCTTTTCAATGGAAGGAACACACTCGCGCGTATTCTTACGATTCGTTCATTCCTCGGCTACTCTTTCGCGATCGATAATTTTAGGGTTATGAATATTCGATTAATCTCGACCGCGCTGCTCCGAGACATTGTCATTCATACTCGGGACTACGATCTGGATTGCACAGATGCCACTCGTGCTTGTACTTGGAACACGGGAGAATGGTACTTGGGCTGAAGGGAATGCGTGAGAGGAATACGACGACACCATCTATTTTCTCTTATGATTGCAATGTCACCAAGCCTTGATTCGATATCAAAAAATGTGTTACTCGTATTCAATTTTTATAATTTCAAACTCTACTTCCCCTTCAATTTTTCCATTCAACTAGTACAACACCCTCTACTTCCTTTTCGATTTCAATTCCTTTTTCTCCACCCGACCACGACAACACCCTCTAACTTTCCTCCAAATTTTAATTCTATTTTTTCCTATTTTAAAATTCCACGCAAGATTTCAATAATCGAACGATATAGCCTCGTATCGCCAGTGCGTTTGTTATCAATAATCCGCCATGACCTAACCCAGACCACACGCGAAAGACCCACGTCGACACTCTTCCCTTCAATTTCAATTCCACCAACCGAATCGTAAGACGTCACCCGGTCAATGAAAATCTTAATCTCCGAAAATTCTTCGCGTAATTCTTCTTCATCGCGCAGTTCCACGGAGTCGCCGCGTTCCATCGACGATGAAATCGTCACGGAGTTTCCTAGCGGTAAGTCAGCCCTTTGTAACGAGTGGAGAGGTTACCCAAAAGCGAAATTCCGAACTGTTGGCCGGTCTGTAATCGACATTTAGCGTTTCAGCTTAGGCAGCCGGCCGGGGTTCGTTTTCCCAGGGAAGGCGAGCGCCTCGTATCCGGGAGTTCCGCCGTGGAAACTCTCAGTCGTTAGCGGTTATTATGGTTAAACATGGTCAGGTCCCGTGGCTCCGCGAACCTGGTCAGATGAATTTACTGTTCCAAAGGTCGTCGAACGTGTCGCGCGTGCAACGCCAATCTTCGACGCCGGTATAATCTGTTTGGAGTACTCTCGGTGAAATTCTACCGTAACGTATATCTATGCAAATTGCGCGATAGCATTCGGGTGTACGCGTCGCACCTTGGCTCGCAGGAAATGGATCATGTTTCGCTTACTTGCCACGTGCAATTTTAAGGGAGTTTCGGGGCTTACGTATGGTAATTACTGAAGCTCGCAAAGAAATATCGTCTGGAATTTTGCATTTATTTTATTAGTGTTAGTGGCGATCGATAGTGTCGATTATTAGTTTGACGAAAGCGAAGCGTGTGGTTAATAGAACATTAATATATATTATTTCTAAGCCCAAGAATTATTCTACTAACTAATAACACTTCAACAAAAAGAGCAAATTGAACGTTTTCTTCTGCTTTATTTTCATGTTTAAACATCAAAACCAAAATATTCTTGCGTAACGTAGTGAACTGGTTGGTCAAGGTCACCATCCTCCCCAGCATAATCAATTTTCACTCGAAAAACACCCCCCGGGACCGCGGTACAAGTTTTCTTCCCGCCATCGATCCTCCTCGTTCCGCCCTCGCCGACGACGAAACAGACTTAACATAATAAACGTTGAAACGTTCGCGCAAATTGGAATAATAAAGATAAATTGCTACTCGTAGCGAGATAAACGCAACGCTGGGTATTTAATCCACCGGGATTTCGGAATGGACACAAGTTCTTGTTACTCTATCTTATTTTATTTCGGAGGGGGATGAATTCTCCCGTTCCAGTTGCTTTCTTTTTTAATTAAGGCGCTATTATACCGGGATTGTGGATTCCGGAGAAATACCTTGGACTGTTTGTGCAGCAAGAAAGGTGTGCGAAACTCCTCTGTCGGCTCCGAATGAAAGAGATATGTGCGAGAGATCCTGCGTCTTCTACATCTTTTGTATGTAATCTTCGGGTCAATAGTGTTTCGTTCTGTGAACAGAAATTATAAATTGAGAATATTTTATTATAACGTTGAAAGATCGTTAATATTTTATTGACAGTGCTTTTAACTGAACAACTAATAAAATTAATTCTGAAAGCTGAGTTTGATTGTGCAGTTTCCGATAGTCTGTAAGCAATATTCAATCACAGTAGAAATTTTGAAGAGTTCCAGTCTGACGATCAACGTGTTAAATTTTATGTTTGGGGGTCCATAAACGCTCTGGTGCTTTTTTGAATAATTATTCGTGTTCGTTAGAACATCTCTCTCGAGGGAACACTGACGTCACAATAACGAAGACAAGTAACGAAATAGTAGAAATAATTCAAGAAATTTTCTGGAATGAAATTCTACAAACGAGTACCTACTGATACTTTTGCAGCGAACAGAGTACTAACGTATCGTAATTGTAAACTAAATCTCAACGATACTTTCTGTTCGTATTTTTAATAAACGTCAAAATTAGGTCTTCCAGGCAGCATGTAAATATTGCGAATAATATAAATGCGATGCATGGAAAATTTACGTTCCCGACGAATATTGCTTGCACGACCTAATTTCAACGTTCATTAAAAATGTAATTACACTTCATAGAGTCAGCCGTGTACGCATCGTCGATAAATGCTCGTCCAAATGAATATATCGCGGAGCCGCGTAAATAATTTGTATGGCCTCGCAGAATGTGCCTTGTTAATTCGGCGAAGCAAGCACATCGGTTCGAGCGATACATTCGATTGAATAGCCGCCGAAAGCGTTCCTTGGCGCGTTTCATAGCAAACTGACGATCGCTTCAAAGAGTTAGCTTCTCTACTTGAGACTGTCCACGTTGAATTCGGAGCTTTTGAGTCAAGTTTCCCCGGGCTGCCTCGACGTTATTCCTCCGCTGTGCAATTGCAAATGCCGACAAGAAGATAGTTGCACTTTCGGTGCAGCTTCGACGTTTCTGTGTGACTTGACCATCGATCGACAGACGGAGAAACCTGGTTTGATGTTGTTATTGGCAACCGAGTCTCGTACAAGCTTGTACGTCCCAAACAATCACGAGAGGGGGGGAATTTGTAGCAGGTATGCTTGTTTTTAAGGAATTTTTCGAATACTATTTTCGTCATTTGTTCGTATTTTTATTATTTATGGAGCGAGGATTGGCTACGATACCTAGTTAACCCTTTGACCGCGGGACGATTCTTACTGGAAATTCTGAGAGACGTAGAGGTGCGAATTTTAAAAAAATGTCAGTCTATAGGGAATGATAAGATGAAACTTTTTTTATATTTATAGATTATTCATAGAACGTTTAGTTTCAGAGATAAAAATTGAAAACTTCGAAGATCGTTTTGTTAAAATTCAATTTTATGCAACGAACTCGTAACTTTTCAATTTTTATTTCCGAAACTAACCATCCTACGAATAAACTGTAAATATAAAACAGCTTCGTCTCGTCATCCCCTATAAGCTGATATTTTTTTTAAAAATTGATTTAACGCGATAACGTAACGTAACGATTTTTTAAAATTGATTTAATACCATCTATCGTGGTATTTATTTTAATGACTTCATCGAAATTGAAGAATTTCGTTCAAATTTATTTTTTTTCAGTTCTTCGGTGAAAAGCACCGTCATCCAAATATGGCGATCAACGTGTTAATATATTTTATGAGAGGGACTGAGGGATACGTTGCAACCCTAGCGCTTTATACTATAAGAATGATTCCGGCTAGAAACGTAATAGAATACGCGCTGCGAAAATTCTCCGTCGAATAAATACAAAATAAAAACGAGGATCCGCTCTAACTTCCTCTCGTATTCTTCGCCTTGGCGAAGTCCCGTCCACCCCAAACACGGGTGAACTTATTGTCGGAAAAATTCGAGGAATTCGAAAAGTTTCGCGCTGTTCCGCGACAGTTATGAACTCGGTTTACCAGTTGCTCGCGACGAAATACGGCTCGACGGACTTTCCTCGAGGGGGAGTAGGGACTTTTCGTAGCGGCGAGGAAAAAGGAGGAGTTTTTGTCAGTCGCGAGCTGGTATCACGTAACCAAGCTTGACATATAACGCTTTAACTTAATTAGCCAGGCAAATTGTATAAGGTAACTTCGTATAATGTACTTGGAGTTTACGCGGGCGTCGTGCGACGGCACAGAAGCCCTGAAATTGCTCATTAATAGCGGCAATAACGTTATAATTACCGTGGCACGCGTGAACTGGGCCATAGTCTCCTATCTTCGAGACGGAGGAGGCGCACGCGCGAACCTGTCATTTAATCTCGAAGGAATCCGACGCCCACCGCCTGCAGCCAGGTAAAATTGATACTCGCTTCGAAAATGGCGGTTTCGAGGGCAATACTACTCCGGGGGTGAAAAATGTATTTATCGCGCGGAGTACTCCGCTTTAATCCCCTGGCGTGGAGCCACTTCGACCACTCCGAACCCGAACCTTTTTTACGGATAAAAAGAATATTCCTCTCGTGTTATTTAGGGCGAGCGAGATCGAATCGAGAAATAACATTTACGTGAGTATTTAAATTACGACGGGAATGTTCATTGGGAATATTCCTGGCAGAGTTCGTTTAAAGCGGCTAAGCATTGTCTGGATAACATCGGTCGGTCGCGAAAGACATAATAAACTTAATACGGGACCCAATTCAATATTTTTTTTTTCCGCGATACCGTTCGATATTTTGATTAAATTACTCGTGCAAAAAGAAGAACGAAGGTACGAAGCGTTGATCTCATTTTGGCCACCGGCTATATAAAGTATATTCTAGATAATGAATCGACGTTTGCTGTTAATACGACAACTTTTACATGAATAATTACATAAATATCGAACAATGGAACTAGTGGAAGATATATCGCGTCGCGAAATAACGAACCGAACCGTTAATTAATTCGTAGGCACACCGAGATTGTATCAGCGCGGAGATTAAAACGATAATTTATCCAAAGTTGCTTCGCACTTGGAGCGTCCCATTCAAATTCAAAGTTAACCCCCCTTGAATACGGAATTTACAGCGGGGCGTTATTCTTCGAAACTTAAAATCGATCCCGCCACAAATAACGCGACGCGAGCGACGGCTTTAGGGTAATATTTCAGAAACTTCAAACAGCCCCTGTTAAAAACTTCTGCCGCCTAACTTACGCTCTTAATCCTTGGCCTCGGAAATATCCGGTCCAATACGGTCGCCCGTATCGGGGAAAGAATATTGAATTAATATCGGAAGGGAGCGATTCTTCTCCCCGAGAAGTCGCTCGATTCAGCGCGGACCCGTGACGCGATTAAATATTTAAATTGTTGGGAACGAAGCTGCGATGTAGGGAAATCGGTGACGCTGGTTGATGGCTATTGTCTCTGTTGACCCATTAATTACCGCTGCTTCATTTTCAGAACATTCGAAGGTATTTCTTTGCCGATGTTACATTCTATTCGAATATTTTAACGTTTTCAGGGAAGTCGAGACTCGAAGACGGTGATTTAATTTAAAGCGTTAAAAACATTAAAAGTACGCGGAGGACCATCGTAGCGTCAGGCTCCGAAATCTACTGTCTGATTAGGTTTCGGGTAGTTTTCGATGGGGCGGGAATATTGAATACCGTTAATCTAGAAAACTGATGTTCTTCCACGGAAAAGAAACAATTGGAAGTAATGTATTCATCGAGATTGGTGCAAAAAAAAAAAACACTTTTTGGACCATTACAGTTTTTGAGGATCAAGACGTCCATTGTAATCGCCAGACCAAGGGCTACCTACGATCAAAAATCAACCCGATCCAAAGGTTATCCCATTTTTTGAAACTCGACCAAAAAATTAAAGAGTGCCTCCTGCCTGCATTAATTTCTTACTCGAAACCCCTGTAAAATGAAAGCCCAAAGGACCGCAAGCACAAAAATTACCTCGGCATCTTTCTGTCCCTTTTTAAGCCACACAGGGGAGAGTTCGCCATCTGGCCCCAGTGATTTGGGCGCAGCGATCCAATAAGAAGCGAAACGTTGGTTTTCTCGCTGGAAAAAAAGCCTTAAAGGTGTCCATTACCGGTGCTTTTACCTTAATTGCAGCTCGCGTGCGAGTAACAGCGTTATTGCGCGGCGCGCGACTCGCGTAGCTAACTGGTAATATAAATATTTAGCCAACGGGAAGCAGAAACCGGCGGGCGCTTCGGGAGCCTGTCCAATACAGGGAAATTTCCGGCCCGAGGGCCGAAAGTTGCCGCCGGGAAGTTTAGTATAATGACAAATGGAACTCGACGCGGAAGTTAGAACAGAAACTAACGCGGCCTGACGCAAACGATACTTCGTCCATTTCTAAAATTAACGTTCAACGACTCGCCAACTCCTGCGCCCGAGCGAAACGTCGCAAGGGCCGTTTGCTCGGTGTTCAAGTAACGACCGATAAACATTCGCTGATACTTTATCGGCTGGGGTACCAAACTTATCGAATATCTCATCCGGCTAATCGACTCTTTGCACGAACTTCCTGAAAATAGACGATTTTTATCGGTTCGTTCTCGAATAAAAATTGTTCAACCGAAATGTAACGGAGTACTGGTTGCTTTGGGGGGATGGATCGATAATCTTTTTAACAATTTACTGCGAAATATTATTTAGAACTACGTAGACACGGAATAATACGGAATAATGCAACCTGATGCAACATAGTATAGCACGGAGACAGCATTCCAGAATAATATACACTGATGCAAAAAGATACGGAATGATGCAGTATAGAACTGCATAAATACACAATAATGCATTATAGTTGGGGCACTAAAGGAGAGATACAAAGCAATGTAAAGACAAATGCGATAGTAGAAAATGATAGAGACTAAGTACAGTTAGTGCCCTAGAAAATCGACCACTGTTCGCATAGATTAATTCTTTTCGCAACAAATTCATCCGTCCCGGAATCGAAACCCGGCTCGAGCGAGTTGGGGGGCTGAAAGATGACGAAGTGCCCAACTAACGCAATTAACCTGGCCGAAGGTGATGGCGCGGCTGGGCTGGTAAGCCATTAAAAGCATACTCACGGTGTAACAAGATCCAAGCACGTCCTGTAATTACCTGGGACCATGAAAGGTCCTCGATAGACGATTCGGTGAAAGCGGCAGGAATCAAGTTACCTGGCCCCGTTCGCGATTTGGCTTTACCTGCGGCGCTGCTTGCAAACCGATAATATCGAAATTTCAATGACAGGAAAATGAGGCTGGCAACGAACAGCCTGGGATTTATTTGAATACAGAAGAAATTCGGAAGAAGCCAGTACTAAAATTAGAAAAGAAGAAGAAATTCTTTACACCATGTTATTACTGTTGTCCTGAATGCAAAATTTCGCAGATGTATTGCCATTTCATCGTACTTAATATCGCACAAAAATCTTGGTCGTAACATTCTTAATTGGAATATTTATTATCTTCGTAAATGTCGTGTATTATTCAATAACCTCTCGTTTAACGCTCTGGATATGCGTGTTCATATTACTTAAACAGAGAAAACATCCACGAGAAGTCACGACTGAATATTAAATACTTTGCACTTGGCAAAAATTCTCAGCAGTCCGCTATTGGAATGGAGTACGAAGCACGGGTATACGCGCGAGGGTAGAAAATAGAGAAGCGAAAGGTCGCGTGCGGGTATATCGAAGACGACGTAATTCTTCATACGTTTTATCGTCGCCATAAGCACGCCACGTGGCGAGTTCTCATGACATGGCGCGCGTGCGACTACTTTGTATGCAGATAACGTCCGATTATAATATATACCTGCGGCTCGCGATAATTAACCTTCGTTAATCTACGAGCAAACACGAAGCCGCATCAGCAGCCGCGTGAACGTCAATATTTATTCGATAGACTCTCGTTTAATATGCGAACGGATACATTCGACCCTAGCTCGAACAAACACGTGACTTTATCGCGGGTTCGTGATCCCATCGTATCGAGGAGTGTCTGAAGATCACGTTGGGAATTATTTAATTAACGCGTAAAGTATCGGTGCACCACTCAGGCGATAGCGAGATAAACATTTTCCTTTTATTTTCTATTTTGGTATTCAACTTGAACGTTACGTGATCGAACGTTACGTACGGTATTCGCAAATGAAGTTAAGACAAAGCACGCTGTAATTTTGCAAAATAATACTGGTCGATGGAACGAAAGCAGCTGGAAAATTAGAAAGGAACGTAATACCGATCCCATCCTCTGACTGTTCCATTAGTAGAACCGGAAAGGCCGTATTTAGAGAAGATCCGAGGCAAAGGGCATTATTAATGAGATCTTTCGCGTTAAGACCCTTTGAGAGCATTAAAAGGTACCTGGAAAGGATGAAGGTAATTCTAAGACTCCGTCTAAAAGGAATAGTAAAAGTAACAGGCTCTGCTGTTAAAAAAAACTCGAGAAGAAACTGAAATTGAAGCAAGAGAATGTTAAATGTTGATGTATCAAAAATGAAACGACGAGAGAAATTTACAGCAAGTTTTAATCGACTCTGCTGAGTAGAGTCTACTCGCGTAGAAACAACAACCCTGGATATCCCGTCGCAAAAATAAAGAAGACGATCGGAAATAGTTTCCGAACGTTTATGCATCCGCACATGAAATAGACATTACCGTTTCCAGAGAGCACGGTCTATACAGTCTCTAGGGGATGATTTGCATGCTTTGCACTATGAAATGTTATCTAACGATGAATTTCGGTAACATCCGCGGTGAATTCTAACGCCGAACCGCATTAATAACGATCCACGCTCGCGTCACGTGCAAATGTCAATTTCGCTTGCACTAGTTGCGCGACTGTTTTCCTTTCCTTAACAAAAGTGTATCAAAGGAGATTTGAATGAACGGTTGCCGGATCCTATTTATACTTTTCAAAGGAATTTCCATCGCCAGTTCGAGTGGCCAGAATTTCATATAATCGATTCCTCAATTTTCTCCATCAACCCGGCGCTTTCCGAGGTTGCTAAATTCCACGCGCATAACATTTCGCACCTAGAGGACGCACAGTCGGGAATTACAATTTCATGAATTCGAAATCTGTTCGGCCAACTTCTTCCAGGGTACTTCGCCGAAGCCCTAGGGATTCTATTTTGTAACATTTGCAACAGCTTGCACGGAGAAGCGGTAAATCGATGGAAGAACGTCGTATACTTGCGTCGAGATCATTCTCTGGAACAGAGAACCGTCGACTGTAGGCGCTTCCCGTATTGTTATCGTTAGGAGATGCTCTTAGTAAAGTTACCGAGCTTGTGTGTATGAAGTTTCGCGAAACATACAGAGCCTTCCTCGGTTTCCTTCGTTATATTTCGATTCCCGTGATTATTAACGCGTGTAAACAGACTACTTGACCTAATTACGGTGACTTTTGAACCAGCCTGTATTTTCCAGACGCATTGCTCTTGCGAACGATTCATTCAATGTTCATCGATCGCGTACATGCTTGACATTATTTTCTAACGAAACTGACGTTTTATTTACCGAACAAGCACGAATCGATTCTTTCACGGAGAACGTCCTTGTGCCGTAAGTATTCGTAAAAATGAATCGATAAATGCGCAACGATTCGCACGCGATATTTCCATTTATTTAAAACGTTACCGTGGAAGAACGATGCAGTTCGAGAGCACGTGACCGATCCTTCTTGCGTCGTTTTCGAATAGATTTTAAAGTCTTCAATTCTTTTTATAAAAGTATAAGAACTGACGACGATGAAAACCGTGTGGGTGTATTTTACGAACAGTAATAATTAAGTTACCGTCATTTTTGGTATAATAATTAATTACATGTTAGCGAATGAAAAGAAAATATCGCCAGACGTTCGCGATGTTACATTTTATTCCAGCACCCCTTGCATCCCGTTCGAAACGTCCAGCGATATTTTTGTACAATTCGCTATGCAATTAATTATTATACCAAAAATCGGCGGCTTCAAAGTGACATCGCAATATTTCTTTTGTCAAAATACATGCGCGTGCCACTGTTTCAACGACGATTTTCGTAATCGTCAGTGTATCTATTTTCACAAAGAGACGTATTTTCGTTAATTATTTTCGTTTAGAAATTACGCAAGTAAAATTGTCAAGGTCTCTTAGACCGGTACCAGCGTTATTCGGTTCGATCAGAGCCGCAGTTCCTCACTTCTTTAATCTTTTTGTTACAGGACCCGCATCGCCATTACCTGATCTGGCGGGATACAGCCGTTGCGGGTACGCGCTCGTGTTGAAGGGGTTGGTTTTTCCCCAGTGGAAGAGGCGACCCTTGGCTGTCATCGGATCCAGGCTCTTTCTTTATCCGGGTAAGCGTTCCACTCGAGAATCCACCAATCCCCCTGCCTCCCACCGGAATAAGAAACAGTCGGTAAGAATAGAGCCTAAGGCCTGTCGTACAAGCAAAAACCGAACGGGTACGTCTGCCAACTTTATCTCTCTCGTTGGCTGGCTTTCTTACCGCTGCAATTATTGAAACATACGTCATCGGGGTGGAGGTCGAGGAACGGCATCCATAAAATCTCAGGCGTTCGAATACGCTCTGAAGAATTGATACGTCGAGGGTCGTTAATGAAACTTGTGTTAATGAAACACACAGTTATTTTCATGTAAAGTTTATCGTCGGCTGGGAACTTGCGACGGACTGAAATTCGGGGGAAAAATAATTCGAACAACGTGGATTGAAACATCATTTTTTTTTTTTTTTTTTTTTTTTTCATATCCAACTCCGTTCTCGAGGAAATTGATTCTCAATATTCGTAGAATGCATGGTGGATTCGACGCGATTTCGCTTTGCACGTAGATAGCAAACCAGAATTCATGGAATATATCCGGGGTAGAAGGCGGTTCTTTGTGTAAAAATATTACGAAAATGTGCAACGAAGCTTTTCCGCGCGGGGCCTTTGTTCTCGAAAAAAAGCTGATTTCGAATATTTCCGGGACTCGTGTTTTGGCCACTTCAACCAGCAGCGAAATAAAAAGGTGAAACGTACGGTGACGTACCTCGATATCGATGAACCCAGACGCGAGTAGAAACAGAGAGTAATAGTCAGACGCGCCAGCCAAGCTGTACATTTCATTGCACGCGTGCTCCGCAAACATTTCAATTCAATTTTCTTACAAACCTTTTGCGCTCTTTGTTTTACCTACTCCGCTATCTTTGTTTTACCTAGATCCACGGTCGCATGCAGTTAGTTTCAGAGTGGTTTCAAACTGATCAGTAGAGAATAAACCTCCCACATGAAAATTTCGTAGCAAATTTCTTATCCATTTTTACACGTAAAACCACATTCGCGCCAAAAACGTCCCTTAAACAGCCGATATATTCCAAAACGTCGTAGTACCTCTCGCTCGCCAAGAAATAACCGAAATCGATGACCAACCTCGAACGCAATCTCGGTACATAACACGGTTAATAATCGGATGATCTCCACGCGTCTCGAAGGAACGGGTCGGAAACAGATCGCGTAGAGTTTTTGGATAAGGACGTATCGACGAAGAGGAACATCTTTCCCTTCGAAAGTTCCTTATCGAGCAGCAAGATTTATCTTCAACTTTGATTTATCTTCAACTTTGATTTATCTCCCGAGAAAGAAGAAGAAGAAGAAGAAGTGGAAGAAGCTGGTTCGGGCGCTCAATTGTCTGAGCTGCAGCCACTCGTCGAGGGCAGGAACATTACCGATACAAGTAACTCCGTGACTGATAAGTGAACTTTAAATTGGATTTCTTTTCGCGAATACGGGCCACGGACGGTTCAACTTCCGCCGCGTTAGATGCGAATGCCGACGGCGGGAATAAAAGCATCCATTCCGGAAGTCCCCAACGTGGAAAATGAAATGGCGGATTCGTGTTTCACGGTCCACTCGGCTGTCAGTTCTTGCGGACCGCGTTCGTAAGAGATCAACTGTTTCGAGAGAGGGAATATTAATGTTTATACGTACAATTTCAGAATACTAGACCTATGTTAGATTCTTCCTTCGACTATCGCACTATTTATCGTATAAACGAATAGTTTCACTGCGAAAGATATATTCAAACATGATACTCCATTTTTCCGCAAAAAATAATTCATAGGGAACCTCGATGCAGCGACACTTTCAATACAGCGATTCCTCTTGCTCCTGTCTTTCGATACAATTATAAATCATGAAGCTGTCGGGCTGGATAAATCGTGCTCTACGGCGTCGTTGACAGTTTTTTTATAGAATTAGAATCCTCCGCCGTTTACGTAAATGTTCCCCTGTCTCGTGGCAGCTCTTCCAGGAGATAAAAGAACGTCAGTCTAGGGTGAAACGAAAACATCCATGGGTCGATCCCGTGTATCCGATGGCTTGGACTACACCCCTTTCTCCCTTCTCCGTAGAACACCACGATTTATCTACGTCCTGTCCTTTATCCTTCCCGTAGAACGATCCTGTCGCCATCCCGAGTGCGTGCCGCGGATCAGGAATTTCTTTCAGCGAGGAGATTTATCGTCTTGACGTGCAATTACGGCTTCAAACATACGGATCAGTCAGATTCTCCCTGGAGTAACCTTGAACGAAAAATGACGGGCGTAGGAAGCAACGTGTTGCAATTAACCTCCTCGTTCCTCAATTTGTCTCCTTGAATTTAAAGAACATACTCCTTCGCATCGTAGCACTGTGTAACTTCGATTCTTCGTTCCTTGTCAAGCGAACGGTAATGTTCGTTAGAATCGTCAGTTTTCAATCGAATCGATTTCAAATTGGATCGTTGAAGCCTCTTGGCAATTATCACGAAATATTGGCAACAAGCTGAAATCGGACGCTGCAGCCTTTCTAAAGCCACGAATACCACGTTCACTGCAAAATTATTCGCGAAAATTTATACGAGCCTAATACTACGATTCTGTATAATTGGAACTTATTTTTGTCGAGTTTAAGCGAGTCGTTATTCTTGCAATTTCTCCAAATTCGTGAATCCTATGGAAATTTATTTTCTTCGACGTCTCGTCTTCGTAATTTATTTAATTTCTTAGTGAAATTTTAGCGAGGTTCTGTCACCTATACTACAAGAAATAATACTCGCGACAGCCTTAAATTTAAACTTTTGAATGAAACTTTAATTACCTCTAATTATTTAATCGTCGCGTTACGATACTCGGTACAGTTCAATTCCTCGAACGAGGAATTCTTCAGAAGGTAAGGAAATTTAAATTCCGGACCTTCTGCGGCACTCGCGATCAGACGTGACGATGAATACCTGATGCAATTATTCTCGACTCTCGACCGGCCGACGAGGAAAAGGTCGCCGGTAGACAATCGGCGACTAAATCGCGAAGAAGCTTAAGCGCGAATGAACGAACCAGCAATAGCAAGCTAGATAACCAGACGGAGATCGTTGGAAGCCAATCATGGCTGTTTGCGCCCCGGACCCATTGCGACTACTCGCAGCAGGAACACGGACGACTCGGCCGATTGTAAATTGCATCCTGGAAAAACAGCGCGTCCGTTCGTCGGATAAAACTGCGGAAAAACGAAATGTCTTGTTCCGAATTAATCGATCGCGACGGTGCAGGAAACGAATGAATAAAACAGAAACGACGTAAACGATCGATCGCGGCACGGTGCTGTTTTCGAGAGGTGACGCGCAAAGGTTAATTTTATTAGCCGATCGAGATGGAAATATCGAGCATCCGGGAAAGGTAGAAAAGTTCGCGTGACGCTTAGAATCGGAGGCCGGCCAATATCGGTCAAATTATTTATCTGAAAAGTAACGGAGCGAATATTGTACATTCGTTACATTATCGGTCTGAATTATTCGAAAAAATGAAGAATTTCACACTTTCCACTCCTAACAGTCGTCGCTAATAACCGTATTTAAGGCGTTGATGGGACGTTGAATCTATACGAAAAAGAAAACTATTGTATTCGGCAATTTTTTATACAATCGTTGTCAAGGTTCGTCATGCAACGTCTCGATCAGTCTGTGAAGCAATTGTTTCTGGATTAACGATTTTTTATATCTCGCTATCAGCTGACAATCATCGAGACAGTTTGTATCGGATGAAATTGGTCGATAACACGAAATCCCTGGCGAAAAGTGCCATTTATGGAAAGAATAAAAAAAAAAAGAAACAATCTGAAATAGTCTCGTTCTAAAACTGCCCGAGAGGGGAATGGAGCCACGAGAGGAGGAGAAAAACTGCAACTTCTATGTTTTCCATCGCATTGTGTGTCATTTATAGCCCTGAAAACATGGAACGATCCTCGACAGACGAGAAACCGATGATTTCATTCTGGTCACGTTCGGCAAAGCGACGCTCAACTCCGTTGTCATTCGATAAAAATGTTCGAATCAATGGACGTTTGTATGTATTCGGTGGCGTTCGCCTCGCACGGACCAACGTAGGCCGTAAAATGGTCGCGGCACGCTAAGGGGACGCGAAGTACCTTTGTAAATATCGCTTCGATGCGGGTGGAAAACGTGTTAAGTCTACCGGAACACTCGATCCCATTTTCCTGGGAATTACTACTTACTAGTGGATTTCCTTTCTCGTTACAAATGGTCGCAAAAATAACCCATGGTTGTAACAATCGCAACGAATATCCCGTCACGTAAAACATTCTATGTAAATACTGTTGGAAACGTTGGTTGCGGTTCTCTCACCGCGCCTCCGTTTATTGTAAACCATAATTCAACGGCAGCGACAACACCAGTGTAATACAACGTATAATTCCAGAACGTTGAAAATTAGGCATGTAGCAGAATACCTGGACGCCAATTACGAGCGGGAAAGTACAGAATGATTCTCCCATTTCAATGGTTGGAAATTGTAAAATTGCAAAATCAACAATTGTATAACGCTCTTTTGCATGATTCCATTCTCTCTATATAACCATGTTACTCCCAATAAACCTTTGTCTGTCCAGAACCATTTTCCTTCGTTCCTTAACCATGGCTACAGGTATTTATTACGAATTTTTTCCAAACAATGTAGTAAACGGATCTTAACGAAACCTACGGGCTCTTTTACCGAATATTTGCTGACAAAAAATTGAAGGCTCTGCAATCTCTGCAAATTCGTAACTTCACTAGTGAGAGTGAACTCTACATGACCCCTGCATTGTATTAATACTTTTTGCAGTATCTCTTACTTCTCATCTATATGGGTCAGCTGGCACCCCTCTAGCTCGGGTACCTCGGGGTTGCTAAACCCGTACTGTAGCTTCAAAAAACACCGCTACAGTCCCCGAGGGCGGGAATTCCGTCGAACGCTATCGCAAATTAAATGTCGAAAGTTGGGGTAAAAGGATCGACACGACTCACCTCCTAATTATGTCGGCGTACCAACGCGAAAATCGCAATGCGCCCAGCGAACCACCGAGCAAGATTCACGGATCCCTTTTCGTTCTCTGTTGCGGCCGCGAGAGTCAGGAAATAAATAAGTTTGCCGTGAGTGATGTCTGTAAAGTCGCAGAACACCGAGATCGTTCCGGGGAGGTTATTTGCTGTTGATTCAGCACGCTCGCCGATGGTGAACACCTGTTACCAGCCAGCCGTCTCGAGTTTAATCAAGCCTCGGATCCCGAAGGAGCGGCCATCAAAGCGCGTCCTCCTTTAAACGACGCGATGTTGCGGAAAAGCTGAATTTAGAGTTGCCCACTGGCTGCGGGATGGGCTTCTACGCCGACATTGGACGAGCGTCCGCTGTGAAAATTCGTGCCAGTGGCCACTGGAGGCTACTCGAGAGTTGGTTATCGAGCTGCGATGGTATTCCTCGGATTTGTTAGGGTGCGAATAGTTCGTTCGTAGTTGTTGGGTAGTTAGACATCTGGTTTTTCAATGATTAACACGATGGTGTCTTATTTCTGCCTTACGAAGTCAACGAGTCCAAGATTGGGATAGATCGGTGATTCCTTCTTTGGAAAATGTTCAAAAGAGGAAATGAGACAAACATGTCGGCAAACTTTAGATTCATTCGAAGCCTAGAGTTTTGCCCATCACTGGGATAGAACAATAACAGAGATTAAACACAATACAGTAGCAACTCGCGTTGATGAACACTCTACAACCTTTGAACCAAGTCAGACACTCTTTCAACCCCGGTAAAACAACAACAAAAAATTCAACCCCCCCATCTACATTTCCACAGCGCAATAATCATTCATCCAGATGATCCACTAAACTCGATTCGCAAAGCCTTGGAACTCGTAGCCAAACAGCAGAGAAGCCTACGAATCGGCGGGAGATTTTATTTTTCCCCGTGGAAATTGAATTATCGTCGCGTTCTCGTTCGGTACCGCGGAAAAAGTAACGCGACTCGGTCGATTTGCGTGAGTGGTTATAAATTCGGGGCGATCGATGAATATTCATACGGTTGCTCGACTGTTTTACTATGTCCTAGTTTATTTCGAGGGATTCGGCGTTCGTAAGAAAGTATTTTTCGCGCGAGCGTGGATTGGTCATCTCCGTATCCGGCGGAAGGTAAAAATTCCACGTAACCGACATTCGGAGTCGATGCAAGCTTCGGTGACTCGCAAATTGCGTTAACGAGTGATCAGTTTAGAGCCAACGGAGGAAAATGAATTTACTCGCGGAAGGTTGCAGAAGGTGCTTCAGAAAGTGTTCGCTCGAATTTCTACATCGTCGAGTTGAGATGCTTTCTTTTTCTGGGGCACAGTTAGATGTAACGTTACCGATAGTCGCTCTCGCGGCCAGGAATATTCAGGTGAGTATCTCCGTTGCTTTCAAAATTTCATTTGCCATAAATATCGTCAATAAAATGTTATATACATTTTTATTTTGAAAGCGTCGATAGTCGGGGTGTCGTAAAATTAAAAGGGATGATCGATATCTCGGTTACCAGCGATCCTACATAAAATTAGTACACCGCAGAAAAATTTGAAAATTTCATTCCCGGTATCTTCCGTGATACGTGTTTTTGCTGTCGAAGTAACGATAATCGAGATATTGCGGATTCAAAGGGAACGGGGATGGCGAGCGACGAATCGAATTTACCAGCGAACGGAAGAAGCATGCCGGCAGGTCTCTCGAGTGTTTTCAGCTTAATCGAGTCGTACTCCCACTGTCATCGAAAAGTTTGATCCTCTAATGAGTGGCTCGCTTAAATTCATTTAACTGCGATGCTCGGGTCCCGCGCGAATACCTCTTGGCGCTCGCCTCCAATAGTAACCAGTTTTAATGCGTTCTATAAACTCCGCGCTTGGTCGTCAAAGGCAAATAACTCTGGTGTCGGTAAACGAACTATTTGCAAAGGTCCTCTTTATACGTTTAAAATGCTGACGAAGCAGTTGTACGTATAACGAAAACCCAGTTCGATTTAATAACTCCAACATTCGCCCTAATAAAACTCGTTCGATGCAAGAGGGTTGAATTGTAGGCAATTTATCTCGGTACAGAACTTTGCCGGAACTTCGGGCGTTGGTTTGAGATTAGAAGCAATTGGCCATCTATCTGTGCGCAACTAATTGTAAATGGTTCTTGAATGCAATCAACGACTGATCGATGCGAATCCGTCTACTGGTTCGTTGGAGTAAAATTTTCCGAGTTGACCGACTCGAAATGAACTATCCGTCACTCCGAATAAATATCGATCGGTTCTAAACGCAACTGATTTTAACACCTGGAGCTCTGTAGAAATGCGCAACGATGGACAAAAGGGTTGTGACGCGCCGTTCCAGGATCGGAGGCGCGTCGTCCCATGGGAAAATCCACCGCGGTAAGCGCAATGATGAACATTGTAATCGTATCAGGAACCGCAATTATGTAGCGCGTTGTCAATGAGGAAACGAGCAGCTTTTTGCCAATTTACAGCCAGGATTAGGGGGAACTCGTTAAACCCGAATGGCTTCACCGACGCTAACTATCGTTAATCGGAACGTAGTTGCCATTGATGCCAGCGGGACCACAAAATTTGTTTCTGAGTCGTTAAAGGGCCGAGGTTGGCTGACTCGAAGCAATTCCTAATTGAAACTGACCGCGGTCGTAGTTTAAATCAGCAAACCGCGGAGATTTAGTTTCCTGATTACACGTTCTCTGTTTTTAATGATCGGATCAACCCTGCTTCGTACACTCTCGCGAACGGGAGTTAATTCGACGTGTTTCGATTAGTTTATCGAGAAATATTCGCGCCAGTGAATTCATCCTAATCGGAGAAACGCTCGCTATCGTAATCTATACTTTTGTACTAATATTACAAAGAGGTAGAATTTATTTGTACGTGGAGGATAATCTCTGAAAGCACTGAACCAATTCTAAAAATTTCTCAGTAATAGAGAGCTTAGTTCCTCGGTGGCATAGGTTATAAGGTTTCAGTTCGAAATTTCAGTATTTGTAAATACAGTCGTGGGCGTTGTGACATACTCGCGATAGGAAATATCGATCGAAACATCCGAGTTACGGAAAATAAAAAATTATCGCGCCACGTTAAATTTAGAAGAGCAAAGTGATTACCCGTGGAGCCGATGCAACCACATCTCTCATCGAGTAAAGCGTTAGCATTCGAAAGAAAAGTTTTCAGGAATGCTTAATAATGAGCCAGAGGGCTGATAGAGCCTGTACTGGAAAGCTTTTCGAGAAGTTTTAATTGCCAGCATTCTTGGTTTGCTCCACTTGCTACCTCCCTCTTTCCGGTCACCTTGATGAGGTTACTGATGAATCGAATAGCTCTACTTCGTTTGAATGAACTTCCGATAAACTTCCCGTTTTTCTTCGCTGTTTCTTCCTGCTGTTCGTTAAATCAACCCACCTCCGTTCAAAATGGCTGCTCGCGGATTGTTCGGTTCTTTGGACGAGCTTTTTCGCCCCTCGGAATACCATTTGCATTCTCTGCATATTACAGCGTAATCTGTTTCTTCTTAGAGTCGACGGGAATTGTTCTATAAATTTGCTGCAGGAGCTTATTAGTTTCTGTATGTTTAGTTTCCAACCAGACACTACATTCGTCATTTACGATTTCATTTCTCGTAATTAAATTACAAAGAATTTATTTTTATTGTTGAACACGAGGTAGAAATGCACGATGTCGCGATGTTTCTGTCGTTCACGATTATATTTCTTCCAACGAAACATCAAAGAATTTATTTTACTTGTTAAATACAAGGCAGGAACGCGCGGTGTATCGCAATGTTTTTACTCGACTCGTACGGAATATATCGTGCATCAATATTTACGTTTGCCGTCGTAAAATTAATTGAGAACTGGCAAATTACAACCCCGCGATACGCGTATAGACACGAAACTAATTAAAAGCGAACTAAAATAAAGAACGGAAGTACATTTAAAAATATACCGAAAATAAATGCCTCGCCAGAGTATTCGCGCGTTTTACCGAGCAAAATTGTTTTCGTGCGCGCACAAATCAGGAGCGATAATTAATTTTCTCCCGGGTGAACGCGCGAAACTCAAGGTCCCGCGTGGATTGCTCGTAAAGTGTGATGTTGAGTTACGTTGCCCCCGAAAATGATAATGAATATAAACGTTGGACGCACAGCTTTCAAACAGGACTGCATGCGCCACTTTACCGCGCTGTAAATTTGCAGTTCGTAGTGGCAAATAATACTGCGAACTTTGAACTGGTAATTGAACACTTTCGTCTCAACCTGATGCACACTACTGTCTACGCTTCGAGGCCAAGAAATTTACTGAATTCGGAATTGTGACTTTTTTTGGTGGGAGGAGGGGACTAAAAACTTATTATTGCTGGCTTTGAACTTTGTCTCGGACACTTTCGTCTCAACACGATGGATATTAACGACTACGCACGCGTCGATTCCGCACCGGTGTCAAAAAGCTCAAGAATTTCGGCGCGCGAAATTTTCTGCGAGGTGATATCGATATCAAACGGGCAATTAGTGGCGGCCGCTCGGACGATAAATTTCCAGGGATAAACTGTTCTCCGGGTTTTTTTTCACGCCGACGAACGCAGCTCGGCCGCGTCATCTAATAACACGGAGCTACGAATGGCAGCCAGGCCATTGATATCCGAGCGAATACGGATTTAAATCGTTCGTTTCACGGGCGCGTAAACCGCGCCTAACTGTCCGCGGTTTGACAACGTGCTTGTCAGCGTGATCAAATTTCGCCGACAGTTTTCACCGAAACACCGATGTAAATCGGAATTTACTTCATGATGCGCGCGGTGGCCGGGACGGAATTAAAGGGGTGAAAAAAACCAGCCGTGATTCTTAACCCGATCGCGTTATTAGATAGAGGAACAAAATACAACGTCCATCGAGTTGCCACAGAGTTAATTGAGAGCTGTACTAAATCGACGTTTAAATTGTTGCCCCGCGGTGAATTTAATTTTTTTCTTTAAAGATATTCTAGGCGACGCGGAGTTGCGGAATGAAAAGCATCGGATGAATATCCTACGGGTACGCCAGTCGGAATAATAATGTTCCTGCGAGCATTGCGAGAACTGAAATGCGAACTCTTCCCGCGGATCTGTAAATCTTGATGGAGTCCTTTTGTAGCATGCTTTCGAGTGTCAACTCAAATTCGAGCAACCTAAATTTTTATAACTAGCTGAATGTATCGATATGCATGCGAAGATTCATATATTCATTGCACTTGAGAACATTCTTGAAAATTTCGTAATGTTCAACGTTTGAACACGTTGAATATTTTCGTAAGGGAATCGTCCTTACGGAAGGGGCGAGTTACGGTTGAAGGTCCGCCGTTAAATATGATACATCAGGTTGCAACTGGTATTTGCTGCGCAATCGACCAACCCTCGGAAATCCCTGTGAAATGGGAGCTTTTCACTGGCGTCCACGGCAGTATCACAGTAACGAGTCATACGCGTCCCAGTAACCAAATTAAGCCCGTGTGACTACAATTTGGTATCAATCATCTTGATTTCAGCCTGTCCAGAGTCCCGACCGGAATGGATGGAGCTCGCTGGCGGCGGCGGTGCTGTCTGTTATGCGCCGTCACGTCTGGGTAAACTCGTGTTGCGTATCACTGGATTTCCAAGGGTCACTCAGGAGTGTCATCAAACTCCGCAACAAGGGGACGCCCATCATCGCGAAACGCGGCACTTGTATCTCGGTTTTCACCACCCATGGGACAGGGACCTCTGGAAAAGTTGGATTAAACAGGTAAGTCGAACGAGAGTAAATACCTGTTACTACGGAAACTTCGTTTACGACGGGCATCGGCCAACGAGATCTCCCTTTTGTTCCCGTTTTAACTCGACGAGAACTTCTGCGAACGCGTAATTGCGAGTTTCCACCCAAAAATGGGATGAGATGTATTTCCTTAATATTATTCAAAGATGGCGTCCGAAGTACTTTTGCTTTTTTTCGTGCAAGGTCAGCAGCGTGCCAGGGCCTCAGTCGAAACGCAAACGCGTAATTTTCCAGAGCAGCGCATAATCCAAACGCAATCAATCGTCCTATACACGGCGCACGCGATAACAGCTGGCGTTTCACCAAATCACCGGTTGCGTTTGCTGAACTTCTCTTGTACAATTGATTCTTTGTCCGCGAGCATCGCGATACGAGGAACGCGCGCGTGTAATTTCGCGCTGTTGTAATCCATTTTTCCCGGGACCATTATGTCGTTTTAAATTATTTTATCGGTACCCGCGAATAGTTCGGCGAATTGGCACCGATTCGACTCGAAACGGCCATTATTCGCGACCGAACGTTTCCATTCGACGACTCTTCGATTGTTTACACTCGGTGATACGGTTTATTTCGCTCCGGTTTCATAGTTGTTTCTTTTTTTAAACACTGCAAGGAACCACAAGCGTTATATTTTGGGAAAGCATCGTTTAATCATTTTTAAAGTATTTACGACACGGACACTCTGTATATTTTGCGTTATAAAATCCATCTATTATTTCATAAATGTTACACGCATTCGCATGCGTTATGCGTTTACACTCTGAGCGATAATATATGTTAATACACCCGGTGATAATGAAAATTGGTGTAATTAAGAGCTTATTACGGTGTCTGAAAATTTCACCTTGATAATACAGATTACGCGAATTATCAGCGGTTTCGGAGACTCAGTTTTACGGTTTAATTACGGCCCCTTGTTAGTCGCAGCATCAACAACGGTTTATGTTGAAGTTACTGTTACTGTTAACGATATTGGTTGAAAGCAAAATTGTACGGTATGAAAACGGCCATAAGGTTGCCCGCGCGATTCAAGTCGGTTGATGGAAAGAAGATTTATGTCGATAGAGATATCGATGATAGATTTCTTCTTTCTCGCGGGAGAAACCACGCAGTTCTTCGACATTCGCGTCCCGTTCGGTTGTAGTTTTAATCGTCTGTAGTTTCGCTACAATTTCATACGCGGAGATGCGTAAATCGAATTGATCACAGTGAATTAGCGTCTGCCAATACCTAGCCAACTATTCTCAACGCAGGGAAGCGCGGCATCGCCGTTTTTGGCGTCGCTATTCGATTAAACTGCATCAAAACGCACCGGACGCTCGTGTTCGACCTCATTTGCGAGCCTTCTGATTCACCGACCTCTCTCTGTATCGACTCGCGTAACTGAATTATCTTCCATCGTTTCCCGCTTATACGGTATCCCGCGCTCTGTCGCCGTTTCCCTTTAGTCACCTTTAAACGCCAACGATACTTGATTTGCGATGGCGACGAAAGGGTTCCGCTCGGCCGCGTATGAATTACCCAACGTCGCGTTCGGGTCGAACGTCGCATAATTTTTGGTCGTAGCTGACCGACATTCCGGTTTAATGGCTCATGGTATTGTGTTCCATCGACCGTTCGTCTGAGGAAGTTATCGGACCAGTTTAACTTTTATCGTTTGGAAGTCGTCGCTGGAACCGCGATCGAGGCACAATTTCGTCTGGGAGAACGCTCCGTGCTAGTCTCAAATTTTTTAATTGCGTTCCAACTCGCGATCGTAACTCGATCTTACGAGCTAAGAAGTTTATATGCTTGGCGATCTTTTTTCCGTTGGAGTCTTCTTCAAATGAAGAATAATCCAACCAATGATAGACAATAATCTACCCCTAAATACGAGCGCGTTCTAAAGCGCAAGTTCGTTCCATATTAAATCGAAACTAGTACTATGCAAATACATGCCAGGACATGTCGTTCATTAGCAGTCCAGAGTTCTCGAAACTCGCGTCCAAATCTGTCGCGAAAACGGGAAAAGTCTTTCCAACTCTAATTGCTGTTCCATGTTCCCTCGTTTAGAAACCGGTTGTATCGTTCGGTCTGTCGCCTCGATTCGAACGCGCGTATAGATTCGCACGGGAGACCGGAACAGAGACCCTTCCCGGACAAATCGTGAAACTAACTTATTAGGAACGAGACCTTGTTGCAACCCTCGAGACCGTTCGTCTCTGGGAACACGAATGTAAATAAGTCGAAAACAAACATTCGACGGGACGTGTACATGACGCTGCAATTTCTACTCCAAGTCGCTAAGCAACCGTCAGATTTCTGTACATCGAGCCATGCAACAGATTCTCCGAGCGTGCTCGTTTAAAATTCAGGACGCTCCAGAGGCGCCTAAAGACGTCATCGAACGAGATTCGATCGAGTCAGGCTCTCCCAAGGCTGGAGATGGATATCGAAGATCATTATCCACCTCTCAGAACCGACGAACGTCGTTTGTACACCAGGTTCACGCGCCATTTGTTTGAACCATGCTCTGACTTATGGGATTATATCTCTTTGCACCGGGGAAGCCGTCGACTGAACTCTGTTTCGCGACTCGCTCGGGCCGTTGAAAGGATAACGTCGATTCTCCGGCTGCATTCTCGTCGAACGTCGATCCTGCCGGGAATAAAGAAGCTCCGCGGGTTCAATAAGCAGGATGCTCTAGAATTCAATCGGCATCGTCTGCCCAATATTTCATTTTTCCCGATATTAGCGGCATGAAACTCGCCCGAGTAGTTTCCGCGTCCATTGCTGGGGAGCACGGGGGCCAATAACTGCTACCGATCGATGACCGGAGTAGGACAAAATATGGGGAGGATCGCGATGGTAGAAGAACGTCTTTCCATCGGGAGAGTGCCATCGTGTATGGCCATGTTTCGGAATTGAGATGTACATGAACGGATGTAGTTTAACTCAAAGGGGTCTTCTACCTCGAAACGCTGGAAGCAGGCGATCGTACCCAAATTTATTTCTTGGACACCGGTGGCCATGGGTCTTTCGAACCTATCAGGGTTCATTTGTACGTGTCTCAAGGTGATCTGTATCTTTTTTTTATGAAGGAATATCGAGTTGTTGAAGAAATTTGGTAATTCGAAGAAGGCTTCGACGAAGAAAATAGTAGAGTACGTAAACTTCTCAGCTTGTACGATCCAGACTCCGTCACTTTTTATAATTAATATTAAGGGCCGAAGTTTGTGTATTTATATCGAATCATACAAGATTAAACAAAGGGAAAGAAATGACTACCGGATTACTCGCCGGAAGAACGACTCTGGATTGACTTGGTTCGAGGCCGTGAACTCGAGGAACTCACGCAACGATGAGATTTCTCTGGCAAGAAACTCGTAAAAATGTGAATCGAGTCATTAGACTCGAGCATCCTCCGCGGAGAACAGATCCGGAAAAATAATTTGAAGGTGGAATAAGAATTCCTCGTTTTCAGACGAGAAAACTTCCGACTTCTCCATAGAAGCGAGTTAAAATTCAGATTCGACGTTGAAATGGCGAAACGGTAGGAGTGAAAAAATTGTAGGAATTCGGGCGAAAACTTACAAACCAAAGTAAAGACATTTTGTTATTAATTCAGCTTAAAAATTGTCGCTTGAAAAAGGGAATTACTATGTTTCAAGCCCAACGGGAAACGAACTAGTCTATTCGCTCGCCGCGATAAAATGTAAGAACCGAAACGATTAAGCGGGCGACTTAAATCCCGCGAAAGCCTTGACAGACGCGTATTAGCGGCTGTTTCCCCTCGCAGAAGAGGCAAAGCTCGCCCGAGCGCGACGTTTTCTCAGCAAACACCGGCGGCTAATGAACCACGGATAAAGACGCACTCGAGGCTTCCCCCGTTGCCAAACGGTTCCAACCTTCCGAGTCTTAAGATCCTCCAGCTGTTCAATATCTCGCCTGCGTTTTCCCGGCCACAGAAGATGCTCAATTGTCTTCCCCGACTGCGAGGGTTCCATCCTGGCCTGAATGAAGCACCACGCTGCGCGATATTGCTCCAACGTTTCCCAAAACTGTCCCCTGAACTGCCACTTGGGGCTCGCGTAACATTCAAAAATATTTTCTACTCGAATTCAGGATTTTATTTTGTTCGTAGGATGCTTTTAAGACTCTCGAGTCCTTTAATTAGAAATCAAATTGTTCTCTATATCGTAGCTTTGGAATTTTTTTTCTGGTGGCCAAACGCGACCCAAGAATATTTTTGCTGGTAGACCGAGGATGGAGAATCATCATAGTTTGCGAACAACAGGATTCGGGATACTCTTCTCAGCTTATCCGAAACGTAAACAAAAATTGATTATCCCTGGCTAACGCTATCTTTCGCACTGTCTGAATATCGCAACCCCCCAGGCTCGTGGTTCATCCGGTTTTGAACGAACGCTCATTTTCGGAATATCATGGAAAATTCGAGCGGGCCACCGCGAAGGAGAAATATCGCTCATTCTTCTAGGAGTTACCCAGCCAGCTTTCCCCAGAACTCCTTTCAGTCGCGGAAGCTTAAAGTTTAAGTCGGTTCCGATTGTCTGGCAAACATTGACTGTCATCTCCTGAAAGATTGATTCCAACTCAGAAACTTCAAAAGTCACCTTACCTTCTACGCGTTTTCCCTCTTTTTTTCCTCCATTCAGAGTCCGTGTTCCATTTCGATTATCGTTTAATGTTTGCTCGACGAGTTCGTATTTGTTGTTCTTCTGTAAAGCGTTGGTTCGTGTTACCAACCGAACAGAATTTATCGAATAATTTCGATAATCGACAACGTTCCCCTTTCCGAATTCAACGTGTGCGCACTGCAGTTACGAGCGGCGAAGTTATTAATATTAACATAACCTGGACTCGATCTAGCACAACTAATCAAACAAACTAGAAATTACACATGGTGTTTCTGAAACAGGTGGTCAAACTTCAACGGCATACGTACGTTTGCTTGTTGTATTCGTAACGTTCTTCATTTCGGCTCTCTTTAGCATACCACGGTTAAAAAGTATTTAAATTTAACGTTCGTTTCGCTTATGTTATCGTTCTTTGTTAAAAATTCGACGGGAGAATGAAATATTCAAATGTAGCAAATACGAAAATGAAGGTACCTCGAATCGACGGTGAATTAATATCGGTTAATCAAACGGGTTAATGAAACAAGTGAAATATGGAACATTATTTCGCCGAAACAATCAACGATTTCGAGCCGCTATATAATTAACCAAAACTAACGAAACAACGTTCTTTGTTTTCCATGGTGGAAAAAGTAGGAGAATATTTTCGCGAGGAAACCGGAATTAAAAATTAGATGGGAAATTAAATTGGCCGTGGCTGAATAGATTTTCTTTAGTGAAAGGCGCAGGGTGGTTTTCTTGTAATGGGATTCTTAATTGAAATTGGCAACTCGTTTAATCCCTCGTCCTCCCTCGATCCGACAAAATGGGTTTAACGATTAAACTCTTCGCAATTTAACCAAGTACCCCCACGAGGGCTAATGAATAAACAACACCTGACAAATAGAGAGAAATAGAGATTACAGCAGGAAGCCAAGAAGAAATACGATATGACGAAAGTTATTTAAACAAAAATTAAAAATAGAGAAGCGAACGAATCTCTGTTGACCAACCTAATAGATGCTATGGAGCTAAAATGAAATAATATTTTTGATAGGCAGCATTGTTTTGGTAGATAATTTCGTGTTGCTAGCCTGAAGTCTAAAACCATGGGATATCTATTAGTAATAAAAATAAACGAAGAAAAGGAATTTTGTAACGGAGCAAATCGTATCGAAGAATCGCCATTGTTCTTGCATTTGGATAATGTTACACGACACCTCGTCCGCGTTCAGAAGAAATCAGCGTACCGTACCAGACCTCGAAGATTCCCTCGCAGAGAGAATAAAAGATTGATCCGCGCATCATGAATAACTACCAGTGCCAGGGCTCTAGGAACCAATAACGCTGAACGTTCGCGTATCGTTCGACGAAGAATAAAAGCAGTTCCACCCCCGCTGACTCCTTATCTTTTCCTCGTCTGTCGCCAATACCCGTCGGTAGTCCCTCTTTGCGTGATCTACATTTGGATATTAAAGTTTGTTCATCGTGATTTCATATTCAGGCTGTGCCTTTAGGCCAATGTTTGCGCCATTCCGAATTCCCAGCGTCGCCTCGCCAGGACCTTGGCTCCGTCGGTTTCTCATCCCTTCGAAATCAGTCCCATCAACTATCGCCTCCTTTCCTCTCAATCGTCGATCTTTTCGACGTTACGCCACGAATTTCCACTCGACGAATCCGCAGACCCTCCGTGATTTTGCGCCGTCTATTAATCCCTGCGACGAATCCTGTCCGGAAGCTCAGCTACCAATAACAAAATTTTTCATACAAAAAAAAAAAAAAATTGAAATTATCGTAGTTACCCGAGCGTCCATCGGTTCGAGAAGAATCGTTTCGAGATAAACGCGATCGAAGTTTCAATAATGTATCGTGTATATTAATAATTTGATTTTGATATATTAGTAGGGTGGATGGTAAAAAGGGAAGAGAAAATAAAATGATGAGAAAATCTAACGGTGGGAAAATCTAACGAAGAAAAAATAGAGAAATATGCAACAGGCTTAAGGACACGACCGTGAAGGGTCTGAAAAATTGCTAATTTTTGTACCAGATTTCGTTGCTATATTTTTTTGTTTACCCTTCGCAGTATTGTTACCCCATAATTTAGTCCCGAAACTCGTGTATGGTAATTCGAAGTAAAGAACGGTAAAGTTTGTGCAAGGTGATCGTCAGGTGGGACGTGGTCGTTCGAGGGAAAGTCGGATAAATTGAAATATAAATTTCAGCGAGATTGCAGGGGATACTTCGCTACTAACGGCGCAAACTGTTTTAGAATAAGGTATTTTCCAACGATGTAAGTATGATTTACTATGTAATATTCCCTCATCCGCGGTCGGCAAATTTAGCCGCGACCACCTATCTCACGAGAATATCTTACTCGTTCTTATGTGCTTTGCTTGATAAACAGCACTGCGTACGACGTTAATCTATCGTTGCTTGATTCGATACGCCGTGGGCACGCGAGCGAACACGTTCTTTCGTACAGAGTTAGTTTAAAGGAACACGAACCGAAGGAATGCTTGTGCATATTTCGCGTGGTAGAGACTCGGAAGTTCTTTAAACTCCGGTGAAACCATCGTTTCGTAATTAAATCTCTTCCCTCTTTATCAATTAGTGCTCGACACTTTTCGAAACTTTTGCGCTGAATATTCATCGGTGCAACAATCGTAAACGACGTTAACTGTATATTAATTTTCGCTGCTTCTGCTATAAATTCAAATCTCATGCTGAAAGTAATTTTTTACCTTGCGTGCGATTATGTTCTTGGAGCTTATCTGCTCGCTGAAAAAAATGACTTACAAACACGAAATATTCACAGCTTGTTATCGTAGTGTACGATCTTGGTATTATTTTGCTTGAATTTAATGTAAACTCGATTTGGAATTGTTAGAAAACGGCTACCGTGAAGGTAATGAACGCGATATATTTATTCCAGGCGCCTTGATGGGTATTTAAGTGGAATATTCGTTTCGCTGAAATATGAACGTAACTCGAAATGAAATTATCGGAGAATTTAAAGTTTCGAAGCAGAAAATGGCGGACTGTGTCAACGGTAAAGGCAAACGCGTGGAGCACAGGTGCCCCGGGAAACTGGTCGACATTAACGATATTAGATGCCGGACGTAACATGAATTATGAACGATGATTTATCCCTTTGCCTCCATTGAACAACTCTGATGGGCTCAAATATCGATGTTGCAGCGCGCATTATAGCTAATAAACGCCAGTTATTCAAACTGGAGTACCGATACCGAGCGAATTAATCTAGTATAGTAGACAGTGTTTTAGGCCATGAGTGATACACCTTATCCGTGTTTGTACTTGCCGGTTTACATCGACGTAAAGCTTTGCGAGCACGCGTAAATCAGGGGATAAATTCCCTCTGGAAAGAAATAGGTAAGCAACCGATTTAAATTTCATGCGTAGAAATTCGTTATTTTTTCCGGCTTCGAAAGCGCAGTAGCTGCCTAAAATAATTTATAATCGAACGATGATATTATCCTCCAATGTTTCGAAACTCGAAAATGATCATCGATTGACTCTGTTATCTGAAGCGACCAACCCTTCTATCATCTCCGATATCATTTCAACCGAACTAAACAGTCTCGAATGGATCTCAACCATGGTCACGGATGAAAGTGGCCAGCTGACAGCGTCCTTACCAAACAGCGTAACTTTCTAACGGTGTCGACAGAATCGCGCAACACCCCCTGAAATATTTCAGCGTACAATGACAAAGGATTACAGCCCCGACCGCGGAAGTTACTAGTAGTGTCGAAACGCGGCAAACAGGACTTTGTATTCCCTTGGTCCCGCGATCGGTGGCCACTCAGCATCGCGGAATATTGATTTCTGTACAGGCAACGATCCAAATTGAACACGCGAGTTTTCAACGCGGTCAGCGAAACGCGAGATCATGAATCGGATATAAATTCATTGTTAAATATTCAGCGATCGCCGATACAAATAGAAACGGGTCGAATTGCGCGTATGCACCGTGTACGGGGGAACGGGGGGTTGCTTTTCAGTAATTCAATGCACGTTCCAGCCATTTTCCTGCCGTCCCCGTTTCGCGACAGAGTGCCGATGAAACTTCTCGTCGCTGGACGTTTCATTTTTAATCGACGACCGAGTCGTTTCCGACGATTAAATCATTTCTGCACGTGTATTTCCTGCCTGGGAGTTCTTGGGGAAGAATGACTCGTCGCGAATTGGTGAGGCAGCATTCAGAAATGAACACAAAACCGTGGTGTTTGTTCTTGTAACTTTATAGAAATTCAAGTATTTCGTACGAATCCATTTTATTCGACATTTCAGTTTCGTCTGAATATTATTTTACTGGAACATAAATTTTCTATCGATAAGCTTCCCGGACATTTTCCTATCTCGACGTTAGGTAGTCTTTGTGAAAAGAATTTTGTTCAAAGATTCGAATCTCCAAAAGGGTCGAAAGATTTTTTGGAACCCTTTCATCTGAATACTATTCCATTGAAACATAAATTTTATATCGATAAGCCGATACGTAAACTTTCTCCTTTAAAATTTGTGTGGAGAATGCATAATACTACGTTCTCGAGATAATCGAGTTCGAAAATACACAGGGCACGCGTGCACTTAATAGGCAAACCTAAACATTCTTCTTTCTAATAACAAAATTTGCTTACAAAGAGTTGCATTTGCCCATTGCACACAAACATCGCAATCTATAATAAGATCCATTCAACCTATAATTACTCGAATCGACGCCTATATATTTGCGAAATAGATATCTCGGCAAGGAACGTCGTCGCAGCCGAAATTGTATTTCGCATTTTGCACTTAATTATTATTACGAAATACCGCGTCCGAATCTGGAAACGACATGACCTAAAGTTAAGCCAATTACGAGCAAGACGTACGAGGCTGAAAGCTTCCCACCAACTTCCGGACAACCGACGATAAATATCCAAAAATGGCCGGCTCTAATTTCTAGCTCTTCGCGAGGCTGATCGTTTCGATTCGCCTCTATTGCCCCCAAGGGCTGGCCCCTTTCCCTGCACGTGGCAAATTAGGCCAAACCTCTAGCGTTCGAAGACTGATTTTTCGTTACACGTCGTACACCCAAGAGCAATTTCATCCGAAGAAAAAGCTACATTTTATAAAGGAAATATTTAGTACAGTTGTCTCCTGTAGTGGAAAAGGATGGACGTCGGAATTCCATAAACATTAAATATTCAACGTCATTTTGATATTTATTTGATCAATTATCATTGCATGTGCATTATTCCTATCGAAAAGTGGCGTATATTCGCCAACGAAAAAATGAAAGTACTCTCGCATGCAAAGTGACGAAGCGCGGTTCAATTAAGAAAAGAGAGAAAGAGAGAGAGAGAAGTTGCAATTGCAGTTCGCAGGGTGCATTGTTGCCCTGGCGAAGGGGTGGTAACGTGGACCAGAGGAATGTAGATCTCATTAGACCATGCCACATTTTCCTTCATTAATTTTTTCTAGTCTCCCTGGGATAAAAAAAAAAGAGCTATAGCTCGCCCCAGTTCCTAGACACTCGGTGCACACGGCGACGCGTCGCGCTGCGTTTCTGAAGTATGAAGCATTACGTACGTTGTTACTTTACGGAATTCAAAATTAGGTGCAAGAACCCTCGAGACCCGCTTCAGAAAATGGCCTCCCTTTCGGATACACGAAAGGTGTGAATGGATTACATCTTTTAAAACACCGCGTGACGCGTCGCGTCGCGTGAATGATACCGCCAAGACGTTGCTCGAGCAATCCATTTCTTCCTGGATGAATTTTTGATCGGTTAATCTCTTGACTTAGGTTCTTCGAGATGAACTTTATAAATTACCCGCCCCTCCACCCTCCCCCGAGAGCAATGAATACATCTAGTTGCTGTTTAAAAAAAAAGGACAACAATTGCGCTGGGACAAATTGTCCTTTCTTTTGATATATATAACCAACCCCGGTTTAACACGATTGACTTCTAAAAGAGAAACGAAGTACGAATAGAGAACAACTTGGTCGAGAGGGTTAGCGCGTTAATAATCGAACGTTTCGAGACTGAATATTTTAAGGATGATATGTACAGAAGGAAAGAATCCTCCGATATCGGTATCTTTTCGATCTCTCTTAATAACAGAGGTTCGCCCCAGCTGCGCAAAATCCTCTCGCAGCCAAAATTGGAAACGCCAGCGCGAACTTTCACCGAAATTCTTTGAATAATTCCGCGCCGGTGCGCGATGCGATTAAACGTAAAGAAAACGAGCGCGGATAACGATCCCCCGCGCGGTACTTATAAGCCTCTCCAATTTCCAAGTTGTTGGGAAAGATATAAAGTTCGAATGGCGATTTCAGTCGTAAATCTTCGATCGGATCGTCGAGGTCTGCGGCTCCATGCGAAATCCACTGTAAATCGCGAAAGTTTCTTCTTAATCGCTGAAAGGCACTTGGCGAAAGTTACCGGTTACAGCTTCCTCCCCCTGGACGGACTCCGAACCCGTTCCGCCGTTGCTCGAGGCCCTTAAAAAATCTCAACGTCGCTTCGATCGGGGTGTAATACAACCATTAAAATTTCTCGATCGCTGAACCTGTTTTATAAACTACAGGAAAGTGGTTCCGCTGGACACTCGGGTATCTCGAGGAAGTTCGAATCGTTCTACAAGTGGCACATCAAACTTCCCTTGTTCGAATTTTTCTTACGACTGTACGAGGTGACTGCGAGAAGAGGTTCGTATTGAATTTTTACGTCTTTCGAACGTTTACTGCCGCCTCTTCGGCAAACGATACGAGTGGTGTTTGCGAGTACTTTCGGAACACTCTAGCGATTTATCTAGCACTTCTATTCGATAATGGTTTGCTGAGATAAGCTTTTACTTGTTGACCGTGGGAACGTAATTTTATTTGATAATTGAGATTCGTCGTCGAAGAGTTTGGATTGTATTGGGATCCTTGGATCTCGATCGTCAATTTCAATTACAACCCTTCGGTAAGGGTTGCCGAGATCGAATTTTACTTGTTGATCGCGGAAAGGTAATTTTATTTTATAACTGAGATTCGTGGTCTAAGTTTGGACTATATTTAGATCCTTGAATCTCAATCTTCAATTGTAATTAGAACATAGGAACGCTTTTTTTTTTTTTAAATTCTTTAGGGTCTGTCTGTGAAGGACTAACAAGACCCCATATAAAAATAGAGAAAGCCAGCGACTACCATCGTCGCGGAGAATTACAGTATTTTTCTGTTTTATTCCTGGGTCCAGGGTTCGTTTTACCCTTTCTGGTTTTCACTTTCTCTGACGGTAACAATCCGCCTCCAGAGGTCTTTTCTAGGGAGAGACCGAGTCGCAGACGCGAGTTCACGTGAATTTTCGCTCGTTAGTTGGGACACAAAGGGTAGACAGATGCATATAAAGGAGGATCCCTCTTTTTTGCAGAGAAATCATCTTCGAGGGCCCTCGAACCGTTGAACAGCTTGGCACGATCAAAGAATGTGTTCTGATTAAAGCTCTCTCTCTCAGAGAGTGCGCGTGAAACTATCACGGGGAAAAGCAAACAACCCCTTTTAGAGCTCTAGGGCCTCTTCCTCGGGCGAAAACAGTGCTCTCTGACTTTTATAATGCAAGCTACAATTTCTAACGTGATCTTTCAATTAATAATAAAGTTCTTTCAATTTCTATTAAAAGAACCGATCGAAAATCGTATCCGTAACACGTTCGCTGATACATGACAGAATTTACATGACCAAATAAAAATTATGACAATTAAAAATATGATGTTCTTGGGTGACGCAGAAAGATGCAATTATTTCTTCGAAATAATTCTTTAAATAAAGAAATGAATTCGACCAAAAATTTATTAACGCGGCACGATTTGCGATCGATGGCGCCATCTGCAGGCCGCAGAGAAAGCACGAAGGAGTAATCGCGTTTCACGGTAAGAGCAGCGACCTGTAAGGTGATCGACTCACGACGGAATCCATTTGTCAGCCCACGTTATCCATTAATTAAAGTATCGCGACACAGATACCGTGAACAACGATCAAAAAAAGCAATTTTCCAAAATGATGAAAAGTTGGACGATCTAGGATTCGCAAATTTCCCTGCCCGTCAACCCCCCGATGTGACATCAGCAGCCCACCCCAACGCTCGGCAATCTCGATCCACGGCGCGAAAATAGCGTCGGTTGCTCGCTCGTGAAAAAGTTTCCCCGCTAGCTGAGATAAGAGCCTGCCGTGATATCTCGCATATTGGCAACAATTTACGGAGGGTGCGAGCAACGCCGTGGATGGAGGAAGGGAGAGGAATGCGAGTAGCGTCCCAGAAACACAGGATGTATCCGCGGAAATACACCGAGTGTCCCGAGGATACGACGGGGAAACTTGAGGCCCAAACGAGAGGTGTGAGCCGACGGTCTTTTATCGAGAGGGATGCCGAGAAAAAGTTCCAGCGACGCGGAGGAAAAGGGTTGCCGCTCGAACGAGCTCGAAGGGGTGGTTGGAAAAAGTTCCGTCGCGGAAGGGTTGCCGCTCGAACGAGCTCGAGGTGGCACGTTGCAGATATTTGATACACTCTAGCGCGGTATTTGAATAACGCGATAAGCGGTGTTCCGTGTCCCTTGATAAACCCTTCAGCCCACCCTTTCCAGGAACACGGAGGTGGTTCCCGTTTTCGCAGGGACGACGCAGCGTCGACAGAAGCGACCGACGATACGTGGAGGGGTAGTTGAACTGGAAGACAGTGGAACCGTTTACGCTACGTCGGCGATGAATACCTGGGTGGTGCGTGTGTAATCCGTAGCCTTGTTCGTCCAACTGTGGGCGTATGTCTGCTGAGGCGTGCGGTGCCTTCGCTGGCGGCAGCAAAGTTCGCGTAACTTCTACTCTCGCCGCGCACTTGTTACGTCTCCTAACGTAAATTAATGGCTATGGAGTGTATTGGATTGAATTCCGGGCTAACAGACTTAACGTTTGTTCTCGTGCTACTGCATTTGTCAGGAATTTACAGCCGCTGGGGAGGGCTGGATAACTTTGGTGACACGAGGAACTTGGGTTTGAACTTGGAGTATCGAGAGTTGGCTCGGGAGCGGAGTGGGGCCCTTTAGGGTTTGGATTTATGTGTACTTGGCGTACGTAGGCGGTTTTCGTGGCTCTTGTCGTGGCTCCGATAGAGGCCTTTCTCTCTGATGATGGACCGATTGTCTTCATTTTTCTGTGATTGTTCGTAAGAAATGTAAATCTGCACTGAAATTTTATTTAGTGACGCGTTTAGGCATTATTAGACTGCGGATGTCATGTTTTTTATGGATTCAGATAAAGAATTGAAAATATAACATATATTTCGACAATTTATATCGACGATGTAAAGTGCATGTTATACTATCTAGAAGATAATACACACTTATATATATACATGAAAAGAGTCCACATATCTCAGATCCTGCTATGACTACAAATTTCCCACGGCCATTTTATTTTGCATAACGATCCGCAGTCTATACATCACCAAATATACATGTTATATCTGCACTGTAAGCATTTGCGAAATGCGACCAGAGTGTAATTGTATGTATCACTGAAAAATGGCGACGACTAATGTTATCAACGTGACGAGATAGTCGATGTATCAGTCTAATAAGCAACTCAGCTCCTGAAAGATGTGTATCGAAGCTCCTTCTAATAAGGAAGACGAATCACCTTCTCCTCAAACTTAGCCGAGCAAATCTAGGGAGATCCACGTAAAGAGTGCCTAAACACAAGCCTAGAACTCACGCAGCCTATATTTACGAACGATACAACCCCGTCGCCGTTCCCTGTAGCACAGTTGCCCAACCAACCGTGCGCACGAATTCGATGAAGTTTCTCGAACCACCCAGCGGAGTTCACATATCTCAGATCCTGCTATAACTACAAATTTCCCTGGGCCATAACGATTCCGAACACTCGTACCACCCGCTAACTGCACATTACCGGCTGCATCGCATTACAAGCGTTCGTCCTCTTTCCAACATCCTAACACGGTTCGCATCAGCTGAATACGCGAAAGGACACGTCTCGCGCGTTCATACGACTCCTTTTCGCGTGATTCGGTAAAACGACGAAACCACATTTTCACCGAGAGTTATAGTGCCAGCTTTCGGCGGTGTTGCAGAATTTTCGTGGCTATTATTCGCGGTCTGGTATTACCCCCTCTCTCATTTCGGCTGCTTTTTTTCGGTTTGCCAGAAGCATATCGCATCGCTGCGTTGTTTTATATTCTCCCGTTTGCATTTCACGCTGAGCGAAGCGTGTCGATCCAATCTCCAGTTGTTCGAACAAGTACTAGAACAAGCAATACGCAACTAGGTTGCGCCCGTTTGTTACGAGCCCAGCGTGGACCCAGACGCGTTTTTCCGGCTGCAACTCGACACGCATCGCGAAACGAAAACGAACTTCCCTTCCTAGGTAAGAACGCTTCTGTTTACCACGACGGGAATTAGGCCAAATCACAGGGCTTTAAGTAGCTGAGCAGTGCTCCCCCTGAAGAGAGACGAAAACTAGGCTCGATTCTGGTGATGCAAAGAAATTCTTTTGAATTTACTTGCATCAAGTCGAAGCGAAGGAAAAGATTTTGTTTCGTGGACCAAGTACTTAGCAAGAAATTTACCCTGTTTTGCTGATTAACGGTAAAAATTTGTGTACAGCTTAAGTAATATCTTCAGCCGTCTACTAAGCCTTAAATATAATTGAGAATTTTTCTACATTCTTTCTCTTCCTTTTTTTTTATCTCAAGTAGTACCTTTAGCCCTCTGCCGAGGCTTAAATATAATTAAGAATTCTTCTTCGTCCTTTTTCTTCGATAAACATCGTTCAAAGACTCGACACTAGACAGAGTATCTGTTCCATCTATACCTCCTTAATTTTCGTTTATCGCAGAGCTAAGCCTCTGCTTACCTGCGATGAAATTATAAAAGCAGCCAAAGTCTGATTCAATATGTGACGTTCATAAACGTCTTGTCAATGCCAGCATCTCGAAACTCTCTTTTTCCCTCGTGCTCTACAAACCAAGTAGCGTCCCGTTTAGAATTTCCCTGCAAATTGCTAATTAATACAAAGAAGACAATTAACCGGTAAAACGTAATATCTGTATTTTACTGAATTTTGCGCTTGGTTACGAGCATCTCTGTTTATAGTAATTAATAGCTGTCTCGTTCTCATCGCGCGAGTACATGTCTGGAGAGATTCTTGAAATGCACAAGGGGTTTTGGATGCATAGAGAGACACGTAGCGCGAGCTTGTCGTGTATGAACGAGAATCTTAATGAACCTTAGCAACGAGATTAGTGTATCTCAGAATGTACTCTCTATTTCTAGTACATGGCGTTCGGAAATCGCTGGAACGGCATTACGCGTGGATCGAGTTCGAGTTTTGCCTGGTTTAAATCGTTCATTAATTTCATCGATTGGAAATTGTTCTGTTACACCGAACGCTTATTTATACCGAGCATTTAACGTCCACCGAATTCCAATCAAATTTACATCGAGTCCAGCCGAATAAATTTCAGTTGAACGTTTAATAATTCGAATCGTTGACAATTTTCGCTTCGCGTTCTAATTAATTTTTCCCATGCCGATGAATGTACTCGAGCTAATGAGAGCAGTGGCACGGGAACGACACCGAGTTCCTTCAAACCGAAAACAAATTCGTTCAAGCTCGCACTAAATTCCGTTGCTGATATTATTCGTTTTCCCTCTATGAATTCACGCTCGAATGGATTCGTTCGAGATAACTTTTTCAGACAAATGGTAACATTCCGTCGAAACTATTCGTTCGATCGACTGGAAAATAAAGAAGCCTTTCAGTTTTTATGTTTAAAATTAATTCCACGTAGAATTAGTCGACGACGTTTACCAAAGATATTTCCAAAGTTTACACGAATAAATGCTTGGAACAGTTCTCGGCCACGCGGATGCACTCTCCGATAATAAGGCTAGAAATGATAGAACGCATCGCTCTTTCAACTTTCTCATTTTTCGTCGGATTTCACCGAGTTAATCTCGCCTGAGGGGACCGTAAGCTCGCGAGTCCGATTGTGTCCGTTCGACGAAAAAACGGGGTATGGAACACGACGGTCCGAGCGGAAGAAAGAAACGACGCTTATCGCCCGCCATGGACCAATGGCAATGCTCTGACAATGGGATAGGCACTTGCGGAATGAATGGTCGAGACCAAAAAACTAAATGAATATGACTATGTCGCCCGAGAGATGAAAAACAAACATGCAGGTTACCATTACTGCTACACTTCCGTAAAATTTTATTTACGTAAATAAAGAAAGACACAGGCAACACGGTGGAAATGCTCGAACAAATTATATAAATTTTCATTCATTCGAAATTCATAATTCAAAACAGATTTCCCGTCTCCCTGAAGAAACTTTCGCATCCAGTGAAACGCGTTTTCGGCGTGGCGATTCAGACGTTAAATTATCGAAGAACATTAATCTGCGGCGCAGGCTCCGCTGAACAAATAAAATTTGCCTCCGAAGCCGAAATATTTCACGGGTACCGTGGCGTAGAAAAATTCGGCGAGATACTGTTATAAATAATGAAGAACACCGCTTGATTTACGTCTCTATAAACGTTTCGGGGGGAAAAAATTGCATGTGAATTATCGTTGCCGAAACGAACAGCGAGTATCGCTCGACGAATTAGTTGCTTCCTTCGTAAACATGTTGCTTGATTACGAAATGGGGTTGGAGACGTTTGTTGGAATATTTCGCAACGTGGAGGAATTTTTACAAAAATATTTATTCAAGAAAATTAATTTCTTTCGACGTTATACCCGAAATGGGCAAAATACAAACATTTAGAAAACAATTACCGCTGCACTGCACGAAGAAATTTTGCCTGCGCGTGTGTGTGTTCGGCTCGTACGTTAAGGTACAAAACTGATTCTACGAATTTTTATTATCGCAGCCAAAGAAGAACAAACAAATGTTATGAAATAGTGTAAGTTTCCTGAGACTACAAAGAAATAATAATCGATGTTGTTTACCTTTCTTATGATTTATTTCAACAATAATAAATATTGTTCGTAAGAGTTTGCGTGATTGGTTTAGTTCTGCATTCTCGAATATTTATCTTTGCGAGGAAACGACGATTGCAAATGGTCCAGCTGAACAAAACGACGACGCTAGCTGGGAGAGAACCCGATGACGCGGGTGCTTAGGAACCGGAAACTGGGATCGTGGAAGTTCGAGGCGGAAATTTTACGTTTCAACTGCGAATTCCGCCGAATGTTTTGCGATACCAACGTCGAAATTCCCGACGAAACTGGCTGCTGGTCGGTAAGGGTCAGTGAATGCAGTTTAATTAAACCAGACGAACTCGTTGCCTAACGAAGTTGCGCGTGCCTAAGGTTGATGGCGGTCGCGCGGCGAATGCGCAAAATTGCCAGTATCGTCCGTCGTTTTCGGATCCTCCGATATCTGCGGTGGCGATTCCACGCTAACCTGGCGTCGGAAATGTTTCATTTCGCGCGGTTTAGGAACCGATCGACGCGACTTGATTTTTCAAAGAAGAGACACACGATGCTGACGAAAATTGTAGATGGACGATGATTGAAGCTGACTCGAAGTCTCGGATAGCATCGATATTACTATTTCGAATTTAGAGTATCGTAGATCTCAAGCTTAGCTTCGGATCTGGACATATGCTATTCTAAATAATAAACACCGAATAAGCTTGTAAATTATAAGAGTTGAACGGTATCAACATTATTATTTGGAGTAGCGTAGATTTCAAGTTTTGGATCTGAACATATATTACTCTAAATAATAATGCTTGTCTGCGAGGTAATATCTCGTTTGAAAATAGAAGGCAAAGGCAGAGGAAGAATGCGCATGGCGATGACCGCTAATCTTCCTCCATTACCATGAAACCGCCATTTGCGAGCTAACTGGATCGGGCATTTGACGATGCGCGGGGCCATTTTTGTTCCATCCGCGCCGTTTTACCGAACATTAGCGGCAACGAAACGGAGGACAGATGGCCAGCCACTAAAGGAGCTTTACGATACGCGAGGTGGCATGCTAAACTCGCAATTTGCGGTAATTTTTCGCAATCAGAACCGTCTCTGCGGACCGCGATCACGGACGATAAAGCCAGAGAAGAAGGGTCGAGTTCGGGGCTGGGATTAACAATAGGAAGACAAATAGCGAACCATCAGGCTGCTCATTCAATTACTCTGACGGTTTACCTCTGAAGGTTTTATATATGTTTTTTCTCTTATACGTAGACTACGTCCATTTTTGTCGCGAATAAATTATTATTTAGACCAGATCCGAAAGCATAATTCATCTTCCACGCTTTAGACTTCGAGAAGTATTTTATACCAGCGAAAAAATTTATTCAAATTGTCTGGAAGGTGGGCTCGTCGGAAGCCTCGCATAATTAAGCCGGAAGAGGATAAAAGAACGAGGAAGAGGCGCAGAAACGAACCGTTAGTCACGCGCGTATTTCAACGGTACGACTGCGCGAAATTGATCCTGAAATTGGTCATTAGAGAAGTCTCCTGGCCGCATCGCGAAAATTGTGCGATGCTTTGCTCGAAAATTAAGGGGGGATAGGTGGGAGGGGACACGTTGGATCTTATCAGTGTCGACGATCGTCGCGATAGTTGGGCACGTACGCGTGAAAATTGGGTGCGATGAGGACGCAGGGAGGTGGAGGAGAGATGTAACAACCGTTTGGTGACATGAAACACTCTACTAAAAATTATTCAAGGGTTATACAATGATTATACGACCTATCGAGAAAGGTAAAGACTTTTATATGACACCAAAGAGTCATAAGAAGTCATCAAAAAGTGGAAGATGAAGGAGGCACGTATTGGCATAAGTCGGTCATTGACCTCGGGAGCTGTAGCTACGTTTGATTATAGCTGCAGTAGAGAATGTTAACTAAGAATTGATGTAAAATAATTTAAATGTGACATGGAAGGAAGCACGTGTGCAAGACTGACGATTTGTAAGCAAATAAAACTGGACCAGTAGGTGCAATAATTCATATAAAATAAATTACGTACTCTTATACAACGACGAAACAAACACAAGCCAGTCCTCCAAGAATAAAGAAGCTGAAGCATAAAGCAGCACACGAGTAGAAATTTTACAATAGGACTCTGTACCAAGAGAGGAGTACAATAGGAAAGAGATAAAATATATTTTCAAGAGCCAGTCCTCCAGGAATTGAGAAGCTGAAGAGTAAGAAACCGTTCCACTAGGAACTATTCAATAGCCATAGGATTTTACTCCAAGAATAGAACCTACGCAAGCCGACTAAGTAAACCAAAATAGGATCCCGTAAGTGTTGACACTACCTTCCTTGCAAGATCTGAAGAGAGCCCTAATGTACCGGCATAACCCAGTCCTCCAAGAAGAGTAACGCACGGGACGTCGTACTAAAGGTACCGTTTTCACCGAGTGCGTCTGTTAAAATGGTTGAAATTGTTGTCCCCGACGAAATGGCACCGGACAGGTTGCGCGAATGGTGGCCAGCTGAGCGTGTTCTTCCGGTCTACGTGCCGCCGAGACACGCGACAAACTCGCCGGCTCCTTCAGTGACGATCCCGTCGCCAGTCATGAATAATGCCTCGCATCCGGCGACTGTTCGCGGACGTGTTCAAAGACGTTGAAATACCGAGTGGAACGCTTTCGCGGCGACGGAAACTGTGTTTCGACAATGTTGCAAAATTCGGTCCACGCCGAACGACGCGTCGTCGACAGCCGCGGTTAAAATCGCGATGATTGGCTCGGAGGTGGTTCGTTGTTTGGGAAAGGAGGTCGCGGTGTGAAATTGTGCCAAGAGTGTTCGCCTAAACTGTAGCAGCGATGATCGAGGTGGTAGAATGTAGACAGAATGTTTATAAAATTTATTCTGCAAGGTTAGAGTCCTTTGGGCTCGTCTCGGGTCAGACGCGACCCAGTAACGGCATAGATAACAAACGATGCCCTGGTTGTTCGCCAGTAAATACGCTAAAAACGTTTTCAAAGTGTTCGCCATGGTACAGAGGCTGAAAGCATCATCCCCATATTAGGAAGGAATAAATAGCGTGCCAACGGTGTCACGCCAGCGTGAATAATGATTTGATCGATCGTCGACAGACGTGAATAATGTTCTCGTATCCAGAAACTACTCGGTATCGCGTCCCCGCACGCGAGAGCGTATGCTGTATTCTATTCATCATGATATTCGCGCGACACCGAACCGTTTCTAAACAGAATACGGATAAATAGACAGAAATTGTTTCCCGCGACGAACAATCGTTTTGATAATGACTACTATCCAATAATTCGTATTACACATACGAGAATATGTAAAGCCTACAACTTCTAGATAATCAAAATAAATTCCTCGATAATTATGACACTCCTACGATGAGCAATCCTCGATCCGACAACGTATTCGTCACTGTATGTTTAAATAATTCAACGGCTAAACAAACGAAATAAATTGCTTCGTAAATGTTGATGAGAGGAGACAACGTTACGGCCAGAAACTGTAAGTCCGTTTCAGCAATAAAATATCGGTGAAACTATGAACCGTTCAGAGCCGCGCAACTTCCAATTGAAAAAGTTTCGCCGGGAATAAAACATGCGGGAAATGTTTGGGGCTGTAATGTCGGGGCGGAGACAGACCCGTATAAATGAAACAGCGAGTTCGGTTTAAAAGCACCCCCGGACTAAAATGATAAAATAAAAAGAGGAAGGAGGATTCGTCTGGGCGAGCGGTATCCTTTTCATCGAGCCGAGCCGCTCGAATATTCGTGACGAGAATCTCCGCAGACGCGTTAAAGTATACTTAATTAGCGACCGCTAATTACCCGGCAGACGTGCACGCGACTATCTATTATACACCGCCGCTCAAAAGCTGCGGCTTAACCGCTATATGCAAACAAATACGCGGAACTGGGAAAAATTTACGGGTTAAATATTCCAGGTATTTTAAATACCTGTCGCTGTACAGGATAAAATTAATTGCGAAACTCGATGTTTGGCTGTTTGTAATTTCCCTATAATTCTGTATCGAAGGTATAGACAAAATTGCTCTAAACTAACATAGTCGTTGTTATTATTAATAAGACAATAACAGTATTTTTGATATCATCATGTTCCCTTTCATTCCTATATTCGTTGTATTCATTTAATTACGTTCAAATACATTTTTATTTGAATATTAAAAGACGAAATCTTTTTGGATTATTTTACCTTAATAATAATACATCGAATTTCTTCGAATATTTCAATTTCAAATTTATTCGTATTTAGGTGTTGATTGAATGAATCAATGGAGAAAGAGCAACATTTTTCGTCAGCATTTGAAATATTTTATCTAAACTTCTAAGCTCCGGAATCACAACTTTTTAGAGGCGTTGTACTCGAAAACGATGGCGTTGCGTCGTAACGAACGTGCCCCGTTACTTCTGGCTAGTTCGTTTATGAAATCCTTGGTCGAATGCACTTTATCGTTGCATAATTTCGTGAGCGCCAAGAACGCGCGCGCGCCGCATTAATTTGATTAGTAATGGGGAACAATAACCGTAATACGTAGCCGAAACGGAGATAACTATAATCACCAAGGGGGATGGAGCGGCGGGGGTTGTTTCCCTTGATCACTTTCTTGCCCCCGGCCCTCGACGGACTCTCTCTAATTTCGCAGACAGCTCGTTGCAGAGATTCTTATCTTCGGCTCGGTATTTACCAAGGCGAACATACTAGGCGTTTGCTCGCCGAATGCGAAACGCTTCGACGAACGAAGATGCTGTTCCCTCCCAACGGTAGATCCGCAGAGTCAACGGATGCGACTGTATATCTGTATCCCGGAGACAAGTTAAACGTGGAAATTATGAGATAAATGTGTTGAATGGGGTATTAAGCGAGAACTATGAGTAAATATGGTATCAGGCTCCATTTACTCGGTGTTGATACAAGCAACATTTTGAAACGTTACGACTGAACTGCAAATTTTCATGCTTTCGTAAGAAACTTGAATACGCAAGAAACTACAAACGCGGTATGGGATAATATAAAAAAAAAAATATCGAAAGTAAAGTTCGTATTGTAATATTACCAGAGTAAAATAATTTTATTTTGCGTATAGATCCGCGAGCTAGTAGCGACAAGTCACCCAATTTATCGCTCGAGCTAATAGAACCGCTGGTTGTCGTGGGAATTTTCAAGAAAATTAATCGATCCGTGTGATAAGCAGAGCAACTGATCCCAGACGCCACAGACCCGTGACGCGATAAAAAGTTCGCCACTCCCTCGCAATGCCACTCGAAACGAATTATTCAAAACGTATTTCATTACGCGGCGTCCTCGCGGGAGCAATATCAACGAAGAAAAACTGCTGAAAAACAACCCCGTTTCTCCATTAATGAAATTTATTGCACAAGACGAGCACTCCCCGGGAGACGACGTTCTAAATCATAGAATTGAAATTGAACGATGAAAATTTTAACGAGGATACTTGACAAATATGAAATTCTAAAACAACAGATGTCCGATAACTTATGCAGACAGTGCTTTCCACTGAGGAATTTAAAAAATTCATTCCGAAAATCGTATATCGAAATTCGTGAATTTTTACGCAGTTACAAAAATAAACGCCACAGTAAATGATGGATTATATAATTTCCAGTGATCTAAATAATATTTTCTCTTAGCAGAAATTTTCAAGAATATTCGTTTGGCAATCGACGTGTTAATACTAATCCTACTGTACTATTTTTTTTTTAACTGTTCTAAGAATTTCAAATATTTGTCCTGAGTCATAGGAAATTGTTTATGTCATTTTATGGTGCAGTCCAGATGCTTGAAACTTTTCTAACGTTATCAGAAAAAGTTACTTCTCTCGTTAGCCCCTGTCGATAAACGAAACGAAGCTTGTCTTCTACTTCTCCTTTGTCTTTCTTTTTTTTTTTTTTCTGCTGGTGTCACGGCGTGCAGCACACGAAACGCGTCCGTTAGGTGGGAACGTCGTTTTGCCTCGTTTCCTTCTCGTTTTCACGGCGTCGCGGACGTGTGTCAACGAGCCGATACGTGTGCCATCTCGCATTTTACTTTTTCGCGTGACAACCTTCACGAAAATACCGAGACATGCGCGCTAAAACCTGAAAATTGCGCGAGGAAGCTCCTTTGGCGACGGTCGCTGAAGATAATTTGCGAAGCAGGCTGAAAGCATGATCGATATCCGATTAACGACGCATGAAACGTTCGATCGCAGTGTTTTGGGACTATCTGGGTTTTTTAACTAGATGCATTTGAAAGTCAATTACATTTATTTTATTTTGAAACAATAATAGACAATATCGTGCATTCTATGTCTTAATATGCATTTCATTTTATAAGTACATGTATTTTATATCGAATGAATTACAACGACACGTGTAATGATAAAACGAAATACGTATTATGAAATAGAATACGCGTCATTGTTTAAATTCATTTTATTTGCGAAAACCTGATCAATGTTTTTCATTGAGCTCCAACGCGTTTCGCTATATTAAAAAGTATAATTTGTAGAAAGATTATTGCAACTAAATGCGAACCCCTATGAATATTGATGAATATTTTTTGTTGGAACCTGCACGGAATTTTCACATCACTGGCAGATATTTAACGATCCATCGGTTCATTAACACGCTAGCGGAGGAACATTATAATAATTTCCCGCTAGCAATTTCGTCGTACTTTGCGCACGATTTCGATGGCTCGCGTACCGACGCGACGTACGGATGTTTAAACGAGTTCGCAACGAACCATTCATTTTCGACATAATTTCGTCGCGCTGTTTCTAAATTTATAACTAAATTATTAACTTGAATACGTGTACCGTGCCATGCGTTTATATCGATTTATAACAGCCATTACAGTGAATAAAATAATCTCAAGGACGAAGTTAAATGAAAATATTTCTCGTGTGATATTTCACGAGTTCGATGGTTTTTAATTCAATCTATATATAAAATCAAAATTCATCGTCAACGTTGCGTAAGTCAAATAGAAAAAAAAAAACAGCGATGGGGTTATCAAACATAACGAAATTTTTCAAGTCTTTGTCGCAATTGCGAAATATACGAACGCAAGTTCTCGCCAGCGAGCGATCAAGTGCCTTGCTCGTTGAAGTACCATTTTTGTCCTCGATAACATATTATTTCTTTTTTTTTTTTTTGTTACGTTCTAACTTTAATTAAAATTTTTTTAGTTCACTCATCTTTTGGAGCTACGTCACTTTAATTAATTTCTTTTTTTGATACGATGCTGATTAATAATTGGACGCCGTAGGAAGGAGAGTTTGTCCAATGCAGAGTACAGCTGCATTTTCGCGAGATGCATATTACGAGTGCCGCATTTATCATCGATCGCGCGCAATTCGTGCTTACGAACGGCTATTCCACAATTTCGTGAAACTTTCCACGACTATCAGTTCCGACAAGGAAACTGGCAAACTTATGGCTGTACTCGCGTGCTACGTAAAGCCTCGTAAAATGTCTTCACTCTGTCGTTCCCACGATTATTAAATCTATATCTAAACAGTCGATATTTTATTACGATTTTCATATCTCTACCGCTGAACACGTTTTGTCTGCCAGACAAACATTCTTGAAAACTTCTGCTGGAATTAAATATTACTTCGACCATTGAAAGCTACGTAATTAAATTCACTCAAATTCGTTTCCTTCGATACTTTACTTTTAGAATTAATTTTGTTAGTCCTCCGGTGAAATTTCTACAAAACATCCAGTGGCAACTGTGGCATCGAAGAGCGGTTTCCATAAGCTAGCAAGTGATTTACCAAACGAATCAGTGCAGCGAAAGTTTCCGTATTCGGCGAAGTTAAAAAGTGGGATGAAGCACGATTGAACCCAAGTGTAGTTTCCACGAGACGATTGGTTAACGCGAAACGTCGAACTCGTTCGAAGCGCGAAACTTGCGTGTATATTTGAAAGATGGTACAGATCGGAGATTTGATCGCCATCATGGAGGAACGTGACTTCGACAGAGACACCATCGATACGGACTCTTTGGAGTTCGAGGTAATAGCTACGTCTCAAATTCCGACAAAAACCAAAATTCTATCACTTGAAAATTGAAATTGTAAACTATTACTGCGTTTCGATAAGATAGAGACGACGCGGCAGAGAAACTATTTTCAAGAGACCTGCCGGCATAAGTTAATCCCATTCGCTTTCGTTGCACTGAAAATGCATTTCGCGTTATCGCAGGCTATACACTTGTCGTCGTGCCCGAAGCAGCTGGATCTCAGCAACGGGGGACTGTCAAGAATTCCCGACAGCGCTGTAGCGTTCCCCGCCATAGAGGAGCTGGTGTTGAGCCAAAATCAACTTACAAACACCAACAACAATCTGACGCTTCTGCACAGGTACGGTGTTAAAGATAAAGTTTGAAATCGTTCGTTTCCAAAAATAATTCCAAGAGTGTAACAGCAGAAGATACAAAAATCTGCTCCACACTTTAGTAAATAAGAAACATAAGTCTAAGAATAATTCTAAGAATAATTCTGACAACTTTTCGTCGCACAGTTTTATTATTGAAACTGTTACTGCTACAACTCCTTTAACGGTGGATTTCTTTTAACGAAGGTTCCCTAAACTGCACGTTCTTCACGTGGATGGCAACGAACTGCTGAAAATTCCACGAGAATTGCTGGAGCTCAGGGGACTTACCTACCTCAATCTTTCGGACAACAAAATCGACAGGGTCCCGTCTGACATAAGCCAGCTTATCAAGTACGTAAAGTGAATTTTATCAGATTTCGATCGACGAACCGTGTCCTCCAACTACGGCGTTGGAAAGAAAAAAATACGCGAAAGTATCTCATTTAACACTAAACTTGTCACGGTTCTTGTATGCAATATATAAGTTGTATGCATTATATACGATCGTTTCGCGCATTATTCGATCCAGTATAATATTTCTCGTGTGATATTTCACGAGTTCGATGGTTTTAATCTATATGTAATATCACAATTCATCGTCAACGTTACGTAATTCAAATAGAAAAGAAACAGCGAAGGGTTGTCAAACAAAATATTTTTGCATTTAATTGAAGAAGCGTCTTTAGAACTAGTCACTTGTCCCATTTCTGTTGAAACAGTTACAAATAAATGAGATTTAGTGTCAACGTTAGTAAATAAGCATCGATTTCGCTATTATCGTCTTATCGTTACACGAAAAACCGCTGCTTTTCTGATCGCTGAACGGTGCACGATTCCAACAGTTTGTTCGCTGATACTGTAGGGTGCAGTTCAATTTCCACAGGTAATCTGAGTTTATCGCGTCGCCGAATCACCGATAAATCAGTGGTACTTCCGCTCCGCGAGATAATAGAAAGTTACCCGTTAATTAATCGAACGAACCGCCGTGCTGGATATATTATTCGTCGATTTCCTTGCATCCGCAACGCCCTTACCCAGTCGACGATGCGCTAATTGTGATAAATCGTCTATCCCATGGACAATTGGCCGTGGAACAGGAATCGACACCGATAGTCGAACGTCTTCGAGCTTTGGCGAATCGTTGATCCTTGTCTCGGGGTCACTTGGACTGGCCCACACAAATCCTGTCTCGGTGAAACCCTATCGTACAATTCGTATTTCTGATCCTGTCTCTTCGGTTATTTCCAGCATGATAGACCAGTGAATGCTTGATATTTCGTAATTATAAAAATTAGTATATACGAGTACTAGTCACTTGGACTGGCCCATCCGAATCCTGTCTCAGTGAAACCCTATCGTACAATTCGTAGTTCTGATCCTGTCTCTTCGGTTATTTCCAGCACGATAGACCAGTGAATGCTTGATATTTCGTAATTACATAAAAATGATTATATACGAGTTCTTGCGTGCATGTTTACACGGGGCAGGTCTGGCGCGGGCTCTACGAGTAAGAAAACCCAGGGAGCATCGCGATTATTGGAAAGTTTCGCATTAATTCGCGGTTAGGCTCCTCTTCCTTCGTCGTTTACGCGCCACTGCGCCCCGATGCATGACTTCTGCCAGGCGTGTTGCTCAACTCCATTCTACCGGTGAGCGGCGAGTCGACTCGAGGCTTTGCACTAGCCGTTGTATGCGTCTTTCATTCGTGATTTCTTTTCCCGTGGACGCGTGTGTTCGACGCGTAACAGACGTCCGTGTATCGGTGGGCTCGTGCTCACGTCCGTAGTTCCTCCTTATGCAGGGCTACGGCATCCCCGTTTCCGCTCGGTGGAAAGCAGTTTTCGAGAAGCTTTACGCAACCTCTGCACCTCTTCGCCTATTTAATTAACGCGTGGCTCGACCACCTTCCTCCGGGTCTGTGGGGCACGAATCGCGATCTTTTGAAAACGATGGAACTTTGGATCAGCCAATTGGATTATTTCTGCATGAAGCTTGTAGACGAAGGTCTCTGGAATTGTTTTCAGCGTAATAGAAACGTTTTCGTGCGAGCTCTGATTCGTATTACGCTCCCTCCTTGCTCCTTTCCACCGTGATAAGTATAATAGAAACACTTTTACGTTACGTTCGTTACGACCACCTGTTAGTCCGAACGGCGTGTTACTCTAACGTTGCTCCGGAGAACCTTCTTCCACCATAGTGGATGTAATAGAAGCACTTTTACGTTGGTATCACTTCTACTTATTCCTTCGTTTCGTTTACCGATTATTTGCACCGTGCGGGACTCTTTCAGATGATATTTCGTTAATAAAAATCGCTCTACATTCTGCAGAAGCTTGCACGTTCAGACTCTGAACTTCAGAGTGATCGATAGGAGAGACCTGATTCTTTCGCAATCAGTTGCAGTCGCTGCTTAAGCTCGGACTAGAAATGATTCTCCTCGGGACGGGTCGCGTTACAAATGTCAGGTATTATTTTGAGAAGATGAGTTACTCCGGGCGTCCCAGCTGCGGGAGCTTCGTCGCAATGATACCTTGAAGAAAGGAGTCCGCGAATATGTGGCGTACCAGCGAGAACGTTGTCGTAATTCAAGCTCTCGGGAGGGAACGATGCTTTCGTTGGAGAAAATTGAATTTGTTTGAGTTAAGATGTTTGTAAGTTACCATTCAGCTCGCGGGAGTGTATTCGATTTAGTAGGAGAAAGGAGATCGAATGGGGAACGCGTGGGTCGAATGGATTTAGAAAATAGGTGACGGAAGGGATTAACGCGATTACGTTGCTCGCGTTGTGGAAATTTCACGTTACGTTTTACCTTCGTTACGCGCACGCGCCCATTAATTAAGGACGAAGGTACTGCAACTCCCTCGCCTGACTTTGCGTTTATAGTATTTTTTTTTCTCTCCCGTCACGTGCAATCGCATCGTACGTATATTATACAGCGCGGGGGAACTGAAAGTGGCAATAAGGGTGAAATATTCGAATACTACGGGGAGTATAGAGAGTGAATATCGCTCGATATGATTGAAAGTAATCTTGAACTATTCATGAAAAATTTGATATGTGGATATTCCTCGTTAACAAGGAAAGAAATTGGCCCTGGCCACAGTAATTGCCAATGCTGATTGCATACCACTGAAATTATTCGATAAGAAATCGGATAATCTTCGAATCACAACCGAAACGCGCCTCAAATAACCGACTTTCTTTTGCTTGGAACACACGAAAGATTGAATTTAATTGCTGTTAACAGTAGGATCGTTAAGATTAAATTGAACGCAGTTGTAGAAAATTATACGCAAGTATACTGCTACGAAAATCCTGAAACGAGGAACATTGTTTTTTTTTTTTTTTTTTTTTTTTTTGTGGCAGACCGCTTCCTACTCGACGCGACCGAGCTGTTTCATTATTTATAAGAGAAAGATCACTCGTTCGCTAAAAATGTTTCAATTTCTTTGTCGAAAGAAGAATCTCCAAACGCGGTGCATTCTTAATGCCTCGGTTATTCGAAAGTGAACGAACGAACGGTACTTCTTACAAATAATGAATAATGCCAGCCAACTTCTGGCACGTCGATCCGGAACACCGACATCTCGTTAAATGCGCAAAGACACGAACGGTCTCGGTTCATAAATAAAATTCAAATCGAAGGTCGTGGAAGGATCGGCTGCTTTCCCGCAGCCTTTCTTCCGTTCCAAAGTTACAAAAGAATCGTTTAAAATTTTTAATAGGGTCTCCGGCGTACTGCATGGCCGAGTGTGTCTTGAACGACTACTCCCCCAGTGATAATCAATTAACATCCATTAGCGGACGGAGCGGCGAGCCCCAAACCCGAGTTGGATCAAAAGATAGAAAGGGTATCGTAATCGAAAAGCGACCGAAAGTGCTCCACGGTTCCCCAAAGGGACAGACGAACCGTTTAAAATATTCAGCACGGTCTCTTGGAAGCTGTACCGGCAAGAGGTTCTTAAAGAAGAATCCACGTAACAGTCTCGAGTTTCCCAACTACGGGGAACAAGAACCCTTCGGAAGAAGCGCCATTTAAAAGCTCCTTATCATTGAATTTCTTCTCTTAACGAGCCGCGTGCTCCACATCCGTGGAACAATGGCCAGAGAGGCCACCGAGTGAAACCGTGCAATTACATACCGATCAGACTGTCCAATAAGAAAGAGCGCACATCCCTTGTTAACGTGGTCGTGAACAACCAATAAGCTTATCGAGGCTATCCCTCGACTCGCAGGAGGATCGCATCATCTGCCGATGATTATAACCTTTCGATTAAAAGAAAGGAACGCTTCTTTGCATTCTAAGAACGGAACAGAAAGATTTTTGTATAATTATTCGCATCGATTCTTCTAATTATCCAAGTTAAACAGTACATGGTAATTTTACATTTTCTGAAAAATGAATCCCGAACCAGCAGGAGGATCGTAGTATCCTTTCGAAGAGTCAAATGGTAGCCCAGAATTATTTTGTATCGCATTGGTTGCCCCTTCGTGGTAAAATGGTTCTTTCATCGCAGACGTGTTCCCATCTCGCTAAACGCAACGAAGATGCAACCCGAAGGAGTTGGAAACTTCCGTAACCGTAACTGGGCCGTCGTATCGCTGAATTGCTGAAAGTTAGAGCAACCCGGTGATCGCTGGTACACAACCAGGCCGCGACACGAGGAATTACCATAGCCCCGCTTGGTAGTACCTAGTTGGTACGCCACCACCAGAAGCTAATCTGTCCGTGTTCTGTTTACGTCAGAGTGGTCAGCGATCCTTGGTCTCCCTCTTTCCTTCCTCGAGACAGGAGTAGTCTTGGACATGCTTTGCCTCGCGGCTGACTTCTTAGTAACATGAAGAACTCGCGCGAGCGTGCACCACCTTCTAACCTCGCGAACCTGCAGCTCGCAAGAACCGCCACAGTGCAAGAGAAAATGTGAATAAATTTCAGTGTGTGAATTAGAACTTCTCAAAGTGTTTGGGACACGTGACGAAAGTGTTGGTTTGCCAAATCTTTGGATATTCTTGCTTCGGGAGTCCTACTTGACCCTCCACCGTAACTCCAAATCCAAGAATTAATTAGTACTCTGAGCCGTTTTATTCGCTAGTCGAATTGAATGGACTGTTTTTATTAGATTCCCATTGCAATGAAAGGTTAGAAGGGATTGAAGCATTAGTGAACAATTTATTGAATGATCGTGCGGACACCAGGTGCTCGGAGTATTGTCAGCCAGTGTCTGACGAACCCTGGAAGATCGCTGACGTTCAGAGGGAATCCTTTAGCAAGGTGTACAGTCGGGGTGGACGAGAGAGTACCGACTGGAGACAGTGAATATTTTAATGAATTACGAGCGACTAAGATATGCAAAGGGAGCTTCTTTGAAGATACAGTGTTCTGGATAAGAACCACCCCTGAAGGGAAACTCGAGGGGATAGTACGATATCTTTAGCGACCTCCTCGATTTTTAAACGACAGGTGCAGTCGTCGAGGAATATAGGAAATGTTCGTTAACCGGGTGAGAAATACCTGTGTGTTTGAAAATAATATACGAGAAGTAAAATTGGAGAATATAATTACAAATATCTATTCCCGAAATACCTATTCGTCGAAGGAGCTGTACCCCCTGTAAAACTATGCGTTCTGCTGTTGATACGGTTTCTCTCGTTTCACAATGCAACGATTTCGATTTTACTTAAAAAAAAAACTGAAAGTTCGTCCGATGACACAGATGCTTACTGCCAGGAAGGTTTTCACCATAATTTGAAACTTTCTACTCAAGTGCACATCCTGTGGGCGGCCCGTTTAGGTTCACCGATTCGTTTGTCCGTGCAGCGAGGGTGCAACGTGCATTCACGTCAAACCGCGTTGCATCGTAACTGTAATGCTAATTCATCTTAATTTATTTGATTCGAACGAGATACCGGAAGCGCCGTGCAATTTACGAGCAACGTCAATCGGAATTCTCGTGGAAAACGTGGACTGAAAGTTTAGCTAAAAATAGATTCTAACGTAGAAAATGATAAAATCCTCTAACGAAAGTAGCATGCATGAGCGATTTATTAAATTAAGTCGCGTAACAGTAACTGCGCGCAACCATCGAAGTAAAACCATAAGTAACGCTCGACGTTCCCTTTACGTAATTTACCGAACGCAAAATCGCTCGTAACAGTATTCCTCTTCGTTTTCAGCCTGAAAGAACTCATCCTAGATCGTAATGGCATTAAAGATTTGCCGCACGAAGTCGGCGAGCTGAGGAACTTGAGAAACATTTCCTTGGCTGGAAATTGCCTCAATAGTATACCGTCTTTCCTCAACATGCGAGCCCTCACGCTAACGGTACGTTGTGTTTGTAATTTTTTATGATATTATTAAAGTATTTCGCAATTTGAAATTTGTGCCACGTTACACTGAATAGTCACGGAGTGAAGTAACACGCTGAATGTAGCAATTATTTCGATCAATTAACTTGGAAAAATTTCAAACGTACGCGTCCTAGAAGTCTGGTTTCTAGAAATATCCCAGTTAGTATTATTTAACGAGAAAGGAGTTAGATTGAATGAAACAGTTGTGTACTACTACTACTACTATTCGCACGATAGTTTCCCATAAATAGTATCTCTATTTTTGGTACCCCAGAAATATCCCCGTTAGTATTTTACGAGAATGTAGTAACGAGTTGAATGGAACGATTGTAATGGTTTTCCATTTACGATGTTTATAAATACTTTGCATAGTGCATATATTTGTAAATATTAGAGAGAGACTTCTCCCACCTGTAAGTATTCTGTTTTTTATTCGATAATGACCCAGCTTTCGCCGGGCACGAAAAAAATTAGTCTATAGACTCATCAATTGTTCCCCTCCACGGAAATCTTTAGTAAAAGGCGAAAGATTTATGCGTGATTTGAAGGGAAACCAGAGTGACGTACCTTCGTTTCGGTCGGGCTTATATCTACCAGGGAGCACGTTTTGCTCGCGAGAAATCACTTGAGTTGGGAGCCACCTAGTGGTGGCGTGGAACAACACTCCGCTGCCAGGGCCGTCCATACGTAAACAGACGCCATGCACACTGAAAATTTAAATAAATGCGTTCATACGAAAACTTGTACACTGTATATTATTATTATTTTCTATTATTATTAATAGAAGACAATGTCTTCTTTTTTTTTTTTTTTTTTTTTTGTGAACAACGAAGAATGTTTATGTAGGAAAGTAAAAATTTTGTAATTGTCTCAGGATGTTTTGTCGAAGACCGACAATGCTAAAGTGTACAAGGACGAGAGAAATAATCAAAATTATTTGTACAAAGTCAATCTGCGGAACAATCAATTGAAGGGAAACATCATTCTTGGAAATTATGGGGTGAGTACAATACTATACAATCATGTGATTAATGTATCGTCCAGACAAGAATCAGTGACCATTTCCGTTTCTATTTTTGCTTCAATCAAGAATTTAACGCATCTAGACGTCAGTGAAAATAGCATTGAAAAATTGGACATCAGTGCCCTTCAAGAATTAAGAAGCGTCCGTTGCGCGCGAAATATTTTAACAGAACTGACCGTCTGTGGGAGAAACCTTGTTTCGCTTATCGCTGGAAATAACAGTAAGGTTCTTTGTTTTTCAAACCTGGGTAAAATAAAAGGAATGTTGAAAATTTAATCTCGTACGAATACAACATTTTTACAGAACTGAAGAAATTAACTATCGAACCTGTGCCAATCAATCTCGAACATTTAGACGTCTCTTAGTAAGTACAAGCATCGTTAAACGAGACCTTGTGTACACAAAATTAATATTCCTTGACGTTAAACGAATATATATTGATTTCAGCAACAACTTAGACGCCCTTCCAGAATGGACACCGGATCTTCCAGTGTTGCGTGCTCTTTTTGCATCTCACAATGCCCTAACAGCCCTTCCGGATCGACTGCTAACGCAACCGTCGAGGCTGGAAGTTCTTCACCTGCCCCACAATAGACTCCAAGCCCTTCCACCACCCAGGAAACCACTGAATATTGTTCACTTGACTCTGCAAGACAATGCGTTGACAGCCCTACCAACGAGCTTCTTTGCAAATACAGAAAAGTATGACAGGCAATTTCATTTCTCCCCGTCGCTAATTAAAAAAATAACGAAACGACGATGGGTTTCTTTCCCTCAGAATGAAAGTCCTGAATCTCTCCAACAATCGACTGTCCGAACTTCCGCACTTGGTCGAAGGAAGCAGAAATCGACACGGCAACCACAGCTTGGAAAAACTGTATCTCACCGCCAATTGCTTAACGGATACCGCTTTGGACACTCTCGCACAGCTCGCGTCCCTGCGAGTTCTTCATATAGCCTACAACACCTTGGACACGCTTCCTGAGAGGTAGCCCGAGTAGTTTCAGAATTTATTTCCACGTATCGCGACGAGCAAACGGTGTATTATAGACATGCGCTTGCAGTTGCACAGCATCGTGGAGAGATTTAGAAGAGTTGGTGCTCTCTGGGAATCGTCTTCAGTACCTTCCGGACAACGTAGCCAACCTGCGTCATTTGCGCGTGTTGCGCGTTCATTCCAACCGACTTCTGACTTGTCCCACATTCAACAAGACGACATCCTTGAAGGTAACGGCACGTTTCAATCTAATAGAACAAACTCGAAGAAACGTACGACAGACTAAATAAATAAACACCGCGTAGGTATTGGACTTGGCCCATAATCAACTGGACAGGGTGAATCTAGCTACCTTGGTGCCGCCCCAACTACAGTTCCTGGATATATCCTGCAATTCGAGGCTTCACGTGGACCCTAGACAATTCCAAGTGTACAGATCTCAGCGACCGATATCGCTGGTCGACGTGTCGGGACAGAACAGACCGAGTCTACCTTCTCATCCTCATCAACAGGAAATCGTTTCCGCGGAGAAGGGCGCGGAGCAACCGTGGAGATTGGGATTTTCGGAAACAGCTGGGTCCAGGGAGAGGTGATGTCGACCGGCGTTCACTTTTCACGTTTAAATTATTGATCTCTCGAGTTCTTATTCAACTGTTAATTTTCGCGCGCAGATTATACGTCTCGCAAGTTCGAATGCCGTCGTTTTGCAACGTGGAAGGGCTGTTCGGTATATTCGACGGTGGTTCGAACCAGGAAGCACCGAGCGCTCTTCAAGAAATGATACCGCGTCTATTGCTGGAGGAAAGAACCGTCAGGGAGACGTCGAAGGAATACTTGAAGTACACGCTACTCTCGGCTCACAGAGAGCTGAAGGAGAAAGGTCAGAAATACGGAATCGACGCTACTCTGGTGCACATAATCGGAATTCAATCGCAACAAGGTTTCCCGAAGGCACCTACGAGGTACTCGTTGAAGGTGGCATCTTCGGGAGACGCGAAAGCGGTACTTTGCAGGGCAGCTGGCCCGTTGACCCTAGCTCCGGCCAAGAAAGTTCCTGTCAAAAATCAATTAGGCAACGCAGCCATGTTCCCTTTAGTGGTCCCTGACCCGACGTTCGAGGAAGTCGATTTAGAAGACGACGACGAGTTCGTGATAATTGCCAATCGACGGCTGTGGGAAGTATTGAGCGTACAGGAAGCTGTACGAGAAGCCAGGGCAGAGGCCAGTCCTGTCTTGGCAGCAAAAAGGCTTCAGGATCTGGCGCAGGCCTATGGCGCGGAGGATAACTTGAGTGTCGTAGTCGTCAGGCTAACGGGGCCTAATCAAGGCGACTTGGATCAACTCATGAGAGAACTGAGGCACGCTGTTGGCAAAAATAGAGGCCAAACCGAGGGAGGATGCCCTTGCCACTGTTGCGTACCACCTGCGGCTCACAAACCACCCGGACCCTGCTGTTGTCACTCGAACGAGGGGTATTACTTGAACGGGGTGTTGAAGAATATTGTAAATAGGTGAGAATGCTTGGCTAACCATAGCTCTAGTCATCCAGTATGTACAGTATTGTCTCGAAATAAGCAACTGCTTTCTATCTCGAAATAACCAACTCGCTATCCCCACTTTTTTAATTGAAGTCGAGTGAGAGATGAAAAGTAAGAGACCCGTGAAAACGTGAAGCCATAAATTTAAACCGACTGAACAGATTAATGTAAAAAGCCCAGAATACGTGTAATGTTTTCTCTTTCCCTGATGTCTGTATTCTCCGAAATACTACGGTTCGATTTTACTAGTGCCAAAATGAGAAATCATGTTATCTTCGCGTACACTTTATGGTTTGCCGCTAAACGAAACCCCCTGTTTTGCCTACGGGTTCCCCTTCGTCATGCTCGTGAACGAAGTCAAACCGAATAGCATACATCCCTCGAAGTAAGCAACTCGGACCGGCAAGATGATACTGTACTTTCACTTAAACTAATGCATACAAAAATATTTAACATTTCAGGACAAATAAGCCGCACAACGGATCCGGTAGATACTTCAAAAATCGTCGACCCGCGCAAGAGAACGAGAGTCCACCGTACAAAGACGACAGGAGTTCTCCAAGTGGCCAGTCCGATCAAGCCAGTGATAGCACTTTTAAATCGCGACATCCTTCGAGTAGAGTCTGGTCCGGAAGCGCCGCTTCCAGAGCCACGAACAAAGCTCGTCAAAGTGTGTTCGTGCACGAAAATGGCACGAGAAAGGTAAAACACGACGTGCATTTTGATTTACGGGGGCTAGTTACAGGACTAGGCTCGAAGTCCAGAAATATTCTTACAGGTATCAACTTCCCTCGCTGCCCAAGAAGACACCGTGTCCGAGCGATCCGGCGCCCTCAGCGAAGAACAGTTCCGGTGTTGGGAGTACATGCTGGAGCAGAATACGCAGCTCTTGTTCGACAAGGAACTGGACACCTTAACGAGAACTCCTCTTCGTCGGGGACAATCGAGATCCACGCCTCAATTAGGAGGCAATTTACCCTTTCTGTCGAAGAGATTCGGGAGCGCCAGATCCTTTAATCCTTCCGTCCCGCGACCTCCTATCGTGCGATTTGGTAGCGGAAGAAGATTGCTAAACGGGGGACCGAACGCGGCTTACTTCGGGAGCCTGCAGAGGCTGATGCCGTACAATCTCGAATACGATTTCGCCGTGATTCAAGAAAGAAACGGATTGGACTCTCTGGAGCAAGACGCAACCCGAATGCAACAATATTGGGGTGTAGCCACGACCGAATTGTGATCTGGAACGAGCCGATATATCGGGGCTAGAACTAGCCCACGTTTTCCAGTATTCGATCAAACTGTCGTCCGGTGTTGAAATTGTGATACGATGTCGAAAGCTAAGCGTTATCAGTATTAACGATCGATACGAAACGTCGATAGATGTTTTCGACTGTCAACAAGAGGATTAGAAAACTGCCTTTTTCTTACGAATTCCATGTGATATACTGTAACCGATGAAACGACTGTCGTGGTTTGTATTATTTCTTGAGCCATACAACAAGTATTTTCTTTCGTCCACTCGGAGCCAACAGTACCACGAAACGAAGACGATGGAAGATATAAATAGAGTAAAACGTTATGTTAAGAGTATGTTCCAGACCAACATTGACACGCTTTAAGAACCGAAATGGTTCGTTGTACGTTCCAATAATGTCGAGTATATTAAACGTAGTTACGAAAATTTTGTACATAATGAACCATGTATTGTACTTTAGAATACACGTGACGTACATGTGAGGGAACGTGTTTGATTGTGACAACTGGTCGAGATACGTTATCGTACAGCCAAACTATCAACTGAACGCTCATCTTTAATACACCGATAGTTACTTGTAAAAATTTCTGTGTATCATAAAGGAAATATAAAATGCTCGGAACACGTAGCAGAGAGGAGTCGATGTTACGTGTAATGAAATCCAGCGACATCTGTGCCCGAACCTGCCATAAAATGATCGCCACTGTATCCTTGTTACAACAAACAAAAATCGTTCAATCGTTACGAGAACGCGAATATTCAACCGATACCATGATTCGTTGACCCGGAACTGTACATCGGTTCTGATCGTTTTGTACGATTTTTCAGCTTACGAGCGATAAATTAACAAGCATGTATTCCCAGACATCACACGTTATCTCTGTTTTTTTTCTCCATCTAACGCCTTAACGACGGCCTTGATAAACATTATCTTATTTGTCGAGCGACATTAAACTATCTTATTCCTCTATCGCAATAAACTCTTTTTACCAAATCCACGGTACAGATAAAACGAAATACATGTAAATAGTAGATCTTTTTAGCTCTTTAACATTAATCTATTCGCATACGATAGAGTCATTTAACTTACAACGTACAGGGTGCTCCCACTTGAATGGTGCATCCCGTGCAATCGGAAGCAATGCAGCTCACCGCTATTAAGATAAGGCATTAACAAGTATAAAACCGCAAACAGAAGGTTTGTGGAATATTTGTGCAAAGGTTTTAACTCTAACTCTTGATCTCGACAAATGTATCTACAACGATGATTTGTTATTTGTGCGACACCTTCTCGGTCAACAAAATACTTTCATCGAGTATCGAAAACGTATAATTAATAGATCGTGCTGTCTCAAGTATTACGTTATCTGTATCGCCAACATGTACTTTATAATCGCGAATAGCACTTGAAATTATCGAAGCCAGGCGATAAATTTCATTGTACCTGTAATCGTACGATTACTATGTACAGAATTTTATTTGTAATCCAATTAATCATAAGTGTCGTTGCGTAACGATAATTACTACCTTTAATCGAACGGACGTAAACAAATTTGCGTAAACGAAATGTTGCAGTAGCACTGCTCGAACAACGTACTCGTATGACGTTCATAAATAAAACGAACTCGTGACGTATGCGTCTGATTAAACTTTTCCATTAAACAAGAGACGCCTGCGATTGTAAAAATAAAATTAACCACACGTGTTTGAACCAGAAATCGCCGATCCGATAACGAACGCTCTTGAATATTGAACCTGCGCTGATAAAAAATCTGCTAAAGATCAGATCGAAATCTTGATCGCAATGTCCATCCTGAAATGTACGTGAATGCTCGAAAGAGAAAGATTGTTATCGACAGAATAAAGTGTCTCGGTTTGATAAATGTTTCTTTTTTATCAAGAAGAAATCATAAATCGTGATATATCGTCTAAGGAGGTATTCGTAATTTTATTAAAATTTTCAACGCCCCACGGTGCTCGTATGGAATTACTGTGCGCATATGTATAGTTTGGTCACGTGCATTCGCGGAAAAATGTCAGCAGAAATCGACAGGTATTAAGTTTTCGTGTGTATTCAAGCAAATTCGACCGTATTCGCTGAAAAACGTACACGCGAGTGAATTTATTCGCGTAAATTCAAAAGCTTCGGCTATCCTTCAAATTGTCCGATAAGTAAATGTACGTACGATGATTAAATTTTCTTGAATTTACAAGAAACACGTTTGATTCTCAATACACGAGTTTACGAGCGTTTCTCTAGGTGAAACGTAAATAAACAATGTTAACGAAATATTCGACTGTTTACGAATGCACGCGATACATGCAAGTGTTTGACGTGTCACAAGTATATCGACTTGTATAAACGTGGAACACAGTCACGTGCGTAGGTAAAGAGGGAAAAGAAAAGTGGGAGAGACGAGTGGAAGGGCTGTAGAGTTTGCATAACCTGATTGAAACTCGACGCGACCAGTCAGTAGTATCTCGCCGACGGTGAAGGTTACGTTATTGTATTTTTGGATGTTTCACTTTCGCTAATATATTCGTATAATCTCCCTCGAAACATCTGTAAGAGTAGTATTTTTCTCATCGCGATGTGTCTGCGTGCGTATCTGTTAGTGAAACACCGTGTGTTTACTTTTTATAGATAGTTCGTCTGCTATGATACCCATCCGAAGAAGAGCCTGATTCGGTGCACGTGTTGAAACCCAGTGAGTAACATATGTTACCAGCACTACATCTACCACCAAGCCGCTGTCACGAAAATACAGGGTGTCCCAAAAATGTTGGCGATCCTTGAAAGGGGTGGTTCGGGAGGTGATTCGAAACAACTTTTTCCTTTGCGAAAATGTCAGATGGGGCTTCGTTAAGTAGATATTAATAAAAAATATCCGACCAATCAGAGCGCGCGGATACCGTTGGAGCGGGCGCGGTAGCGAAGGCTACGCGCTGAGCGGCCGCGTCAATATCCTTCGATACACGTCCAGTCGCTTGTTCGCGTACGAGAGCGGCTACCTAGCGCGTAGCCATCGCTACCGCGGCCGCTCCAACGGTCTACGCGCGCTCTGATTGGTCAGTGTTTTCCGTTAATATCTCCTCAACGAAGCCTCGGACAACAATTTCGCTAAGGAAAAAGTTGTTTCAAATCACCCCCTGAACCACCCTTTTCAAGGACCTCCAACCTTTTTTGGGACACCCTGTATTTTTATTTTTTCACGCGTGACCAAACGTACGATCGTGTCAGTTTGTTTTCAAGGTGTGTTCAATCCTGCGTCTAACACTTTTTATTTCATTCCTGGAATTTCAAAGCCGATAAAGGCACGTTTCCGTCGAATGTGAACGATGAATCAATTTTCTGGTATCACATTCTTCAAAGAACTAAAAGATCAACGTATTCGCAGCACGTCTTTTTTACGTGTAATATTGAGTTTCGCAGATATCATATTTCAAGAAAACAAAAATATCTCGGACGTTGTTTCCATCGTGAAAGGGAAAAGAATCATTTTTGAATTTGATATCTTATTTCCGACCCGATCTCTTTAATCGTTTTTTTGCTCTGGTTATCGTTTCGAAAGAGACAAATGTTTTCGTAAAGATTTTTTACTGATCTACCCGAAGCCACGTCAAAGAAACAACAGGTTCCATTGTTTTCGAGTTTCGAGTATGGCTGTATGACTTGGGCTAAAAAAAATTATCTTTCCTTTTCGTAAAAAGCTTCCATTCCTAAATAAATGCTGTAAGTGAAGATTTCTCGACGATGGGGAACGAACGCGTAAACAAAGGAATAAATTTTTGTTATGGACTCTGAACTTGAACTTGATGTCTTCTCATAGGAAACACCGGACTCGGTAAACAAATGCATCCGATAGTCGCGAATAACTTTGCTGGTTTATGTTAGCTGACTATAACGATAAACTAGGCTTCCGCTAAAGCTGAAATTTATTATTTAGAAACTGATCTGTAAAACTCCCTGTGCCGTGTTACGTACTTGTGTAGTGGCTACGTATTTCTTGAATCGAATAAATGTCACGAATAATATGCTATACGTTCGTTTTATTCTCTATCTATTACCGAAATAAAGTTGTACCTATCGTTGCATTAAATGCAAATGCGACATGGCGACAAGTGATTGAATTACGACGTGTTTACTTTGCCTGTGTTCACGGGTGGTCTTATTTTCCACTCGAATATAAAATGTCTTTGTTTTCCGATTAACGAGCGCGCTATTCACTCGAAACATACACGGAAATAACAAAATGGTTGTGACCGCTGCAGATGTCTCAAGGTTGACGTATGAAAACATTTCTGCACGGTAAGAAAAAAAAAAATGATTGATCTATGGAATTTTCAAGAACGTAAATAAACCATAAGGGATTGCATTATTAATTGTAAAGTTATTCTCCAAATGCACCGATATAGGATAAAAATTACTCGTCTACGGTATGCCTCGTGATATGGCAGCAATTTCCTATAATTGCTCTTATTCACGTTGAAGTAATGCACGCCACATCATCTGTGCAATTTCAAGTGCTGATATTGCACAAGCACGGTTATCATACAAATGCAAAACTTTCGAAACGATTCGACATTAGTATCAAAAATAATAACGTGCTGTATTTACCGACTTTAACGCTTTACCGACTGCGGGCCTATTAATCGACTCTTTCCCATGGTAACCGATACTTTGTTATCTATTGCTAGAACGTCATTCCATAAATAATCCCATATATTATGAATAATAGATCAAATTAATATTTCTCATACTACTTTGATAAAAGATATAGTCTCGTGCTACTTTGATAAAAATAAAAAGTAATTTTAAATTTAGTTATATATCCGAACACTATCGGTCGGTAAGGTTTCAAATATGGCGTTGCGAATCGTCAAATTATCTAATCCCATAAACAGATGGCGTTCTTTGTACTCCAGAAATAATGTTACCATAAAATAATGTTTAATCAAAATTTACAGGTATCATAATTACTGAAAAGTAAGTATCATCGATTAATATCGATCGATAATTAATGAACCGTGTTATTAACGAGTATAGATGGTTATCATAAATCATGCGATAAAAGACGAATAGAATAGTTTCGACATTTATCGATAAAAGAAAGCCTGACGCGCAATAATTTCATAGCAATAAAAATGCCAGCGTGTGTATAATTACGAATATGAGGTGCACGTGTGCATCAATTATGATAGGACAATGGAACTCTATTAATACTCGTGTGTTGTAGGTTGTTTTTCTTCGAGTCCTTTTTGCACGCTTTGTTACGAATGCATCGCTATGCATATGTATATATGTATGTATAAAAACTATATGTATATATCTGCGTAATATACAAACTGAACAGATCGATAAGTAATATAGCTTGACTTTCATACAGCTTTATTGTTATGCAAAGTTCGTAATACGAAGGGTTTGAACTGTGTCCAACTGGGAAGATACTCCATTGCCAAATACGCAGATTTGTATACATACATATATAAAGAATCGTGTAAATGGATACGATGTACCTTTGCAATTTTGAAAAAAAGTAGAATAATCTCAAAGTGTAAAAAAATGTCGAAGATGTTGCGATAGGTTTAAACTATATTATTACTGTTACGTGAACTGTAAAGGAATCCAGTAAACCTCGCTTGACTAATTAGATTAAATGTATATATAATATCTATTAGAAGGTGTCGAATGCTACAATTTAATACAACAGACATTTCGCTGTTACTGAGCGAGCGGAATGATTCGCTCTATTCTAAGCAAAAAATAATTTACATCGTACATTAATCTTAACAATATCTTTAAAATCATTACCAGTATCCTTGTAGTGTGAAATGTATCAGTCGTCATTCTGCCGTTGAGTCGAATTTCCTCTTTTAATGCGTCACAACTCTTACCACAGGTCTTCCCCCATGATCGATGCGGACATTTCTTTAACGATTGATTTCCGGTTAGCTATTACCCTTCTTCCCACGAAATATATTAAAATTCAACTTTATCTCCACTTCCATATTAAAAGAACACAAAAGAATCTATAACACGAAACGAACACTGTCTCAATTTATTAAACATACTCGTATCACAAAAGCATCTTTATTCTGATATAATATTACGATTTTTTAATTTTTGTTCGTACATTTGTTCCATCTTTATATATTTCGGATACTACTACAATCAAAATGTCACCATAGTGGCAATACAAATTTTCACGGGGCTATTCAACTATATTTGTATCTTTAACACGCTTCATGCGAGCAGAAGTTTAGAAGTAATACTAAAAAATTCCTAATTTTATTAGTTAAGCACATGTATATATTAATACGTAAAATCACGAGAATAATCATGATTGAATAGCATTCGAGATTCTGTTAGTTTGAATTAGTATTTCGACTAAGCCGTCGTTGGCGTCACTTCCGTATTCACCGTGTTGCCAGATCATCCGCTGTGTTTCATCGAAGGAAATACGACTGCGGTGTTGTGCCCAGTAAACAGTAGATCGTTTAGTTGTTTCCGTTGTTTCGTGGCGGTTGAGATAGTTATGCTGTGTCGTCGCAAGATAAATAATGACAAATTCGATGGAAAATATGGAGCGCCTGCCTTGTGCGTTCGTTAAATAACTCGTACATCAACGCGAGGTGAAGACCAGACTGGCCACCAAGCTTCAAAATAAAATCCCATCGAACTTTACGAGTACAATAGGTAAACCACGTTTTCAGGGATAATTCGTGTCAGTATGTAAAATAATTCGTTATAGCAAGTGGACTTCAACCTTTTTATTTTCGATACTTTTCCTCCTGTCTATGCACGCTCGACATTTTCCTCGTTAGTCGTTTTTGAATCTTCTTTCAGTAACTTTTCCTGATATGGTACGACGTTTTCTTTATGACTTTAGAAAAATATTTCTCTTGTAAAAATTGTAGTTTTCATCTGTGTCATTCTCTGTATGTGCCGAGTCCATTTGTATTTGCATCTGTGTGTTATTAAATATATATTGAAGAAGGGCTGCTTATATTTTTGTCTATTGTTTACACATGTTATTTTAGTTCGATGATGAATTCCGTATCAAACAATCTGGAATATTTTTGATTGACAGAAAGATAATTGAGTATTATATTTGATATGGATCGGTATCCATCATTAATGTCATTTTTGTGTATATGTTATTACATTACACTTCACTGGCACAAAGTTTATTAATACCAGTATCCTGATACATTTCACATTGCAATGTACAAACTTCCTAGCATACCTTATAGCAAGTCCTTTATTACAGAATATAATCTGATGTGAATTGAACACACCTTGAAACACAGAAAATTGAAAGAGAAAAAAAAGTGAGAAAAAGAAAACATAGTAATATGCAGCGGATATGGTTTGTAGAGAACAAAGAGGCGGGGGAATCAAAGCAGCTAGAGGCACCACCGGACACTAACTTCATCGAGGTGGCGACTGAACAAACATCAGACATGAGGGGGTCTAAAAGAGATTGGATTTTTAGAGTCCAGGTGATTAATAGTAATTTCTTCTATAGTTAATAGTTTTAATATTTATGTTTATAAATTTGTTGTTTGCTTAGGTCCATAAGCTGGAAAAAAGTGAAGTTTTATATGTGGTAGGTAATTTACCTGAGCTGGGTGCTTGGAATCACAATCAAGCAGTACAGTTATCACAAGAACCTGGTAGTCGGGATTCTCCTATGTGTTTTGATAATAATGGTAGCGGGGAATATTATAGTGATGATGGACTTAATGCAGCAGACATGTTTAGGAATAGAGATGACGAGTAAGCCAATATCAAATTTTTAACACATTCATAAACATATATCTGATATAAAGTATATGTTAGTTTATGATTATATAATTTTGTATTAATATTGAATTTTACAAATTTCAGAGGTGGGCAAATATTTTCACAAAAAATTGCACTTCCCATTGATACTGATATAGTATTCCGATATTTTGTTGCTGTAATCTGTCAATCTAATGGTACTAAAAATTCGGCCAAGACTCTCCTTATTCGCAGATGGGAGACTCATATGATACCGCGCGTTGTTAAGAAAAACAGTACGTAATTAAATAAAAGAAAACAATTATTTATAAAATGATACTTTAAGTTTAAGTAAATAATTTGTTACAGCACCCAGTAATTTTACCGGCGACTCATTACCGGATCCAGACAAATTTGGTTATTATAATGGCTACTGTAAAATTGAACGCGGCTGGTTGACCGATGAAACTGTGATACAATTTAAGATTTTTAATAACCCAATTAAACTATGGAAAAACCGATTACAAAATAAAAAAGTTTACATTAAAGTACGTATCCTCTATTTGTATTGTTCATTCGTCAGTTAATATTTAGAAATCGAAAATTAAGATGTATTTTTGTTTTAGATGACACCCGTAAATCTAGTTAGACACAATTCTCTAGAATTACAGCAATTCGGAGGCGAGAATGTAGATGATAGTCTTTCTATGGATACGCAAGATGTTGTTGATCAACCTGCTTTTAGTATTACAGAAATTGCTGTACGTATCGTTCTATTATTTTTTGTGATAATTAATACTTACTTCAAAATTTTTTAAAGCTACAAGTTACTGAAATTTTTAGGTGATGAACGACGATGAGGCTCGCTACAAGATTCAGGAACAATTCGGACGAGCTTACGACGAAGACGACTTTATTATCTTCAATGTCGCAGTTCGGTATCCTGAAACTATCGTAAGTAATTGCATAAAAAATCCCATCAAGAAGTCATCGTAAATACACAACTCGATGAGTTAACCATTGGTTGGTATTTATTGCTTGCATCGCTCGTAATTCTTGTAACATGTATTATGTACTTAGGATAGATCTTCGATTTTTATTCCGAAATCAACATTTTCCGTCTACTGTACACACAGTTCAACAAAGGGAACATCAAAGGCATTGTCTTCGGTAATATATCGGGTAGCGCTATAAAAAAGAAACCTTGTCTTTCGGGATGTCACGTTGGCATCGATGACAAAAGTACATCTTCGTTTAATGTATATAGCACACAAATGAGTAAAAAGTCAATTCAAAGAATGTAGGCTTGGCAGAGCAATAAATGACGAACTAGTGGTAATTCATGAGAAAATTAGATACACTAAAAATACGCATTGACCATACCATGTGAGTTTTCAGTAGACCACCAGTAGGCTGGCCACGTCTTCTCTCACGACTTGTTCAAATTACTTGGTAAAAGATAATTAAACTTGTTCAGCAGCTATTGCCCTCCTCGGATACCAGAAGCGATGTCACGTGCACTGGCCTGGAACGAAGACAACCGTCAGCTTTGTACAAAGCAAGACCTCTGGTGCAAATGACGATGCTAACATGCAATCCGATGTATCGATGCTAAGCATCGACTACCACTTTACATCTGTGTCACATGACATCACACAGAGATATGATGGTTTTGATTGTCGTTCACCCTACCGCACCCATCCTAGGGCTGGTCTCTCGTAAATTGATCGAAAGTACGTTATTTTTCAATTAAAAAAACTCTTTCGAGTAATAGGTTCATGCGATTTATTGGTAACACGATATCGGTTTACGCGAGTAGCAGCTGTCCTAAACGATCCTAAAAATTTAGAGATATCAACGCTGTCACACCTCATATCCATCTGTGTGCGTCGAAAATGGTGAGGCTCCCATCACTCCTATATCCTTTTAGTGTACTACTAATATTTTCTAGCTTTGACCAACTCTACTGTACCGTACGTGACACCGCTGCGCGACCAATGCCAGACTAAGCTGTCAGAATCTTCTGAATCTGAATTGCAAACTTTCCAGACATGATATTGAAATTTATTAATGAATGATCGGCAGGTGTTGCGGGATACGCGTCCCCGAGCAGAGTACAGCATTTAGCCATTATTGGTCTGGTTCATTGCTAGATTATGTAGGAAGTAAATTATCGTACTTTGTTTTATAAACCACTAGTGAAATTTGTTGCTCTTGCCTTCAAATTATTTTAAACTGCCAAACAAAACGATATTCACGGAAAACCCAAGAGATGTACGAGTGTCTCAAACAACGTAGTTTAATTCCTACGCTTTCTAGTGATCAAGGATCGTAAATAATGTGCCGTAAATTCTGACACATCTATTAGAATTTCTAATTTCATTATTTCTCAATACAGAAAAATGTAGAGAAAGATTCTTCAAACCGAATGACCTTGATCATTGGATTTAATTAATGTCGAAGCAAGCTCTATAACGGATGAGCAATAAATACTGATGCAAGCATTTGGTGTTGTTGTGAATAGTAGTATTTTTCCATGAATATTAAGTACACTGTTTTTTCAGGCATATTTAGTGGACTACTACGTGTACAGCTCAAGGTGTTTTCAAGGAGAACCACCAAACCATATCGGTTTCAGCTACATCTTGCCTAGTACATTGCAATCTAGCGTAGGGCTTTTAACGGTACCAATTACAAGCACAAAACATAGACCAATTGGTAGGATGTTAATTTAAATTTTTACTCTTCGATTTCATGTAAAATCACGAGGAATTATTACGAATGATTATATCGTAGGACAACTTACGGTTGAATATGTTGTAATAAAACCAATTCCGGATTATCCATGGGATATGAGTATTTCGTATGCAAAACATTGGGAACAACGTTGGTCTGGTCTGGATGTCGGTCACAGAGGGCTAGGTACATCTTTTCAAACAAAAAAGTAAGCTACCAGACTTTGAATATCGGGGAAATTTATATATTTCTAAAAATTTTGTTCTGTTATCTTTTCGCAGTTGTGCAAATGTACGTGAAAATACAATAGCTTCTCTAAAAACTGCATCGCATCATGGCGCAGACATGGTCGAATTTGATGTTCAATTATCCAAAGACCATGTACCTGTTATTTATCACGATTTCTATGTATCCATTTCGTTAAAACGCAAGAAACAAATAGAAGCTATGGACATGCTGGAAATACCTGTCAAGGACCTTACATTAGAGCAGCTACATTTATTAAAGGTATGTTCTATGCATTTCTGTGATTTATACATTACAAAACGTCTATATGAATATGATTGTACTATTTTTACCAATATCATATACATATTTTCATATTCAACCATACAAGCTTCAGTATTTTCAACATGAATTCTACCAATTTTATTTTTTATTTTATTGTAAAATATATAATTTTATGAAAAGAATGATTTGTTGAAATGTAAACAATTTCTTTTATTCGTTATTATTATCAATTATCTGAGTGAAAGTGACACAAGATGTACTGTATATATTACATTTAAAATTTCGATCAAATATGACACTGTTTTTTACAGTATGCATCATAAGGGAATGGAGATGGAAATCACTGAACCTTACTTCTGACTGTACATAAATATAGTCTGTCACTAGCTCGAATAATAGGGTGTCTCTATTAATGCAATTTCTTTTATCTAACATTAACCAATTGAATGCCGCTTTTTGGAATGCGACAATCAATGCTACGCGTATCAATGTTTCGCTTTTTATGTCCTTTTTTTTTTTATCGAAGGAGAAATCGATCACCTCAGGGATTTGTGTCATGTGTAGTCACATAGACATACAATCATGAACTTATAGGTGTGATATACATACCTATTCGTATTTATTTAATATTCAACAGGATTTTTATTACCCGTTGGACTCGTTGGGTAAGGTGCTGTATTTCGTTGATAAAGCTGAACAGGGGGTTAACCAACTGGTGAGCTTTCATATCGCTTGCGTCACCTAATTCGTCGTCAAAATCTATAACCAATTATATTCATTTCAACAATCTGATGCATGCACTTTTAAAATTTATTCTAAAACCAACTAAAGTTGACTTTCCAAATCACATCATCAGTTGCAATACGTGACTTTTGTAATCACATCACCGTCCTACGATACGTGCAAGTTCATTTGTTTAAAAGTCAAACGGTTAACCCTGGTACTGTAAGTAATAAAAGTAATTCGATCGAGCTTTGCGTAACTGCTCGGACGATCTCGAGAGTTATTTTCAGTAATCTTTATCGCTAGTGTCACTTCCTCTGTCTTCACATACATGCTTCCGCACATTACTTTAGTGTGGGATATCTTAATTAAAAAGCGTTTAAAATACATTGTTACAGTGTGCAAATAATACGAAGGGTATGATATTACTTTTAATATATGACTCAGAGTATTTGCTTTGTTGTCTGGTTTTAAAAAGTATATTACTCCGAACATCATATGATACCAATTGTTTAATTTAACAGAAGTACGTTGAAAGATTCCTTCGCGTTACATATCTTTTGTAAACACGAGTTTTCTTACAGGTTTATCACGTGGCCGAAGGTCGAGAAAAGAATCCAAGGTTCTTCGACGAAGATCTAGAAGATCATCAACCTTTCCCCACACTACAAACTGTACTACAAGAGTTGGAACAACATGTCGGCTGTAACATAGAAATTAAATGGACTATGCAGTTAAAGGTAAAAATAATAATTTTCCTTATGTTCGTTCCGTTGTTATTTTCTTGCTAATTTCGTACTGTATATACGTAGGACGGGACGTTTGAACTGAATCATCCTTTTGATCTCAACCTGTACTTGGATACTATACTCAAGGTCGTGTTGGAATACGGAGGAAATAGAAAAATAGTTTTTTCATCTTTTAACCCAGATATTTGTGCCATGATTCGCCTTAAACAAAACAAATACCCGGTAGTATTTTTGACACAGGGCGTGACTGTAAAATATCCTACTTATCATGATCCGAGGTGTCAAACAATACCAATGGCTGTTAGACACGCTATAGCTGCTGATATCTTAGGAATTAACGTCCACACTGAGGACATTCTTAGGGATCCATCGCAAGTAAAATTCGTAAAGGATGCTGGATTAATAATTTTTTGCTGGGGAGATGACAATAATGATAAAGCTACTATTCAGCATTTGAAAAAACTTGGATTACACGCAGTTATTTATGACAAGTAAGTAATCTTTAAACGTGAAGTTTTTAACTATAATAAAAAAAAATATATACATATATGTTACGACGATTTGATACTATTCACAGAATCGACGAATATAACGCAAAGGAAGTAAAAGAAAGCATATTCCTGATCGATGCTAGAGAAAGTCAAAAGGCATTAATTGCTTTGGCGCATTGCAGTCAAGTTTGTCAACCGCAACCTCAAATTCCTTGTCCTCTCAACTCAGAAAAGGTGAGTTCCATTGTTTGTTGCATTTCGCGTAAGTGATATATGATTCAGCAACGTGATTTCTTTTTTTAGGATTACTATATGGACGTCGACAAATCCCGAAACATAATTACAGCTTCGTCAACTGGAACTTCACCCTCCAGTTTTGGTAAGAATACTATTGATGGCGATAATATATATCCCATACAAACTGTTAAATTACCAAGTACATGTGACCATCAGGAGAACAAAGAGATCAATGAAATGGCGAAAGATTTTAGCGATTGCGCGAAATCCTTCGGCCACACAATAAAACCTAAAAGCATCTCAGACTTAGTTTGCGAACAAACGGCGGCGCTTCCAGAGTTTTACGAAGGGGACGAATCAGCGAAGGACTGTCTTTGATGCTTCTCTTTTACGAAACCATTTAAGTCTTGGTTTAATACAGAAGACATTGTTTAGAAAAGGATCTATCACGAGAGAAAGCAGGAACCTGAAGAAAACGTTTTGTAACTCGTAATTTATTATAGTAGATAAGATTTCCCCTGCGATCCTATGATCCACAAATTTGGATCATCTGAACGGCCATTATGAATAGATGAACAAAGAGACGACCGCTTGCGTGTTTCACATCATTCTATCATCCCTGCAATCGGTCGACTTAATTGTCCATCTGATGCTATATATATATATATATATCTCTTTAAACTCAGTGGTCTTTTTATCTTTGAATGATAATCAAATCAGATCATGGCTATAAAAACGAACGTTAACTTCTGTTACTCTATCCGTGGTAGGTAAGTGCCGTGGTTGCAAGTTTTTAGTACAAATAGCCTCAATACTTTCACTTAGTTCGTAACAAAATATCACCCCTCTCATATTCCTTCCTTTATTACTTGAAAATTAATTTAAATTAATTGACCAGCATTGGAAAATATATGACGTTACTAGTATCTACATTTTCTATAACTTGTCGAGAAAATGAAAGAAATATATGATTACCTTTGAGAAAGTTGCAGGTTAACTATTTTTCGTATATGTAAGACATGTCACGTTCATTTATTTATGTTTCAAAATATTTTTATCTAGCATCCTATAAATTAAAAGATATAAAAAATAGAAAAAGTTAAACGAATGATCTTTGTTAAAAGTATCGTTGTCTGCGAATGTAAACTCGGTGTAATTATAAACAGAAGAGAAGATTACGCTTTTACGACCATATAGAATAATATGGTAATTGCTACGAATAATTTTATTATTTGCATATATCGTAATTACTTTAGACAATTCAGGATCATTTTTCTTTGGTAAAACAAATACAATCGAAATATTTAAGGCGGTGCATTCGCTTTGTAGGTACAACACTTCTATCCCGGACTTCAATGTTCAATCAATCTTGTAATAACTGCATCAGTGACAAAACAAGTAGCACGCGATTATCTTTTCGAAGTTTTTACCAGAGAAGATACTTTATACCACTTTACCGCATTGGTAGAACGCTATACGATTAAAGAAGAGAGCGATTGTATCAATCGTCAAGATTCTGCGATATATAGAATATCTGTTGATGGTTTAGAAAAGTATGCCACAAAACATGTTATATGGGATCACATATGTAACTGCACATATTATCGTGCGTAGAGCGTGGTGGTTACTAATTCTTTCTATTGTCATAGAGGCTAATGCATTGTAATAAACCAGTTAACGGATATTAATGGGTTCGATAAGTTTATAATTAATACATTGGTAGAATTTTGCAAATTCGGACACATAGGTTAATGCGTTACAATCTTCAAATGTACACTGATAAACTTCATATATATTTCAGATTTCTAATTACATGTGTGTTTCTATCTTTCCCTGTTAACGATATGTCAAGTATCCAAGAAGTAATTATTATAAGTCTACAAGTATTTATACACGTAACGAAACGTAAATAAGAAATAATTAATCAAATCTGCATTTAAAACTTTTAAGTTGATTACTGAGAGTACCTGACTAAAGTAGCTGTTGGACCTAAAACGCAGTTAATGCATTATGGATCATTTATTTTTCGCTGCAGCAAGGATTTCGCCGAAGGTCGAAAAATAAATGAAGAAGCACGTCCATGACGTTTTGGTACAATAAATAAAGGAATCAGAACTCCACACGTTTACTTTATTCTTTCAATTCTCAACATGTCCTAACAAATTTCTAAAGATATAAGAAGGAAAATATTCTCCTTTACCACTTTGAATTGTTTTATTTTAAGTAAATTCTATGTTCACGGCAATGCGGATAAAATAGCATTCTCAATTATTATTTCAAAAATTTGATGTAAATTCACCGTTCAAATTCTAGCGAATCGGGATTGTAGGTGATATAACTTAATTACTATTTGCTATTTGAAGGGCATTATACTTTATCCAGCTTAGTATGACGTTTTTCTTGAATCAGTGTCCCTGGAAACTTTCGAATATCGAGACCGCGTTCGAAACGAGGGGAACTTAATGGCGGTCGAAGAGCCCCCAGTGGGGGCCCCCCACCCTGACCCCGTATGCAGAGGTAGTCAAGGTGTCAACAGGCGAGGCCGAACAGAGTTTACGCGATAATTCTTGCCTGTTCTTATTAGCGTATTTATTTTGTCGTTTATCGCATCGCGCTAGAATATTTAAATCTCAGTAGAAGCGATACACGCGTTAAAAACAACTGGCGTTTGGAAAATGCGATTATTCAAAGCATAGCACAGTGCAGATTTTGCTTTGACGTGTATGTGTGTGTACGTGCATAATGTTTTGATTCAATCGCAGCTGAGATTCTGTCGCACTTATTTCTTTAAAGAATGTTCCCCGACTTTGTTTCGACAATGGAAGTGTAGCCAGCCTTTAATTTCCTCTTTGTCGAACACCATAAGTTTTGTAGCACAATACACGTGAGCCGATATTTATTATATTATGATCTTTTTTCTCAATGAGTATATAAAGTTGTAGCAGAAACGGAGCAATGCGTCCGATGCTTGCAATGTATAACGTATAACACATAATGTATGTTTATGTAGCATTATTGGAATTCTTGTATCTATTGTTTTTGTACTAAGTATTATTATTTAAGAAAATTAAGTTTAGTCTATTGATTTATTTGTTTCAATAGAACTATTATATTATTACTTTTTCTAAGTATAACAATTATATTATAAAATAGTAAATAAATATCTAATAATTAAGTTAATATGCAGCATGTACTTTTAGATATGATCCTTTGCACGAGTTCCTTGCAACATAATTGCTCAATAAATAATCCAATGAACGCGGATGATGAGCTTTATTTTATCAAGCAACATTGAGGCAAATATATTGTAATGGGGTGGGTCTCATCCACCGCAGTATGGATTACTATATGGAGTTGCCTATTGCGGGGCTTCAAATTAGCTCCACAAACGTCTCCAAAACAAATACCATGTGATAAAACGAGGAAAGTGTTTACTGATTCTTGGGGAATCATTAGCGATGGACCGTTTGGCTCAAATTATACACAAGATTCTCACTGTGAATGGCTTATAAAAGGTAGAATCATCTGAGATATAACAATTTTAATTATAATTATTTGTTTTGTTTTTTACTCTATTCATATTCAATATGTTCTTAATACTTTGCAGCAAACAACAGCCGCCAATTTATCACTTTAAGTTTCCGTACAATGGGAACAGAATGTAGTTATGATTATGTGTTTGTTTATGATGGAGATTCCTTTCGATCTCCACTTTTAGGTAGTTTTAGTGGAAAAACAGAACCACAGCAAGTGACATCATCATCTGGTTATGTAAGAGAATATGAAATCCTTTAAAAATAAATTATAGGATACTAGATACAAGAAAAACAGTTCAATTGTAGCTTTATGAATAATTCATATTGTGTGATCATTAGGAAATACAGTAACAGTACTATCTGTTTCCATAACATTTTTCTGGTGTACTAAATTTATTTTTTTTTTTTTTGCAGATGTTAATATTATTGTACAGCGATACAAACTATGTTTTGGATGGTTTCCATGCAGAATTTTCAGTCACAAATTGTCCAAATAATTGTACAAACCATGGAAAATGCATTAATAATACTTGTTTTTGCGAAAATGATTGGGGTGGGAGAGATTGCTCCCATGCTCTTTGTCCAAACAATTGCAGTTATGGTGGAGAATGCGATTTAAAACGATGTCAATGCCATCACGGATATTCGGGACAGTCTTGCTCGTTACATAAAACACATCCAGAAGGCAACAAGTATGTTACCAAATGTACTATTACAAGCATACCTTTATTTATAAATAACTGTGTATGATGAACAGGTGGTACTGGCTTTCTCACTCTGAAGGTGGACTAAGACCACGAGCAGCGCATACAGCGGTGTATATAAAAGAAACTGATTCTCTTTACGTTTTTGGCGGGTATGATCTCAATTATATACTCAGCGATTTGGAAGTATATCAGTTTAGTACAAGTCAATGGGAAGATGCCTATGGTAACGTATTAGGTAAGCGCTAACGTCGTTTACTGTAAATATAGGAATTACAGCATGTTCTATTATCTCTTACACGTATCATATGCCTTTTGTAACAGAAGGCACCTCGTCCGCAGAATACTTAGATCCTATGCTCATCGCTACTGAATTAGATCGGATAGGTTCAGGTGCAAACGAATCATATGGTCTTCCCAAATCGTCGTTGATTTGGAGAGTCATCTACAGTATTAACAACAATGACACCCTTGGTTTACGTAATCACGGAAACGCAGAACATAAGGAACATGAAAGAAAGGGTCAAGAAACCAGGAAAGATGACACGAGTAAAAGTACAATTAGGATAGAAAGAAACGAAGATGTTCGAAGAAAGCATTCTAGGCATCCAAAACCGCGATATGCACAAACTACAAGGTTATTAAAATACAGATATAAATATTAAATTCATATTCAATATTACTTATTTATTTACTTTTTATTAGACATCGCAGAAATCTTGAAAACTTGAATCTTTATCGAGACTTTCACGCTGCAAATGCAAAGAGTGACGTATTGTATTGGGAGGAGCAAAATGTTGGCAATCCTATGGATGAGAAGCTAGTAGTAGATGAATCGTTCGAGGATGAGCCTACAAAACCACCGATCGACGAATTACCCAAGCCGAGTCCACGTTATGGTCATGCTGCTTGTAGATACGACGGTCAGTTTCACATCTAAGTAAACGTAACAGAATATTATAACTTACAATATATTAATTACAGATGGTTTCGTAATATATGGTGGAAAAGTACAAGATGGTTCTTTGTCAAATGAACTATGGCACTACAATATTAATACACGTATTTGGACATTACGAGCTAAAAACTCCCCGTTCTATCCACCACAATTGACAAGACATACTCTTACTTTAGCAAATGATTATATCTATCTTTTCGGAGGTAGTACAGTCGATGGTGAATTTTCGTCGAGTCTTTATAATATTAAATTGAATTTATGTAAGTTTATATATTTGAACTATTGTTTTACATAAAGAAAGATCTTTTATTAAACTTATTTTTATTTCAGCTGATGCTACCGCAACTACAGAGAGATGGAAGGAAGTACATCCTCGAGGGGGTAAAGAACTAGACGTACGCGTAGTAGCACATTCAACCGTATACCATCGCGCTACTAATTCTCTATTAGTTTACGGAGGAGTAGTGGCTAGCGTGGCACGCTTTAGTAAATTATCAGATAGAATGTTTGTGTTTCAACTCGACAGAAAAGTTTGGTCGGAAATCCACTATCCGAGAGCCCACTTACGAGACACTTACGTTCCAAGAGAACGAGCATTTCATACTTGTAATATTATAGGTAATGCTTTTTCATACGTAGTATTACAAGAAACATGTGATCCATTTCAGTCACATTTTTTACTTAAACAAGTGTAAATAAATCGTCGATTTGTTTAATTTTCCAGGGAATTATTTAGTTGTATTTGGAGGATATTCTCACAGACACAATAAAGAGGAAATTTGTTATGATAATCAGATGTATCTGTATCACCTGGGCTGTCATGCCTGGGTAAGTCACGATGTATTGGGTTTGAATGACAAAGGTACGCTGACACTAACCTCTTAAATCAAAATTACGTAAAGCGTAACTTTTGTTTTAAAACGTTTATTGTAATGTCATCTTTAGATTCACGTTATCCGAAACAACAAGGAGTATTCGCGCATGCGGCTGATGTGCGCAACGGAAACACTTTGTTATTAGTTGGTGGTTATCACGGAAACGTAAACGCGGATTTACTCGCGTATACACTACCACCGATGCTCGCACCAGGAGACGAAGATTACATAGAACCCGAACAAATCTGCTCAAGACACAAAAGCCTAATGGAGTGTGCCGCAAATCCAGAATGCGGTTGGTGCTCAGCAGACGAGATATGTTATGGTAGAACCATTGGTAGTAATTGTACGACTAATCTTCAAACGACTCGCTGTCCAGGCGTTTGTCCTGCGCTTGGGGATTGTCATTCTTGTTTAATACATGGTCAACCTGGCGGTGGTTGGGGCACGACTGCTCGTGGAAAGAAGTCCGTTTCCAACAAATTAAATCTTGGTACTTGCACTTGGTGTGTTCAAAATGCGCGGTGTCATCACAAAGATGATAATTACGGAGTCTGTGGTCTCCGAGACGACACGCCGTTACAAATACCCGGATGGTGGGGTCCGAAAGGAACAGAAATTATAAAAGTCGAGGAGTGTCGGGAAATGGATAAAAGGCCAGGATTAACATTTTTAAAGTATAAACCGCCCGTAAACTTTAGTCAGCCAGACTCTGTAACGATAGTTAATGCTACCACGGTTGATTTCAACGTTCCGTCTGTGCAGGGGGCAAAAATAGAGTCTGCCCTTGGCGGTGAAATGATTGCTAGATTAATTGGATTCCTTAGACCACCGCAATATTATTGGGACAGCACGGTAGAGCACTTGAAGATCTGCGTTAGTTACAACAGCGCAACCCTGCACGTATCGCGAAGCGACGATCCTCAAGAATTGGAATTAGTCGCGAATTTAACCGCTGAGACGTCACAGTGCATTCCAACAAAATGGCCCGACGGACATCAAATGATGTTGTTGCCAGGGCGATATCTACTAGATTTCGAGTCGAAAAGGATGGTTACCGCAAGCTACGCGTACGCCAGTAAAATGGAAATAACCCATAACAAGAAAACCGAGAACCCAAAGGTGTTCACTTTCGAATATCTTGAACCATATCAAAACGGATCTTGTCATCAATATAAAAATTGTCTTCACTGCCTAACCGATTCTTCGTGTGGCTGGTGCGATATTATTAATAAATGTCTATCACGTTCGATCAACGAAACGGAAAGTTGCGTAGCCGACATGGATTGGGACGAAGATGGGAGTCCGATTCGCGAATGGCATTACTTAACCATCACTCCTTCAGCCTGTGCCAATTGTTCTAATTACATTTCCTGCGAATCCTGCGTTGGTAGCAACTTGTGCGAATGGTGGACAGAGGAAGCTCGTTGCGCAAGAATAGGTAGAGTACCTAACGCTGTCGTTAGTCTCGATCAGTGTCCAATCCCGTGTAGACAGCGGTCAAACTGCACGCAATGTTTGGATGAACGTGGAAGATGCGTATGGTGCGAAGCCACGCAAGAGTGCTTTTCGTTTTCGGTATACACGTCCGAATACCAGTTCGGTTTATGTAGAGAATGGATGGATCAAGCTGGTCTAATGGGAGTAACCGCGAGATCTGGATCATCCTTAACAGGCAACGATCAATGCAAAAGTTGCAGTCGGCACACGAATTGCTCCAGTTGTTTACACTCGTTGAGTTGTGGCTGGTGTTACAGTCTGGAGAATCCTATTTTGGGAGTATGCGTGCAAGGGGATTTCAATCAGCCTCACGTCAATTGTAGCTTAGTAATCAACGAATATCAAAATAGCACCTTAGAAGCTGATGAATCCAATTGGGCATACGCACAATGCCCCGACGTCGACGAATGCGATTTAGGTCTGCACGATTGCCATCCTAACGCGTTGTGTACGAACACTCACGGTAGTTTCAGTTGTCAATGTAAAAGAGGCTTCAACGGCGATGGTAAAGAGAATTGCACGAAAACCTGTTACGAGAAATGCATCAACGGTCGTTGTAGCGAGGACCCTCTCTACAAATGCGAGTGCTACCTTGGTTGGACAGGACCGGATTGTAGAACGAATTGCGGTTGTTACAATCACTCTACTTGCGTGCAAGGCCCGGGTGTTTGTGACGAGTGTCAGGATTGGACTACTGGCGTGTATTGCGAGGAATGCAAGGCGGGCAGCTATGGTAATGCCACAACGTCGCTTGGATGCAAAAAATGTAACTGTAACGAACACGGAGACAAAGATCTGGCCATTTGCGATCGACAAACTGGTGTATGCTTCTGTCGCGATAACACGCAAGGGGACATGTGTCAGCGCTGTAAGAAAGGCTATTACGGTGATCCTAGAGACGGTGGAATGTGTTATTATGGCTGTATGTCGCGTGGCATGCTCGGAGGCGAGGGAGCTGGTAGACAAGGCCTCGGTAGCAGACACTCGCAATTATCATTGCGGGAAAGTCATTTCGGGGAGTCGCCAACGAGAGAATGTCTCTGGATAGTCAGTCCAAAGACAGACCTTTCGTCGGATACGATGCTTTTAGGAACGCAAAGTGTTATTCAGTTTACTATACACGAGGACATAAATGTTAGCTGCCAAGAAAATAGCGTTTACGTGTACGACGGACTTCCCGAGTTTGTCTCGTCTACTACTAGTCATCAGAGTCAACTACTAGGCGTTTATTGTACAGAAAGCACGGATTATCCTGTAACAGTGGAAGCCAAGTCTGGATTTCTCACTGTTCACTATAAACAATTGGACGAGGTGGAGGGATTCAATGCAAGCTACATAATAATGACGTGTAACAGTTGCCCTGGGAATCGAGAATGTCGAAGTGGGAATTGTTTGTGTAAAACTGGTTTCGTGGGTATCGATTGCGATATCGAACTATGTCCTAACAACTGTACATCGTCCAAGAAGCAAGGCATCTGCGACAAGGGCTATGGTCGTTGCGTTTGCACAGCCGGATATGGTGGACACGATTGCTCGATCGTAATTAAAGATCATCAATTGGTTTTCACCGAACTGTTTAATTCCGAGTATTTGGCAGATCACTTGGATCATCTGCGAAAAACTCTGCCGCGATTCGGTCATACATTGGTCGCCGACAGAAGGGGTAGTCTGTGGATGTTCGGAGGATATTCTCTTAGCCACGGTCCTTTGAACGATATCAGACTGTTCGATACTAAAAACAACACGTGGATGCCTATTACCGTGGAATCGAATTCGGAAGCTTCCATGCCTCAAGGTAGATACTTCCATGCGACTGAAATAGTCCACAGCAGACAACAAATATATGTCTACGGTGGTTTGTCGATGAAGGAGGAGGACATTCAAGGATTATCGAACAACACGTTGAGCGATTTCTGGAAGTTCAGTCTTCAGAACCAGAAGTGGACACAAATCACGCGCGACGAGTTGGAAAGGGAGCCACCGCCTTTGGCTGGGCATACGTTGACTTTACGCAGAAATGGAGAGTCGGAGAGTCTGTTATTGATTGGGGGATTTAGCCCCAAGTACGGATATCTTGACATAGTATGGGAATTTAATCTGGAAACGGAAACTTGGCACACGATTAACACGATTGGAAATGGACCATTGGGAGTTTATGGCCATTCGACTGTATACCATAGCAAATCGGACAGCTTTTATATTTTCGGTGGATACACGTACGCGATAAATCGAACCTTCATCTCCAACAAATTGTACGCATTGAATTATAAAACTCGCACTTGGTCGGTGCTTCCACCGTTTGACGATGATCTCACCGATGGAAGTAGTTTGGTAAGGAGATATTTATTTACTCATTGTCGTTTCGAAGAAAGGTGATTACAATTGCGACGTTTTATTGCAGCCCCAAGCTAGATTTCTTCATTCTGCCGTCACCACTGACGAATACATGGTCATATTCGGTGGTCGCCAAAATCCTCATAATACTTCTGATTCGTTGATCGCTTACAAGTATTCGTGTAATTTATGGATTCGTTTGATAACAAAGGATATGGAAGTAATCGGAAGTCCTCCGCCACCAGCATATGCTCACGCGATGACTCACGCTGACCCAGAGTCTAATGCTGTGTACGTTGTCGGCGGTTTTGACGGTGGAATTAAAAGTCATGTTACACTCATAAACATACCTGAAGATTTGTGCAATCTTTGGACAGATAAAATAACTTGCAGAAAATACTTCGGATGCTCCTTTTGTTCTGTTACTACAATTAGTGGGAATAATGCTTCTTTCTGTTTTTCTAATGAAGTGTCTGTTAATAAGGATGACAGGTATGAATTTAAATAAATATATACGTATAAGTAAAAAATGGCTGTAGAACAAGTCATTTCTGTTTTAGATGCGATATTAATGTTACTCAGGCCCAACGATCGAATGGAATCTTTTGTAATTCAGAATGGATGGCGAGCAGAAAATGTCAAAATTTTAAAACTTGCACGGAATGTTTAGCAAAGTGGCCGTATTATACAAACGAGGAGCCAGTATGCAAATGGTGCATGAATTGCCAAGATGGATCGTGTATACCGTCCGACAAAGACTGCGATGAATTAAATAGGTGCAGCATCAGACAAACGTCGGCGATGGATGTAAATCAATGCGGTGAACGACAATGTCCAGCTAGCGATTGCGAGAAATGTAAAAGTCTCGGCGAAGGTTGTGTATGGACAAGACAAGTCTTGAAGATTTGTAAGTATCGTTAACTGGTTAAATCGCTCTAACGTTCATTAATCGTTCTTAACACATTTTCCAAATGTTATTAGCTGAGGTGGGAGTTGCAGTAACAGGTGAGCCGGTATACGATTGGAATTGTGTACCGAATGTTATCTTCGAGAGATCGAGTATTAAAAAGGGAAGCACACAATGCGAGAAACGATGCGTTGATCATAAAGATTGTAGAAGTTGTTTGAAGGGAACTGGAGCTGAAGGTGGATGGCGGGAATGTAGATGGTCTACGCAACTCAACGAAGTAAGCACACTGTTAGAAGAAAATTAATGACGCTTATACTACAAGTCCGTCTATTAATAAATTCTAGTGCATCTCTCCATCGTATCAACCTCTTTACTGCGCTGGTGGTGTATGTGGCTTGGTACTACGTAATTCTGATATGGATCATTGTCCCGAGCCATGTTCCGTTTTTAAGCAATGTAGCACATGTTTAAAGCACTCCCACTGTGGGTGGTGTTCTTTAAATTCAACTAACATGACTGGTCAAGGAATATGTACAGAGGGCTCGCTGGAAGCGCCTGCGGATCATCCAGCTGGTGGCACATGCGAAATGCTATATTATCAACAGTTTCCTCAAACGGAAGCACGTAAGTATTATTAATAGATAGATTAACAAATTATTGAACTAATTTTTTTATTTGATTTTAATTTTATTTTTTGTTTTGTTTATTTTTTGAACAATTACAGCATCTACAACTACATTGTCCTCAGGTGTTATAACATTTCTTAAAAGTCCATCGATTCCTAATGTAATATCGAAGCCAATATTTTCTTGGCACTACGTGCGATGCCCTCCAGAAAACGAATGCACCAATGGACACCATACATGTTCCCCGAAAAGTGAAAAGTGTTTCGATTCGGAGGAAGGCTTCGAGTGCATGTGCGGCGACGGATATAAAACTGAAACGTAATTTTATTACCTCTTATAATGTTAATTATAATAAGTAAATACCGTATTAATCCGTTTACATTTATTTCAGGCCCTCATCCAACGAGTTTGGAAGGTAAGATTTATATATTCTATAAATAAATAAAGCTCTAAATTATTACCCGTGTTAATTTATAATTTTCTTGTTATATGCATAATGCATCTTGTTTACAGAAAAATTTGCGTGCCAATGTGTACTCAAGGTTGCGTAAGAGGAACATGCATAGATCCAAATGTTTGCCGTTGCGACTTTGGTTACGTAGGTGCCAATTGTTCGATTCAGTGCCAGTGTAACGGTCATAGTAATTGCGCAGGTCCGGATAAATTGGACGTCTGTTTGGAGTGCCATAATAATACGATGGGACCACAATGTGACAAGTGTTTACCTCTGTTCGTTGGAAATCCAATGGACAATGGACAGTGTATACCATGCCTTGAATATTGTAACGGGCATACCCGAATTTGCATCAATGAAAGCATGACTGTACCGGTAATTTATTTATTGCACATATCGAAAGCACAAACGAAAATCGGATAAGTCGTAAAGAAAAAAATCATTTGCAGGATCCGAATTCTATCAACAAAATGTCGTTCGATTTATTAAAGAAACAGTTAGTCGAGGGCCCTGTAGCCAAGGCGAAATGTGTGAATTGCGGCAACAACACGAAAGGTGACAAATGTGGCGAATGCATGACTGGTTATTTTAGAGGAACGGAAGATTTACGGGATGTGTGTCGACCGTTAGTATTTATATAATATTTATTTATGTATTGTATACAAAAAGACGAGGTTCAGTTGAGTTACCTAAGTTTCTAAACCTAACCGTTATATAAAAAAAAAATATTTTTTCAGTTGTGAATGTCACGGGCATGGATTCACTTGCGATCCTGTAACAGGAGAAAAGTGCAATTGCGGTAATAATACAGAAAGTCAGCCATGTACCAGTGGCCCTATGAAGGGTACGAATACTGGTGGTCCTCCATGCTGGATGGTGCAATGCAGTAAATGCAAGGAGAACTATGCTGGTGTACCAACTATGGGACATCAGTGTTACAAGACTGTAACAGTTGACAACAAAATGTGCTTTGATTCCAAATTAATAGGTGAGTACTTTGACGAGCAATTACAGATGTATATTCCTTCATTTCCCGCTGAATTTCCCATCTTAATTAAGTTACAAGTCTGTCTACCGCATTAATTCCTATTATCCGTGCGCTACGCACTTTAACTGAGTATCGATTTTCTCAAATTGCAACATTCTATTCTATCTGGAGGATCTTATGGTTCGTACTCCTCCAATAATGAATTACCTGTCTCTTCCAAGCTTTTATACGACACTAATAATAATACATCTTTTTATCAATTACAGACGAGTGCAAATTGAAGCCAAAGCCATTGAATCCCGGTCAGACGGTATTCTACATGGTGCAGCCGCGTTTTATGAACGTCGATATCAGAGTCATGGTGGATGTAACTCAAGGAGCTTTGGACCTATTTCTTAGTCCTCGTGACGATTCTTTCGTCGTTACTTTAAATTCCACGACGGGCTATCAAGACGTACGTTTTTCAAAATATTTATTCAATTGTGAAACATTTAATGTTAAGTTTTATATTAACCTTTAATTATGTTTAGGTTGAATTGGACAACAGATTCGTATGGCGGAAAGATTCTCACATGTGGTCAGACGAGCACACCGGTAGCCGAATGAGGATAGTTGAATTCCATCCAGATAATACATTTGCATTTACATCTAACGGTACTACTACTGAACCAGATTGGAATACCGGCCCTCAATACATCGTGATGGAACGCTACGCGGAAAGTCTGGCTACTTTCTTAACCATCGAAAAGAGGAACACGTTGTTAGTCGTCAGAAACCTCACTAATCGGTTGGTGTTAACTTTGCCACAGGATAAACACGAACTCCATCAAACAAAGTTTCACATCGCGTTAAGAGCAATCGACCCCGTACATCCAGAGATAAGTGGTCGAGCTGCCTATGGAATGATTTTCTTCCGACAGGATCAGTTGCATATCGACCTCTTCGTCTTCTTCTCGGTGTTCTTTTCTTGTTTCTTTTTATTCCTAGCTGGTTGCGTGGTCGCTTGGAAGACAAAACAGGCAGCCGATGTTCGAAGAGCGCGAAGAAGACACGTTGTCGAAATGTTGCATATGGCTAAGAGACCTTTCGCCTCGGCTACCATCATTTACGATCGAAATGGTAACGATTGTAGTCCGAGCTCACCTCAGCGAAAAAATAGACGTAATAAATTAGTTAGCTTTCACAGTGACGTTAGACCGGTAGCAGTCGAGCCAACCGATGACGGTGTCGCGGCTGTGGCCACGGTTTTCATCAGATTACCAGGTGGTCGACAGGCTCCTGTTAAATTGGCTCTGGGCAGCTCGTTGATATTATTGACCAGAGTTTATCCAGTCAATAGTAGAGTGTTCCTAAGACGTAGAAACAGTCACGCGTTGAACTGAGCCTCTCTCAATAGGAATTTCTTTCCTCTATCTTTAAGTCTGCTAAAGCTCTCGAAACACGTAGACGGTCATTTTTATTCTTTACCATTGCGAATCGTTTTCGTTGATCTCATCGTTCGTTTTAATTATCCGTCGGTTCGTGTCGTTTGGTGCATTATCGTTACACGAATTGAGAGATAATGTTTTTTTTTTTTTACATCGCATAGATCAAATTTTTTAACGAGGTTTATCATTTGTTCTACCATCGTCGACATCGTTCAATATTCGCCAGTAATACGAATCTTTAGTATAATCTTGTATTATATAGTTGCAAAGAAACAACTGTAAGGGTATTTAAGCTAGGTGATAATATATTGTCATACCATTCCATGACGAGACTGTATGTTTGTATATAAGAATCTGTAATTATGTATTAATCCGTGATTTACACGTTTTTGTAGACGCATTTTATGTGAACCGGACATGGTTTTGTGTCTTGGAACGTTTTGTGGTTACTTTCGGAGGAAAGTGGTGAATTTTACTGTGTCGTTTTACGAAACTTTGCCCAATCATTCTTGCACGAATTTGCAAGGTGTGTTTACTTGCTAACGCCAAGTCGACTATCTAACGAGGAATAATCGAACGGGGAGAAGGCAGCTACGAGTATCATTCTCGCAATCAGATACTTCTTTCGTATTTCGATGAAGATTTTAGACGATATCGAACAAATTTTAACGGAAAGGGATATTCATTTACATCGAGCATGCGATGCTGGCGATTTTATCATTACCGTCGATGTAAATATTAAAATTGTCAGTTGCGGAACAAATCATAAAGCTTGATGTGACGTAGTACTCCAGTCCGGACACCATCAGGATTAATCTTAGGATTAAACAAATGTAATAACAATCCGCCAACTGGTACTCCTTCCTAACAGTTAGCGAACAACGTGATTTTCGAACATGATATACGTGTACATAAATACAGAGAGATCCTCTTGCTAGTTCCTCCACAAATGCATGCAGTCTTATGTTTAGAAATCGATCCACCATTATGGGAAATTAGCGATAGAATCACTTTGTACGTCATGAACGTGTACGCTTGAAGGTATATCGTGACTGCTGAAATGAGATCGAATTGTATTCGCATAATTTAAACGAACAGTATTAGTATCGTTGATTAGAAGGAAGCTCGATAATGCGTGAATGCGAAAAGGTTCCTATGCCAAAAAAAAAAAAAAAAAAAAAAAAAAAGCTGATGAGGAATAACAACACGTCGTAGCATAATAATATATTATTTATGGCAAGAGATGATAGAAACGTAAAGGACATTAATTAGAGAAAGTTGTAAATACGCCGGATACACACTTACGAACGTTTATCGACACTGCATGTATATCCTGATTGTAAAGTATTAAGTATTACCATCATGGATACCGTCTCGAGTCCAACGCGGTGGCGAGAAAAATTGTGTCTTTTATCAAAGATGATAAGCCAAGGTTACATATTAATCAAAAATATAAATAGGGTGTTGATGCAATGATATTAACGTGTACTATTAAGTGAAATGTAAGCTAATTAATTGATACTACGGCCGACCTAGTGACGTAAATGTAAATAACCAATGAGGGATTTTGCTAAAGTGTTATGCGGTAACAAACAGGTTTAATATATTCTGTACAGAATGTTTTTTGGAGTAATTGTTACGCGATCCGAATATTTGTCACTGTACTCGTATAGAAAGCAATGTATCGTCCAAGCAGTTTTCTTGGATACAAAACTACGCATTACTCCACGATATTGGTATTAATACACGAAATGCTACTTGCGCAAAAATTTCAATGTCGTCCTTTTTCAACAAATTCTACGAGTACAGTGCAAAATGCTCGTACCGTTTTTGGAAGCATTCTACGTATGCCATCTATAGTATTGAAAGAATGCACTGTTTTTCCTCGACTAGGAATAACGATACACTGAGCAATTGTTGCATGTCCATACGGCAATTTAGCACGTTCTGTCCGTTGAATCTCAAGGTCTATTGTTTTTTCACGAGTCTCGTCATTGTACATCTCGACGACAGTTGATTTTATTATCTTCCGAAAACTCTACTAATTCATCTCTCTACAACATATTTCTGTCCTTTCTTCATTTTCATCGCTGTTTACAATTGTACGTTTATTTACCTTCACGCGACCAACTATCCTAATTACTCGCACGCGTGGTTTGCGCGACAGTCTGTAAAACTCATATTTAAGGTTGCAAACTAACGTGTATGTACATTTACATAGTTTTACGTAATAGAGATATATATTATATATATATATACATATTATGTATACACGATGAATGTGTAATTTCTCGATTGTACAGATCTGAGCGTTATTTCCAAAATGTTCTATTTTATATATAATTATTACATTGCATTCAATGTAAGCGATAACTTCCAATGCCGGCATTGCATCGCGTTGAGAAATGTTTGTAACACGTCGAGACACTGTCGTTTATAAAAGTGTAAAGAAAAGGTTGTGAGATACGTTGGTGTCAGCATCCCTGCCAAGGTTTGCCCAGCATCGTGGATTTATTTCTATCGTTGGGAGGAATAATGAGGTTGTGCTAATGAAGATTAATGAATTGTATTGAGGAAGCTTTAATAAACGTGTGTAAAATTGGGTTTCACTCGTGAAGTTGTCATGAAATCCTGTAATACGAATTCTTCCTTATTATCATTTTTTCACCATTTGCAACCCTTTACACGTTACATAACGATAGGAATCGACGGTAAATTCTTAGATATTATTGAGCATAATAATCGTTGTATAAGAATTGCTTTAATTTGATTCTCGTTTATTCTATGATAACTGAGTTCGAAATATTCGAGTAATTATACTTGTTACATAGTAATTGTATTTTAATCACAAAAAGAGACCTGGAGAAATATCTTTTAAAATAAAGTCTATTTTCTTCTTTTGAAGAAAGATACCCTTTACTCATGCTCGTCATTTGCTCGTTATTTTTACTTTATACATCTTTGAAAATTGATATAATTAATTGACAAACAAATAAGTATGCAAAATGTATACAATATGCATAAGAAAACGAGGACGTGACTAGAGATGAACGTGATGAGAAGAGAAAGGTAGGTTAATATTAAATTTTACATTATTTTGTTAACCAATATGGTGAAAATACATATTATTATTGCATTATTATAAACAAAAATTAATATTTTAATCAATTTTTTAATTTTTGGGCGCCATCTAGCGGTGAAAGGGTGGACCTAATTTTCGGAGTATGGTCAGCGCCTCTATCGGGAAAACGCCCAAGTTTGTCGTAAAATAGTTCCCTTTCTTGTGGTAGATGGCGCCACTTGTGCTGGAATAGTATAGTGCTGTCATCTATCAACAGCCATGGGAACTATTATTACTACAAACTTGCGCGTTTTACCACCGATGGCGCCACTAGGATTACAACCGTATACGCCTGCGTAGAACCAAGTTTTTTCACTTTAACCGCTTCCTTTTCCGTTTGGCCCTGAAAAAGGTTTGTTCGATTTTAACCTAGTTTTAAGTAATCCGCATTATTTACAACAATCGTTAGAGATGGAATTGATTCTATAGTTGTTTTAAGATCTGTGTTCTTCCAGTATATTATTCGTTGTAATATGTGAAAGCATTCTTCTCTAACGAAAATATTTATAATTACAGACCAAAATGGTGCAGCGACTAACCTATCGTCGACGTTTGTCATACAACACAAAAAGCAACAGGAGACGCGTGTAAGTGATCTACTATGCTTCGTAGAATAACGCAATGATTTATGTGCTTTTTAAGTTATTTTTTCACTATTACCTACATATAATTTTTTCTTTATTACCGAGAGAAATATTAAATTTCGTTCGTTAGAGGTTATGTTTTGGTTTACTGCTAATGTACATAGAGCCCACGTGTATTCGACGATCAAAGTAAACATGTTCTGGTTTATTGTAATCCAAGGCTACATTATTACTAATAATTTGTCACTTTATCGATTTTTTAACACCTTATATGCTAAAGATACCAAAGTATGTTCTGACAATGTTGGTGCTCAGGAATCTTGTAATGGATATCTATTTCTTTCAGTGTACGCACTCCTGGTGGAAAATTAGTATATCAATACCTTAAGAAACCCAAAAAGATCCCCAGATGCGGCCAGTGCAAAGACAAGCTCAGAGGTATCCAGCCTGCCAGGCCTATGGAGAGGTCACGAATGTGCAGGCGTAAGAAGACAGTGAAACGTGTATATGGTGGAGTTTTGTGTCACAAATGTGTCAAAGAAAGGTGCGCCTTCGTTCCCTTTACATTTATACTATTCATGTTTACATAAACTGATTCACTCCATTATATTTTCAGGATCGTTCGTGCTTTTCTGATCGAAGAACAGAAAATCGTTGTTAAGGTGATGAAAGCGCAAGCTATCGCAAAAACGAAGGCGGAGAAGTAATTTTTTGCTTTTTATTAATAAAAATAAAATATCTATAAAACCACAAAACACCTGATTTATTTCTGCAAAGTTGCTCATATACACTTTCCTTATGTTAGATATAGAATCCATCTACATACTACAAAGTTTTGTCCCTATATCATTGCATCTCTATTTTAAGAGGAGACACGTTCTAATGTTTAGACTTGTATGCAGTTCATACATTGCATAAATACTGTTTCCTGAATGGCTTATCGTTGAATTACCTCTAAACACAGTAAATTTCTGTCAGACATTAAAGTGGTCTTCAGATTAAATATTAAGATATATCGTAACAAATGGAGCGCTACTAGCACGGAGCATTTGCTCTCTCGATACAGTTTTATACTTTCCAGCTGCAAGTACAGGATGCAGAGATAAGAGGTAAGTATTGTGTTCCCCTTATGGTCAAAGAGTGCGCGAAACCCGTCTCAGGACGGCGTGACTTGCCAGCCTCGGTGCACTTAACAAGTCCCTTATTTGCTGAACGACGAATGTACATATATGTAGCGATATGGCGCGCTATAGTTTCCACGGTGGCGCAGAAATGCCCCAGCCAGGTCCAGGTGAGCGCCGTAAAAGCTTGTCACCTGAGAATGCGGACGGCGAGCTGGCTGTTAAATACTTTCGTTTCGCCAGACTGCCTCGCGTCTACGATCCCCCAATTACCATTCTGTAATTATATTATATTACACATTCAAAACATTTCGACTTGATAGAGGAAATTGTTAGAATAATAAAATTCAAGGAAATTTATGTCTTTGGAAGCATCTAATATCGACTTGTTATTACTGTGGTGAAATTATTTCCTTGAGGTCGTATAACTATAAGCAACTCTTTTTCCTATTGTTTTATTGTCTGTGGGTTGTTTCTACCTCTTGATCCTTCCAACAGAGATTCCCTATCAGCGATTAACGGCTATCGGTCACACGCGTTAACGACACCGTGGTTTCAACATTTGCTTTCTCTTGCATACGTCTTCTTATCTTCGAAATTGCGACAGATCGACGAGGTTCCTTATCAGATATAATAATAAATCATCAACGTTTGGTAGAAAAGGTTCGAGTAAAAATTACATTCTTCTCGAGAAGATCAAACGAATACTTTTTTAAATTTCATATTCCTGCAGCTTGCACGATCGTATCTCGGAGACACACTTTTTTCACTTACTCTTTTTTTTTTACTACCCTTTCTACCAAACGTCAGAGAAACAGCGTATTAATAGCTCTTCGTTGCACTGCTCAAAGAACTGGATCTAGCGCACTTCTTAGCGACGCAGGAGAATCTAATTTCACGGTTGAGCGAAAATTCCGTACACCTAACATAGATAGATTGTTATCGAGCGTTTGATTCGCTCTCGAGAGAGCGATAGAGCCATCCGTGTAGGCGATCCCGTAATTACGTGTCTCGGTCGATGTATCTTACCGGAAACGAATTAAATTTCCCATTCGGTGCCTGGTCGGAGCAACGATTCGATTCGTTTCTGTGACGGACAAGCAAACGACGAGGAATCGAAGATCGTAAGCGGCGAAAACAGGTTTACGGAGACTTTGATACTAGTAATTCTAATTACGAAACGGATACGATTTCGCGAGAAGGGGCTCGTTCTGACGTCAGTCTCAGGAAGTTGGGCTTAAGGGGTCGGAATATTTTAATTTCTTGGATATCGTTGTACTGTCCATTGCACAAAATATGAGGTGTAAGTTGGGAACGATTGGGGGTGGTTCAAGAAAAAAAAAGGTTCGATAACAAATGAATTATAAATGAAAGTAGAAAAGGTAAGAAAAGTACAAGAGACAAGGTTAACGTAAATGTAATGTACAGTCTAACGATAACGCGGACAAAGCCAAATTAAGGGGTTATGTAAGGCAAAGTGATGTCAAGAAGAATAGAAATAATTATACCACGATGTATGGATTCAGTGTAATAATTGAAGTGATATTTACGCGCTTAAAAATACCAAGCATGCGAGCACCTTTATTAAACCACGTTTTTTCCACAAATTTCTTAAAATTGTTCTAAACTGCATTCGTCCCTTCTATAGCGAGCCGTTCCTTATCGTGTTCGATATCAGCGGACACGAAGAAACACGAATAGCCGTGGAGTGGACACTCGGGGCCGCGCGATTGGAGGAGAAAAAAGACGAACGAAACGTGGATCGCGCAAGTTGGAAGCGACAAGGGAACGCGGTGTACCGGTAGCAGGGAACGGCCGGGGTCGACGTCGCGATTAATTGGCGGTTATAAAATGCATCGAGAGCGTGCAATCGAGAATAATTTGAAGCGAGCGGGCACCAGGAGTGAGCAGCGATACCGCATGATTCCTATAATTTTCAGGTCTCGTGTTTGACAAAATAACAAGTGGGTGGGTGTCGGTTTTCACACCCGCGGCTCGACGGGGCCCCTTCGGAGAATGTAAAAAAGGGCAGAACACGAAACCGGTCCCGATGGATCTTTGTTATACCGGGGCCCCCGCGTCCTCTCTTGCCTCTCGCGTCTCTGAATAAGGACCAACTGTGCCAGGATCGTAGCTAGCCTCCAACGCACCCCTTTCCACACGCTTACACTCGAGAGAATTATTTATCGAGTGCATTCATTAGATCGAAAGAATGAATTCTTGTTTACTCACCGTGGAAATTTTAAAGATGCGTATATGAATTATTTGAGCTGAGACGATTCTGAACAACAATTTACTTTGCAAAAATGTCTGATGGAGCTTCGTTAAGGAGATATTAAGAGAAAACCCCGACCAATCAGTGCGCGAGGATGCCGATGCAGCGCTCGCGGTAGCCAATGAGCGCGGTCACCAGCGCGTAGCCTACGCTACCGCGGCCGCTCCAACGGTCTACGCGCGCTCTGATTGGTCGGGGTTTTCGCTTAATATCTCCTTAACGAAGCCCCATCCGACATTTTTGCAAAGGAAATTGTTGTTCAGAATCGTCTCAGCTACCCCCCATTTCCGGCTCCTCCCCGAGTTTTGGGACACCCTGTACACATCCCTTAAAAGGTGGAAAGGTTGTGGAACAAAATGGCACCTATGTAATTCAATAAATACGTGTATATATATTATATACCTTCGAATTTTTCTTAGAAATTGGCACGAACTTTCTGGACAACCTAATAAAAGACCAAGTCGCTTGCTTCAGGTCGACGGACGACCGTTACGGGTGGGCAGTCCAAATACGGCGGCCACCGGTTCATTAGCTTATTAAGCTCGAGTGGTTGCATCACGCGCGATTAAAATCGGATGCAAATCGAGTTTCACGGCAGTCTCGAAGACAGCGGACGACACCGTGTGATGGGTAAACGTGTAAGAGGCAGCGCGTGGGAAGACTGGTATTAATTTCCGAGCGATACCGATGGGCGCGAGGCGCGGTGGTGTCGATTAGCGTCAAACCAGCGGAAGGGCATAAGGTATAAGTCTATTCTGACAAAAATAAGGTTTCAGTTCGAAATGTCAATATTTGTAGACAAAGAAAGAAAAGAAAAGATATGGTTGAACTGTCAGTCGAATGCAAACGACACGAAATAAATAGTGTTCCACGCGGGTGAAAGTCAACGAATCGTAGGTGGCGCTAGTTCTCACCCTTTGTATAACTTCCAGAGTTCTTTTTCTCGATGCACGGTACACACTCGTCAACATATCTGGAGTTTTTATTCTTCATTCAAGACAACATTGAAGCTCCTTCTTAATCATTTTCGTCCAGCTGGTTTCGGCGAATCGATCGCTCGCGACCGTTTTCGCGGAACGCGATCCGGATGAGAGAGAAAGAGTAATCGTTGGTCGACGAGTTAAAGTTCGATATATTCCAATTTGTCGGTAGGCAGATAGGAGGGACATTGATCACTCGGATGGTTTCCTTCTCTATTCCTAAGCTCCCTTCCGCGCTGCTTTCGAATCGTAGCCACGAGAGAGGGTCGGCGAGCTCGCTTTGATCGGGCACCGGTGGCCCCAATTCACACCTGACTTTTAGCGATAAAAGCAGGCTCTAAAGATATCGTTATCCTGGCCGAGCATACGAGTCTCCCTCGGCCGAAAGGAAAGGAAACTGTTATCGCTGCAGGTAGTCCGCTCTTACGCGCTTAATCGAGCGAATTCATTTTCGCTCCGTGTCCTTGCCTCCTCCTTTTTTTTTCTTTTCGCGGTAAAAATCTTACCTCGAACTTCCTAAACAATTAACCCTTTGAACTCGACATTTTCGGCGATCTGAAAGTTTCGAGCAATCGGCGTAGTTGTTTCGTGGATTCATTTAATATGGAATTTTAACGAAACTTCGCTCGATTGTTGTTTTATTAAATACGAACGATACGAGGATAGCCCTCGGAGGTTGTCTATACAGTACGGGCTTAGCAACCCCCGAGGTAGATAGGGGCCAGTGGGGCGCGATAGATGAGAAGAGATGAGTAAAAGATACTGCAAATAGTATTAAAACAATGCAGGAGTCACGTAAAACGATGATAAGAAGAATGAGAAGAAGCTAGTAATAAGTAGACTGCGAATATTTATGCATTTATAGGAAATTTGAACGTGCAAGAATCTACAAAATGCACACAATATTCGAGAATATAAAAAAGATCGAAAGTAAAGTTCATGTTATAATATCTCCAGAATAAAATATATTCTTATTTAGGTTCTGGTTTTGTAGGCACGTTCGCGAAGATTTTATTTTGCATAAAGACAATAACTTTGTATAATAAGTTACGCAATTTAAATAAACGAATGAACGACACGAGGATAAAATTTTGTGTCTATACAATTAGAAATGGCACGATCCAACGTCTGTGGTAGTATTACAAATTAATTTTCTTCGAAATCTCAGAATTCATTCGTTTATTCCTCAGTGGAAATCCTTGCATAACTAATTAAGTTCTGTACTTTTCAGGATCGAAACTGAATTTACGTGAAAACGACCGTTCCTTTTGCGGCGCGCTAATAAATCGCAGAACTAAGGGAGGAGTGTGGCCTGAAGAGGCAATTATAAGAAGGCGCCACTTAGGAGCATCGTCTAAAGGTCGCGGGTCGCAACCAGCGAGAAGTTCCTAAGAATACATAGCGAAATTCTTGAAGAGGGGACGAGACGGGAGGTCGCGTAATGGAATCGAAAATTTGCATAGGCAAACAGCGACGTAATCGTTCGTGCTAGGTTGTAGTCAACATGGGGGGGGACAAAGGGGAGCGGCAATTTGGAAATCAGCGGTCATGCCGTGATTTATAGACGTAATTTGGTGACGCGGATTTCCGTTGGTCTTCCCATGGAGACGTTCGATGATAGCCGTGGATCGAACACGAGGAACGAGCGATGGGTACCGCTGCTAAATAGACGCAATTACGATCGATTATCCAATGTGCTGTCCTACCGACTAATCTCGACTAAGAAACGTTGTCTGTTAAGAACGACGCGCCACTTGACCGGGTACAACGTACAAGCCGAGGGGAAATTATTCTTTTGCCCCCTCTTCGATGGCACGTTTAATCTATAATTTTCTATCCGTTCGGATGTAGTACTAACCGTAGTTGGAGCGGAGCACGATTTACGACTGGAATGAAGTACAGGTCCGGCACTTTAGTTTTAAGGGGTCTCTATGTCCACCAGAGGAAATGTCTAGGTCTGGTAAACAGATGTGTCTCGAGACAGTAAGCTTCCCTTGTGCATGTTTGGTAGGGTGGTACAGCGACGAAATAATGGAAAGTATCGTTTTATCGGCAAATTTGTCTATGTTATATATATTCTTTAAATATCGATATTCATCTGATACGAATTTCATTCGTATACGTTATATCCTCGAGAGACTATTCGATCTATAAATAGAGGCGATGTCCCTCTATAATCAGAGGGTTTTAGTATGTAATTTTAAGGAATAAAGAAGATCGATTTTCCAATGAAACAAACCAGAAATACCCTCCGATGATAATGACCAAGAAAATAGCCAACGATGCAATTGGGTTAAGAGTTTCCGTGGTTTAATATCGTTCCGGTTGGGACGACCGGTAGCGAGCACCGTTTTAATCGTTTATCTAACAGATAACCCGTTTTCAGGCGCGTCCGGCTGGAAGGAGAAGGAGCAGGGTGTCGAAAGTGGGTATGCACGAGCCTGAAGCCGATCTTGCGGTTGAATAGAACCGAGGGTGATGTGGTCGGAGAGGCACAGACTGACCCAAAGCTCCGGACGCCACGGCACGTTAAGGCCCAGACATGGATTTCGCTCTTTTGTGGCTCCGTACGACGTCGGTCCGCCGAATGAAATATACTTCCAGCCCGTATGGCCCTCGTAACTGGCGCCAAACGGATTGGGATTTTCGGCCCAGCCAGGGTCGACCATACACGCCTTCCTCTCTCTTTCTTTAACTCCTGCACGTTTTAGTCGTTTTAGATTCGATTATGAAAACACCGTCGCCGAGACGAGCCTTTCCGTATACTTTTAATACGACGTTGAAAATGTACGTAACAACCGTGAGATATTTCACGTACTATTTACAAAGACTCGACGAAAGTATACATACGATAGGAAAATTTCGTGTTGTTGCGTATAGAAATCCGTTGGTTAAATGTTTTGCGTTTATTATTTTACCCGGTCGAATGCAAGCTTAACTAATGTTGAACGTGCTACCTGTTCGCGGCAAATATTTTGTGTTCGAATAGCGAAAAGTCGCAAGTGTAACGTATCGCAGTTTTTTCTAAAACTGTAATCTCCGTCTCAAATTATACTTCAGTAATCCTCTAAGAATGATAATGTATTCGGTGGCACGTTTGCGTTTCTGTGAAAAAAAAGGGAAAATGATCGTTTACTTTAAACGGCGCGGAAAACATTTTATTGTACATCTCTCTAGTCGAACGACTATTCAGATCTCCCCTCGTCAATTTTGTTGTACGTTGCGCGTGTTTTATTTTCTCGTCGATGGGTGAGGCGGGTCCAGAAAAACTGGAGGAGGCGAGAAAGCGTTAAACGATATTCGAGACGAGCCTACGAGCGTTTCCCTGATCCTATGATCCGTCTTCGAAAGGCTTCTTGATTTCTCGACCAGCCACTCCGTGGGTACTTGGACGAGACGAGCAGGATCCGTGGACCGTAATAATCTCCACTCCAATGGAATTACCGACACCGAAAGAACCGCAAACGTTCCCTCTACCATATTGGTTCTTCAGAGGAGGAAGAATGGAGTAATCCATGTGCAGAGAAGGTAGATCAGGGCAATCATAATATTTTAGCAATCGTAATACGTTAGGATGAAATGGTTCCTTTTATTTCACATGAAAAATGTCGTGCACGATTGCCAGACCTGTATACCGTTTTCTTTAACGTTTGTTATATTTCTTTAGGATATTTAAAGTCTACTGCGAGATTCAAAAGGTATTTGCTTTCAATTTTGTCGAGATAACTCGTTCAACTTTAGTTGAACTTAATTGTGTAGAATAACCGACACAGGACATTTAACCAATGGATTTTTATACACAAGAACAAGAAATGTTCAACTTCGTGGAAATTGGTGAACTCCAATTACATGAACTATCCAATTATAAATGGAGCTCTACTGTATTCGAGACGACTACGATTTGGTTGGTCGCGGTGGTACCTTGTCGCAGGGCGCCTGCGGTCGGTGTCGGTCGATGGACGAGGAAGATTGTCAAGGGAATTCGGATAGGTGTCCAGGGTCGGCCGTTTAATCCGCGGTGGAGGCGAACGTTCCTCGTGGTGGCTCGTGTTCGTGGCTCTTGAATCCCGTGTTAACGAAAAAGGAGGACCGACGCGGGACAATCCGGTGCTTGGAACCGGATTTCGGGATTAGAATCGGTCGGTTCTTCTGCGAACCCTTATTCGTTTATGCAGCGGAGGGCGACGGAGATCTCGCCTCGCCTCGTCACGTCTCGACGAGGCTGGCCCTCGAAGAACCGCGACAATGGGTAACAATGGAGGTAGGATCGGTGAGGCCCCGTCCGCTGGGTCCGAAATCACGATCCATTCGTTTCGCCTCGAAGGGGGAGGAAGTATATTTCATTGGGAGACAGCGAGCAAACTGACAAAAGAACGAGGGCCGCGTTCTCTCGTGTCCTGACGCGAAACATCGTTACCACGATCGCCTCCGAACCTGCTCACTTTTTCTTCCTACTGCCGAGAACAGTGGATGAAAAATGGTCACCCCGGACTGCATTGCGTTCTATCGAAGGGGTACGTATAATAGCGATTCCTCGAGGTAAGGAATTGTCTCCCCGATGGAAACGATCGTCACGTCGAATAATAATGAAACGAAGACCAACGGAGGAAAACTAATTATGTCTACTAAAATGAATACCAGGGTAACTTGTTTTTCACCTGACTCTCAAACTGAACACGTTAAACTTCAAAATACATACTTTTGCCGAATTTTTAAACCGCTATCAATGCCCCTAGGACTTCCGTAAACTACAATCACAATTTTCCTAATTTTTTAATTTTAACTCCCTAGATCTATTTGTGTTGAAACAGCCATACTCAAAGTGTGCCACTTCATACTCCAGCCGTACTCCAAGCGTAAAGAATAAACATAAAAGCTGGTTCTGGCTTATTTTAGGGCTCCATAAGATATCGAATTCAATAAGTTCGAAGGCCACCGGGTGTATGACACCATCGAAACCGTCTTCGCTCTACGAAAACGTCGAGGGTTAAATAAGTCGGTCAGTGAGTGAGCCGCGATGGTTCCTGCGGCCGATCGCAACCGACGACGCACTTCACGATACGTATACGGTATTACGATAATTATGCAGCCTCTTTATCTTATCCCCCATAGTTCTCCTTGAGTAAGCACATTTATGGCGCCTCCGACAGCCCGACCGACCTCGAGTTCGCTCTGCTCGCGCGAGCGATAATTGCTACTCGCGAGCGCGACTCTAATTGCACGTATGCGTACGCGATAACGCGTCGAACCCGCGGAGATGAGAGACGACGACCACTTTCTACTTTTGTCCGAAGCGCAATTTTTTATCGAAATAGGGGGAATGTCGCAGCCGATAGCCATGCTCGTGCCGATAAAAAGTATTAGAGTTAGACGATCGAGAGGTCGCCGAGCTCGTCATCCATTGCTTCGTGGACACTCGGGGTTTAACGACTATTTGTCTACTAAATTGAGGTTTCGCCGTTAATTGCGGGAATTACAGTCCTTTCTGTTTGGAAAATTCAATTTGAGAACGATTCGAACGAGCTTTATCGCTCTGTTTTCTTTCCACTTTTCTGGGTTTCACCGTGTACAACGTTTACTGTTATTTTTCTGTTTACCTGTTCTCGCTTACAACAAGCCATCCCGCAGAACAAATGAGGTAGCGAACTAGCCAGACGTTGTACAGTACTGTACACCCTAGAAAAGGACACGACGAGGCTCGGTCCATGATCAGATAATCCTCTGTAATCCTAGGCACTGAACTACCTGGCTGCATTGTACCTACGCGCACCTGAGAAGTTAAGCCGAAAAGCACGTTGAATAATTACGCCGTCCACTTAAGACTCCATTTAAGGGTTACGATTCGATGGGTTATGAGTAGACTGTGGATCCTTATGCAAAATAAAACCTTTGCGAACGTGCCTACAAAAATTGAACCTGAATAGGAATTTATTTTATTCTGCAAATATTATAACCTGAACTTTACTTTCAATCTTTCTTTATATTCTTGCATATTGTTTCGAATTTGTAGTTTCTTGCACATTCAAATTTCCTATAAATGCATCAAGATCCGCAGTCTAGTTGTGAGTCATTCTCGTGATCCCGGTTTGGGGAATAAATTACCGTATTCAAATATGGATTTATTGTATTATTCGCGATTTACCTACCTAAGAGAATCTTAAGAGAATTAGAGGGGTCAAGTATGTAATTTTAAGGAATAAAGAAGTCTCGATTTTTCAACGAAACAAACCAGTAGCCTGACGTTGAAACGAACGGCTGGGAACGGTTCGAGTTCTTCCCTTAATTTTCGTTTATCGGGCACGTCGATCATCGATGAATAAATTCATCTCTGGATATTCTAGTCGGGATACTCGCGAGGTGGGCAACTGGATTGTATCCGGTGGAAGGAATAATCACGGTAATTAATGTTAATTGCCGCGATCAACGCGTTACCGTTGCGTCTCGCTTATTGCCGTCTTCGCGATCATCTGCGTGCACCGGAGCGCATAAGTTTACTCGACTCGGAGCCAATTAACGAGACGATGCTGCTACTATTTCTAGCAATTAGCAATCGGCCGTTAGTCAGCGAACAGTCCTTTGTCTACCTCGCCTCCGCTCATCTGTATTCTTATCTCGCGATCTCCACGGAGACACATCGAACGTTCTGGAAAAGAAAATCCTGCTGGCGCGTGTGTTCAAACAAAAAATAACGTCTTAGAGTTCGCGTTATTGATATCAACTACCAAAGAAGACTTTATTCTTCGGCAAATTCGGCAGACCTTCCCTCGAGGGACGTTGTCCTCGAGGGATAAATCAATCTATCTGACCATCTACTTTTTTTTTTTTTTTTTCGGAAACCGTAAAAAGATATCCGCGAAACGACGGGAGTGTACGTTGCTCGCGGAATGTAAAAAGTAACAGCCACAGAGCAGCCACTGTGGATCGTAATCGAATGCCCATTACGGAGCCAGTTCCCTTGCCTCGACAAAGGCATATTGTCCACGAGAGAATCGGCCGAGGCTTCGAGCGATTCCTGATTTGTCGAATCGTCTTCATGGCGACCATTTCGAGACGCCAGACCCTACACTGGGTCGCCATCGGGTTTGGGCGTTGTTCGAATAAAATATCGAATAAAAATCAAGCAAAAGATCCGAATGAAAAACGACAAGATATTCGAGAAATGCCGATCGTTTTTTGTTCGAATAAACTGACGCGATAAACTGACTTTTATGGAATCGCATCGTTCGTTCAACGTCAACTTCTCTATATGCGGAACATGCGAGCGATCTCTCCTGTTCATCGAGCCGTGCGCTGGATCTCCGCGAGACGAGTAGCGTCGCTCGACTTTCTACGAATCTATCGACGTTGCGCTGAATCAAAGATCGAACATGGGTCCTGGAAGACGTAGGGATATTCGCGGATATTCTCTTTCAATTGGAAACACACGGAAAAATCGCTAAATAAACACAGCGAAAAATTACGTGGAGAATCGGAGAATCGTGTGTGTCAAGATTAACGAAAGAAATATTAGGTGGACTGGAAAATAATGTCGTTTCTGGAAATCTCGATACCTATTTATCATCAGCTCATTGATTTTTATCGATCTTGAATTGAAAATTTGCACACTAGTTGACATAGGTCTGTTGATTGACAGTTGCTTAAAAATGGATACTTGTTAAATACTGATACTGATTGAATTTGCTTGAATCTAATGTAAAAGAAAATGACGTTACTTTTCGATCCCTCTAATGATACACGATAGAAATTTCTATAGCGAAAATGATTTGTTTCAGCCATTCGTCATCTTGCCAGCGTTATCTTACCCCGCTTTCGCCTACCTGATTTTTGTTTAAAAGATGCGAGGCGATGGGAGGAGAAGGAAGAAGATGGAATCGTGGTGAAAAAAAAGGAGGAGAAACGGAGAGAAAGGCGGTGCCGTGCGTCTCGAAAGTGGTGCATTCGCACTTGAGCGGCGCCGTTTTGGCGATCTAGGCGATCGGTCGGAGCGGAGCGGGTACACGTACGCCACGGGGGCGCGCATCACGCTGCGCTTTAAAACATTAACACGCCGAGCGTACTTTTACGCGCGACCGTTCCTAACTGGCTTTCGTATGCGTTCGTGCGCTTAGCGGTGCCGCCGCGCTTCGTTACATTCTCCGCCGGTGCTGCTATCGATATCGGATTACCGGTTAATTGCTAACGTAGCGTGTTCTCGCCCGGGGAGATCGCTGCACCCGAGCTTTGCGCCTCGAAACGCCTCGCGCTCGCTCCCAACCGCTCCCGCGTTCCACGAACTCGACACGGTAATATTCGTATCGGGCTACTGGACTTTATCGCGACCCTTAAACGACACCCGAACGTTATCATCGAAGCACCGTCGCTTTATTAGAATTTGTCCAAGGGTACGCTGAATTACCTCTTTGGGATTAGATGGGTCGAAAACTATACCCCCTTGAATATCTGATTTAAAACTTTGACGTCTTTAAAAAAAGATATCAATGCCCTCTTAACGCGTTGAAACTCCCGATTAGTGACCTCCATAGAACTGGTGCACCTAATTTGCATTTTATATGCAATCCTGTTTCGAAACGAACGGTTCTGGATAGGGACAAGTCCTTCCGTCGCGCAAGGTATCGGCGGCGCGAACTCGTCTCGCGTTCGAATTCCATCGGAGAGGAGCGAGATCGTTTGGTCTCGACGTCATCGCGGGAAAAAGAATGATTCGATTGGATGTTTGGACGATCGGCTCGGTTTCTCGAACCGCTAGCCGCGTTCGCCCGGTTCGTCGAAGAAAAAGATTCAAGATTCTAGCCGGGTTCTAGTTTCCGTGGTGACGCGCCACGCATAGACATTCGCGCCTTTCCAAGGAGCCGCTCTCCTCCGACCCTCCCTATGGCTTCTCTTGGCTCGTTCTGGAGCATCGGTGCCTATGAGCGTGCTCGACAAGCACGAGAAGAAGAGAGCGAGAGATGGAGGGAGAAAGATCTCCGGGACCGTGGTCGTCGCGGCACAGTGGCGCCCGTAGGGCGCCGTCGCACACTCCCCGCTAGCTGCGCTGACGAGCCAGGGATGTAGCCACGAACCGATTCAAAAGCTTCTCCGCGCTAGACGCCGACTGTTTACTAAATACCTCGACCATTTAAAGAACACTACTAAAGTAACAGGTCCAGGCCACCTGTTGACAATTTGTAGAGCAAACAAATCCTATGTCCCATCTCTGAACCACTACCAGAACCGAAGGCATGTACTCGCTTGAACAGGTATTCAAACAGGTCTTTGTCGAACGAGTAAGTTACACATCTCGTTTTACAATTCCAATTTAAATTTGTATACAACCAATACCAACTAAAAGATTGCGTATCCCTTATTCGTTATCCCAAATTTCTATCTAAACATGATTCCAACTCCACAGTATTCCAACTCAGGGATCTACGAATCCTTAATGCGACCCTGAGCGTCAGTCAGTTCCCGTTTAATTACAAATCGAACACGTCGATTTTGTGAACGCGATAGTTTCTTAAGGTCGCAATACCGAAGGCGACGCGACAAAGTCGAAGGAATGCACCGACGGATCGTAAGACAAGGATAGATTGTTACCGTGTACAACGAGGGTTAGGTACATCTCTTTTTAGCGCAAGAATTTTGCATAACGCCAAACGATAGTCCGCATCTGGTACGTCGAGTGTTCCGCCAACTTGAACGTTAACATGATCAGCGAATCTGGCCGAGCTGTTCGCTACAATTTTTCCACGTTGCAATTCCCCGCCCACTTTACCGCATACGGTCTGCAGGTATGTTACTGCAGACGGTTGCAGGGAAACTGGGACCAAGGGTTGCACATTAGAGCCGCACACTGCGCGTGTCTCGGCGTGGGTTTACAATGCGTCGATCGCTGCCCGTGAAGAAAAAAATAAAACGCTAGAAACGCACGTGGTCGCCAGAGACCCGGAAGGACCAGAGAAACTACAAATTCGAAACAGTCGAGTCATAAATTCTACTTCCTCGGTTGTTACCGAATACGACGGAGGGAGAGTATCGCTATCTGTACAAATTTGAACTCACCAGTTTTTTTTTCTCGACGTTTGAAAAGCCTCGTGTCTAAAAATGCAGGACAAAATTAGGACAGGACAATTAGGACATTGTATACGAGTCGATGCTTGTATGCATACATATACGTACATTGGCGTCTGCAGTCATTTTGCGATTCAATTTTGTTTAGACTTGATATTCGTGATTAGAAGTCTCAATGACTAAAAGCGAGAAAATTTCATATCTCGACGGAGAAAGTTGTGCAACCATCTTTTCTCGTCGGAATGCTTATCGTATGCGTTCATTATCGCGAAGGCAGCCTTCGAAGAGATAGCGTTTCGTTCATCAGTTGTTCGTATCGTTCAGACTTTGCGTTCATCTCGATCATTGTTCGATCGGGGTACCGTGATTCGAAGATACGCAGTTGATACGTGCCGTGTCACGCGTTCCATCACTCTCGGACCCGCGGAAGCGAGGTAGGGCGTCGTTGTCGGGGGGGCCGAAGTAACACGAGCGTTTCCCCCACTGCGCGGACAGACCCCACTTTGCACAGCCGAAGATACCCGAAGCCGAGCGGCCTGCGCTCTGCGGCCGACGCTGGCTGCTCTACGTCACAGTGAAGTATGTGCTCTCGAGTGTAGAAAATGGCTGCGCTCTCCGCTACCCCGGGTCGGCGCGGATGTAAATACGGCCTGTGGATCGGCTTGGTAGTGTTTATCGCGAGATTCGTTGGTGGTGAGTAAATCTGTGCTGGGCTTTGTATCACGGACGTGTGTGCGCGCGTGTGTCCTACGAAAAGTGGCAAACGCACGACGTGTACAGTGCACGAGAATCGATCGGATGCGGATTCTCGACCCGCGAGAACGATTGGTGTCTGCTGCCGACTGCTCTGTTCGCCTTCTGCCACACAGATGTGTTGCCCCGTTGATCTCTCTTTCTCGCTCTGTCTCCGTCGCTCTTCCTCTCGGCGTGTCGTCGACAAACACGCACGGTTCTCGGACGTTTTATGAAACGATCGTCATCTGACGCGACCTCGATCGCCGCTTTGACTTTTTATCACGATCTCGAGGATACCCGCGGTGAACAACGAACCGACCAGTGATCCTTCCGTGTGACACTTTCGTCAAATCCGCGTAATCGCTATCGTCGTCGTCCTTGCTCCGTAGTTTCGTGTTCCCCTGCACTTGTACGCGACGATGTTTCCGTTGCCTTAAAGTCGGTACATTCTCGCGAAAGGAATCCCTGTACCAAAGGCACACGCACGTTCTTTTTTACCCTCGACTCGAAGAGGAGCGAACGATAGACAGAAGGGAGAGCAAGAACGACGGAAAGAGAAGGACGAAGAGGTTAGGCGTTAAGGTTAGGGACTGAAATACCAGTGGTGCGAGAGTCTCGCCGCTTTTGATGCCTCGACCTTTTTCCGCTTTTCTTCCTCTTTTTTCCGACGCGACTCGTGCTGTCGTTTCACGTGCTACTATCCTAGCGTATTTCTATATATCCGTCTCCGTTGTGGCTTCTCTACGGATTAATTTTAGCGTCGCTGAAAGTTGCTTCGTCGAAAACAACCCATCTCTCGATCGAACTCGTGCAGTTTCCCTTAGCACCCTCGTACGGTATCGTTTTCAAGCGATTTATACACGTACCGTATATAAATACCATTTGTGCATCGAGAACAGAAAGTAACAACTGGGTTAACGAATTCTTTCCTTCGCTCTCGATCCGCCTTATCCAAACACGGTCAATTCCCTCCTCTTTTCTCCCTGCTTCCCGTTTTTCTTCTCGTGGACTGACGAGGACATTGCGTGTATCGGGTGTAAAGCATAATTCTGCACGTTTTATCCGAGTAACGAGTTGCGAACGCAATTCGTCTACTTCTCTCGTTCGTTATCAAGGTACACGTTCGCCTTTAATCTTTATCATTAAATATAGCTTTCGTATGCGTCGCGAGCAAGCGTGCGCAGAACGAAGCTCGTTTGTAATTTCTGATTTTATCAACATCAGCGCCCGTCGTCCTCTAGATGAGAATTTCCCGACAGAATCACGTCGTGTGACAGCAGGATTGGATTACCGTCGACTGATTGCGCTTCCACGAAAACCATACTCGTAATATCGTTACGCGTACGCGCAAAGCTGTTTTCAGCGCTCTTCTCGGATGCGTTATTCATCGCGCGCAAATGCAGCATGCAATTACGCTTGGTCCGCCGGCTAAAAGCGTAACGTCACGTGCCGCCGGTAGAATTTCAAATCGACGAACCCGTGCTTCCAAATTTTCACAACGTTCGAGGTTCGCATAAAGGATTCCGCGGAGCTTGAGATTTCGAGGAGTTGATCGCAACGCACAAGCGGTGCTGTTGCGTTTTTCTCCTCTTTCCCTTAATATTGTTCGGTTTCGAGCGTAGACACCCGATATCGGTGTTGACTTTTATCGGGTTAGAAATACAATCCGTGAAAACGTCACGCTTTCCCCGTCGGACGAATAGCAAATACCGACAACGCGATAACGGAAACGACCGACGTCGAGCGAAAAACAATGTGCCGCGAAGGACACCCGGTACATCACGTGTCAACGCGCCCTTATAGGACAAAAAAGCCCGCGAAATCCTCCCACTCGATGTTTACGCAGTCACTCGCTGGTCAATACCTCTGTTCGCACGCGATTCTACTTCTATATATAATATTTGTTCCTTTCTTTCTCGTTTCGTGCTCGCACGAAATACTTGTGCGCTAGTTTTCGTTGATCCCGTTCGCAGGCTGACCTTAAGGGGCAGCTTTACGCCACCCGTGCGCGGTCTCTGAACGAATTTTTAATGGCGATACCGCACGCCTGGATCGCATGAATTTATTTTTTCGTGCAACAACGATACGAATACGTAACAATATGTTTTCGATAAAATAGCTTTCGGTGACATCATTTTATGTCCTATCTGTTTGGTAACGGGCTCCAATTATAACCAGATTATCTGGTTTTAAAAGAGGATTATTGATTTGTTTCTGTTTACATTTGACTCGAGAAAACAAAATGGCGCGCGACGTACCCCGACGACCTTGATTTCGATAATGCTTGAAAATCCAGACATGAGCACGGAGTTGGCCGCTTTTTTATTCGACCAACAAATGATAAATAATGCATAGGACAGAGCGACTGTTCGAAATAAGCTATTACTTTCCGTATCAAATGATACTTCGACTCGAACGTTATCGTGTTTCAGTGACGGAAGTAATGATTCATGTGAAGTAGCGGATTATTTATAAATTGTATCGCTGGGAAAACGCATTGTCCACGAAACGAAAATTACAAAATATTAAATTGTTAGAAATGTTAAATGTCCAATGTTATCGGTAATCGTGCGCAGAATCAATGATTACACCGGAGGAATTGTTTCCGCAGTCTCCTCGCGGATGCGCTCGCACTTGGATAATCTTTTTTTTTTTTTTTTTTTTTTTATTTCAAAGCTAATAGAAGGCCGTTTTCACTCCAGGGTCTGTTCCTCCCATACACATTTTGCGCCTTCGTGATCTATGTTCGATTATTTTGAAACAACACGTTTTTGCTGAATATTCGTTTCATTAATTCAGTTTGCGTCGCGATAAATAAAACTTGAACCGTGCCGTGGTGCTGCGTATTACGTATGTCGCCATAATGGCGTCAGTGAAGTGCAAAGGGTTAAGAAAGCATGTCAGAAACTCCAGTCAGGCGTGTCAACAATTGCGTATAGACTATCACTTCGGATGTCATTTATAATAACGCTACGATCGGAGTCCACGAGAACGAAGAATAAAGTATTAGGTTGTCCGAAAAGTTTCTTTCGCTTTCTTAATAAGTAATACACGCGCAACATTTTATGTTTTACGTTACATTACCGAATTGTGCACGATTCATTTTGCTCAATTACCGTTACAACACGAATATCTATGAAATCAGATTGTCGATTTATATAAACACGACCACATCGAATAATCGAGTGCAACTCGCGAAAGAAACTTTCGGGACAACCTAATATATTATACCGTATAATTAACCCGAAATATTTGATCGTTACCAAGGAGGTCTTCGTATCCTTTACGAATCGTTTGATTACCACGAATGATAGCTTTCTTCGGATTTGCTTCTCTGTGCATATTTCAAGAACTTATTGTTCGTGAAGGCATATTTATTCAGCGAACAAATAACGTCCCTTGATTCCTCGAGCCGAACAAAAAAGTCATATCCTTGGTATATTAAAACTATAGAATATAGCTTTAACAGTTCGAAATGTTCGAACGAGTGTCGCGGAGGACCGGAGAAGCACAGTAAATTTTCATTGACCAAATTGCTAGATGGACAACTTGACAAATGCTCGAACACTTTGAAACAAGTGCCCCCCCCGTCAGCGTGTCGGTTCGAAGTGGTCGGTTAATTGGCGCGAACGCGAGCTGCTGCGATCAGGGAGGGCCGCACTCTGCACTCGTCGTGGTTTTATTCGCGTTACGAGATAAGAACAGGTGTTCGCGGCCTGTTTCCCGAGATCCGAACGCCCTTTCCCCCTCGGTCGTTGTGAAATTTAGATTTAATCGTCGTTGTACAAAGAGTGATTCGGATAATTACGATCGTCCATCACGTATTTATTACGAGAAACGTGTCTAAAGATCGAGGGAGGGACCCGATGATGAGCCACTCGTACGTAACTATACCGAAGAAAAAACCCAATTAACAGGGACGAATATATATATATCGCGATACTAGGCATCGCTTTAATAGCAGTTTAGAGGGAACAAACCCGCGAATGGTACTAAGTTTTCAAACACGTTCCATCAAACATTGATGATATATTTAAGAGATGATTTAAAGAACTTTTTGTCGAGAGTATAAATTCTTATAAAGATCGAGAGAGAGAGAGTGATTTTTCTTGGTAATTCGAGCAGTTTGTCATTTAAGAAAAAGAAACGTATTTTAATAAATGTTTTCAATCTTCGGCATGCTCATCCTCGAATAAGGATCAACTTAAGCCCAGACAAAGTTTACTATTTACTATAACTTTATTTTCAAATTCATTTTATTATTATTAGTTTATTAGTAACTATAATTCTACATTTTTCTATAATTTAAAAACGGAGCCTATTTCTGATAGAGCCAATCATCGGTGATAGTAAATGCTAGAATCACATATTTCATATTTCGTGTCTTCTACCACCGCATACAAACATACTGGCTCACTTTAACGTGGTATATCCTTTAATTCTAAAAGATACTCTGATCGTAAGCAATAGCAATTTTACAATAAAAGCAAACGATATACACATACGCGAATATCCCTCGAGAGGTTAACGAAATTTTTGTTTGTCTTCGTGTAGTTTTATCGTCGATACGCGAGAACGAGGTTCGCACGGAGCCAACGTTGATTCTCTCGAGGTTGTAGGTGTGGAAACGCGGACCTATCGCTGATACTGCTCTTTGCCGCGCTGATAAAGACCGTGTCTGGTCGTAATGCCGCGTCCCGCGATTCATTGAAACCTTCTCGCGAGATTACGGGCACCGATTGTTTCGCGAAAGTCTCGCAAAGGGGACGGTTTACCAAACAAAAAATTACCACTTGTGTAAGTCGCACACTAACGCATGTACACTATTATTTCTTGTGAAAAGTACTCCCGAAGTACTCCATACTGACTTATGGAAACGTCGCCTTGTGACCTTGCCCTTGAAATATACCAATTGTGCAGGGTCTTCAATTACTTACCCTTGGAATAACGTGAAGATTGCAGGATTTTTTCTTTTTAAATAATTTATATGTGATTATCAGTCCGGGTTGGTCTAAAACGATCCAGAGGTCGTGAAGAATTTGGCATAACAAAATACAAAGAGTACAAAGGTTACTCCGTTGATGTATTCCAAAATAATAATGATCGCGTGTCCTTCGTTGCACGCCAAGTGCAGCTGTAGATTTCTATCAACGATCGTTGGTGAGGCTTCTGTGACACGCCGCCGCCTCTGCATTGGACAATTTAATTCATTGACGGATCATCATCGATGGAAAAGTACGCAGTGACCGCGTCGTTTTCGTTCGGTCCCGCGAGATACGCGAGGATAAAAGGGAACCGTCCTCGACGGGTTTCGCCTCTCTTGGAAGACGACGGATAAATCGTGTACCGGCGATTTCCTTGTACGGTGCGATCGACAGACACCGGAGTTGCGTGCCGCGGGCTAAGAAACTGGTAGGAAACTCGCGTACAATGCACGCTTTCGCAAAAGTTCGATTCAAGGTTCGATTGTCGATTCTTATAAAAAGAAGAGAGGAAAAAGGAAACCATGGTTGAAAATATTAAGGTGGTGAAACCAATTCTGTGCCTTTGTAATTCAATCATACATCATTTTTTAGTTCGAGTAGCCATGAATGTACCTACAGTGGTTGTAGAAAGTATTCGTACACCGATCAATTTCCAAAAAAAAAAACTGTGTACAATTGTAATTTATTAACTTATTTTTCATAAACAATGACATTCTATATATTCTCGGAAATCTCTAGAATAGCTAGATTACAAAAAAAAAATAGCCATTTATTTAAGCTGCGAAATTAAGAAGAAGAAAAAACAAACAATTAATCGATAGAAACGTTGAAGCAATAAGTATTCGCGCAACTGTTTAAAAGTACTTTGCTGGAAATTTGATGTTTTCTAATTCTCACGGAGCGATAAACTAACGTGTTTACGATAAAAACTCTACTGTAAATGTTTCGTCATAAGAATCGTACAAATGCTTATTGCTTCTATACTTTTACCCACTTTTCGCATTTTTTTGATTAATTTCACAAATTATATCAACTAGTAAATGTTGTTTGGACTATATCTATCTTAGAGACATCCGAGAATATGTAAAATATCATTGATTACATAAAAAGAAGTTAATAAACTACAATCGCACACAAAAGTTTTCTGGGAAATTGATCGGTGTACGAATACATTCTACACCCACTGTACGTAATATTTTATGTCTAATGTTACATGATTTGTAATTGCGTACGATCTGTTTTGCTCTATTACGATTAAAAATGTAACATCTAAGAAATTAGCTTGTCTATTTATATAAACCCTGTCACACGAAATAAGTGAGTGCAAGTCACGAAAGAAACTTTTGGGACAACCTAATGGAATCGTGTTTTCCGTTTAATAAAAAGGACTCCCGATAATCGACTTGAAATGTTCCAAGTAATGGCAGCTTACGAGCGTAATTGTAGTGATAGAACAAATTGCTACAGAGAAGCAACAGTAGTTATTATTTTGAGATACGAGTGTGGTTCGCACATAGCCATAGTGGTTAGAGGGGGAACGACGAGAGGAATACGCGGAACGGGCTCGGAACGCATGGAGGATCGATCCGTCATCCAGATATTTGGAGATATAAATAGAGCGGTCACCGTAAAATAGACGCGAGAGAGTAATTCCGCGACGGAAGATAAGCAGTTTCCCCAGCCGTTTCTGTCCCTTCACCTTTCTTCCTGTTTCTCCTTTCATCCCCTTTTTGTCTGGTCCGAGGAATTCAATCTAACCGAGCTCCTCGTAAAACTATCTTTTACCAGTTTTGTCGCCTCTCCGTAATAGCGCGCGTGTTCGTTTCGTTACTGCCAATGTGGTTTCAATTTCTTATCGAATCGTTTACTTTTCACGAGCATCTTGGCCGTTCCTGGCTTTCGTTAATTACTATTTACTATTTATAGAGAAACACGAACGTGGAAGCTGTAAATCTCGAAAGATTTTACGTTCTATCCCTCCCGGCACGCATCATAAACTTTGTACTCTTTGTTTACTGCTACGACGTGCCTCTCCGTCATTTTTGCGCGTGGTAGATAACCTTAAACTATATTTGCTCGTACGCGCGTATTTTCGTATATTGATTGCATCTGTAACGTGCTCTATCAGATGCGTGCATACAGTGCGTACTGTAAGCTTTTCTTTTGCTCTGTTTAATGGTCTCGTAGAAAACTTTGCGAAAAGTTGAAATTCCATATGAACGCAGTATAAGATCGCGGCTGTATTCTGAGGAAAATCCGTGACATATAATTGCGCGCCAGTTTCTAGATGCTTCAAAAATTGATCTGCATATCACCGACCCCGATCGCACTTTGCATTCGACTTTGCGATCGTGACGCATTAAGTGATCGACTCCCCTCTAATAAACTTAATTCATTGATGTTTCAGTAATTGATGTGCCTATGAATTCCTTTTGCTCCGAAGATAGTATGTACGTTGAACGTTTATTAAAAGCATTGTTTAATCATAAACTCGGGGGACGATAAAGATATACCGATCGTACGAAAGAAAGTTCGTGGGCTTAAAAGAAGACAATGAAATTGGTGCTTTTAGATTAACGTGTATCGCATGTATACGCAGCGAATTTCTGTTCTATTCGTTGCAAGGGGCGCACCTTCCTGTTATTTGTTGCAGCAGTTCGTATCGTAGGACGCAATGGCCGTCCGCCTACGCGACACGTAACTTGTCGAGCAACCTCCTCCCGAATCCGCCCAGTACGCTGGGCTTTCCCCACAGCATCAATTATCATTCAGTTACTTATCTCCTCTGGTTTTGCTTTGCTATCGTTCACCTAACCTCTCTCCGAGCGCCATTCTTTTTTACTGTTTTTGTTTACTTTTGTATAACCTCAAATATGCGACACCGATCGTTCTATCTTATCGCCGAAACAATTATCCCATTAAAATCGAAGTAAAAACAAATGCCATTGTTCGAGTAACAATGTTTCTAAGCTTTTTCGAACGACATGTATAATTACAATGAGAGCAGGTGATTCGCGTATACCGTATTATTTCATTTGAAAAGGTGGCAGTACAAATTGTATGATTTATGTTTCAGCATTGGGAATTACTTGCTACTGCGAAGGACATTGTCCAGACGATCGACAGAATGGAACTTGCGAAGGAAGACCCGGTGGACATTGTTTCAGCGCGGTTGAAGAAGTTTGGGATTCCGAATTGAAAGAATTTGTGCCAGAATGGTCATTTGGTTGTTTACCACCAGACGAGCAAGGCTTTATGCAATGCAAAGGCTACCTTGTGCCGCATTTACAAGGGAAAAGTATAATATGTTGTAATAAGAGTGCGCTTTGTAACAAAGATTTGTTTCCTGAATATAAACCTCGACCTACTACACCTTCTGACCCTGTTGCTATCGCATCGGGTGCACCTCTTATAATATTGGCCACCATTTTGTCTGTATGCTTAATGGTAATTTCAATAGCTATGGTGATCATATACCACAGATACAGAAGGAAAGAACGTGGTCCTTGCTTAATGCCTTCTCAGGGTACCCTCAAAGACTTTATCGATCAGAGCAGTGGCTCTGGATCAGGTTTACCCCTATTAGTACAACGAACTATAGCTAAACAATTAGCCTTATCTCAGTGTGTTGGAAAAGGTCGCTATGGCGAGGTATGGCTTGCGAGGTGGAGAGGAGAGAAGGTGGCTGTAAAAGTGTTCTTCACGCTGGAAGAAGCTTCATGGTTCAGGGAAACAGAGATTTATCAGACAGTATTGATGAGGCACGACAATATCTTAGGATTCATTGCTGCTGATATCAAAGGAACAGGATCTTGGACACAGATGTTATTAATCACAGACTATCACGAGAGAGGATCGCTGCACGACTACTTGCAAACTACTGTTCTAGATCATCCTAGTCTATTAGCGATTTCTCTTTCGATCGCCTCTGGAATTGCTCATCTCCATACAGAAATCTTTGGTACGCGTGGAAAGCCTGCTATAGCGCATAGAGATATCAAAAGTAGGAACATTTTAGTAAAGAGAAACGGTGAATGTGCAATCGCTGATTTCGGTTTGGCAGTGCGATATATAAGGTGTGTAGTAATAATATAATTGTACTATAATTCGCATTACGTGTTTTATAATTATATATTTTTGTTTATAGCGAAAGCGGAGAAATCAATATTGCCCTTAATACGCGAGTTGGTACTCGCCGATACATGGCTCCCGAAGTCTTGGATGAAACCTTGAATACATCTTCTTTCGATGCCTTTAAGATGGCGGATATGTATTCGGTAGGTCTTGTGCTTTGGGAAGCATGCAGAAGATGCGTCACAGGTGGTAAAAATTCGATGGTAGAACCGTATGCCTTACCTTATCACGACGTTGTTCCGAGTGACCCAGACTTTGAAGATATGCGGCTAGCAGTTTGTGTTAAACGGTTACGTCCGGTAATACCAGCACGATGGGAGAATGATCCAGTAAGCAAATTAACGATTTTTACATAAACATTTCTTGATATAATGATAATATTAAAATACTAATGTATCTTCTTGGTTACAGATCCTGTTTGCCCTAAGTAAACTTATGGCCGAGTGTTGGCACGCGAATCCTGCCGTTCGCTTAACAGCGCTACGTGTAAAAAAGACAATGTCGAAGCTACATATTGATAACGCCATCAAAATTGTGTAGTGGTTGACGACGATTCTCAAAACTGTTATTTTACTTCAAATAGTTAAAAAAAAATTCCCCTGTAAATATAGCCCCGGTGTATATAGGTTTATTGACAGACTGCAAGCCTGAAGACTGAGTACTAAGATTTACATATACTTGAAAACGTATGAATGTTGGAATTCGTATGATTAATGGATGATTAATGACGAGTCATGAAAGTAATTATGAATGAGTCCACGTTGTGTATGTATATTTTTTGTTTTTATGTGAAACGCGACAAAACGCGATAATGTCGATGTGTTTTGACGTGCTTCACTGTGTTGAAGTTTGTTGAGTATATAATCAGTGATGGCTATTACTTAGAGACGATGTCGTTTGGGGAAAAAAAAAACTATTTCTGAGTTCTAGACGCGCCTGAGCTTAAAAAGAGACATTAAAGTAAATTTAGCAGACGGTAAAAGATGTTTCTAGAAAAGTAAAAGCCATTTTGATAATAGCATTTAAATTTAGCCTAACCTAATATTACGAGATTTTGATACTCATACGCATTGAAATCCTGTTGTTACGAAGCCATGCTAATTTACATTTATGTGTCTCTAAACTGTTTATCGTAAAAAATTACGATATCATAATACGCATACTATTTCAGTTATAAACTGAAACATTTGCAGGATATATACAGTTTTATATTGTTCAGAAATTCAGTACTATAAAGAAGATTCTTACATATAAGTATTCCAAATATTCTGTTATATTAGAATATCTCGGAATGCTAGATAAATTTCTCATGGATTTTTACGTATCATTTATTTAACTACCATCCTGTATATCCACCAATTTCGTTACGCTTATTTTTAAATCGGTTCTAAAGCGGGAAAAATTATTTTTTATCGAGTTTATTTTCATTTGTCATTGGCTCTTAAGTACTGTATCTCATATATGACCCTGTATTATCTGTACAGTATGTAATTTATGTTTCTATTTTGTACAAATGGGATATATTAAATATTTAGTTTAAGAACGATTTTAAGTACATTATCGATTGTCCAGATCATAAAAATTTTTTTTAACAATACGACGACACTCTTGACAACACTTTTTACAGTCTGATAATTTTAATACGTTCCCAATTAAAATGTGAACGATATGTTTCGGCTTGTTGTTTTAAATAAATACTGATTAGGCATATCTATAAATCTTATGAGGGCTGTGGATTAAAATAACATCCACCAGAAAGTCTTAGAAAGTTGTTGTTACAATAGCAAATTATGCATCTGGGCTTTCGATCATTGACTCGAGATCGTTATGTTACATACGACTTCTGTATATTATTTGACAGAGGTCACTGTTAAATAGTATCGTAGTTCTTCTTTAGGAAGATGAATTGTAATTACATTAAAAATTGTAGTTGATAGCTAGTTGATTGAAAATAATGAAATTTATATTTTTAACAAGTATTAAACATTATCATCTTTTTCCAGATATAGAATTTTATTTATCATTACATGTTGTAGGACATTATCCTTATTCGTTAAGCGATTATCTAAAAGTGATTAGGCACATGCTGTATACAATGCTGTTTGTACAAGATTTCTGCGAATATATGACAATATATACGTCGAGGGATCAATTACTCCTTACGTGCACTTTACTGCATATTATTCATACGAGAACAAAAAAATTAGCAGGTCGGATGAAAGCTTCGCGAACTATAAATCGAAAATATCTAGACAGTATTACAATTCCTTTAATTATGAGATCGTACACACCATGACAAATATTTTTAACAAAATTAAGTTTGCAGCTTCATTTTAAAAATAAATTTACATTTCTGTAGAGGTTTCAAAAATTTGTGTACATTATGGGGATTATGGTTATGATTATGGATGAAGCAAGAAGGGAAGTGTCGTTTACCAAATGTATCGCTATATTCTCAATTTAAATGGTTTTTAAGTATAATTTCTTTTAATGTGTATGAATTTGTCTAAAAATTACAATGCAATTAAATTGTTTCTGAAATAGGACATGTTTTTTACATGTTTAGTATCTGTTAGTACCTTTGTATCGGTGTACTAGGGTGTACCAAGCGACGATAGAGAAATTTCTCTTTCGTATGTTGGCGACACTGAGTTTTACGTCGGAAGGGACGCCGCTTTCTACTTCCCGGTCTGTTTCGGTTCGCCATTTTTTACTTCGGGAAGCGTGTGGTATCGTGTCGTGTTTTATCGCGTTCTTTTACGAAAATACTGACTTGGTAAGTGCTTAGATATCCCTTAAGTACTTTCTACTTAATCCATTATCGTTTAATAATAGCATGTGAGCATAAAATTGTATTTACATCTCAGTATTTGCGTGGATATAATAGCGTCGCATGAAGGATGCCGAAGGCACGCCATTTCGCGTCTCTCAAGTTCTTGAAAGCGTAATTTTTTCGATATTTTGTTTTGCTTTTAACAATACACGAAAATTGATCAATGTTTGACAATCGTTCACGCATAATATGTTAAATTATCGATACGTGTCATTGACCAACTAAATAATGTTTCGAGTCGCGTTATATACATCTTTTTTTCGTCGTACGTTGGCGATAGTACAAAGATTCGTTTCTATGCGTTACGATAATTTTCCACGCTAATTTTACTACCAGCAATTTTGGCAAACGGAATGCGAGAAATGCCGCAGTGAATTTATTTCGAAAACGTATACCAACGTATATCTGCAGATCTTTTAGTTATGCCATTTAGGCACTACGTATTCTAACAATATGCAATATTATATGTTAATAATATGCAATTTTGCGATGGTGTTGCATTCTCCCAATTATTTTTAGCTTGCGCGAGTACTTATATGTATAAGTAGAAATATTAATATTTCATAATTAATAGCTTAATTTCTCTACGAATTCCGTACTGTTCGTTTATTTTTTAGCGCATTTATTAATTTACATAGTGTCTCACGATTGCTTTGAACTTTACAAGCGTTAGTAGTTATGCAAGCACGGCAAAAGCCGGTTACCGGTGAGCTACAAGCAGTCAAACAGTTGATATATTCTTAAACTTTCTAACACAATAGTCTTGCATAAATGCTTTGCTCTAAGAATGGAAAGTAAGTCTATCCCGTCTAAAGAGCAATGAATATTTCTCATGTATAATTTCTATGGTATCTTCGCAGTAGTTGCAGAAATTTACGAAGAACATCGGTAAGGTTTGGTAAAACAATTTTCGCGTAAGTGCTACGTATGGAACACACTCTAGAAGTGCGTTAGCGATAGGTTTCTGAACGCTTCGTTTGGTTCGTTGTATCACGGTTTGCTAAATTAAATTTTAACCTCTCGAGTCAATTGTTTGTATATATATATATATATATATAAACAAATATTCAAATGTTTATCGAAATAGAAATGTAAATATTGTTGCATTAAAGTTAACACGTGCTCAAATGTATATACAACAAAAAGTATATCTCTAGAGTATATATGCTTCCTAGATTGGCCATGGATCTTTGAGGTAGTTTTCGTTATCGCCGCTTGGTGGCGGTTGGTGTTCACGCGACTGCAATGTCGCCACCATCTCGAGCAAGCGAATGCGGCAAAGTAAGACGCCATTGCTAGATTGCGTTTTCTTGTGTAAAGTCGTGCGTGTGTTCCCGACATCGGCGTCGGTTAAAAATCGTTGATTGATACACTGTTCCGTATAGTAACCTTTGGTGAGTGCTACAAAGAGCGCAAGGTGTGTGACCGTAAAGAGTGCGGGTATCGATCGAGAGGAAAACTTAATTATACACGCTTCGTAAAATTCGTGCGCCATTTCGACAAGGTCGGTACGCTCTCTGTACTGCGTACTTTCACGGCGTACCAAATATTCACGATTTCGTTAGGTCCTGATCGTCCTGTTCGAGCAAAAATGATAAAATTCGTGTTTCGTAGCTATTTGTAACCACGCGAACAGTTTCTTTCGTTTTCGGTTAAGCATGGGGATTGAATATTCGGGCGAAATCCACGACCTTCGAAATTCGAAAACTTAGATCGTTAGCAAAATGGTGGAAGGAAGCACTAGAGGGGGAATCTAAACAATCGCCGCGTCGCCATCGAACATCTTTTGCGACATTTTCGTAGTTCAGACCCGGTTTAGGTTGCGTTGTTACGTGTAAAGTTAAAAAGATTAGATAATACACGTGGATATTGCGTTTCGATGCGGAAAGGGTGCTTTACGGTGTAGCGGTCTAACTTTTAACGCGGATTACTTTTGGACTCTTCGGAGTGGCGTAGTAATATGTGCACAGTATAGCTACGAGACACGTATTTTGTCCTTTATTAAACGTATTATAATCGATTTAATAAATGTATTATAGGGAGATTTAATAGAAAATAACAGAAACTTGTAGAGAAATCATAAACGTTGCGAAGCGTCGCTGCGTATGTTTTCTACCATGACCCGTAACTCTGTCGAAGACGTTGCATTAATGAATAAGAAATAATATTCGAACTATTTTCTTTTTTCGGAACTAGGTTCTAGAACGAGCCGAAAATGCCGGGTTTTAGTAGTGTTGGCACATTTAAAATCTTCATCGGTAATTTAGCCGACAAGACATCAAACGCTGACATTAAACCGTTATTTGAGAAATACGGAAAGGTCGTAGAGTGCGACGTGGTGAAAAATTATGGATTTGTGGTAAGTCTTTTTTATTTCTTCGATGTTTACGGGCCAGTACTTTTGTTTTAAATGTATCGTTGGGATGGCGGGGAGGGGGGGGGGGGGTGTTGCATATTTTTATTTGGAATCTTTGTAACGTTTGCTCGTTCTAATACAACAATTGTATCGTTTCAAACAGCATATGGAGAACGAGGAGGCAGGGAGAAATGCGATACAGAATTTGAATGGACATATAGTTCATAGTCAGCCGATCAAGTGCGAGGCTGCAAAGAGTCGCAAGGGTCCCAACACTCCTACGACCAAAATATTTGTCGGCAACCTTACAGACAACACCAAAGCGCCACAAGTGCGCGAACTTTTCGCCAAATACGGCACAGTTGTAGAGTGCGATATCGTAAGAAATTATGGATTCGTCCATCTAGAAGCAACAGGTGACGTCAACGACGCCATCAAGGAGCTGAACGGACAGATGGTCGATGGACAGCCGATGAAGGTTCAAATCTCCACGAGCAGAGTACGACAGAGGCCAGGAATGGGTGATCCCGAGCAATGCTATCGATGCGGTCGCGGCGGCCATTGGTCCAAGGAATGCCCGAAAGGAGGAATGGGAGGAGGACCGGATAGGAACGGATACAGAGACCGAATGTTTGGACGCGACCCGTACCCTCCACCGCCGCCACCACCGTTCCTTCGGGACCGGTTGATGGGTGGTGGCCGCTTTGGAGTAAGTAGCATTCCTTTCATTAATAGTTTGAAATATCGTTCGATACGAGAACATTAGCGAACGTTGGTTGAAACAGATTATTCATACCATCGCGTTGGTTTGTTTGTTAACAGGATTACGAAAGCTACTACGACAGGAGGGGCTTCGAGGACACCAGGGACCTCTACGAGAGGCGGTTTACGGGTATGACAGGGCCCTGTGACATGGGAAGTTCCATGTGCGGGCTTGACTTTCCACCAATGACAATGCCACCTCTACCCCCAAGACGAGACCCAATGCCTCCTATGCCTCCTCTAGGTATGGGATCCATGCGCGACACTGGCTTCTCCCGTGGTAACGAGTACGGAATGTTCAGCCGCCGATCACCCCCTCCGAGTGGCAACAACGGCCGGTTCAGGTGAGTAGAACCATCGTACCGACTGCCCATTCGTCCGACTTAACATTGTGAACGTTCCAGGCTGGATTAACAGCTCATGCGAATTGGGGTTCGGTGATTCGTCGACATACTTACTATTCTATATCGTATATTCTTCGTTTTTCTTACAAATTATCGATCTTCTTTTTCCATGTCTTGCTCTTGCTCTCAAAATTTGTATCGTTCTTATCGGCAACAGGGCGCGATGATCATTTTGTTTTTTTTTTTTAACGTAGAGACATCATCACCCTTTTATTGCATTTGGTTCTTTGGTCTAAAAGTTGATCCGTTATTACATCTCCGTTATATTTCCCTACCTATTTGATAACATTGCGCGCGTATCGTTTTTTTATTTTCTTTGTTCCGTTGCTTTACTTTGGATCACGGTAAATCAATTCTAAAAGCATTAAGTACGAGTGTCGACCCGATGCCCACATGAGTGCAGAGTCTGCATAGTACAAATGTTATTATATGACGCTTGGACGTTTCTGTACATTCTAAATTTCAGTGCACCTCAGGCTGCGTACCATCTTTGTCCATGAATGCGGGCAACCCTAGAGAGACAGTCCCGGGCCAACGTACAAGTCGTGCAAGAGTAAGTCTTTGACCACTTTTGTTAGCGAGTAGTCATGCCTCGTTCTTGTCGCTGGCGCGTTTGTACATCGGGCCGCTTCCAATTTCACCGCGGTTGTCAACCGAAAAGAATGACGGATAAAAAAAAAAGAGAGAGAGAGAGAGAGGGAGAGAGAGAGAAACGAAAAAAGATATCCGGGTCTCGACTGATCGTACCTTGAACATGTCGACTGCTCTTCTAGGGATGTCCCTGTTCATAGACTCTCTTGATCCATGGCGTTAACTGCGAGATTGGCCTGTATGTCTCTTATGAATCCTTTGTGTTTCAAGCGCTCCCTATTACGTACATCACTCAACCGGGAGTGGCGCGGAGGCCTGGGATGAAGAAACGTTCCTAAGGAATGCGAACTAGATTTCTTGATCGCACTACCGCGAGCCAGGATGCGATCTACAATTTTAACGAACTCTCGTACCGCTGTAGATAGAAAAAAAAAAAAAAAAAAAAGGGCTGGCGCGATTTTCAGGAACGGCGCCTATCGATTGTCTTTGAAACGTCTCGTAAGTAGAAACCAGCTCTCCAGACGAATTGGACAGTAAGTTAGTTTTTGTATATCGGCGTTTCTAATAGTTCTTAAGGCCAGTTTCATAGACACGCTTTGTTATATAAAATTTGCAAGAACAAAAAACGGCCCGTTTTTTTCGTGTATTAGTTTTCGGTGTACTTGACTCGGGACAAATATCGTAGATCACGATTACATATATATTTTTTTCTTTTTTGTCTACAAGTAAACACGTAAATATATATAATTTAGTATATAAAGAACATCTCGGGAGTTCCATCGCGCATAGCGGTTCAGAAGAGATACTTTCCAAAGTTGTACACGCGAACAAAATAAACGGATGGTACGACGCTCACGTGTGTTTAAGTATCGCTCTAAATCGTCGATTAAAGATCTCATTTGGTTCGTTGGTAATTTGTTTCGATGCTGTTACTGACAAAGAATTTTTATCATTCTTTTACGTTATTGGCTGTAAGATACGATCGTTGCTTTTCTTTTTCTCCATTTAATTGTGTGTGATTGTATCGAACCACTGTTTATGCAATCAGAAATTTCAATGTCGTTTGGTAAATCGAGCGCGATTCCGTTGATTTGGTTTAAAGTGCGCTTCAAGTTCTAAGATGTTTATTTTGTCTCGGAAGTTTCATGAAACCGGCCCCATGTAGACAAAAACTAAAAAAAAAAAAAAAAAAAAGAAGAAGAAGAAAAAAGAAAAAAAGAAAAAAATCCTAACGCAAAGATAAAGGATGCGAGGCGATTTCGCACAAAACTTAGTACGAACACGCGATTGCTATACATGCACCGAAATTACGATCCATAGTTCTTGAAGCTGACTTCTACTCGCGAGGTTCAAAGCTTTTCATGTATGTAAATCCACTCGCAAAAAACTTTCAAATAGAGAAACAGTTGATTGAACTTCTCAATCGTTCTGAATACTTTGAGTTTGTTGTTGCACGTTACCTTATTTATCCTACATGTTCCCAGCCTGGGCTGCAAACGGCTCGTTCACGAATTTGTAACTTTTTGAAAGTCGCATGGGTTAAAAATCCAGTCTAAACGCTGCCTGCCTCATATGACTGGGCTAAAAACAAAAAAAAAAAAAACAAAAAAAAAAGAAAGAAACGAAAAGAAAAAGAAATCTCATATTCGACCAAACGCCTACGTATCTCGTATATTACACGCGTGTATTTATTAATTCAACCACACATTTCTAACGATTGTACCTCGTATCAAATAAAGTGGATGGGGGAATACTCGTCGCTGCTTTGCATTCAAATTCTCTAGGTGTTATTTAACCATAGGCAACTATGCAGGATAATGGTAGTTTGATTTAAATATCGATAGAAGGAGTCCAACGGACGATTCTCGATTCATACGTTCAGAATGTTTCGTTTCGGTTTCCTATGAATTGGCCACCGCATACGCCTGTTTCGTTGACATTAGAACATTCGAGGTTCGTACAGGTACTTCGTGTTACAGCGGTATTGTTCTTCGCTGGCACACACTCTCCCGTTTCGGTAGCGTGTATCGATGGTTTGGTAGCGTCTTCTAGCGTTATAGATTTGCCACGCATACTGTTTGCGACGATGTTTCTCTAGGTATACGGCGCCGTGAAACGGCTGCTGAATCGTAAGGGACACTGGGAAACGTAGCGCGTCGTTGTATGGATGTTTGGAAGTATGATGGATCGTCTGAAAGGGAAAGTAATCGTTGTACAAAATCTATTCGAAGGAATTGTTGACTCGTATCTCTCGCCAAATCGGCAAACTGTTTCGTGCACCGTTTACGTAGGTATATACACCGTATCGCAGCAGCTTGTTTCTCAATTCCCGACCATTCTTAACAGTCATATTAGGCAGCACGCGGTATCATGTGTATCTTGCACGTTGAAAATACAGGGACTAATTCACAAAGTTAAGCCTTGGACAAGGGAGCAAGTATGGTATATGTTGATCTGACCATTCGTAGACTCGATTATTTATTATACCGCTGTTTATAGTAGAGGCATGTACGAGGACTTCAGCCGAGATTCATTTGAAGAGCGTAGGTAAGTAGACGTGCCGATGGGTCACACACCAGCCCAAATCGTTGAAACGTTTACTCCGGTGTACGACTGTCAATTGTTCGGTTATTAACCATCTTTGGCCCTCTTCTTTGCGTTACGTCGCGCTGCCTGAATCGTCTCTGTTATTCCCTTCGAGAGAGTCACTCGACCAGGTTTCGACGTATAATCGGTAATTGAATCGTAAAAAGTATAATTATTTACGGGATTCGCTGTCCAACGATTGCATTCGCGTAGAGCGCGGGGACTCTGTCTCGATCGGAACATTGGCGATACAGCGACTCGTTTCGCAAGGAAGGGAGCGACCGCGATTTTGTGATGTACTCGCGAAAAAAAAAAATTGTCCTTATCGTTGTCGGCGAGAAAATAGTAACGTTAGCGAGAAAAACGAGGAAGAACGTACTCTCCGTGGTTAAGAAAGCAAGTTTTACCACCCAGCCTTTGTTGCTTATCTCCTATTAACAATTTTCCTCCCGAACCATCTCCCTCCTCCAATTTCTCAAACCGACCCTCGTACCTTGGTACACGACTCACACCACATACAATTCTCTCCGTTTGTCGATACAGTATAATTTTATTTCTTTTTCACAGTGCCACCCTTGTCTACTTACCTATCCGCCCTCTTTGTGTCTCACAAGTTGCTCCTCTCTCTTAGTCCGTGTATCAAAATCGTTCTGTCTCGACCTCGTGTAACTGACGTGGCTGCTTCATTTTGGTTACCAGACCGGGATTACGAGGGCCATCGCCGTCGCGCCGGTTCGCACCATACTAAATCGTCGCGTCGGGCTCGCTCGGATCGGTCTGTCGGTCTGTCTGTCGTCTGTCGGGTCTGTCTGTCGCTAGCAGGAAGCCTCGGGACCGAGATACTCTTGGCCGTCTGTCGATCTGCACGCGCGAAGATCTACTATAATCGGCTGACTCTAACAGAAAAAAAAAAATAAAAAAAAAAACACATGTACCAATCCCTCGCCGTCAGTGCGCATATTTTGACGAGAAAAAAAAAAGAAAGAAAAGAAAACAAAAAAAAAACAAATACAAAAAAAAATACATGAAAAGAAACAAACAAACAAAAAAAATCCGAAAAAGCCAGACGAGAAAATTAAGCAGCAAACAGAAAACACGAGCCGGATTTTCGTCGAATCTTGCAGACCTTGTCTCACACACGTTTCCCCTTCTTCACTCCGGTCCGGTTCTCCCTTGTTCCACGAAGATATATGCACGTCGCTTATTATATTCGTTCCCCGTCGTGTTAGACAGACTTTCCGTAATTTAACCTCGTAATCGACGAGACACCGCCGTTTAATCGTATGTAGGCGTTTTCTTCGATGTAAGAAGATGATGACGATATAGCATCCTCCTACCGAGTGAATCTTTCGAACCCTGTACTCGTCAAAAATATATATATGTATATATATGTAATCGCGTGTCGATTCACGGCGGTCAGTTTTCCACCGCGAAACGATAACCGTCGTTTCTCTCGTTTAGAAGGTAATCGAGGAATGTAAAGAGCTCGACGAACGTTTCGGTAGGACGATGCTTGGCGACGCTAAACAACACAACACCGCGTCGACGATTTCTTGAGATGACCGTTTCTGTGACGATGACGCGCGCGCGCGTGCCTGCTTTGCCTTCCATCCGTGGACACAATTCACGTGCTTTCTTTTCTCCCCTTGCGAAAACACAGTCGATCGGGTCGTGTACCTGGAGGAAACGCTCTACTTTCGATGACCAACGTGATAGCCGGTATTGTGTGAATTTTGTTCATGTTACGTATCTGAACGTATGAGAATCGTTGTTAGTTACGTTTTTTTTTATGGATATAGATGGAAAAGAAAGACACCGACCCCTTTTGTGCGATCGGCTGCGCTTCGTAACGCGTCGCTATCACAAAATCGGAGCATCGTGTGAGAACGATACCTTTGTTTCACTTCTTATAAAGCGGAACGTCGCGACGATGATTTTCGAGTAGCTATTCCGTACGGCACGTTTTGCTCAACCAAACGGACTTCCGTGATGCGTGTGAAAGTATAATTGTAAAAAAAAAAAAAAAACCAAAAAGAAAGGAACGTTATTATCTTATGCGAGACACGAAACGTTTGCTGCTCAGCGTGTTTGTCGAGGATCATGCAATATATGGCGTCGGCTTAGGACAAGAACGATACGATTGTGCGTGTGATCGGTCGATCGCAAATTTTTTTCTCCCCGTAATTTCGGTTCTCCATCCGACCACCACGGAAACCGTGCACTGTGAACTCTCGAACGCATTTTTGTTTCTCCTCTATATCTCGTTGTTAATAGCGTCGTCTCAATTAACAAACAATTTATATACACGTAATACAAACTACGTACACGTACACACACACACACACACACACACACACACACACACACACACACATAGAGTATAAACAGAAGATCGTGCACACCTTCGCAGTCTTTCTTTCGAGGAACAAGACGAAATATAGATTATGAAAATCGATGAGAGAGAGAGAGAGAGCGAGAGAGAGAGAGAGAGAGAGAAAGAGAAATACACAAAAAGTTACAAATTGGAGATACCACACACCGTAGATTATTCGTAGAATGATGATGCGTCGATTCTGTATGGGAACCTAAGCGGGTCGTGCGAACATTATATCGTTAGCGTGTAGTAACGTAATAATACCGTTTTATTAACATACTAGGATTAATTGACGTAAAGAATTACCGAAGAATTAATTGCGGTTACCGCAAGTGCGCTCCGTTTAAGCTTATACGTATAATAATAACGATGATGATCACCGTTTCTCGTTTCTTCTTCTTTTTTCTTTTTTTTCGAGCAAGCGTATACACACGTCGATGGCGTGATACTTCTCTCCTCTCGAGGATTTTTTTTTTTTTATTATTATTATTCATTTTCTTTTATCTCCACTCCCCCCCCCACAGACCAATATTATTTTCCTCTTTTTTTTTTTTCTCGTTGGTAAGACCCGTGTTTTCAATGATAATTATAATTAATAATGATAATCGTAATGATAATGGATTAAAGAAAAACGAATGTAATAACAATGTACTTGTGGAATTCACAAAACAAAAAGGAAAACGGCGTTGACGTGTTCTTTAATTATCTCTCACCGTTTTTTCGCCGCTTCTCAAAGTCCACCCCTTCTTCTTCGATCAGCCAGAAAACCAGCCCTCGTCCTATCCGCGCGAGACTCGCGTAGAAAAAAAAAAAAAGAAAGAAGAACAGCAAAAGTGAGGCGTTGTTTCGTAGTCGGTTCGCGTGATCGAACGCGCGCGCTTCGCTGGCTTCCTGCGCGTCGCGCGTTATGGCCTCGCGCGATCGGCCACGATCATCCCCGATCTATGAACGCGTTTCGATATCTCGCTCTCGCCCTTACGTCCTCGTCCACGAGTTTGCTCGATCATCCCTTTGTACCGTCGGCTTCGACGTCCCCAAGTCCTTCCCTTCTCTCTATCTGAATTAGAACATCGTTCAGGATCCAAATATCTATTTCTTTATTATTCTCTCGTTTCTGGTACTCACGTTGCATTGTAACACTCTGTAAATCGTTGTAGATGTTTAGCCGAGTACATTTAGTACCGGGACACTTAGCGATTTGTAGTTTGTAATACAAAGTTAAATTGCCAAGTGTCTGAATATTATTAGACGTATAGAAATTAATTCTGTGTCTTTATATCCGATCCTTTGTAACTCTTGTTTAAACAGATGTATTTACTCGTCGTTTTGGTACGTTAAAGTCTCAACCTGACGGTCGTTGCAGTGTATCTGTACGAACTTTAATAGCCACTCAATTTTGCTTACTGTTATTATCAATACAGTTATTGTAATTATCAAGCACACACGTAATCCATTGAAACGTTAGTGTGAAACAAAGATCTATAGCTAGTAATTCTCCTATGTACATACATATACATCGTAATGATCATGAGGTCGAGTACCAATGAGGTTGGTAATGGCGATTACATATTTCTACTTGAACCAAAGTTACAAAGGCACAGAATTCATTTCTACAGAATCGTCAGCGACTCGAAATTCGTACCCTTGTTCGCTTGTAAATTGGACCTGTTTTCGAAAACTAAGAACAAGAGTATATCTCTACGCTCTGCAGGTCTCTCCAGAAGTCGCTCGTTTGAATCTCGATAATCCATTCATTCTTTTGCCTCTACGTTCTGTGACAAATATTCAAGCGTCGTTGCGCGTCGAATTGAACGCGGTACCTTGAATATATCCTCGTTCCCTTTATTTTCAATAAATCACAAAGGTTTACTTACACGTCAATTCAATTGTAAATGAACCGACTTCACCGATTCTTTCGTATCCTAGCGATGCGTCTACATTCTCTTAGCGAGACTCGTTGAAAACTCTGGAAAGGAAATGGAAAAGCCAGTAGTAGCCGTTTCATCGGTCGCGTAAGCGTTAGAAACACAGAGACTCCCGTATAACGCGCATGATACTTTACGTTAAGTGTTATTCGGAAGTTTACTGTACTGTTACGTCGTGAAGATGAATCTATTGTAAAGTTGAGACAGAAACCAAGTAACTATTCCCTTCACAGAAATCGTCTGTAGATCGAACTTTGCGAGTTCCGTAATTCAACCCCCTCTGTGGTAGGTTCGGTGTTGAAACGCAATCTTGACTCCTGCCAAAATATGTCGAATTCCACTATGGTTGCGACGCGCAAAGTTCGGATCGACTCGCTAGTGTTAGCCGCAAAATACTCTGGAATTTCACTCGCAGGACACGCGTCTAGACACGAGAGAAATTTAGGAACGGAGCTCGTCGCCGAAATTCGTCCCCGAGGAGAGTTCTTTCCCCGACAATCTTTCGTTTCTCTGTTCCGCCGACAGACAAACGTGTATCTTTGCTCGCATAAACGTAGATGGGTGTGCGTCTATATACGTCCGAGCGTTACGTAATTAGGAACACGTGAACACGAAGGTGAATATTCGTCCGGGCTGCGCGTGTAACCGACGGACTGAAAACTGATTAAAAAATAACAAAAAAAATAAATAAATAAATTTAAAAAAAAAAGACGGAACTTGCCCGATCGGTACGCATAGATCCTATACACACGTGCGTCGTGCGAAACTTGAACATAAGGAGACCACAGCTTCGTCGCACGGGTCGACGACGAGAGATCCGCTAATACAAGTCGTCTCGAAGATTACGGTTGTACCGGACGTGTGTAACGTCGGATAGGAAAAAAAAAAAAAAAAAAAAACTGCGGTGATCCAAAATGCACATACACAACCTCCTTCGTGACCTTACGGACGTAACGATTAATGGCAGTTGGTAGTCTCGATAATATTCTCGAAAAACACGTTGCAACCGGTCAGTCCAAATGCGTCGTCGGTTGGCGTCGGGAATATATGCATATACCGAGAAAAGGTCGACGAAAAAAAAAAATAAAAAAACGAGAACTATCGGGACGCACGCCTCCTCCGGACCCTCGCAAGCACGTATACGAACGAGTCCCTCGACAGAGTCGTCACGAATAAATAAATAAAAAAAAAAAAAAAAAATATATATATATATATAAAAATACACGTGAAGCTTATCAGTCGCTGGGTGATAGACAACGGAGATACGCGACTTTTGAGAAACGAACGGGCCATAGAAACCGGAAGATATCGGCGGAAAAAAAAAGTAAAAAAACGGAAAAACGGAAGCGCAGAAAGAGATCGACCGGTAGAAATCGGGACGACGATATATATATATATATATATCTATAATATTATGCGTGTGTGACCACCGAAGTATAATAGTCGCACTGCAGAACCGGGACGTGTAAATCCTCTTCACACGCGCGACGGAAAAAAAAAAAAAACGTGTCTCGTGTCGCCGGGTCGTCGGTTGCCAATTACCAAAGAGTGATAGAGAGACGCGCCACAGGGAAATGTTAAAAGACACTATGCGTATTGTAATGTGATGTATGATATAGGACACGATAACCCCCTACCCCAAGCGCTTCTGGACAATACTTGGAAGGAGCTGTGTGGGCTTTGACGATGTTCGAGTACGGAGTGCGAGGGTGAGAGAGGTGGTCCCGTCAACGTGTCCCATGTGGCGAGAGGTAATTGTCGACCAGGACTCTGTGCTCCATTGAGAAGGCACACCGCAGCCGACAGAGGTGTTCCCCAATTGGGCAGAAATATGGGGTGCGAAACCACGTCGTAATCAAGGCAAGTTCCAACAGCCTTTCAGTATCTCATCATTATGATCTCTGCGTAAGAAAGCAAAGTAACACGAGAGCAAAAAAAAAAAAAAATAATAATAATAATAATAAAATAAAATGAAAAAAACCGGTGTTCTCTCTTCTGTCTGACAGCATTAAATTTCATTCAGTTTTTTCTCTGCCTTGGCGAACACTTTGAGAGCCATGTTTTCTTTCTCAGGAGATGCGGTAGAGCGCACACGCATGCACATTGTGAATCCTGCGATACGAAGAACTTCGTATGTGCGAATATAGGTCCAGACTAAACTCTAACATTGGCTGTGGCGAGACGCTGCGATTTCACACTTCCAACACTTCTTCTCTATCTTGCTAACGATTGGATTTTGTGTAAATGTCTTTCTCTGCTGTGCGTGGGGGAACGCAAAGGTATCGTAAATGAAAACGAGTACTTCTTCTCCATGCGGAACTTCTACCAATTTCTACCTTCGTTGTCTGTTCTGTTTTTTTTTTTTCTCTCTGTCACGTGATATTCGAACGCGCGACGATAGATGCGCGCAATTGATTTTTCGCGCGGTTGATTCGTGCGCTTGCGCCGTCGATCTCTGTTGCGATGTTCGCGATACGTATTATACGCAGTTTTATTCATTTTTTTTTTTTTTTTTTTGTACCGTAAACCGATTCAAATTATATATATCAGCAATGTATCGCAACTGTATACGGAGTTATTAGCAGAATAACTGATTTCAAAACTGTGTAATGCATTATACTTTTTGCATTATTATATTTTCTTTTTTTAAGTATCGCGCATTTAATCGTTCAGATGTACATATAGTGGTAAGTAATGCGTGAAAGATTCAGGTAAGATGCTGATAGTATGCGTCATCATCTTGGGAGATTCAGACAGATGACTTCGCAAAAATGATCGGAATGATTTTCCCTGTATGGTTCGCTGTAAAGTCTTCATTTCCGATGAACAAAATATTAGAGAATATATATTATATAACAAGGAAGCATTTCGATGCATGTAATTTGTAAAACATTGTAGCAACCGAATAGAAGTCGTACTGTATTTTTCTTAAAAAATATATATGTAACGCTAAATTTATAAAGGCCTCCAATATTCTTGCTTCATATCAACAGCATCGATAAAACATACCGAGTGTGTATACTTTGTAAAATGAAAAGAACGAGTAAGTAGTAAATATATGTGTGCTTTTTCAAGGATCTGACACACATCGACATGAATACATTATTCTGGTTTGAGTTATTCCCCACTAGTAGTCTAATTGCGTAAGATGGATAACGTAGTGCATTGCATGTATAGACAAGAAATTGAAAAATAGTCCGACTTACGTTATAAGTGTCGTGAATTACGTGTAGATTTCAAAGAATTTAATTTACGCATCAGTTCCAAGATTTACGCGATATATTAAAAATAAGTCCAACGTATGTTTGTACACGAAAAATATCTATGATCAGTCATTCATAAAATATTCGTGTGATATATATTTTTGCATTTCCGTTTAAATAAAGTAGGTCTAAAGATGAAGTGATTTTCCGGAGCGAGTGACGAAATCCATTCATAAGTAAACGTTGCTCTTATCGTGAGTAACACGTATTAATCTACTTTAGAATGACATTCATTTTTCACGTAGAGATTGATAATATTCTTGTGTAAATTCTGTTAAAAATCCACGTGATGTCATTTGACCCTGCGTCGTGAAGCACGGAATTGTTCTGCAGAATTCAGTGGCGCACCGTCGCCATACGTGTACGGAACCTTTGGAACTATCTACAAACAAACGAAAGTCGTGTTCAAATGGCGCGAGACTTACGGTAATCCACCTCACGATTTTTGTCCATGGCTTTGTCGAAGATGTTATCGATCATGTCATTGAAATTGATAGGTTATGTCTAAGTATTCGGAGAGGTTATGTTTTGCACGCGTGCTTTGATCATGTGCTCGCTAAATTGCATCAAACATTCGATAATGTCATCCGTTTTATGTGTTATGAATGTTTGGTTCATGAATCCGCGACAGTGTAATTCGTGTAGTTTCTCTTAATTCTTGTTACGTGCAATAATTATTGTAGTTTATATTCTCTAAATTCATAAGCACGTGATGGAAGAAAAGATTCAGGTTATGCAATATTCAGGATCGGGACACGAGGGTAGGGAACCCTAAAATAAAATTTTGTTAAACATCAATTCGTATTTTTCATGAGTATCGACTTATTTTGTTATTTAAATTCGGATGATAATCTTCATTTTTTAGATTATAGATCTAATTCTGATTACTATAACAATTGTGGTATATTTCAGGGAGGGTCTCCTACTGGGCATGGGTAATCCCCTTCTTGATATTTCAGCAACTGTAGGTAGCGACTTTTTAAAAAAATATGGTTTGAATTCAAACGATGCTATTCTTGCTGAAGAAAAACACAAGCCCATGTATGATGAATTAATAGAACTTTATCAGGCAGATTTTATTGCTGGTGGTTCTGTGCAAAATACTATGAGAGTAGCACAAGTAAATTGATTAAAAACTAATATTAGATTAACCTGTATATTGAATTACAAATAATGGATCTAATTTCCTGTAGTGGTTCTTGGAAAAACCAAAAGTTGCAACTTACATGGGTTGCGTTGGAACAGACAAGTATTCAAAAATTTTAGAAGATAGAGCACGGGCAGCTGGTTTGAATGTTCGCTATCAGTATACGAATAAAGAACCTACTGGTACTTGTGCAGTTGTTATTACTGGAAATCACAGATCGCTGTGTGCAAATTTGGCTGCTGCTAATTGCTTTTCATCTTCTCACATAGAAGAAACTGAAAATAAAAAGCTTCTAGAAATGGCTGAATATATTTATGTCTCTGTATGTGTTAAGCAAAATATATATATGTATATCCCTTATTTATTATTAAAATTATGTCCGATATTGAATCTTATGCTTCAATTTATAGGGATTTTTTTTAACTGTGAGTCCAGAAACGATTCAAACGGTAGCTCGTCATGCTTTTGAAAACAATAAAATGTTTATGATGAACCTTAGTGCACCATTTTTATGCGAATTTTATAAAGCTCCCATGTTAGCTGCTCTTCCATATGTTGATATACTATTTGGTAACGAAACTGAAGCAGATACCTTTGCAAAAGTTAACGGTTTCCAAACTACAGATAGAAAAGAAATAGCCTTAAAACTGTCACAGATGGAGAAAGTAAATAAAAAAAGGCAAAGAATTGTTGTGATAACACAGGGTGCAGAACAAATCCTTGTAGCAAAAGATAATACAGTAACAGAAGTTCCTGCTATTAAACTCCCACAAGAAAAAGTTGTTGATACCAATGGAGCAGGAGATGCATTTGTAGGAGGTAAGTTTTTGGCACGCATTGGACATTGATTAGAAAGATATTAATATATTATTATTATTTCAGGTTTCTTGGCTCAACTTATACAAGGTAAAAGCATAGAAGTCTGTACCAAATGTGGTATTTGGGCTGCAACTCAAATCGTACAAAGATCTGGATGTACTTACGAAGGGAAACCTAACTTTACACCTTGATAATTCTTAATCAGTTAGTAATTGTAAATTCTGTACTTAATAAATGCCTTAACAATTTTTACCCTAATTTCCTTAAATGTGGAATATTTATTTCAGCGACATATTAGGTACCGTTTGATTACGTATCGATAATTGGGTCAAATAATAATTTAATCGATAAAATAAATTTTATTTAACTAGGTATACACAAGAAAGAACAGATTGATACATTAACAATTCCTTACAATAATTTCTTATTTAGTAATAGATTATTAATCGGTATCTTAAATTATGCAATTACGTCATCTAAAGGAGACATTCTTGTAATCGTTTAATTTATGCAGGACTTAAAAAATCAATACAATCAGTTGCAGCGTGGCCATTGCATCGAATACATACTTACAAGTATTGTAAAAGGTAAGAGCACTGGTTGAAATAATGTTAGTCGAAAAACAGTTATCGCGATCGTGTGGCACGCCTGCGTCATTCGCTACGTAAATGCAGAATATACATAGAGTAGGATAGAGATGTAGCGATAAAGACATACGTGGACGAGACACGTCGGGGTAAGGGCGGCCCTTAAAAAAATCAATAATCTCATTACGAAATTGCACACAGCATGGTGTGCGTGTATTTCGCCTGTACCGTGGTAGAAGTGACGGCGTGCCCCTCGCGATCAGGATCGTAGACAAACACCGCTGATCCTTTCAAAGTTATTTTTAAATATATTTTATTAGGAACAATAAAAATACTTAATAAATAATTAGGTACGAAATATAATGTATACGTATACACACGATCGACAGTTTTGAGATATTTATTTTCAAAAAATCTCCTTTATCATATATTTAATAAAAATGCGAATCTTTTATAAATAAATGAATGTTCTTATTCAGGTGACGTTAGGTGTGCTGTTTTAAATGGTGATATGTTTTAATCTCGTACTGTTTTGTATCAGACTCTTGTAAATTTCAATGCTTTACGTTTAAGAAAACAATGTAATAACTACGAGTAACTTTTTTAGGGTCAGCCTTACGCGTTTAACTAGCAAATGTTATGAAAAAACAATTAGTACGGGGAGAAACGCAGTTAAATCCGCAACATCTGGCAATTGTATCGAGAGAGTGGGTGGTTCGAAGCGACGAAGGAGTGACAAGAGGTACAACAGTAAATCGACGATTATTTTCTTTTATTATTATTTATGGTCGTGTGGCCCGAGAAGGGGCAGGTACAGCCCTGGAGGCTCGTTGACAATGCTCCCGGCATCGTTCACGTAGCAGTCGCGCGCGCTGTCGCGTCGAGAAGCCGATTGGGAATGGTTAAAGCGAGCGTGAAGTGGGCGGCCATAGTGGTGGTAGAAGCATAGTAGCACAGGGGCAGTAACACGGCAACAAGCCGCGTATAAGTCGACAGTCTTCGGCACGATATCGGGCTGGTTCAGTATTCGCTTTCGTTGCGGCTTCTGCTTACCCGCGCTCCGTAGCTCCTTACTCCCTGAATCTCCCACGGGGTATCGTGTATACATACAGAACCACGTCATGATTGCTGGTCCGTGTACATATGGAATTGTGTGTGCGCGCGAGAGAAGCAACGAAACACGACGCACGCACGTGTGACCGGTAACAAGAGTGTGTGAGACAAAGTGGACGGTTTGATTGGTCGACGGGAACGCGTGCCGCTACGACCGTGTTTCTTCGTGATTCCGCCGTGGCCGAGAGCGCGGTGTGCGCAGTGCGCTCCCCACCGCGTGCGCGCAGTGTGTAACCCCCGCGACCGCCATCTTTGTCAAGTGGGTAACCTTTGTTGATTTGTGTGAAATGTGACGCCGTTGTCGCGAGATAATTGGTGATCGTGATTACACGCGAGGCTTGTGTGTCGGTACCTGAGTGACTCGTGCTCTCGCGTGTCTCACCGTGGATCTATGCGTGGAACTACCGCGATCAGGTAACGACAATTCGCCTCACATTAAATTCTGGCCAACAGAGAGCCACGCGAATCGTCGCCCGACGCATACGGGCCAGCGGTTCTGGCCGCCTGCTCGAGAAAGAGAGAGATAGAGTGCGAGAGTGAGACAACGATAATCTTCTCCGTACGCAGTGTTATTCCGTTTTATTTTTCACGTAATTATTTTCGATTATGCACGAACGAAGGGACACCCGAACGTCATGGTACGACAGCAGGTTTTTCCCTGAATCGACCCATCACCGCGTTTCCACCGATTCATCGTTCCAGCGCGCGAAAAATCGTGCGAAACGGCCGAGTGTTGGCCGTGCCTACCCAAGATGGCTGCCCGTCGGGCTTCGAGAAACTTGTGTCCTCGTCGTCTCTGCTTCGACGACGTAATTGCATCGTTTCGTGTTTTTTGCTCACGCGACGCGTACCGTATCCTCGAGTCAACGGGAGAAACGTTTGTGCTGTCGATATTGTTACGTTCGGGTGGCCGACGGATCGAAAATAAACGTAGCGACGGCCGTCGCCCACGGTTCCGTCCGTCGCGATCGTAACATTTGCCGTGCGTACAGTGTCCCGTATGAGTTAAGGTGTGAATCGCGACAGCCATTCCGGCTACGGGATCATCGTGTGCGAGTTCGCCGGCTTAAAAAGTACGTGTTTCTCAAGTATGTCGATTAAAATGGCTACCGACGGCAGCCAGTCGATGATCGTGCGTGAACGGTGTCCACGCGCGTATCGCTTATTTTCACGTTCGAAATGGGTGATTCGACGGCACCGTTCGGTCTGCCTCTCGCGCTCGGCGTCTTCCGTCGATTCCCATCGAACCGAATCACCGTTTAAATTACGCTTGATACGCGGTTCTCGTGGAATCGAAGCGTGTGCAAACGCAAGGGTAACGAGCGACGGGCGGCGGCAGTTAGGGCCGTTCGGTTAGTTTTCTCGGTGGCGCAGCTGCTCTCTCTCTCTTTTACTCTCCGTCGGGTGAGAGGGGCCCCGGCAAACACAGCCAGCCGGCTTGGCCACACTGGCCTCTCTTCGCCCTCGTCCCCGTGGTCTTACGACGGACAAATACTCCTTCTTTCTCGATCCATGGCGATTTCCCTGTTTAACACGTTCACTACCGCCGCGAGTTTTCTTCGTCTCACCGCTGTCTACGATCCACGCTCTACACGCTTTTGCCGTTTTTTTTTTTTCTATCGTTCCCGAAACTCTCTCCAATCCGTATCACCGAAAAATAAAAGCACGCGATTGTTCGACGATGCGCCTATTATTTCATATTGTTCCGCGGAATGTTCACTCTTACTCCGAAAACCAGGCTCGTTCGAATACCGAGTTTTGAAAAGTAGAGGTACTTTGGGACAAACCCCCTGGCATTGCAAGTTATTCTTAAACTATTTCATTGTAGACTCGATTTGAAAGCTTTAAAGAATCTATTGGGTTGTCCAGAATGTTCGTGCCAATTTTTAAGAAATATTTAAAGACACGTTTGAATTTCGATATATATTTATTGAATTATATATGTACCATTCTGTATCGCAATTTTTATCACCTTTTAACGAATGTCCACATGTTATTTGTTTTCAACCGTACCGATATATTCAGACGTGTACCGCCTACTAAAAATCGCCATGGACTTTCCAGACAACCTAATACATGAATTTTTTCAGATTTGTAAAATGATTTTCACACGTGTCGAGAACGAATGACCCTGGTTTACAGATCAAGTGGACTGTTACATCCGTGCACGAGGATCAAGAAAACGCGAAAATTACTTTACATACACAGTTTATTTTAACACTTTACCTATCCGGAATCTATTTATAGGCTTTCCAATTCCAGTGTACATCCCCTGAAACCCATTGACTGTGTTATTAACCGTCCATCTATATTGTAGTACACGAAGTACTGATTCATTTAGTGTAAACGTTGCAAGTTTGATAACACACAAGTGAACGTGTCAGTCGCGGTGTGTTTACCCTGTGATTCCGTCTCTGCGATCACTTAGCTAAATCCGGTTGGTTAAAATACAAAGCACGAAACGAATTCTTCACTTTTGCTGTCTACTTTGAGAGACGTACCATCGACGTGCCCGCAATTTTATCTCGGCGACCTAACTCGCATTAATCTGTCACGTTGTGCTGTCGATACAGTTTATTGTGTCTGTCGCTTCCTGTCCGCGTAGAGCCTTGTTGATCTCTCCCTTCATTGCCGTATGAATTCTTCGGACGTACATTTTGTATATGACACGCGCGTTTCGTCTTCAATCATTTTTCCAAATTGTTCCGTTTAGTTGCTGTTTAATTAGTCGCGATAGGTAGCTTTGAGGTTAGGTATAATAACATCCCGCGTTCCGCGCATTTCTGTACGTTTCTGTAAAAGCGTGAACTGAATTAATGTACAGCGGAGTCCTCGAGTTACGTGCTCGTGTCCCCGTTTATTACACGTACAAATTAATTCTGTGCCTTTATATTCAATCATTTGTAACTTTGGCTCGAGTAGAAATATTTAATTGTCGTTTTGTTATTATATGGTCTCCATTAAAATACGGAAATTGTTAGCTACTTATTCTTACTTGTTACTGTTACAATTATTATTCTAAATCAGCGTGTTTGATCGCTACAGCAATCGACTTAGGTTACGTGTACTTTGACGTACCGAAATAACGAATATATCTGTTTAAACTAGAATTACAAAGGATCGAATCTAGAGGCACAGAATTAATTTCCACGCACAGGGACAGAACCATATAATTTTCTAAAAATTACCAACAGAATCTGATACCTCGTATTTATAATTGAATTAGAAACCTTTTAATAACTCCTACGTCCATGTAATCTGTCCCATTCGTTTCTGCCGTGTCTAAGAAGCGAGAAATTGGCGGTAAAACAAACCCAACACGACCGAGTTGCCTGCCAGATTGCCTGGCGATTAGATTTAACGATACGTCGTATCAGCTGACATAACCTCAAAGATAAAGTGAAAGATCCGTGTGTTTGATATTAGATGTAGACGCTATCTCTGCGCCTTTATTTATAAAGGAAAGCCCATACAACTTTCAATCTTTCCTTCGTCGCACAGCTTATTATATCTTTTACGTTTAACATATTTATGCATTTGCACGCGTTCATTGCAGATTTTTGTATATTTATCTGAAGCGAGGTCTCGAGAAGGTCCAGTAAATTTGTTTAATTGAACCACAGTTATAAATAGACTGCGGATATGCATTTATAGGAAATTTCAACGTGCAAGAAGCTACAGAATGCAAACAATATGCAAAAATAAAAAAAAGATTGATTGTAAAGTTCACGTTTATAATATTTACGGACTAAAATAAATACCTATTTAGGTTCAATTTTTGTAGCCACGTTCGCGAAGATTTAATTTTGCCTAAAGATCCGCAGTCTAGTTATAAATGTTTGAACGTAAAAGCGCGGAATTTAGCGCTACATATAATATATCACGTTTCACTTGTTACAGAAGCTGTAATGCGCGCGCGTTATCCTAATACCTGAGTTTTCTTACATTTATTGCGCAAGATATCTCGCTTCGCCTAATAAGATAGCGTAGCCAGACGGCGCTTTCGTTGACGTAGGTGAGCGAGAAGAACGTTTCGAATAGGTTTGACGCGCAAAGTATACGTTGACATTAGACGGAAAGTTGTCAGGTGGCTCGTCCGTTCGCTCGCATACGCTCCTGTTCTCCGCGAGCATTGGAAGCGTGCCGGTAATTGGCCGACTAATGAATTCGAGCCAAGGCTGACGTTTAAAGTTTAAACCGTCGCCGGAAATCCAATCGCCTTCGACGAGTCGCGCCGTGATTCGTGATTGAAAGTTTCTTTCGTCCGAAAAATTTCTACATTTTCGACCCTCGAACGCCGTAAGAAAGTCTTTTATTTGTTTTACCATGCGTCCGTCGATGAAACCGTGTCCTCGACACTGATTAAAGGATATCGCGAAAGTTACACGGCGCGTACGTGTTTCGCGTAGAAATTTATGCGACCGATGGAGCGAACGAAATCACGTAGTCGATGGTAGGAGACACAGTTGATCACGGAATTATGTCGAACTAGAAACTAGGAACCCTAACGAACCCTTTGGAACTGATTCGTTACGCGTAGAAATTAATTTCTATACCTTCGTATTTAATCACTTATTATTTCTTTACTTTTTCGTTACTCTAATTTACGTAGAAACATCGACTGGCCGTTTGGCCTTTATAAATAATGAGTTTACCTCGGAAAGTCACAGAATTAATTAATATACTTCGCTGCTAGATATAGCATAAAAAGTACGAGAGAAGTTATTATTATCTCCAGTTAATTTTAAAACCGTGTAAAAAAACAAAGTATCCTATAAATGGGAGGATCAGGTCTGGATTAGGTCTGGCAGAGAATTAAATTCTATACCTAACAGACGTGCTTCGCTGTTAATCATACTACAAAAAGTATTTAGCAAGTTATTATTATCTCCAGTTACTTTTTAAACTATTTAAAAAAAAAAAAAAAAAATAAAAAAAAAATGCAAATCGGGGAGGATTAGATTTGTTATCGTGAATAGTAGTGCCTGTTTTTTAATTTACCGTAACCGGGAAAAAATATTCCGAAACAGACCTTCGTCCTTCCCGTTGACTGTAGCGGCGCGGTTCATCGTTCGATTCAATTAACGTTTCGCGCGATCGATCTCCGCTGGTTAATTAGTGGGGAATAACGGTGGTGGCTCCGGTGTAGCCGGCCGGGGAAACAGCGACGTGGAAAAACGCGAACGAAATCGCGCAGGTCGAAATATCCTCCCGCGGGACAGCGACACCGCGGAGCCTGGCTACGTTTGCTTATTGTATTAACGTTATCTCGTCATCGGTGCGCGTTCATGCCTCCAACTGCGCTAATCCCCTTTACTACAATGTACGTAGTGGCGGCCAGGTATATCAGGGTTTTCGCGTACATTCCGCGTCGGTGTTATCCATAATGTAGCAGCTACCGTTCGCGTTGCATCGTTAAAAATGCCGACTTTTCGTTTCGCGCCACTTACGACGCAACCACGGAATTCTTCGGGCTTATCTCAACGCCTGGTCATATTTCCATTGAAATGGAAATAAGAAATGACCATTTGACATAATTCGGGAAATAGTTTGGGAGCTAATTGGAAATAAAAATATTTTTGATCGGTCGAAGATATCGTAACGCAACGAACGCTGATGTTTTCATCCGCGAAGGACCCTCGAAGGCAGTTTCGCGACTACTTTCTGTTCGATCGTTTCTTCCGACTGGCTGCGACGCGGCCTTGTGCACGCCAGAAAGACGCGGACACATGTTACGCCGTGAAGAGTTCCGATATCCATGTCGGAACGTGAGTCACGGCCGAGATCGCGTACGCTTAACCCTTTGCGCTCGAGGGACGACCGACGGGCGACGGTCTTTGTTTAAGTTGGATTTCGTTATATGTAGATACCTCGAGACGTTGATAGCGGTAACCACGAATAGATTCGAAAAATAGAATTCGGTAAGTTTTTGTGAACTTCGTATCGATCTTGTTTATCAAATATCATAATTCGTTTACATAATCTCTGTCTCAAGATACTAATTAGCACACTGTAAATATTATGCACTTATGATACAAGTTAATATGACAAATATACATACTACACATAACATACCTTTATTGCAATATTAAATTATTATGTAATTTAATAGATTACATTCAGCATACTTGATGTATATTTTTTGTACGTTTTTCTGTATTGAAATTCTACGTTGCTATGCATATAACGTTACACCTATGTGTACATAATATCAATTCGAGAACTGGAAAGATAATGTTCCAACAACAGTGGATACATAAAACATACATTTCACTCGCGGTAACAAACGCTCGTATTTTTACCTCGTTTCGCACATTTATTCATTTCTTGCTTACCTATTTATTCTCTCTTCGACGATTAATTATTCCCTGACCGGTTTCCCGCATGATTAATATCGTATAACCGACTATTTTCAAATCCAAATCAAGCACAAATGATACTTTCATTTATGCGCTCCACTTTCATTTATTCGATACGAATATTCCAGCAAGTTTTTACGTCTCTGCCGCTTCTATAACGCGTGTTATATCTCCAGCGCGTTAAACCTGCTTAACGAACGACGGTTGTAATTATTCCGTGACATCGGTATTATCGCTTATGGTTAATGGAGAGAGAACGGAAACTGTCCAGATCAAAAGTTGCGCGCGGCTGTCGCGATTTTATTCGTACACGATTGTACTCAATTAGGTGCTACAATACTCGTACTTGACTTTTTAACGAGAACGCGTTCTGCGCGCGTATTTTTAAATGCAGATTTATGTAAATGGGGTGCGCGATCCAATTACTCGGAATGTAAACAAAGTTTTCTAGACTCGCGACGTCTCTTCAGAGGGGCGACATGGGAGTGCAAAGGGTTGGTAATTTTCCCAATGTTCCAGGTGTTCGAAGCCCCTACAGCGGGCAGAAGGTTTTGGCGGGAAACCGTGTAGCCCGCATCGCTGGAAGGGTTGTAGACGGTTTCGAGAATAGAACGTGCACGTGGCGTGAAAACGAGGTCGTAACAGGGGATCGGAATGGCGGCTTCTCTTCCGGTGGATCAACCGGAGCCGGTTTAACTCGGCGTTTTACGGTTTTTTTCGCCGGCTAAACTCGGAGAGATATTTATTATCGTGCACTCGCTACTCGCAGCCAGCAGCACTGGCCTAGGTCAACTTGTATCGCACAGCTGCATCTCGTTCCTCCTCGCCTGGTTGTGTCGCCTAGACGGTATGTTTACAGGCGGTGTTCCTCGAGGGATAATTAATTTTCGATTAACCCTAGAAGCTGCTCGTATAGTACAAGAAGATCTGTTTATACGCTTATTTAATCCTTTGCACTCGGATGTATCCTCTGAGAAGACATCGTAAGTTTAAGAATCTTTACTAGCGAATTATTTCTTTATAACGAATGCGTTTCTCTGTAACGAAATGGCTTCCGAATGCAATAGATTAAATTAACGGTTACATGATGTTGCGGCTTAGTTTTCTCGCACTTTTTTTCACGTCTTACCATGGACATCGCTGTATCGTTTGGGTTATGTATTTCCTCTCGTGCTTACAATCCACGTATACTTCCACAGAGGGATCATTAATCATTGCTGTTTCTTCGATAGCGTTAAGTGGTCGATCTTTAGTCGAGACCAACCGATTAAATGATCCAAGATGTTCAGAACCGTTTCGAGAGATCATCATCGGATCGAGTTTGTTTGATCGTTACCTAACAGCGTTCACGATGCGTTTCCTTTCCTGGTGTTTTGGCCTCGAGGTTGGGAAATCGAAGGAGCACGACCAGGAAGCCAAACTGCGAGCATTCGCGCGTTGAACCAGCTTAACGGACAACGACTGTAATTATTGCGTGACATCGGAATTTCGCCTATGGTTAATGGAGAGAGAATGGAAACCGTGGATATGAAAAGTGTGCAATTGACGCGATTTTATTCGTCCGTAAGAGAGAATGTTCTTACAATCGGATAGAATTTTTATAGCCTAAAAATCAAATGAATTCGTCTACTATATTTTAAAGGGTAAACATTCTTCTCTCGAATAGTCGATGATATTTGAATTTATTCGAAGAATTTATGCTTGAAAAAGACCGCCATGATTTATGACACAACTCGATACACGCTACCAATGTTCTTTTTTTCGCCGTGCGCTCTCGTGCCGCGAACAAGAGTATGTTCGCGTTGCTCGATGACGATTGACGTGTCCGAAACGCTCAACGGGCAACGGTATCGGTATTTCGTGGACTATTTAAAGAACGCATCGTTTCGCGCGAGAGCTTCAAGGGAAAACTAGCATCTTGCAACACTCTTCTATTTCTTTTTCGTTGACGTGGGAACGAACTCAAACCCAGTGTCCCCGATTTACACGCAAGATATCGGTACCTCGAGGTACTCTGTAAATAGTGTTCGGGCATCAGCGCGTATTTATTAGTTCATATCATAAACGGATCAAATCTGCGATCTAGTTGTAATACTTTGTACGAGCGTCGTCAGAAGTCAAAGGTGATAATAAGCAGCGGACTTAAAGGTCGCGTTTCACGTTGCGCAATGCTATCGGGCGAGTGTAGCGATTTTTAAATATTTCCTCTCTCTCTTCCACGTGTACGTGCCTTCGCGAGCTTGCTCCCGTCGAGGAGAAAGTTCGTCGCTCAGGGGAAAATCGGCGAATCGTTCTTTACCAGCTGGAAATTGGTCGATTTCGAACGTGAGATGATGTGCTCGACACGTGCGTATCACTTTGACCGCCAGGCTAACACTTCCGAACATTTCTATACTGCGATTAAATACTGTTTAGAGTCAATCGAACCGTTCATTAAAAATTGATCAAGGATGATAAATGAAATGGATACAAACAGTCTAGAATGGACAGTCGGAGAGGGAATATTTATTTTTTTTTTTTTTTTATCAGCGATTCTTTCTCTGCAACGGAACGCCCGCGATTCAACGGCACGCTAACTTCCGGCGCGCGTTGTCCTAACTGAAAACATTACTTGGCCAGCCAGGAAACCGATCGATGAACGCCGTTTCTCTCCCGTGCTAATCACTGTCGTATACGCCGCAACGCGATCAAACGCGTTTCCAAATCCGAAGCTCGAATCGTTGGACGCTGGAGACGTGCTCTCGCGTGGACATTCAATCGACCCTCGGCCTCGGGAGCAATTCGTACCGAGATTTTGTAAACACGAATGCTAAATTTATGCTTCGGATTAACCTCTCGACGACGGAGCCATGTCTACTTGGCATCTACTTGGCTGTTGTCGAGTATTTGGCGAACGGCCTGATACGTGGACCGGGGGCATTGCTCGTCTATTCGTCGAACGTTTGGGGAACGTCTTCAGGGGTCGGATAAAATTTTCCACATTTTTGTTTGTTTGTACTTTTGTTTACTTTGATTAATTCATGGGCTCTGAACCGCAAAGGGTTAAGAGTATCCTTCCGGGCGGACAGTAGAGCAGTGAGTAGTTTTTCATGGTTGGGTTAGTGTTGGTTGGGTTAAATATTAAGTATGGAAAAGCCTAAGGGCGAGAAATAAGAATTTGAACAATGCAACAGCAAATAAGGGGAGCCAGTAGCTATCGATAGTCAGTAGCACCCTGGCTAGCGCTATAAACGCAACAAACAAACAAGTATCCTTCCCTTCCATCGATACTAGCTCCCAATATTTCTTGAACAACACGTGGCGTTGAATCACTCGAATCTGACGATGAACGTGATTCTGGTTTCAGGGTCAGCGTAAGAAACGCGTGTGGCTAACCCGGACGAGGAGGCGACGGAACGAGTCTCCGCGAAGGTCCCAGCAGGCCGAAGCGAAGCAGTCGCAGGATGTGAATGACGTGGCCGTGACACGACCGACCCGGAGGCGCTCGAGCGTTGTCCACCGGGTGTGTATAACCTGGCCAGGTACGTGGTGGTCGCCACCGCCGCCGCCGCCGCCCTCGTTGGCAGACGGCCGACGGAGACGAGATGGACGAGCCGGAGTCCGCGGAAACGTGGTCGGCCTGGTTCCTGGACGCGATCCGTAAGATCCGCAGCCAGAAACAGAGGCCCAGCGTCGAGCGGATATGCCACGCGATCCGCCAGCACCACAACTTCCACGAGGAGGAGATCGCCGAGCACCTGGAGGTCGCCGTGAAACGCGGCGACGTGCTCAAGATCTTCAACAAGGGACAATCCTCGTACAAGGACCCGGGTGGCTTGCAGTCCAAGCCGCTCAAAGTCGGCAAAGCCTCCGATCTTAGCAAGGTGCTCGGCAAGGCCGTCAGAGAGCTAGGCGAGAGAGAGGGCTCGACCCTGAAGACCATCGAGAAGTACATCAGGCAGAGTCACACGGTCGAGGAAGAAGCCGAGGGCGACCTGAGGACTGCGCTGAAACTCTCCGCGAAAAGGGCGGCTGATCGAGGTCTCGTGATCCAGGATGGCAGGCTCTTCCGGCAACCGGACAGGCCACCCTATTTCAAGAAGCTTGGCGACACCTCTTACGTCCCGCCACCGGACCCACCTATCCCCAAGGTGAGTCACTCTCGTTCCTCTATTCATCGATGTAACCTCCTGCGGTAGACCTTGCGAGGTTGCGTCATAACTAGACTGCGGATCTTCGTGCAAAATAAAAACTTAACAGGTCCTCGATCATAGATCGAACGACAGTGGTTGAAAACCGACTTACTAAAGATACAGAGAAGGCTAAATTAATTCGTTATTAACGCAAAACTAATCTCATAGCTCGGCGAATAGCGTAATCAAGCACAAAGCCTGTCGTCTTCGATCATTTACTCGCTTCCGTTTGATTACATTTCAAAGTGAAAAACGAAACCAGAATGGTTTCCAACCATGAAACTTTGCACACGTACTTACAAAACTTGAAGTAGGAATTTATTTTACTCGGCAAATATTATAACGCGAACTTTACCTTCGACATTTCTTTTTATATACATTACATATTTTCGCGCAACGATACGCGCATCTACATACCGTGCGCGATTCGTACGTTCTTCGAATTCAAATTTCCTATAAATGCATAAAAGTCCGCAGTCTAATCGTACCGTGTAATCCTTTCGTATTAAATTCCGCTGCACCATTTGATTCCAGGAAAATTGGAGTCGTTGTCTTAATTAGTCTATGCGAGAACAGCTCGTAACGTTTCGCACACTCGGTATATTTAACTGGAAGCAAATGACCCCGGAATATGTGTACTTTTACGAGCATTTGTCTCCAGGATAATTTATTCCACGTGACTCACGTCGAACCGCGCCTAGCGAACAAATGGCTCTCGCTGAACGTTTCGAGACGGTATCCGACCAGTTGGACAATTTGTTTCAACCATGGCGATACCCGCGGAATCTACCTAGCGAATGGACGATACGTCGCGCGTTTAACCTGTGCGCACCGCGAGATCTACCGCCGCGATACACGGTGGCTCCTCCGTCTCTTTCACGCTTCATTTCGCGCACAGCCTTTCCCTCGTTGCCTCGACCGGTGGTTAATGTCACTAGTTCAACCCAGGAGTGTACCTCCGTATGTACACCTCTCCGACTTCGAGCGCATGCAAATCGTACGATCGTCTCGTTGAAAAACTCGTACGGATATGTACATATAGTCGCCGAACGCGGTGACTTGCACCTGTTCGCCGTGCAGACAAATGGCGACCGTATCTGCGCAAAGGAGCAGAGGAGGACGAAACGATCTCGAGTTTCGGAACCACCTGTGCTCGACAAAGCGGGGAGCAACTGTTGCGCGAATATCGCGAGAATTTTCACGGCCTTGAACTCGGGAGAGTACGTTTCGCGTTAGAGTCGCGACTCGTTTGGAATTACGTGTACACGCATACTATATACGTATACCAAGATTCCTATCTGCGACTCGCTCTTAGATCTGTTTAGCATCTTAGGACCCGTTCGGGCGGGTCGTTGTTGCGGGTGGCGACTGGTTCTCGGTGATTAGGATTACCGATCGCCAGTGATCCGCTGCAGTGAAACTTTCATACCTTTAAGGCCGAACGCACACCGTTGCAAACCGTTCGAGCTTTTTGTTTTTCCTATCTTTGTTTTACCTAGATCCACGGTCGCGTGTAACTAGTTTCAGAGTGGTTTAAAACTGATCAGTTGTGTGCGATCGGCCTTAGCGTGAAGGCCCACGTCACAAGAGCTCCTTGGTTGTTGACATCGACGTTCTACTATTTTGAAGCACAGCAGATGTCATAGTAATCTTTCTCTTACGTTGGAACGCGACTTTACTCCCCCGTGGGTGTCTATCCGTCTTCATCTCCGCACGTGTACGAATACTTGGATCACGGAACTCGATCGCAGCGTCGATCCTCGTTTTCCATCGACTCGCTCGAAGTTCATCCGAGGTCAAACGTCGCGAAGCAAAAAGCAGTTCGCGAGTTCCCGCACCGTTCCCCATTAATCTCAGCAAAACGATCGGCGAGGCTCGTTCAGTATGCCGTGTCTTTCTCTTGGCGAGGAGGGCCTCGAGTCCCATTCGCACGAGAGAAATTCTTCCTGATCGCTCTCTCGCGGTCGACGTTATATCGCCGGCCGAGAGAAGGTGAACGATCATCGCTCACCTTTCCTCCGATTGCTCTCGATTCCGTCCGACTCGTCTTGGGACTTAACTCGCGCCGATATTGAATTTTGTCGCCGTATTGGAAATAGCCCGAGACGAGCCGTCGATGGAGCACAAGGGTCTACTGGGTTGTCCAGTGATCCGTGGTAGAATCAGGAAAAGGGTGATTCTTCCTGTTCGCGTACGCGACTCGGAAGATTAAAGAATCTCGTGTCCCCTTTCGACTCGTTCAAATTCACCGATTCTATCCGAGTTAATTTTTGTCAAGACCACGCTCTCGGAATGAATTTCATTATTCCGATATCCCAAGTTTAGATCGATTGCAATTAGTCCAGAAATATGTATGTAGCCTTTCGAGTATTTTCATTGTTAAAATAGTAGATACACCTGTGTCGAATGTTGGCGGTCAGAGCAAAACGCTTGAAATTTCCCCGGCGAAGAGACTAAACAAAGCATCGATTTGCTTACATCTAAAATATCGTGACAATTAGGCCGTGTACAGGTAGAAAATGAATCGACTCGATGGTGAATCATCGTCACACCTTAATTTGAATATCAATTTAACGTACGAGCGACGGAGAGAAGTGTCGAGGGTCCGCGGCGCGTTTCATCGGAATTTCGTGCGCGGGATGACATCATATTATACAAAAGCTGGCAAAGATGGTCGTTGGAGCATCGCGATGCGCGGCCCGTGGCTGGCGCGAATCAACGAGGAAAATATTACGTGCTCGTTACGGTCCTTTCTTCGTGCGGCTGGCGAGTCACGCCGTGTGCCCACGCCTCGAGAAGGTTTAGAACGATCAGGGGAGCGGGAGGGGCCGAACAGAGGGGAGAGGCTCAGGACGATGTGCTATCTCGGCCAACTTCCGGCGACTCGTTTGTATATCGCTTCTCTTATTGATCCTCCGCGCGCACGGAATCACTCCAACTTCTCTTTCCGTCTCTGTTCCTCCTTGCCGTCGTTTTGCTCCCTTGCCTCCCCACCAAAGTGCCTTCGCGTTCCCGACGACCGCGTTTTATGCGTGTCAGGCCGCAGAGAGCGCGGAAAGTTATAGAACGGTCGCGTCGACGCGATTCTGGCTAATTCTCTTTCTCTGTTTGCCAGATGGTTTCACGGTTTCGCCGCTCCGCGTCGCCACCTGCCGCCCGCCTCGTTTCCCGCGCTTTTTAGTTAACCCGTTCTCTGTATCGTGCTTCGTTCATCACGATCGATCGACCGTTGGATAATGACGGGCTGTCGGATCTCCATCTTGCTCGCAGCTACGCGAATAGAAAATCGGGCTCGGAAAGCTGCCGAACATTTCATCGAATCTCTCATTAGGGAACGATGAAAAGGTACACCGAGAGGAATCTTTTTGATACTTTAACGTTCATGCTCTAGAGGGATGACGCGTTAACGTTTCGTGTAGCAAAAACAGGTCGCGACAGTGCAGTATTGTTTTACTATTCGATTCGTGTCAGTTTTACCGCGAATAGTGTCACGTCGCGGTGAAGACGATAAATGAAAATCGAATGTTCAGATGTCTAGTTGATGTTGGAATCAACTATGACGACGATATATGTACATCGATTAGAGGGTATATTAATAGAGTACAACGTAATATGAATGAACACGTATGTGTAGCACTCATTCGATAGGTGGAAGTAGCATTTTTCGCCAGCAATGTTTACCTACACTACAGATCGAGCAATCGTTGTTGAAAAATATTTGGCTGTCTGGAAAAATTCATGCCGATTTTAATTAGGCGTTACAGGTCTGAATATATCGGAATGGCTGAAAACAAATAAAATGTGTACATTCGTTAACAGGTGGAACGGTTGTGGAACATATATAATGGTACATATATAATTCAATAAATATATATCAAAATTCAAATATGCCTTTGAATTTTTCTTAAAAATAGGCACGAACTTTCCGGAAAACCCAATATTTCAGTCGGCATTTTTTCTATCGCACTCAGCACCAGCAATATCGATCGACCACAACACAATTTCCATAGAAATAAGTAATGCATTCGTGTACTCCTCCTGATGTTTACTCTAATTTCTTTCGTTTCACGAAAACTGTAACCTACGTCATGGAATAATCTCGATTTCTCTATTTTAGGAATTGAAAGAGTCGATGAGTTCATCTCGATCTTCCCAGATATTTTGTTATTCTTCCCGTTGAAAAAAAGTAGTCGCTGACACCACCATATATTCCCAGACGTTGACGAAATAATTCCATGTACAGTGTTTACATCGACTTGACCATGATGTGACATTAAAAGGAGGGAATCCTCCGAGCGGTCGAGGAAGTTTTAGCACAAGCAGATGCTTCAGTTTTACAGAAAGTTATGCGATCGGTTTTCAGGAACAGTTGACCGCGAATAATAATAGCAACGGTCCGAAGCGATGAGTCAGTCGTGTTGCATGGGGATTTTCCGTAGGCGCGGGCTATGACGTTAAAGAACTGAAGACTCGAAAGGGGGCACCGACGTGCAGTGGTCCGTATCGAGAAATTTGATGACGTTGGCGTATAACTTTTGGACTATACCAGTAAAATTTCCGTTAGAAAACAGGAGAAATTATCCGTTTCGAATGACGTATAATTTAATACACATTACGTTTA